>NC_088099.1:61018737-61638557 GCF_036370855.1 Dromaius novaehollandiae
TTTCATGGGCCAGGTCAGGGAGCAGGAGAGTGAGTTATATTTTTTAGTCTACCTAACTCTCTATTTCTGTAGTCTGAAGTATTTGGAATTTTACCTTTACTTGGAGTGTTAAGTCACCTGTGAAAGCTTTAAAAGTCGGGCGGGCAGAGTCTGGTCGGTAGGAGTCTGGAGGGCTGGCTGCCCTGCTAACCAGCAGCATGGCTTACAGGTATCACTGCAGCCCCTATAGCTGCTATGCTTGACATTTCTTGGAGTCTTCTGCTGTGAACTTCTCAAACTCTACGGTTGTTGCAGACTTGACAAATGCTACACACACAGCTGTGGCTATTACAAACCACCAGACAGAACTGCAGGATACTCTATCATTCTATTCAATACTTCCCCATTCTTCCAAAGTGGATATCCCATATGTCTCTGAGCCTGATAGCTGTCCTTTATGGGAAAAGTCAAAATTTGTAGAAGCAAGTGGTTCTAATTGCTGGCAGAAGCTTCGGATCGATTCTGGTTCTTTTATGCAAACAAAATTCCAGATGGTCTGGGATTCTTCTTTGGCATAGGTTAAATTGAGGCTAATGTAGCACTTTGAAGACGTGTTGCGTTTTGCTTGGTTCCACAAAATGGAGGAATAAGTTTGTGTAAAGGGCAGTATAAATAACTTGACAAGTAAGCATGCATAGTTTTGTTTGTTTAAGCTTCTGGGAGGCTATTTTGTTTCATTTAATAATTTTGTACAGCATGTGGAATCAGAGCCCCATTGTTTCTGTGCTGTCTGTAAAACAGCACTATCTTACTCCTTGTACCTATGCATTTATGAAAGATAGGCATAAATAGCCCGTGTTCAGCAGTAAACTCATCTAGATTAGCAATTAATGGAAATAATTGTTTCAGACTCCCCTAGACAGATAGGTCTACCATGTAAATTTAGAATTCATATTGTTGACTTCCCAGTAGCACTACCTTTTGATATGTATTGGTTGAGATATTTTTGTGGTTTTAACCTTGTGATTATACTGCTTCCTGCAGTTGCATCTACAATTTATAGAAAAGAGCATGCTCCAGCAAAACTAGTTCTTGCGAACAGTATTTAGGATTTGCATGCTGCATTTTCTCTCTTTAAGAAAGAAACTAAAAAGAACTACTGTGAGCTTTACCTTCTGATAAAAAAAATCTGGAGTATTTTTTGCATTTTTTTAAGTACTGAAAATATTTTACAACTAGGAAACAACGTAATTGTCATTAAAAGGTCAGCATTTATTAATGTTTGACCATGTCAGCTTTCTGCACTGGCAGCACTACAGGATTAGCATAATATCTCAGGTTCAATTGCATCCCTGTTACAATAATGATTTTTTTTTTTTTTTAAGCAGACCACTGTGACAATATTCACCTTCTAAAATACTGACATCTCCATACCTTTAATATAGAAAGGGGAGGAAAAAAGAAATTGTACAAGCACCATACAGAAGAACACTAAGCCTAAAGGAAGGGTTTTTTTTTTTAAATCTAGCATACATATTTTACAATATTTCTGTCTTCACTGATTTTGACTTCTTCAGCCTTTTTACCCTCTCTGGCTTTTCTTTCTTTTTTTTTCCCCCCCCCCTACCCATTTTCTGTATTCTGAATTCATTCCCCTAACTTGCTCTTTTGTCCACACTTTATATGTACATTAAAGGAGTGCCTCAGAGACACAAGTGACCCATACATATGTATATAAAGAGTACAACTATAATCATAGAATTCTTAAATGCTGTAACTTTTTAACAGTAGGGTTTTTTCCCTCAATATGGTCCATTTTTACAGAACAGTAGAGCAGTAGGGCCCCTGAAAGGTCCATGACCTCTGGAAAGAAACTGATATTAATACACAGCTGAAAGTCGATTCAGGGTGGAAGCTGCTTCCCAGGCTTCTGTAGCAGGGTTCATATAATTGCGCTAGAGCTTGTCTGGTTTCAGCTTCTCCTGGGATTCACCTGTAAGAAGGACACATGTTTTCAGCTAGAGAGACAAAGTATAGCCATACTGTTTTCTCATCAAAGCTACTTTCAGTTCGTAAGGCTTCAGAGGCGAGCCACGGAGACGGCTCTGCTTTACGCAGAGCTTTTGGAATCACTTTTTTCAATTGCTGATGTTTTCAATATATTTCAAATACGACTTTAAACTGAAGTTAGTTGGTATTCAAATGTCAAGAGGAAAGGGAAATCACTCAGTTTCAAGCTGCTGTTTTTCTTTTGTTTAGGACTGGTGAATACGTGAAAAAAATTCATTGGCAGTCTTTTAGATTATAAGAGTGTAAATTGTCAATTTTCATTTTAATGTGGAAATAATTTAAATGTTAAAAAAATACTGTTTCTACTGTGAAAGTGTTTCCAGGGTAGTATATGAACTTAATCACATATTGTACAAAGTATAGATGAATATGTATTTTTATTTTTTCACTCACAAAAGCTCCCTGAACTATAACAAAAGCTACCAGAATTGCCAAGTTCAATATGAATTATAAAATGGACTTATAGATAAAATATGTCATGTTCTCCATTATGCAGTACATGAGATTTCTAGAATGTTAGCAAAATAATAGCCATAGTTTTGTACTTTTAAGTTGTGGTTTTCATTCCAAATCACTCCAAAGCTGTTTTTTTAAATATGAGCAAGTTTAATTGCTGCTGACGTACATTGCCATATGATACAGAATTCAACAGCATGTGGAGAACTTTAAGTCAGATGAGCCACAGGGTAAACTTAGGAAGATAGATTATAACTGCATGAACTAGAATTTTACTACAGATGAACACTATGCTTTCTGAAAGTATCTTTTGATTTATAATGACCCTTAGCAGAGATAACTGCAGTAAAAATATTTCCTCAGACAACACTCAGTAGGCATTGGAGCTCCTTCCCACAGGACACTAGGGATGCAGAAAGCTTGCACGGTTCACAAAAGGAGCAACTAATTCAGAGAAGAAAACCATACCCAGGGTTATTAAACATAGTAACACTGCTTCTCACTCACAAAGCATTTGAACTACAGGTCTCTGAGTGTTCAGAAAATATTCACAGTGAGTGTTAGTACCCACTTGTCCTCACCTTGTGTTCTTCCCTAGGCGTCCACCACTGGCCAGGGCAGAAGCAGGAGGAGAAGCTGGCTGGATCTTTTCCCTGACATGATGCAGCCATTCTTACCTTCTTAATTTTTATATCTAAACTTATCTTAAATTGAATACCTCAAAGGTAATGATATTGGAACTACTACAGTATTTCGTGGCCATTTTTAACATTAAGCAAAGGCTTAAATGCTATCGTCTGAAGTAGAATGTAATGATTTAGTGAGCTGATAGTATTAATATTATTCTAATTATTTCTTTGTAAAGTGCTAGCAATATTTTAATAATAAAAATATAGTCCTTACCCTCTGTGCCTATAACTTTTGGTTCATTCAGCCATATTTTTAATAGACTTAAAAGTAGGATCTTTGCAAACCAGCAATATCTTTTTATTTAGCTCTAAAGGAAATGATGAATTCAGTTCTTATTAATTCTGTGACATGAGCTAGGTGCTCACTGTTATTTTAGTTTGGAAAAAGAAAGCAACTCAATTGACCTATATTTCAGTTTCTAGTGACCCATCAGAAATACATTTCTTTCCTTGTGCAATACATTTAAATGAGCAATTTAATTAGTAATCTTACTGTGAATATTTGATTCAAATTAAGCACCAGGATACCTTTCTCTGCTGCTCCTGCCGACAATGGTATTTTTCTTTGTTTAATTCAGACACAGTGACAGATAACTGCACTACTACTAAACAAGGAAAAGCACCCTTTTTCTTAGTTTAGTTTAAAAGATGTATAGTTTTAAATGATACACCATATTTGTAAAGATAATCTGGTAATACATAACAACATTTAACTGCTATTATTATAACAACATTTAACTATTCACTTTCTTTAAGTAGAAATGAGTAACATTTAAGGAAATCAATGTATTTAAAACATACATAGCTTGTGTTTACCCCACCTCTAAGGAGCTGGCATAATTGAAGAGAGACCTTTATTCTCACACAGCCCACAACAGTTGCTGTGACCCTCCTTCTACTGCATAACTGGGGAATTCCAGGATTTTATCTTTTATCTAAGAATGAGGCAAGGGTTATTACTAAACAGCCAGTGAAATCTGTTGGTTGAGTCTGATAAGGACCCCAAAACCTGTGATACTAGAACAACTTTTCTAATGCTAAGAATAATAATTGGGATTCAGATTTGCAAATAGTAGTGTTCCCTACAGGTTTTATTTGGAAAGTTCCTCAACATTAGTGTCCCCTAGGAGAATGTGTCCCAGTTCATTTTACCCTAAGCAAAATGAATAGCGTCAAATTATGGTGCCTAATATATAGACTATATATACATATCATCTATTATGAATATGTTGCACAAAAAATTGTAATTCAATGTGGGATTGTATAGCTTTTACTCTCCTCCTCGTCTCTTCTTTGCAACTATGATGTACAAGGAAGGCCAGGTTTGGGAAGATATTTAGTATCTGTTTCCGATGAAGACAATGTATTCACATAATAGCAGACTTTCACATTCAGTGGTTCATGTCGATTCTTCCATGATAGCAATATCATGTCATAACCTGTGTATAGATCAAATTTGCAGCTGAAACACAGAGGATCGGTTCGCTCGGCCCCTGTGATATTTTGGAGAGCAAAAGTTTGCATGTTCAGGACTCAGCCATTTCAAAGTGAGAATCCCGATGTTTACTGTCTGCATCATTGTAGAGCCTCTGTTACCTACCAGCGTCCTTTCAAAAGTGTCATGGAGTCAGATGTCCATTTAAGAAAAGCACATTACTCTCAGGTGGGTGAAGCAAGGTGTACTTTGGGGGATTTCAGTCACATAACCTATATGGTGTTACCTGCTTACACAGTCAGTGAGTAAAGTTTATGCATCTCTGGTGATAACAGTTGAGTTTAAGAATTCATCTCTTTTGGAGTATGATGATGATGAGGGTTTTTTTCCTCTTTTCTTTCTGTTTTTAAGAGCTTTCTTCCTAAATAATTAGGAGATACTTGCACAACAGAGGAAAATGAAATGGCCACCAACTACACAGAATACATATCCTGGTTACAAGAATTAAGGGTGGATAATGGGAGCAATGTAAGAATAATAAGAATGGATTAATACTATATTCTGCGAAATTATAATTACACTGTCCAATTCTAGTTTTCTTGTGTGAGTACTGATTTCTGATGATTTGGGAATTGTTTTCTGGAATCCCTAGTAAAGGACATAGGGTTCCTCAGGACTCAAGGTTTGCCTACCTGCAGCACCCTACAACTATTCATTCTTTTTGGTGCTGCCTCTGCACTCTGTCACCAAGGCCTTTGGGGTTAAGCATTGACATTAACACTTGGATGAGTTGAATCAAAACTTCCCAAATACTGAGCACTGGGTAATTTCATCTCATTTTGCTCATGTTAATAACAAAGTAGGCATAATCAGATAATGAAATTTAAAATTGAAATACAATTTTAATCTTAATAGATCAAAACACAGGTTATGAAGCTGCTGTTATTAAAGCTGTTAACATGCTTAAATGTTATTGCTTTTGTGCATATACATAATTATCATCCTCAGCAGTAAACAATTTGATATTGTTGTCATCATAATTTAAATGCATGCATTTGAAAGAATGACCACACACTCCGATTTATGGAAATTTATCATTCCTCATAATGAGAGAAAAGGGTAGTATTCCTCATCAAGGGCTTTTGGGAAAACACAGTTTGAGAAATTAGAGCAAGACATTTATGTGAGTTTATGAATATCAAATATGATTGGGAACCCATCTACTACGTTGCAAACAACTTCACAGGAAGAGTGTGTTAGACTTCCTCCAGCTTCAGACATGGAGAGGAGAAGTAGATTATCATTTGTGTCATCTGGAGAAAGTGAGCCTTATAAATTCTTTGAGCATCTCCACTGTTCACTTCTGCTCATATCACCAGACTATACCTTCCTTCTGGATTTGAGGGAGGAACAAAAAAGCAAGGGAATCCTGACTGGTCGTCTGGCCTGGGGAGAGTATCTACAGACTATCACATACCCAAGTGGAGAGTATAAAACAAGTGCCTTGATCTTTTCCTGAGAAATATTACATCCTAAGAATGGCTCACTCACCTCTGCGTAATTCTATAAACTGAATTAGGAAACTGTAGTCCTAAAAGGGCAAGATAATGTGTTTAGGCCCTAGTACAGTTGAAAAAGAAAATCTTTCCTTTCCTTACCTTCACCTTCTCCCTGCAGGGGGATTGCAATCACAAACTTGTATAAATTACATGTATTGTGGAATTATTTTGGGTAAACAGTATTTTATATATTTTTAGTGAGCAGTTTGTCATGGCTATTTTATAGTCAAGAAATACCCAGTAACTCTGACTGGACACAAGGGTCAAAGACTCCTGAGGAAACTCTTGGAAAGATACTATTGGTCTACTTATGTTTTGAAATAAAGAATCAGTTGCTATTCAGGAAGAGAGGAGAGAGTATAGAAATAGTCTAAGTAACCCTATGAGATTATATTCCTGAGGTTTAAATATCTGATTCCCCCAAAATGTAAGTCTAAGTTGAATTCTCATGATTTGGAAAAATAGCGAATTTGAAGTACTTCTCATTTGGTGGCTTTGGGGGGGGGGGGGGGAACGTCTTTAAAAGTTCTTATTTCCAAATTCTTATCTTTAATTTCTTTGAAACTGTAATGGCTAAAAATTTCTTCTAATTACATGATGCCCAGCACTGAGACTTCAAAGAACCTAAATATACTCCCTGAGTACCCCTGATACTCCCTGAATATCATGAGACTTGGTAACGCTGGATGTATCTGTTCAGCCCTTCCGAGCTTGCTAATCTCCAATTTGGTCAGTGGGAAAAGATGCAGTCTCTGAATACTGGTGGTCCAGAGAAGACCAAGTTGTGGCATGGTACTGACTCCCCTCTTCATTTCAGAAATTATTTGCTACTGGGCTAAAAATGTCCTAAATATTTACCTGATCAAATATTTTTCTTGTTGGTAATTGCTGGTAGCTGCCACATGGTTACAAATGGGAGAACATGTGGATGTAGCTATCACAGGAGATGTGGTCCCTGCAAATAATCAGAGGAAGGATACTCATTAGCAAGGCTTTCTCTGAGGAAGTTGTCTTTCCTGTGAAAAGCCTAAGAATCCCTGTCTTAATTTACATAAGAGAAAGGTCAGTGATAGAAGAGGAGGAAAGACATTATTTTTAATTCCACTCTGGCCTGAAAAACCTCAGCCTTTGAACACTCAGCTGTAACAGTGCCACACAATAATTAAGTTAGTAATTGAAGGGAGGGAAACTAAAGTAGGAAGAATAGAGGTTCCCCATTTAAGCGTTTCACGTAGATGTGGGAACTAACATCCTTCCTTTAAAAAAAACTGTAAAAGTTTTAGAGGCTAGTTCATCAAAGCAGTAAACTATGTGCTTTGGCCCATCCTTATCTGGAGTTAATTAGGCTTAATTACAGGTTTACATGATGATCATTTTTTCTGAAGCCTTCATAATTGCAATGGACAAAGGCCTTCATTTTAAGTCATATTTAAAAGGCAACAGCTCCAGCATTACCTTCTAATATTGCCCTAAAGCATTTGTTCACTGCTGATGTGACTATCACAGTGCCACACACTAAATAGCAAATCCACAGCCTTTAGCAGCAAACATTTCTGGGAAAAGCTCCCCCTCCCAAATCCTGAGCCAATTTTCCTTTGCTCGGCTCTAGCAAGATCACAACATCAGACCACATCACTGCAGAAGTGTTTGGCTATGTTAATGCGGCTCTGATTTACAAGATCCAGCGTATCATTTAGTTCTGTATGCAACTCAAAGCTCTTTTGGCAAGAAATTAGAGAATGATATATTTTAACAGCTAGAGCTTTTCCGCTTATTCTAGAAGACATTTAAAATTGCTTAAGTATTAATACTATAAATTCAATTTCTAGTTAGGTTTTACAGTTAATGGATTTGGAATAAATAAACATTATATAGGCCCACAAACTGGTGGTCACTCAGCATATTCAGAATCCAGTACATTTAATTTTATAGGCAATTTTTTTGCCCTCAAGCAAAACTGAAGGGGTTTGGACTGAGAAGGATGGTAACAAGGGAAGACAGACTGTTCTTCTCTGTTGTGAAGCAACATATTGGCCAGTCCACTGCTGTCCACAAAACCTTACCAACATATATTGTGCAGAGTTAAGTGTGATCAGTGATGCTGTATATTCAGAGCTGCTGCTATCAGCTCTGCATCTGAAATGTTCTTGGATAGAAATGTGGATGTATTTGAGGGTAGACCTGCACTGCTGGCATGCCTTCCTCTTTGTGCCTGCCCTCTCTGACTGCCTTCAAAATTCCTCACTTTCAGAGCGTTTTAGGGTTCTCTCTTCTGTGGGGAGAGTTCAACTGGTTTGTTTTAGATGTTAGCTTTCTTTGCTCCTGATGTATTTGAACACAAATAGCCTCTTCGAACTCTTCAGTATAGGCAACACACTTTCCTCTTTCACCATGTTCATTGAATGTCTTTTGCATTTCAGGGATCCACCATCTTTGTCTCCTTCCTTTCCTTTCCATTGCTGACAGTAGCAGTTTTCATTTCTAGATCGCAGTAGCATTAGTAATGCATGCACACATAGGAATCAAAGCGTGTGTGTCCTAGCAAAGCACTAGGAATGAGTACAACTGCAAACAAGTAAAGTACAGTGTCAACTAAATCAGTTAAAAGCTCTTTTGCTTTTTGTTTTTTTCATGACAGTGCCAATGAAAGTATAAGTGGAAAACAGTAGGAATGTACAGGTATAAGTATGTGCTGAATTTCTACAGTCTTCCTTACTCCTATTGATGCAAAGAGGGATAGAGATTTCTTCATTTCTCATGTTTTGGCTTTATGTGGTTGTTTGGGAAAGAAGCATCTATTTTTCTTTTACTCTGATACAGCAAAATACATTTGATATGGAAATTTTTGAGAAAATAAACTCCATACTGCCATTTTATAAAGTCATTTGGGGGGGATCTACTTTGACTCTTTAGTCAAACATTAATCATATGGACCAAGTCCAAATCATATCCTAATGTAACTTGTAGGTCATATACCCTGCAGCATTTGCAGGAAGTGTCTTCTACCCAAAACCATTGTTTTGTTAACTTTCCTGGTATGAGGAGCTAGAGCTTTCTCCGCAGAACAGGATCTTTAGTTTTGGGCAGTGCTTTGAGGGAAAGTCCATAGGACAGAGATATTAGAAGGACAATCTTAGGAGGTCTATATTGCTTCCCTGCTGCTCTCTCTGAAGCCTGCAAATGAGCCTGGCAGGAGAGAAATTGAAAGAGATTTAACTGGGGTTTTGGAATAGCTTCATAGGGAGATGTGAGCAGCAGTCCCTGGAACGGCTTTAATTTATGATACCGAGTACACAAGCCCACACAGTACACAAGCAGTCCATTGTTCAGGAGACATAGGAGGATGTACAGACCCATTTGCCTTCTCTCTCCTGCTCATCATAGGGCACCGCTGAGAACGAGAACAAATTTACTTGTTCTTTGCAGAAATAATGCAAAAAATACCTCTTCCTTGAAATTTGCAATGTGATTACAAATATGAATAAGTAATGTTAACCAAGCACTCTAGGACATTTGTTTTTATAGGTTGAGTCTGCTAATGCAATGGCTAGGAGTAGTTCATCACTTGTTGCATTACATTTTTATTCATTAAAAAGTTTCAGCTTTTTATCACATACTCGTTTTGAAAAGATTTGGGCAGTACAAAAGGATTTAAATATCCTTTTGGGTAGTAGATAGGAAATGCTAATTTAGTGGAATCTCCAGCCTTTGTGAATTTTCTTTTTCAATTATTCTAGGCTGGTAACAGTGGACTCTAAGCAAAGCAATCATGTGGGTAGTTTCTGAATTTGTGTCTATATATATTTAATGCCAGTTATAAACAGTTGCCTAATAAAAATCTGCTCGCTACAGTTACTTCTATGTACATATTCCATAAATTCTTCTAATATTTCATTCAGATTAGTATATTGCAATATTTTAACTCTAGTTATTTAAAACAAATTATGAGAGTGGCATACATTCATGAGGGTTTTTTTTTTTTTAAGATATATTCCTTTAATTGCCTTCTAGTTTCTGAGTATGAAAACCATGTGTTCAAAAATTTTCCAATGCAATCATTAAAGCTAGGACCATTTTCTATTTTCCTCTTTTTTGTTGTTTTTGAAGGAAGCTAAAATTCCTACCTATTTTTGTATCACTAGAAGCCGAATCTTTGAAACAAAAGATCTCAGAAGGCCTCAAGAGCTGGAAACAGTGAAAGTTTATTCTTTCTCCACGAGGAAACTAAAACCAATGGTCACAATTAGTGAAAGTCTCATTCAAACAAGGCAGAAATAATCTTACGTTTGTCAGAAGCTCCATTCCCCAGCTAGTGTGCAGCAGGACTCAGATGTACTTCATATACATTGCTTTAGACAGTAATGAACTCCAGCCCATACTGATTATACTCATACATATACATATAGAACCGCAAAAGCAAAATGCCTTTAAATTCTCCCTTAAGCTAAACATGTACATTCTTTTTCTCATCCTTGTTCTCAGGGGGCTGATATAAACATATTTTTCTCCTCGCCTCTCCTTTCCAGCACTAGTTTTCACCCATTCCGTTCCTTTCTCTGTTTAAATAAAATGGATCCATCAGTGATGTTTCCAGCATAGGGTCATTAATACAGCTGTCCCTGTGTCCCTTGGCATGGTTGCTTAGCCTGCACTTGTGCTGGGTCGTGGTTCAGGAATGCCGATTGCCTGACTACAGCAAAGTCCGTGTCGATTCCCACCGGCTCCCAGTTGCCTCTCACCTTCCCCCCTTTCTAAACAGTGGCACCGAGCTGCTTATATCCACGAGCTCAAATGGAAGAAGTGAAAATGAGCTTTTAGGAAACTGTAAGGCTTGCTTAGCATTTCTGCAGAGTACATGATGAACCTCTCATTAGGCATGCGATCAAAATGGAGCCTGACTGTTTTCTCGCAGAGTTAAGGGGAGCTTCAGCACCCTGTGCCGAGTCTGACCATGAACTGTGAATGTGAGCAGACCCCCGTGTTCAAATTATGTTTAGTAATGGGAGTCAAGTAAATACAGGACTGCTGCCTCCGAGCATCAAGATGCTCATTTGTCTAGATTTTGTATATATTACTGAGGCAGAAAGAAAAGCTGAAAGCAATGTTTAGTGCTTCTTGCTGTATCTTTCTGTCTCTCAAAGAGAAAGAATTTCCACCTAAATGCGATTTTGGTCTGAAAACTGATTATATAGGAATGTCATCTTCCACTCAGGAGATCTGCTTGATCAAATACACCTGCTAATGTGAGCTTTTAACTGCTGCCTGTTCTCTTTTCTGTGGGATTGATCCAATAGTACCTGTACTCCAGTGAGGGAAAGAGCTGGGTCCTTCACTGACTCATCAATCATTGACAGGTTGCTAGCTAATTTCCATTATAATGTCCATCTGTGCACCCCATTCTGCATGGATAAGGAGCTACTCTGTAATTATGGATAGGCCCTTAATTACACCTCGGCAACTCTGTGAACACAAACAGGGCCGCACAGATGTAAGCACGGTAAGCATTTAGCCAGCCACAAACTTCATGGCTGGTTATGGAGTCTGAGCCAGCTAGAATATAGTTGACTTTGTTTCTGTGGATTGGGTATGTAGGGCTGGTAAAAGAAATGAAAAAAGAGGGCTTTTTTTGTTTTTTTTTTTAATAAAATGCCTGCTTTTGCAAGTTGATTTTCAGAATGGAAGTGCACTTCAAAGAAAACTATGGAAAAATAAATGAGCAGGCATGCATATTCATAAGGCAAAATAATTCATTAAGCAACATTTTGGATATGAAATATGATTATTTTTTTTAATTGAAAGATGGATGACATATAGATACCAGAACAATGTCCAGGACTTCCATGCTATTTTATCTCCTCCTCTGTCCTTTTAACCAAATGCCCTGAGAGGAGCTGAAGGTCTTGAACCCTTGAATGCTCATGTAATCTAGAGTTTTTATTAGCATTTAAGTGAGAACATGTGCAGGGTACACAGCAATTGACCTCCCAGAGGAATTGTAAAATATGTTTTCATTTGGGGTTAATACATTGTAGGCTGGTAAAGGTCAGACTGCAGCTACCTGAATCATACCTAATCTGGACAAGTCGCAGAGGTACTGTGTATTTCAGCAGTGTCACTCAAGTTACATTCACAGTTTGTGAGAAGAAGGTTAAAGTCAGACCCTTGGGAATAAAGGGTTTGAAAATCTAAAACACTGAGCCAACTTTAGGAGGAACTATCTTTAAAAAATGTCATAAAAGCCTTATTTATTAGCTTAGCATTTGGGGCTTTTGGGTTGTGTAGCCATGGGCTAGAGTTATTGCAAAGGAAGTTTATGTATGTAAATATGTAATATTAGAACCTGAAAATTACTGGTGTAATGTTATTTAGATACACAGGCACAAGTCATAGTTGGAACATAACCATCATTCAAAGTATTTAGTAGCAGCAATTGTTGCTATTACAATAGTGCTCAAAGATTTCAATAGGGATTGCCACCACATGCACTGAAAGGGTAATATGGAAGTGTTAGAGTCCAAAGACACTAACAAAACGTGGATGATATATGTGAACATGGTGGAGAATGGTCACCACTTGAACTATGTCCTCTTGTACCTGCTATGGCAATCCTGCGGTCAGATCTGCCCTGGGAAGTCCAGGCTGTGGCAGTGTCCATGTGGGTGCAAATCTCTTCCTGTGCTGGCTGCACTTGGAACAAGGGACATTATTCAATTTTTTTTCCTGCTGTTATTGATAGCACTTATTATTACAATGTCAACTTTAAAAACACAATGTGTTTTCCACCATTCACCATTTATTTATTCTTTCGTTTCATTCTTTGTGAATAATAGAAATAGAAAACAGGCTCTCATTACTGGCAGTTCTACTTTCTGGTTTCAGATGCTACTATAGCATTGGTTTTTCAGGCTTAGAGCAAAGCAGTTGTTTTAAAGACTGTATTGCAATGTAATGAAAATACTGCCTGTTCTTACGCAGTTTTGAAAAGAAAAATAATAACCAGGTTCTTGAGTTTTTTGATTTAATCCATGTTTGGTCCCTTCACGTCTCACACAGTCTCTGTCAGTAAGACCTTTGAGGGTGTCAGTTGCTTTTTTTATTTTATTTACTAACATGTTCATTGAAGAGCTGCTAGGATGAAAGCTGAAAGTTCAAAACTCAGAGCTAGTATGTCAGCATGGCTTTAACTTCTGAATTCTGGTCTTCATATGGTGGGTATGGCAAGGATTATCAAATTTTATGGGGCAATACTCAGTTTTTACTGATGATTGTCTATTTGCTATGCCAAGTAGAAAGAAGGTATTGCCATGAAGGCTGGGGGGCAAGGTCTCAGGGTACCCTGTTCCCAGCTTAGCCACGGAGTTAGACTCAGCTTTCTGTGTCAGGTGCCTCCCATGTTCAATGTGGAATTGGCATGAGAATATTTAATCAGCTTAAATGGTAATCGTTAGACTTCAGAGCTTTATTAAGATTCCGTGCCATGATTCTTGGGAAGTGCAGTGAAGAAGACTTAAGTCTGGGGTTGGAGGAACTGAGCTGTGTATTTCCTGGTTTCTGGGGTGGAGAAGAACCTGAGAAAGGAAAAAAAAACTAGATGTCCTACCACTTTAAGGAAGCTTTTTAAGGAGTTAACAGTGCAGATCTGTTTGCAAAGACCGTGATCTGCTTCTGCATGAAGAGAATTCATCCATGAATGACTGTGGCTCCTCTGAGCCTTTTTTACATTGACGGAATGTTTTTTAGGAGATATTTTGGTGTCTGAAATGTAGAAAATTGTAGAGTACCATGATCTCTTAGCAGCAGTATCTTCCGATCTCATAGTCTGATCTCATAGTCACAAGTCTTTGACTTGCAATATCCTAACCCATAGTTTCACATCACACTTGAATAATGACTGAAGTCAGGTGCCACTGTGGTGTAAATATGAATATGACCCAGAAGAAAATATCTGTTTTATCTTTGAAAGGACTCAACACTGGGAGAAGTAAAAGCATGCAGTGTGCAGAACTTAATCTAATAGCATGAAGCTATCTTTTGTTTGCTTACAGGTGGGTAAGATAAACAAGCTTGAAAGAAACCTCAGCAATCTCAGATTGCTCAACTTTTCCTTCTTCCATGTGAACCCAGTAATATTAATAATTTCCAGAACAGTGCATTTCAGAAACAATGGAAAATGTGATCTCTGGATAGTATGGATGGAGTATTATCTGCAAATTTATATGTCTCCAGACAATTCAGCAGCACCTGTGATACTAAAAATACCTATTTGTATTCCACAGTTCACATTTTTGGCAGCTTGATGGGCTCTATGTTCCATCATTCTGACACACTGAAACAAGAGCTGAATGTGACGCAGTGCAACAATGAGAATTAGCTGTTGGGATTGAAGCTTTTGTTAAACCATCACCTATCAATCTATTTAAAACTAAGCCTATAAAGACAGTTTGCTAATTACCTAAATTAACTGGTTTTTCTGCATACTTGTAATTCTTTATGATCAAACAGAAGTGCTTTATTTCAACTAATGTGCTCATTTCTGTTTGGAGATGCCCAGGAATTATTCACTTTGAGCCTATCTACAACCCTGTCTGAATGCTCAGTACTCCCATTCAGCTCGCTGAAAAACTTGTTGCGTGAATCCCTGCTACTTCAGATACACCAGAGCTGCTGCCACAGGCCCAGTGTCTCAAGCATATTTACTTACACTATTCAGTAAAAGAAACTCAACAAAATTACAGTGTGTCTCAATGGAAAAGAGGAGTCATTATAGGCTCAGATGTATCTCTGTGTTCTTGTAAACTTTTGTATGTATTTCTACATGCCGTGACTTTACTGGGAATCCTGCTGATACTCTCTGATCTCTCAGGGTACCACTTCAGCACAGTGAGGCTGTCAGGCATAGACCATTCCTGGTGTGTGGTCCCAGTAACATGCGAAAGAGCTTAGAGTTGCTTCAGCACCAACTGGTCCGGTCCCATTCTCTAGAGACATGACAGTCGTCACTGGTCAGAAGGGTCAGAAGCTGCCCGCTTCTTGAGCGGTCTCCTCGATGACTTAGAGAGGGAAGCATGTCCTTGTATAGATGCTTTCTTCTTGTTTGTCTTTGGGTAATTAGTAATGCCGTAATTTCATCCTGAATATATTTTTGACTACTTGACCTGAATCACTCCTCTTTTTTTCCTCCCTTTTTCTAAAAAAATAGCACCATGCAAATCGGTATCTTAAAGGGGAAAAAAGTGCACCACAAATTGCAAAAATATAAACTGGTCTTATTAAGGACAGAACAATAATGCAGTCAGATTTCATTATGCATATGTTACAAGAGTAATTGCCCTTTGCGATTGCAAGGCTTTCTATTTACGTGCTGGAGAGATTCATGGAGGCACAGCACATAACAAACTCTCAACTAAAGAAAAATAGGCTGAAACCATTGCCACCGTGTTAATTCAGACGATAAAGAAGTAATTAAATGTCTTTAACTGCCTTCCTTTTAACTATCTCTCACTCAAATTACTTTTCCCCTATCATTCATTTTTACACTTTTTGTAAGTGTATCAATCTTGTAAATGTTCAGATTCCATGCTGTCTTCTTCTATAACTGACTGGCTAGGGACAGTCCCAAGAAAAATGCGAGACTGTATACTCTCTGACTTTGCAGAGAAGTTAGAGAGACTGCAAGAAGTGTGATACTGAGAGTAGAATGAAATGAATAAATGAAAATAGGCTTAGAATTCACTCTAGTCTGGAAAATAACATTAGGAAAATAGGTGGTGGGGGAAAAATCAACAATGCGAGCTGCAAATAATTCAGTCCAGCATGGTAAAACCAGCTATTAAAATCATGGTTAGTTCCCCAAAAGGCTGATATAAAACAAACTCCTCTCCCTGCAGCTTTTACGTCCTCACTCAAGCTGTTCATCCTCACTCCAGCCCAGATATTGATGCCCCGCATCTGGCTGTGAGTGCACCGGGGGCAGGTGGCAAGGGCATTTCTTCCTCATCCTTCCTTCCTTGTCCCGCTCTCGGCTCCCTGGCCGCACTCCCAGAATTGGTTAATGAGCACAGGCAGCATATGGTCTGTGAACAAGTGGTTTCTTGTGTTCAAAAACAAAGATCAGGTGCTGGAAATGGGAGCTTGAAAGCAATGTGTAGATGATAGCAAATCAGTCAAAGGAGGACATGATACAGAGGTGGTGAGCCAGGAAGGCCAAGAGAGATTTTTGAGGAAAAGAAAACAGAGCCTGTGGCTGGAAACTTGCTTCTGGTGCAGAATGAACCAGACGTAAGAGTAGCTGAACAGACAAACTACTCTCATATCAATATCCCATGTTCGCTAGGATCTTCATGCTTTCCTGCAAATGCAGAGTTTTCCAAACAGGCCCATGTCCTGCTCCGATGCTCACATCCACAGAGGTGTTTAGGTAATTTATTCCTGTTTAAGCACTTACCCATCCAAACAAGTAGCAATTCATGGGCTGTTATCTAGCTACGGCAGTGGGGAGAGTTCTGATTTAGAGCATTTCACTGAAGTGAAAAGGAGCTGAAGTGCTTACATAGGAATTTAGTGCATAAATATCTCTCAGTATTACTCTGGTCCAAGAGAGAATTCCACCTTCTGTGCCACCTAGGTTACTGCTTGTTCAGTCCAAAGACTGAAGATGTTCAAACAAGAGGTAAAATAGTGATGGCAGAGATTTCTTTCTTTAAAAATCAGAGATTGGGAATATAACAGGTATTTCAAAATTAGGTTTAGGGAATCCTGTAACTGGCATTTCACTCTGACATTACAGAAAAAAGAGATATTAGCAAAATTAGAGTACCCATCCAATTAAGTGTCTTTCAGTAGACATAGTCTCCCTAACCGATTTTGAGTTAGATATAATGTTGTATGTTTCTAGTGCTGTAATATGCATATTTTTCTGTACACATCCTTTTTTTGCATCAGTTTTGTCTCCATATATTCAAATGTCAGCAGCCCCCAGTGGATGACATCAAGATGGTTTGTTGGAGATAAAGAATAAAATGTGAATGAAAAACATTTACTCTAACCCTATAGGGAAAATATGGGCAGCATGGAATCTCATGTCCAATTTACAATGTAGAGGGTTTTTTTTTGTCTTGTGCTTGTAAATTCACATGAATATTTATTTCTGCAGACTGTGGCTTCCTTTCACCCTAAAAGCTCTCGAAACATTTATCTAGATTTTTTCTTCTGCCCTTTTATTATAATGAAATGACTTGGCTTGCTAATTCCTAATTTAAGTATTGTTTGAATAGTACGGATGCTTTCCAGGATACTTGCAAAACGGTAAATGTGTGCTGATTTTGCTCATAATAACCAATGCTCAGAGGGGCCGCTCTTCTCATATTAGGGATGGTCAGGAAATGCAGGCTACAGGTTGTAGGTATTAATAATGACTTTTATTTACTAATCCAAAGTGCTGTCTTTCCCACTTTTGATCACTATGGGTATTTGGTTAGAGTTAACAGAACTATGCTTCTATTGGGAAACAGCTAATCCTTGTCTCAGCGCTGTTTAAATGTGGGAAGTTTTCTTAAGAACTGAAGAAATACCTTTCTGTACACTGAAACTATTGTGTATGAGAAAAGCTGGTAATAAACTCCTCCTGCCATTACAAGCCACACTGCGGATTGGGAACAGTACAGTTTTCCCAAAGAACAGTGTAGTGTAAGGACAAATTCAGTGGCCAAGGCTCTCAGTTGAACTGGAGCTTAAAGGAGGTTAATCAACCCAGCATGTTCAAAAACACACATCAGGCACCCCCAGGGTTGTCAGATTTTAAGTATTTTGGAAGTTTTTTTATATGCGCTTCTGGTTTGTGGATCTTTGAAATGTTTTCACACATCTCTCTCTGAGGTGAAAAAAATTTCCTTGTTTGTACTTAAGAATATAATTCTCATCTGACTTCAGCACCTTAAAAAAACCCACCAAGTTTCAAGATATTCACCAGAAAATCAGTGGACTTGGCAATCCAGGAAAACCAGACTACTAAATCCATATCTCAGAAGTACTTTCCACCACTTAGCTCCTTTTGACCAAACTGGCCACTTCTGTAAATATCCTTAAGTAGGAATTAGGCACCTAGATTCAGGCTTGTGAACGTAAGAGCTGTTTTCTTGATCCCTCTGTTCACAGGGAACCCATGTATAGTAACATGACTTTGAAGGCAATGAATATGTGGGGTGTGTTAGAAAGCATGTGTAAGAAAAAGCTTTTCAGTGTGGCTGAAAAACTACTTTTGTGTATTTAAATGGGATACAGATTTTCTAGAAAAAATCATTCCAGTTCTGGCCTTAATTAAAAAGAACATAAATATAGAACCTGAAGCCCGGGAGGCAGCTGGGATGTGGGAGTTCCTGTGTATCTTTGCATCTTTCCAGGTCTGCTTTAGGAAATGATCTGGTAACACAGCCTGACAGAAAAACTCTTCTGAGCAGGCACCATCAAGTTTAAACTGTTGTTGGAGAAGAGGCACCAGAGCAACAGTGAAAATATCAGAAGTTTTTCTTTACCTTTCTTGCACCTCCTTTTTCATGTTCTTGGGTTGTTTACATGTTAGCAGAGCTGTGAGAGCAGTTGCTCTGGGGGCCCAAGAGCAGCAGCAAAAGTGGATGAACTGACCTTTTCCATGTCCCGCAGCCTTGCGCACTCTGGGACCAAAGGGATAATTTGCTGTCCTGTGCCCAGCACAGTTAAAAACGTGTACAGCTCAGTGTCTTCCAGGGATCAGAACTCTTCTCCTGACTAGGACTGCTGTATGTTATTTTTGCCTCCTTGGAAATACTGAAAAAGAAATGTATGGAACATATAGACCATTAACAAAACATGAAAATTAAGGTATGTTGTGTGGAAAAGTCATACAGGTAGTTGTTGAGATAAAGATTTAAGGCTTAAGTTTGTTCTGCTTATGGTTGGTATTAAGGTTTCAAGCTAAAAAAAGCTACACCTCTAGCCTAGCCCTGTGGGGCTGTGTCTTATCTTTGGATTCTTCTAGTGGTCTGCACAGACCATCTGAGCTTCAGCCTTCCAGTTCTTTGTCAGGCATAATTTGTCAGAGCATGATTCCTGCTCCCACATCATCCTCGCACGTGTACCCACACAGCAGCACCCTCAGTGACAGAATTCCTTGCCATTTATTTTGTCGCCTGTCGGGGAATCATATTCACGGGTGTTTCTGAGCTACCTCTGGAGAAGCCCAGGCAACAGGTTATGAATCAGAGTCCAAATCTGCCGTGAGCTCTTCCTTCTGCTCTGGGAAGAAAGCAGACTGTCAGAGAATATTACCTGCTGTTCCAGCCAGGCTCGCTCCTGCCTCTTCTCCCTCCAGCTGTCTCCTATCCACCTGCCACATACCCTCTTTTTACCTTGCACAGTACTGGGTTGTGTAACTGAGGATATTGTCCATATTTATGAAATAAATCAGTGCATCTTACAAACAAAACAGAAACTCCCTATTGTTAGTGGGGCTTGTGATTATTATTTGTTGCTGAGCAGCACCCACAAGCACTCATGAAGGGCTGCAGATAGTCCTTATCACTAAAATGTTATATTGTGATTTGAGACACAGCAGTTGGAAGTGACAAGGGAAGCAGAGTGAGTGAAAGAAAAATGTTGAAGGAAGACTGGGGAAAGAATATTAAGTCCTGGCACTGGTGCAGGGCAGCATGACAGAGGGCAAGAAATGTACAATCAAGACATATTACTGGCAGAGCAGAAAGTGGCAGGAGATGAAACCAGAGCAGCTATATAAGGAAGAGGGGAACTCTGTAGGGCTATAGGTTAGATCCTGTGCATATACTTGTTTGGTGTAAGCTGTTGGATGTAGCGCAACACTGATTAGCCACAGACGTCTCATGAGTGAAGAGTGCAGCTTTTGGATAATCAGTGTCTGGACGATCACAGGAGACAACTCAGCAGGCTTCAAGCTCTCCGTGCCAGATTCCTCAGCCTCAGAGCCCAGGCCTAAAGGCTTTTAGGAATACCTCTTGCCTTTAAAAGACTGCCAAGCAACCAGCATAAGCTTGACTGACAGCGCCAGGGAGTGCAGGCTTTCATTGCTAAAGCACAAAAAAGAGAAACCGATAAGCAGTTCCTCTGAGGGCCACGGGCGCTCAGGGGGATATGAACGTGCTGCAGAGCAATGCGCCGACAGAGCTGCAGAGAGGGACAAATAGCAACAGAGAGACTGGCTCCAGACAACCCCAGAAGCAGTGAGGAGGCCAAGGTTGAGCCTGTTCAGGAAGCCACCTGGCTATTCCCTGTTGCTTTCCTTACGCAAGGTGAACATAGGGCTGCAAACCCCACTAGCTGTCTGCATCCTCTCAGTCATTGGAGTTGCGGGTTGCACACAGGACACTTGAAACAAGTTCATCAAGAATGGCATACGCAGTTTGGAAATCTGGTGTATCAGATAAATGTATGTTAGCCATTCTTCTGCTATTCAAACAGATGAGAAATAATTGATCTAAAAAGCTAAACTATATGTTGATTCTTCCTTAGATACAAAGGCAAAACTGCTGTCCTGCTTTTTTGTCTCCCCTTACTAAAACTTGTACCGTGCTGCCATCCAGCGGTTGTTCTTTTAAAGAACTGCGCTAGATCAGTTTTATAGATGATGTCAGAGCAAAGCAACATGAATGCTGCAAGTTTGCCGAAGTTTGCAGTCATACAACAGAATAGAAGTTCAGCACGGAGACATTTTGGGGGTCACCTATCCGGACCTTGCAAGCCCTCTGAAACCCCAGCTTGATTGATTAGGATCATCATTAACTTCCCACGCTTGGAGAAAAATGAATTACCTTGCAGCAGTGCTGTGATTGCATGTATCCTTCTTGCTTCTCAAATACAGAGTAGATGGAGGAATGAGGCTTGAATCTGCCACAATTCCACACAAACTTTAGGAGGAGGGAATAAAAATAAAACAGCAGTAAAACAGAAAGTGTTGTAGTTCCTGCTTGTATTCTGTCTGACATCAATGGGAGTGTTGCACTTAACTTTAAAAAGAGTGTTATCAGTCACCAGTCTGACTAGGAAAGCTGGCACAAATCAGAAGTGATAAAGAAGAGCAGACAGTGAACTGAAAGTAGTAAGACAACAGCAGGACATTTTCTTAAACGACTGGTCCCAGGAGGTGATCTGTATAAATAATGGTTTTGTTTACTACAGATATGATATTTTCAATCACCAGTGACAGCGGTGGATATATTCATTCTATTATCATGCAATCCATGTTATGAAAAAAATTTGAAAACCCATACTCTAGACAGCCTGTAGCCCCTTTTAGCCTTTGTCTGCCTTTATTTAGAAAAAAAGGTTGTTTATTTGTTTGAGTTCCATTTAAGGCGTACCAGCTGGGTCTGCTATTAAATATGGTTTGCAAAACAAGTCAGCCCTGATGTTTAACACCCTGATGATCTCTGATGTCTTTTATTTAAGCAATAAATCAGTGTTTAATTTTATGGCATCGTGTGTTACCCAAGACAGTCATTTAGCGGGTCAGTTTGAGTGTGGCGATAAAACTTTGAGTAATGGGTTGGAAGCTGCTGCTTCTGGCAGTTTGTATTGGGCAATACTAGAAATTTAAGCTCCCTAACATGCATTCAATTTAGATTTAATAAGAGTTATTATATCCCATGCTGATTAAGATTGGATTATTTATTGCAAACACTTATGGAGAACTAGCTATAGAGTTGTGGCTGCACATACCAAATTTGGCCTCAAAAGTGTCGAGCAGCATCTCTTTGAGTCTTTTGTGAAGCAAAATCAGGATGGAATTTTAGGCTGTCTTTCACTTCACTGTGGTCGCTAAAGTAATATTTGTACGTGCTTATTCTTTTGGTGATGAAACTGATGTCTGAGGCACAAAAAGGAGATGCTTGATGAGGGGACACTCCTAGTAACTGAGCAGGCTTGCAAGGTCTCACAACCATGACGCTGAGAGTGTGTGACACAGCACAGGGCAAAGGCCTAAGTTATCTCTTTGTAATTGCTTCAGATGCAGTGCAGATGGGCTAATATCCTCACAGTCTCTTCTCTCACACCATTTTCCTTTCATTACTGTAATACACAGAGAGGTCAGTATTAGCCTGTGCTTTCATATTCAGAACATGAAGAACTGCTTCATGTATTTGAGACAGCACATTATTAGGTCTCTTTTAGGCTCTGCAGGCTGCCTAATACAAAATTAATCTACACTGATATACTGCTGCCAAGTATACCAGTCACAGAGTTGTATGAGCCACTGCTCCTAGAGCCAGCAAGTGGAGTCAGGCTGCTCAGAGAAGTAACTTAGTTCCCTGTGTCACTACCTAATAGCAGTTCTGTGGATCAAAAAGATAAGATGACACCTCTCCAGATGTGTAGTAATCCAGCAGAGGCACGAGAAGTAGTAGCAAGGCTATAAAAAAAGGAACAAACAAACAACAAAAAAAAAAGTTAGCAACGCTGCATAGCAGATATGGTCAACTTAACTATCCAGAGTCAAGTGTTCACACTTCTTGCATGATAGCGATCAGAAAAATAGGCATAGAGTCAGCAACATAGGTGGTGCAGAAAGAAGCGTTTTTGTCTCAAGTTGCCTCTGGAGCTGAGTTGGTTACATATGAACTGAAAATTACAGGCCTGTAACAAAAGCACTGTGGATAACGTAAGTACCAGATAAATGCTGTTGCAAAGCATTGGTTTCCAACAATTTGCTGTTCTTCATTTAATTGGTGTTGTAGTAGCCTGTGACAAGTTGGAGAAATCAGTAACTAAGCAGCTAGTAGTAAGCAGAAGATTGCTGGGAAGAGAGCGACAGCCGGCTAACTTTTAGCAACCTTTCCAAGCAGCCAATAAAGCAATGGATTGACTTTTGTTTAGCCACATGAAAGCTTGCTCATTTTCAGCTACTTTCTAACATTGCATTTCAAATTCTGTGAAAAACTAGAGTTTTTCAAGTGATTCAGTGTCATCTGACAACTTTTAAAGCAGGAGATAGTTATCACTGAGGCTGAAGAAAAAGGGTTGACAAAAGGGGCACAGCAATCATTATTTATGAATAGAAAGACGAGAAATGAGTTTCAATTTTTTACTTTGGTGCTTGCTCATGAAATTCTGTTGGCATATTCCCTGGGATGTATGTGCCCAAGGGATGTGATGCAACAGTAAATAAAAGGGCAAGATCTGGAATCGGTATGGGTAATGAAGGAAGTTAGACAGGAGACAGCTTCACAACACGACAAAATTGGGAGCAAGAAGGGGAGAAACAAAAGCATCAAGACAGGGTCATCAGCTCTGCTTCAGAATACGCATTTGCTGATGTGAATTATTCTCCCTGCAAAAGCTAATGTTCTGTGCCCGGGTTTTTTATTTGGCCATTTGTTTTTACTGTTCTGGGCTCCTGAGTTTGTCTCCCTTCCTGGCCCTCTCTTTGGCAGCTGGCAGTAGTTATTTGAGGGCCAAACTGGACAGTGGTCATTAATGCAGGCACCACATTCTCTTCCTCAAGCTTTTTTGTACAAACCACAATCTATCAAAATACTGACATATTTGGCTAGCAGCGTTTTACTTTCAGACAGATAGGGCTATTTTTAAGCCCCTTGCTGAACCAGGGCCAGAGTATTTATATTCATTAAGGTAAAATCTAGGATTTGGAGTGGATCTCTCTCTCTAACAAGCATATCCACATGCCAGCTTACAAGAAGGACAGGGAAGAAGAACTTCTTTTTTGCGTTTTGCCTGCTTTTACCTTTCTGAAGGGCTGGTAGTAGCACTCAGTTGTGAGGTTGCTGGCAGCGAACCCGGAAAACTTGCTCAAAGTCTGGCTACTTTTTATGCAGAAGCCTGAAATTAAGCCACCTTTGAAGAGAAGTAGCATCAGATCATGTCAATATCTAAAACTTTCTATGCTTGGTTATTGCCCTCCATGACTAGGTGTGACTCTCTGTGTTGCCTTCTCAATCATTTTGATTTCCCTTTCCCACAAGATTAAAACCCATGATAACAGGAGAAAGGGTTTAATCCTTTACTTTGAGAGGCTGGTCTCTTAAACTACTCAGCAGCAATACTTGTAGGACCGAAGGCAAAAAGTACAGTTGGCTTTAGGCTTTGTGTCCATTTCCTTTAAGAAAGGCCATGCTTGTTATGATAAAGCCTAAGCAGGGCAATCTGCACACAGATTTTAAAACTCCTTCAAAGCTTTGTGTTTGTACAGATCTTTTTTTCCAGACTTCTAATTCCAATCATCTATCTCTTCATCTGCAGTAATGTCAGAGAAAATGTGTTTATAAGGTCAAAGAGGTTTGGATGAGCTGAAGAGATGTTATAGCAGTGGTATATTCAAGTGGTAGCAGGACTAAATGCTGTCAATGTCAGTATGCCAATTCCTGATTTACATCTATAATTGGTAGCTGAGTATAGTCCTATCCATTTTAAAGAGTAACCTTGTTTTTACAGTGTTCTGAAGTAAAATTTGTCAAACAATTCTCCTATTATGTTTTATTCATTTTTGAGGTGCATCCTATTTATGTGATAACATGGGAGAAAGATGAGTCTAGCTACTAGATTGCACTAGTCTATGGATAAATTATCAGCCGATTTTAAAAAAGTCTCATTTTGTTTTAAGCCCAAGTTTGTAGATGCATGGATGCTTGGAGGGAAAGGGAGGAGAGACAAAAATTCCCACTGGCATTCATTTTATAATCTAAAAAAAGCGGTAAGAAAAGTGGAAAATGCAGAGCTAGAAACTTACGAGGATAGAGGCTAGGCTTTGGTTTACCATCTTGCTTTTGGCAGGGCAAAAAACAAATGACCCGGCAACTGATCGTATTTTAACCATAAATTTGTCTGTTGGCTCAGTGGATTGGAAACTGAAAATGTTTGCTCCTTCAGTTATTTGAGCAATTGATTTAGATGTCACTGGGAGTAGAATCAAGTAGAGAAGAACGAGAATAAAGGGGAAAGAGCAAGAATGGACTGGACTGGACTGGTACAGAATAGAGTAGAGTAGAGTAGAACAGAACAGATTGGACAAACTACTGGTTTGGTAACCTGCAGCTTTTCTTTTCATGCAGGAAAGGCTGCTAATACCATTGCATAGTCAGTGAAAATATAAATAGTGCTAAACCTTGGCATGATCTTTCTAACTTCCTCTGTCCCAAGGGGACAAACAGGTCAAACAACACCCATTGCCATTGAAGCTGGAGAATATGCCTGTGCACCATGATGTGTCTTAAAAGAAATAATGCAGATTATGCACTTATCGGAAGAGACTGCTTTTGCTCGATAAAAATATAACCAGAATAATAAATGTAAATGAAAGCCAAAGAAATCACGTAATTATTCATCATTTGGGGAAAAAAAATAAAACCCTGACAGGAAGGGTTTCATCTGCAAAATTAATTTTCAGTCTCTGCTATTTATATACTTCTCTTGATAAATAGTTATGGATTGAATTGCTCTTGTGCTACTCATACGAAGACTATAGACATGTTTCCTTCCGTCCTATGAGTGTTTGAGCTTTCCACTGAGTCATGACCCTCCTTTTAGAACAGCCAATCAGCCCCATTCTGAGGCAGGACCTGTTGCTCCCTTGCTGCAGAGCACATCCATTTTTAGATGCAGCTGGAGTAATCCTCTTTGCTGCCACCCGATTCCCCAGATCCCATTGCCTCACCGCTCGCAGCAGCTGGCTTTCTCCACTTAACAAATGGGAGAGAAAGGACATTTTGCAGGTTCAACTGTTCTGCTAGAAACTCAGTAACGAAATCAGAAATGACAAGGTGAGCTCAGGAGAGACGAAGCTCTGAGTTGATTTTTGGCTAACCCTTTCATGTCATTCAGATTCCCAGAAAAAGCAGATTTGAATCTGTCATTAACTGGTTCTTTATTCTTCTCTGTCCTGCTTTGAGAGTTTCTTTTCAGGGCAGGAGAGCAGCCAGGGGGCAGAGGAAGAGGGAATGTAAGGGAAGGGTGGTTATCTTTATGTGATATTACATGACTGACCTTTGACAGTGCTGTCCCTGAAGAGATATGAAAATAAGTACTGTATCAAGAGGAAAACAAGAAGACCCTGGTTTGCTAACATATTGATATGCATAAATAATAATGTATGTTTAAGCTGTTCACTTACACCGAGACAATAGAATATAACAGGAGTGCTGTTCAGTTCAGTGTAGTTTGTTGTTTGCCTGCATCTGGACATACTGATGTCTTTCTGGTTTTGAAACTGGATATCTGTGAGCTTCCTAAAAATCTGACCAAGAAAGGTGGGCTCTCTTTCCAGTTCCACTAATTTCCATCCATTTCACTGAATTTTTAACACTTTTGCTCTTTAGAAGGAACCCGTTTTAGTTAGAAGAGGCCAAAATGCATTATTTTACAGCATTCTAGATTTAAGCCCGACTATTTCAAGGATCATTTTTCTCTAAAACCTAGGTTATGCCTACTGTTTATCCTGTAAAATGTGGATTGTCTTTAATGTCACAGTCACAACAGCAGAGCTAATTTTTCTGTTTTGCTAACTCTGAACTCATCTTTAGATATGTTGATATTCTCAGCAGGTTTTACACTGGACTTGCAGCCATTTGTTACTTTGTTGAAAGATTTAGAGCTAGTTTTATCTTGAAAATTGAAATCTAACCTATATTTTTATTCAGCCTGAAAGTGTGTAATTCAGCTTTGCTGTTATGCAGTGTTAATGCACTCTTCATCTGTTGACTTGGGGATTATTTTTCTTGTGTGTTGTCAAAGGATTTTTCTGCTAATAAGTCTGCATCTTGTGTAGCAATTCAGTTTAGGGTTTTTTTCTTGATTCAGGCCTGGATTAAGTAAATCAAGACACGACCATCATAATTTTAAATTAAGCAGTAATTTACATGCTTCCTTTCAAAAGGAAATATGCCACATTGTTGATGATGAATTGGTACCCTGCAGCCTAGCAAATACAATATTGCCATTGCTAGTATCAGGCCACGGATATTGTACTGAGTTTGCAAGGCCACAGGACTGAGGCTTCTCAGGATTGCTCTGTTTCAGCTTTTCTTGACCTGGCTGAAGTTCTGTTTTTGTTTGGTTTAACTGCAACTCTAATGAGGTGGCTGTGCCTATTTTGTTTTGCTGTTGCTCATGTTCATATGGTATAACCATAATATAATTTTTGCAGCGGTAGTAATAACAAGCAGTTACTCTGTGCAGAATGAGATATTGGTGACTCTAACATAAGGACGCAGCGTAGAGGAATACAGGTCCTGTATGATAGCAGGTACCTTGAAATGTGAGGGCACAGGGTGCGTGTAGAGGAGTACAACTATGGGATGAGAAGAGATGGGGCACAGGCTGGCACTGGGAACCCCACGGTTATAAGCAACTCCCCAGTGGTCAGTTAAAGAAATGCAGACCTGGAGCTGGGCAAAACCAGTTTCAAGGGTACCAAAGAGAACAAATAACATCCATAAAACTCACCATATGTAGTAAATTTGGATGTGATGTGGAGTTGCAGACCAACGTAGACAGAGCAGAGGTGTAAATATATGTTAGCAAACCTAAAAATGATGTCAAGCGTGATGAAGTCTTCTTCCATTGACATCATATTCCTCCCAGCAAAGGACTTGGGATACTGAGGACTACCCATAGCCCCTGACCCTGCTCAGACTGAAGCTGTGCTCCCAGTCCTGCTAAGGTTGGTGCCTTTGACCTTGGGGCCCAGGGGGCAGTGGAATGGTGAGCATAGCACCAGAGAAAGGGTAGCTGAAAGGAAGTGTGTGTAGAACAATTTCAACTGAGTTATTAGGATTACAGAGATGTTTTTCTGTAATAGTAAGATTCTCTGTTTTCTCTCTTTTTCTGTAAAAATTACAGCTAGACTAGTAATAATTATCTGATTAGACTGTTAAGATTGTATTTATACTAACAGGTTCTTAGTTTATGTATTGGGTGTGTTTCCATTTTGCCCATAAATGGAATTTCAGTGTAACAGAAAAGGACCCGACTCCCTTCAAGGTTCTGGTTAGACCTTTCAAAATAAGGTACAACTCAGTGTGAGAATCACTGTTTGTTTTGGTTTCTGGTTAACTTGTGATGATTGGAATATCTTTCCTTCTTTTCTCCGCTCATTTCATTGACAGATTTAGTTTCACAGTCTCTAAGAAGCTAGAGTTTAGAAACCCAACAGAGAATTTAGATTTCATGGGGCCAAATTCCAGATCTCCAGATGCAGATCTGAAACCTTGTCTCAAAGCCATGATTGTTGCTGTACAGTCACTCAAACTGCTCTGAATGGTGCATGTGTAGATTCCTCTTTCCCAGCATGAAAAAAGAAGAAAGGAGAAAAAACTTGATTTGTTGAGTATAATTGTATGGATAATCTCAATCCATTACTTTGTGGCACAGAGCAGTTTTCCATTCACACATCCATCTTCTCTG
Source organism: Dromaius novaehollandiae (assembly GCF_036370855.1). Taxonomy (NCBI): domain Eukaryota; kingdom Metazoa; phylum Chordata; class Aves; order Casuariiformes; family Dromaiidae; genus Dromaius; species Dromaius novaehollandiae. Next base: position 61,047,345 of record NC_088099.1, read on the forward strand.
AAATAGGAAACTGTTCTTACATTTTATTCACATAATGGTTTTGATAGAAAATCTGTTTTGCTGCAGATGAGGGCCCTGCAGGTTTTTGGTCTATCGTAATACATAAGGGCTGCCTGACACTGCAGCATTCGTTCTCTAGTGCTATTGCCTAGCAGGGCTAAAAGCACTGATGTCTTTTACAGTTCTGCTATTGCCATTATCCATTTCAATGGGGTTTAAATGTAAAAGGAAAATTGATGGTGTTAAAGCATGAATTTCAATCATGCTAAGAAAGAAGATATTGATGGGAGCTTGCAAGGGAATTCTGGACAAAAATACTGCAAGGAAGAAGCTGAAAGGCTGATTGCTATGAGCCCTGTGACTCTGTGGTATCACGTTATGGTGCTACCACACGTAAAAAGATGTCTCTTGATTTTGCATAACTCAACAAGAGGTGCATTTGTCCCTTTCAGTACTATGGCAACTATCTCCTTCCCCCTCCCTCAGGTCAGACTTCATGGAAAATGTCTTGAAGTCTTTATTCAGCTTTTTACCTGGAATTTAAGTTATCCCTTCTCATTAGTCTCTGTTTGTAGTCTCAGTGATTTCTTGTGGCTGTGGACTATCCTGCTTGTAAAACTCATACCTCTGTAATTATACTACAGCATTCTGTCTGCGATGGAGTCTTTATGGAGCAGCAGAAGAGATGCTTTGTACCATAAAAATTGGAAAGAACACAGTAACTCAGGGTTAGCAAAGCTAATGAGAAGGAGGTAAGGCTGTTTTGCAGGGGCTTAATGAGTTGGATTTTAATTTCCACAGCAGTTAACCAGAGGTGTGAGCATCCTTGACACAAATTGAAAACAGAATCACAAAAGAGTTACGTGATCCCTTGAAGCACCTCTAGCACAACTACCACTGTGACCCCTGTCTGGATGCAGACAGACATCCATGAGAGAATTTCCTTTATTGCTGTGGGCAGCTGCTCCCTTGCCTGCCTCTGCAGACCCTGTATCCTAAGGCTTTCTGCCATTGGTCGCCACCCTTGCAACTTAGTGAGAAGCACAGTCCAATTTTGGGGATCTGCACATTTGTCTTGGGTTGCAAACAACTGAAAAAGCTTGCCTGGAATCGTGATTTATTTAGATTCATGCTTCCATGACAGCAGCATGCCCTGTGCCTGTTTAATCTGTTTAAGTCAAATTTAAACACTAAGCAAACTTAAAACGAAGACAGATTTAGTACAACAGAGCTGTGATCTTGATTAGAGAATTATAAATGAGGTTACAAATAAGAAAATAAAATTAGGTGGTGGTGTTTCAGACTACACTGTACAGTGAAAGTCCTCCTTATCTTCTGTGGTGTTTTTACTAGCTGGAGGGGGGAAGGGGAAAGGAGGGGATGGTGTATCTCTGAGCACCTCCTTTTCTTTCCTGCCTTCAAAACAGAAGCCCTCTGCCTTCCTCAGCTTAATGTCTCCAAGCCTACTGCATCTGTTAATAAGCCTATCCCTCCTAGGTTGAGCAGCTTTCTTATAGACCAGAACATTTTCCCAAACTCCTGCAAGTCTTTCTTAATCATATCCCATAAGCATAGAGTTTTGTAATGTTCAGCTACTTTTAGACATTAATTATTACATAATAATTATTAATAAGATGGAATAATAACTTAGCATTTAGTGTCTTCCTTCTAAATAAAATCCTTTCCTGTCTTACTGGTTTGATATACCTGCTGTCAGAGCAGGTCTGTATTTTAAGTCGTATTCCCATTTTCTTCCATCTAGTGTTTGTTCAGCCTAAGCCAAGAGAAAAATGACTGTAGGATCCATATGTTGAAACCATTTGAAGAAAGGAGTATGACAATGTGCCAAAGAAACATGTGTTTGCAATATAAAACCATCCTTATTTTTACATCATTGACATATACTTTGAGGCATTCCCATACACTGAGGCTCCTGGCAAGCAACAACAGCAGTGGTGTGTACAGTGGGATTGTATTCACAGTTTCCTTAGGCAGCCCCTTTCTTATCAAGTGATAGCATTTTATGATAAAAATTATTATATATGTTTAGCAGAACATTCCCATTGTCCTCTTATTATAATGTCTTTTTTTCCCTGGAAATGATTTAGGATGAATGTATACCATAAAAAAATGCAAGCACTTCAGAGATTTTTATCGTTATAGGAGTTTGTTATGCATAGTCTTTGAAAATGTTCCTCTCAAGCTGCAAGTTTTCCCATTCAGCCTGCACTGTTTTTATTTATCCTCTCCAAGTAGTATCTGCAGCCAAGGCTTTCTGCAGAGAGTCAAATCACAGCGTTTCAAAAGAAATGTTAAATCTTTCCTTAATGACGAACCTCTTCAGTAGACTAGACATAGCACTAAATAAAAATTGATTGACTTTGTTTCAACAAAATCGAGACATGAATGTTAATACGGACCCCATCAGCCTATGTGGTCCTGTAGTTGTAATTGGTAGCAGTAGTTAGTCCTCCTTGCGAGTGTGCTGTAGTGCTGGTTAGAAGTCTTAGCCATATACCAGGACCCTGTTGGATAAAACCACAAGCAATACCAGCTCGAAAGGCTTTTCCAAACTGCATTTTACCTTAGAAAAGCTAAGAAAATGAAATTTTATCCTGTAATTATATAAAGAGGCATGGTCAGATACAACTGAAAATCTCATAAAGAAACATTTAATATAAAGGAAAAACCTGTGCTTTGGTTATTCAGCTTTGTGGTTAAGAATTTAACCCAGAGACTCCCAGCACTGCAGATTGACTCTGTGTTAGACTACATATAATGCTGGGATGTTTGTAGGATAAATAAACAAGTCATAAATGAAATACTACAAAACAAACAGCTTGTTTCATATAGCAGCTCCCACTCTTATTTGTTTTATTGCATTAATAATAACAATAGATTTTACTGCAGTGCACTGCAGTAGTTTACACACGCTTTAGTTAAGGGAGTAGGGTCCTGTCATGCTAGGACTACACACAACAAAATAAAAATACGATGCCTTCAGCAAAGCCCTAGTCAATGTGCTAGTGAATGTGATTATTTAAGACCGGGCAGCTAACCTGGAGGCCTCGAGCCGCGTGGGGCTTGCCGACGGCTTGAGCACTGCTGGAGCGCGGGGCTTGCGCGCAGCGCCTGGCGGCAGGAGCATGCCGGCGGGAGGGCTGGTGCGTGACAACAGAGCCGGCCGTGACCGTGCTGGTCGGCGGTGCCGCTGCATGCTCACCCTGCTCACGCTCGCTGAGGCAGCGAGGTTGCTGGGGAGCCTTCCTCCCCGAACGGTGTTTTGTCTCCCTTAGCACTTGGGTTTTGGAGCAGGTTCCTTGCTGTTGCCGCTCTCCCGTAGATGAAGACATATGGCTTCCTACAGCCAGCAAGTTTCACACCTCCCTCCTGAGCGCTTAAAATTAAACACATGTAATTATTTAACTACTATTATTCACCTTCATTAATTATTTACTGGATTACAGCACACTTTTTGATACCTTGCACTGAGTTCCTAGGGCCTAATCTGATTCCTTTGCTATTAATTAGATTAGCAATATGTTGACAATATATGTAGACCCCCAAAATACATGGCCACCTTTCCCACTTCTGCTCTCACTTCTGTTGTGTCCCACATGGTTAAACTGTGTGGAAGCTGAATATAGCTCTGCAGGTCATATGTTCCACATATTTTAGGTTTATAACTTCGGTAATATTCAGAGCATGTAAAGTGAGGAGACTAAAATATTTATTTAATTTATGAAGAGCTTTATGCATTTCTACAAAGTTATTCAACATTAGGTCTTTAACAAGGATTGCATGAATATATTCTTGACTTTTTTCCTAAGCTCTGTTTATTTCATGTGAGTTAATTCAGCAAGTGGAACAAAACTTTTTTTAGGTCTGCTGATGTCCAGCGTATCTCAAACTCGCAGGAGCAGGCGGTGGAGAGGTGCAATTACATTTGCGAGTGGGAAAGTGTATACAGTGTTTGTATTAATATTTGGCATGTTAATCCAGATTCCATCTGGATCCCATGCTCCAAGTGAGACAACAGCCAAATCACACGTGCACTTACACCGTAACCAACCCTAATATGTGAAAACAGAATTCTAGGCATGTTTATCTGTGTTGCCAAACCACTGGGTATGTTTTCAGAGAAAGACTTTGTAATTAATTAACAGATATTTTTTGCCCAAGCTCTTTTATGATATTAAGATTATTGGCATTTTTTTAGAAATCATTATTAATATTCAGTCTGGATATTACCGGTTTGTCTAAATAGGGTAAATAGTAATACATGCCAAATGATATTTTCATTGAAAACCATCTGACATAGCCTGATTAACTCACAGAGTTATATATCTCAGTGTGTTACAAACATGCCTTTCCACTGCACCAAGCCCATTTGGTCGGCTTTTCACCACCACCATGTGTGCCTCCACACCCACAGTCTCAGTTACAGCTTTCCTCCTGGGATTCATTAAAATAAGATGGAAAGCTGCTTCTTTGTTCAAACCCACTCATTCTGCATTCTTGAGAGAGGCAGAGTTAAAGGGAGGGGATGGAACAGAAATGTGGAAGGAAATAGTATTTATGTATTGAAACCTAAAGCCTTATTCTATTAATTCAGATGTTCAATTTCAATTTGAATAGACATTAAGAGATTACACAAATTATAACGCTTCTGACTGCTGGATGTGGGCCAGTGTTGTTATATAACCACTGTTAAAGCTTCTGGAGCTTCAGTATGTTCATTTGTATTCAGCCAGTGCTACCCAAAGAAATAATTGTGTTATCATCTAGTTTGGTAATCAAATAATGGAAAACTGATCTTAGGGAGTTTGGGCTGGAATGGGAAGTAGTTTCTTACTGTGTTTGTTAGTTGGAATACTAAACACTCAGCTATGGTGAGTTAAGGAGTGATACTTTAATGAATTTCTGAATCCGGATACATATGCATTCTGGTGAAAGTAGAATTAGCTGTTTCACCCTCTCGTTGGACTTACCATATCATCTATACCTTACGATTTTTTTTCGTTGTCACATAACAACACTCCCTTGCACAGAATGTTGACTGCCTTGCTAGCAAAAGGATTGCTATAATCCTTGAATATTATTAATAATTGAGTTTCTCCACTGGAAATGTATTAGGGGGCTGTGTGGTATATATTCATTCTGTCCATATTGCTTAACTTCATTTATCAAATTGTTTTCTGTGCTATATATTAATAGATTTGTAACAAACGTGGCTGCATTTTCAGGAGAAATGGATGCAGTTGTATAGAGTAAATTTGAAGGCAGATAAATTATACACAAGGCAGTGTATGAATATGAAATGTGCCTGAGGTGACATAGTCACCAAGTCAGTGTTTTGCCCATGTGCTTGATCTCCCATGTCTTCAGTGCTACTCCTACATGCTTAGAGTTCTGGAGTAACTTTACTGTATTGAAGCCTTCTCTCAACAACATGTTTATATATGACTGAATATCATAAATTAGGAACTTGAAAATATATGAACTGTTAATGCATTCTTAACTTTTTGAAACCTAACAGGCCGCCTCCATCAAAACAAAAAGTAGATAGTAGAATCAAGGGTGTATTTTTTTTTCACTGTAGACAGTACTGAAACATATATTGACATTAAAAGCTTCAAATTTTTGACAGCTTCCAGGGAGCACTGAAATGTGTATATTTTCTGTCTATCCCATCTCCATAGGGAACTACTGGAATGCTGCTTCTTTCATTACTTCCTCCTCCTACCTGCACTTCTCCACGTTCCAAGGGGAAACCAGCGCCGACATCTCTTTCTACTTCAAAACATCAGCCTCCGACGGAGTGTTTCTTGAGAACCTGGGGAACACGGACTTCATCAAACTGGAGCTGAAATGTAAGTATGTGCTTTCCAGCACTTCTCTTGCAACCTGGAGCAGGTTTGTGTCAGATAATAGATTTGAAGAAATGTGTATCGTTCAGCAAAGTGCATAAGCTCAGTAAATTCAGGAGAAAAACCTCCCAGTCAAGCCATTTGGATTGTTTTCAAGCTGCCTTACATGGGAAGAGCACTTTAAGTGCACTTGTGGTTTTTATCAAGAGGAGAAATAGCAAGAAAGATGGAACTTGTAACATCGGGTATAAAAATGACAGAGATCTCAAAGAATTTTTCAAAATTATATACCAAATTTATTTCTTTGAAGTGTGCGTCTGCAGCTGTTTGTGTTTTTGTATTTTATCCCACAGTTGTTTGGCAAATGTGTGGGGGGGGTCAGGGAGGGAAGGAGGCCGTACTAATCAGTACTGAAAGGAGCCAGAGAGCTGAAAACTTGCGGGTGATGTTTAAAATCCCTGAAAAGTTTCATAGCAATAAATCTTAATTCACATTATCTGTTAATGAAATCGCTGATCCAAAAAAAAGAGGCCGTAATGCTATCAGGAGGCAAGTTAGTTAGTTTTATTATTTAAACCATTTTGAATAGCCCAAGGGCAAATGTTGAGAAGAAGGTGCCAAAATTCTCAGCAGTATCAGAATTCTGCCTAGTGAAATCGAAGCAGTTGCATTAGGGGGATAAGTGTTTTATGTCTCCTTTGTTCTCCCTCGATCCAGTTTGCCGTGACATAAATGGGAGCAGTGACAAGATGGCTGTAATCTGTGCAGATGTTATTGCAGCCCTCTAGTGGCCCATTAAAACACCACAATTTCATGAACGCTGCAAACTCCCTCCCTGCACTCCAGCGCCGTTAAAACAAGTTTTGGTTCTGTTCACTGCAAGGAGCTGCTCGTGGAGCGCAAGGTCGTAGCTCTAAATATTTATGCACAAAAGCGAGCATCCAAAGTCACTAATACTGATAGAGAAGAAATTCTTTGCATATCCCAAATAATCTATTTTTTATGCAGATACAGTGCAGTTTACGTGCACATGTTCAAAACGAAATGGCTTTTCAATGCTTTCTGAAGTCTGAACACACAAACTAGAGTGCGGGAATTTAGAAAACACTAGCAAGCTCTTTTGAAATGTAACTAAATTTGCCTTCTGGGTAAAAATAAAGTACCAAGTTCCAAGTGGGTAGCAGCTTCTTTCAGTCTTTCCAAAAGATGATGTTGCTAATCCCAATTTTCTGTAATCCACAACTCGGTGCAAATCAAAATAGGTCTTATTGGATGAGAGGGAATAGGTTTGTTTATAAATGGGCTCGGTCCTTTAATAATAAAGTGGCTATTATTTTTTTTTATGTCAATGAGGATTTCAGCAGTGCTTAACTCAGTTGAGGTGGGCGTCTCCAGAGCTCCTTATTCTTCTCCTGTATGGAAGGTGTCCTCAACCACATCAGATATCAGCCCAGCCATGCTCTTAACTTGGTGTAAAACTGATAATAGCAGTGAATAAAGGTGACTCGAAGGTGACTAATTCTTTTGAACTTGACAGTTTAAATAATACTCATGCTCAAGCAAGTCACTGAGTAGATACACCAGTTGAAAAAAAGCATGTAAGAGTCTGCTTAATGCATCCTTGCCCAGATCATTAACTTTAAGGCTATGCTTAAAACCTGCAGATTTTGCTGTGGCTTGGCATATGCCTCAATTCAAGTACAACCTCACGTCCTGAATCTAAGCTTTAAATTATAAATTCTCATACAAATTACTGCAGAAATTGAAACATATCTGCAAAAACAGTCTATAAAGGTCAAACATACTATTGCTGTGTAATAAACTCTTGATTAAAACTATGCTGACTGTGTCTTCTAAGAAGTATGGAACAGTTCATTTGAATACAGTTGTATTCACTGTACCCTTTCTTTCCAGTTTCCTGCAAACTAGACTTGAAATTTCCTGAGCTTCAGAAAATAAAGAGAAAATTTTTAAGACTGGAATGTTCTACCAGTCACACCTCAAAAAATTACACGTTTATTTAAAGGATTTTAAATGGAGATTTCATATTCATTTTTTTTAATTCTAATCTTCATTTATGTTTTGTTGGTATTTGTTTGAATGAAAAGCAAAATTTCTGGATATCAGAAGTTACTTACATGGCTTACTATAGACTTTTCTGCTTACTAAAAGCATTTGCTTCCCCTTGCAGAAGTGCCATAAAAATTAATATGTGATTTTTTTTTGTTTCTTAATAGAAAAATAAGTAAAGTCAGTATAGTAATTGCAGAATTACCCTTAAAACCTGAAGAAGGTTTCCTTTGGCAAATGCTTTCTAGCTAACCCGTCAAATTCTTTAGTAGAACCGCTACCACCAATTTAATATTAAAGGTTTTTGCGCAATGGCTGTTATTGCATTTATTGGAAGATGCCACAGACTTGTCTTCTTTTCTTTAGCAGTGGGTGTGGTGCTGTTGTCTGTTCTTTGCCTTCTTATGTATGTACAATTCCTATTGAAGAGTGGCTTCTTACAAAAGCTTTACTTGATTTCTTTAAATTTTACAACCACAAAAGGCAAATGTTGAAATCAGTGTTCTAGAGGCAGGCAGTTCAAATTCTTTTTTCTGCTTCCCTTGCCTATGAAATACCTGTATATGCCTGTAATATATGGTTAGGAAAGCATGAGTTTAGCACTATAGACCAGGAATTGAGAGCTTTAAAAGTATCCAGTATTTTAATTGGCTTGCTGTACTTGGTAAATAAATCAGGGAAACAAATCATTTGGTCTATGAAGAATCTTAAATTCAAGTCTTTGGAAAGGGGTTTCCTAATGCATGGTTTATTCTGAGCACAAGCGTTGTCACTAGGAACGCTCATTAAAATATTTTATTGGTGTGCTGTCCTGGAGCTTCTTAAGGTCTAATAACTTCACAGATTATTTTCTAATACTCTAGATTTATAGAAAATGAGGGAGACTCCTGCAGTATAGCGAGTGCCTTCATGGTCCTTCAAGAAAACCCTGGACTGCCATCTTTGAGAGGGGGAAAACAAGAAAGAAGGGAAGAAAGTGTTTCTCCAGTTTCTCTAGAAACAGCTTTTCCACACAGCTGACAAGGACTGTCATGAAGAACACAGTGATAAAATGCTACTATGAATTTGACTGAAGTTTTTGGTTAGCCCATTTATCATGCAGTTCCTCTTGCAGGCTTTTACTTGTCACCATTCATGGAACAGTTGGCAGAGATTTAGAATGATCTTAAGCCTCAGTTTTTACATACCCCAGTAAATCTACAGAACCCCATTATTTTTACAGCTGGCTGGTCAGCTGGCAACAGCTAGGCTTAGAAAGGAGGTAGTTGGGTAAAGTGTAAATTTTTCTGTAATGCAGTGCTTCCAGTAGCCATACATCTTGGATCAAAATTTCCAGAACTTTTTGAATTTAAAAATGTTGAGAAAAATGAGAGAAAAAATATGTTTTTTTTTCTTTTAGGACATTTTAACACATTTTTAGGAGGGTTTAATTTAAAACTCAGTCCTCCTGTGAAAACACTTTTTTTTCATTTTGTCACTTGTATTACACCCCCTACCATGGTCCGTTTTTCCTCTTTTAAGTTTGCTCTGCCATTTAGGACCCAGAGGTATGTAACCTGCAGTCTACAAAGCCTGCCAGGGTAATGACCTCGGACAATTTTTTTTCAGTGCCTTTCATAAAAGCAATCCACTGGTGCAAAAAGGTTGCATTAAGTTGCAACGTTGTTTTGGCAGCAGCCACCATCTTTCTCAGAGCCCCTCATTTGCTTCACCAGACTGTATGCAAAAATGCACACAAAATTTACTGTGCATTCTCCATATAACTATACTGTGTATGTGCAATAGAGTTGGCTCTTGCTTTGTGATGTGATAGGGAGTCAGCTGCAGTAAGTAGTACTTCTGTGAACTGAAATAGGCTGTGGCCCATCAGCTAAATGCATGTGTTGTTATTACAGATCTAACTAGTACAGCTGTCCAGTTTCAGTTGGCCATTGCCCTAATTCAGCCTTTGCCTTTAGCTCTTCCCCAGAGGTTAGGAGCAGACCTAGCACTCATGAGATATCAGTCTGCATATCACCCAACAACAATATGGATCCTGCAGGTGCTCGCAAGCAGTCCTAACTTTTTGGGGTTTTTTTTTAAGCGCTTCAGCATTGAATGTTGCCAAATAAAACATGCAAGAATTTCACTTTCAAAATCTCCAAGACTTTCAGTTCTCCTCCCCATTCAGTTCTTACCTGCAGTCACTCCTCACTGTAAATGCTACCTAATTGCAAACTGTACTGCAGGCAAGATGCTACCTAAAATCTGTCTGAATATCAACTTGATATTGATATATCTGACTAGTCAAATTAGCAACAGTGTGGTTTTGAAAATTCATGAAATCTGGGTTGAAGACTGTGGGGAGTTAGGAATATGAAAATACAACTGCCTCATGCCTGTGAGGTGTTTGTCAAATATACCAAATTTAAATTTTCTGATTGAGAAAAATACAAAATTTTGGAAGAGACATATTCCTGGAAACAAAATTTGGAAGGGACATATTCTTGAAAATTTGGGAAGAAGCATCTGCTCCCACTGTTTTGTAGTCAGATTCCCATCATACTGTTGATCTAGAAAGCCAGCGTGAATTAAACCATTTGCAAGAAAACTCTCCTAGTGACACAGTCATATTACTCTAATGAAGAAGGTATTCTGCACACTTGTGTAGCTCCTTTCATCTCAGCACCTCCAAGCAATTTACAGACACTAATGAATTGTATCTCACTGTTATTTTTCTGAAGGAAGTAAACAGTAAGTCAGATATACAGAGGAAAAAATATGAGGCTTAGAGAGATAAAGGTCAGCTTATGTTTGATCCTGGCATGAACATGTAAGAGAGGAAGAAGTTTCTTATTAATTTCTTGTTGGAAAGCTAGGAACATTTACAACCTCTGCTTTCAGAGGTGTCGCACAGCTGATAACCCCTGCAATGTGAGCCACCCTAAAAGTCTCCCCAAGGAATGATAAATGAAGTTAGCTCCTGTGAAAGGGATTGCATGGAGCAGCTTGCTAACAAGAGCAGCAGTATGGGTCCAGGATGGGTCTGTTTGCTCTGTGGGTGAGGGACGCTGAAAGCACACTAATATCTAAAGTTTGCACTTAAAGGGAGAAGTCCTACACTGCTGATTGTACTTGGCTGTTTCTAGGCTACTTAGTTGAGACATCAATAACTTGTCCAAAATCAAACAAGAATCAGTGACAGACCAGGGACCATGATTCCCATTGCTGTTTGTTTCTGCCTAGACAGCATTCATTACCCCAGACTGAATGCTCTAGCACAAGACTGATTAATGTATTTTCTTACTAATGTTTAATAACTCCTTCACTTCCTTCTCCAGAGGCATCCTAAAAATGGAACTCTACCATATCAGTGAGTTTTTCCCATGATACTCTTTAAATTCCCATATGTTAATGCAAATGCAGCTTGCATTTTCCACTGTTTTATCTCTGTAGCTGGGTAGGAAAACTGGTGTGACCTTCATTGTATTTTTTAATTGAGTTGCTATTTTGCTTTCCTAGCAGAAGGCCACTTCGTTGAAAGTCAACCCCCTAGGAGAACATGTTGCATTAGCCACATGTCAAACGATGCATAGGACACTGAGGAAGCTCTTCATTCATCCCAGGGGCCAGTGGGAAGCCTTCAAATTAGATGTAAAAACATTAGATTTCTTTGGGGAAATTTTTGACCCAAATGTTTTTACAGCATCATTTACCAACTCTTGTCCTATTCCAGGACAATAGGAGAGAAACAAAACAACCAAATGTCTGAAGAAATGCAGGCGCCGTTCTTTTGTAGATAACATGAGGTAGGTAATGCAGAAAAGTAATTTTCAAACAAAGGTAGTTTATGGCCCATCTTAGAAGGCCAGTTCTACCTGTACCCTTGTGTCCAATTAGTGGACCAGGATAGGTAGCTGGGGTGGCATATGGGGAGCAAGCCAAAGGCAGGAACTAAAAGTCCCAAATGAGCAGCAACTAGCTAAAACTGACCAATAGAACATCCTAGGCACAGAGCTGTGGAGAAATTTAGACCATCAAAATTTGGTCAGTAGCTCCTCTTTAGCTAGCTTGGACTTTGATCTGCCTCAGTGTCAATATGGCATTCCTGGACCTGTACCGCACCATATGGCATCTCCTCAGCACTGCCTCTCACCTTTCAAGGGTGCTGGCATGATTTTCTCCTTGCCCCAAAAGCCACTTTAATAGTCACTTTATGCCACAATGTCTTACAAATCAGTTGCAACTCACATAAGGAAGTACAAGGGGGCAGCTGGCTGGTAATAAAAAAAGCATAGCTCTCCCTAATTTCAGTTTTTATTGCACTGAGTACATACAACACATGGCATACCATTTCTAGCCCCATCACCCACTAGCTCATGACAGGTCTTTTGTCTCATTTCCAGTCTAATTTGTGTTAAATGCTGCAACTTCATACACTTTGTTACCTTCAAGTATGCTGATCTTTTCCCTGCAGAAAGTAAATATTTGCTATACTGCAGAGTTACCGTATGTCTTAGGCATGTAACAAAAACCTTCTGGGTCCTTGAATTTAGTTCCTTGCTGGCAGACAACCACAATGTATAATCCATATTGAGCTCCCTAATTAAAAATAGCTTGATATTTTTGCCTGCTGGACAAATGTTTCAGACCTTCACACCTCTGTTGGTTACAAAACTCCTAATTTCTGACTTATTTGAATCATTTGTTTATAGCCATTCATTTTTGTTTCAGTGTTGTTCTTTAGCTAAACTAATTATTTTCCCTACCTAGCATTTACTTTACTCCCCTCTTGTCTATTTATGGAGCAATCATATCTTCTCTCAGCTTTTAATTGCTATGTTAAGCAGGACAAAGTCACATCATCTCTTCTCATAAGATAATTTCTCTTGTTCATTTCTCTTGTTATGCTAATAGGCTTCTCTCTACTCATTTCACATTGCATTCATCATTCTTAAACACAGGTAATCAAAGCTATCCCTGTTAATTCTGATAATGGTTTAGCAGTACCTTGTATAATGGCATTAATACTTACCCTGCTCAGTGTGTCCTAGGAATTTTTGGCTGATCACACTAGTTAATAACTGTCTTATGCAATATTTTCTGAGCTTTTCAACTTTGTGTTATTAACAATTTTTGTCACCTTATGCTGACTTCTTATGCAGAGGCATTCATTATAACATTAAATAAGATCTGTTCCGAAACAAACTAGAAGTCAGAAGATTTCCTCAGGATGCCTATTTCATCCATTTCCTTGACTATCTATACAATTCTGTTCTGTCTCTCTCTCCTTTTAGGAGAAAATCAGATATGCTAGATCTGTAACAATTCTTTTACTCCAAAAATTTGAGTTTTTTACTCAAAGAAGGTTATCCATTACACTGACTTTGTTAAATCCTTTATATGCTTTCATATTCTTCGTGTGCTGCTACACATTAGAAAGTGATGTCTGCTTCGCTTTGTGGCTTTACACGCACTCTTACTTTGCTCAATTGCAAGATAAAATACGGACGCTAACTCACTAAACTATGGCAAATCCATTATTTTATATTGTCTTTGCAGTTTCCTGTAATTTGAGGTGAAAATTTCTACATAAACCTGAAGTTAACAAATTGAAAGGTAAAGATGTGCTCTTCCTGCTACTCTTAAAAGTGAGTGTGTGATTTCTTGCATTACTTTATATGGTAAGGAGTAGCAGGATGCCACTTTAAAGACACTTGGTTAACTTCTCCAGCCCAGCTTTGTCACTGAATTTTCTTCTTTAACAGAGGAAACAGCAACATATTCCAAAAGAAACTGGAAGGCCAAATTTTTCTTCCTCTTTTTCGTAGTAATAGGTGAATTTGGTTTATTTCATGACCGCATGTGTCTCCTAGAAGTGAAGGTCACAGAGGCTAGATCCATCAGCAGACTTAAGCATCTCAGTACAAAATTTTGATATTCAAAACACCTGTTTAGCTGCCACCTAGCAGGAAACATTTCAAGCCTACACCAGCCTAAGTTTTCCAGAAGAATTTCCTAAAGATGCATCTTCTGGTATGCCCAGACGTACCTATGTCTTTGTAGCACATGAAAAGCACCTGAAGCACTCTGGTTTCCTTGGGGTAGGCACTGCTTTGCCCCCCTCACATGACCAGACCTGATAGATGCTCTCTTCTCCTCTGCCCCAGGAGTTTCAGACATCTCACTTCCACCACATCTGTGGATGCTCCCACTGCCAGATTAGAAGGAAACATCTTTGAATATCTTAATCTTCACCACTTTGTAAAAGTAATGGCATTCTCACTGAATGAGGGACAAAATGAAGGGATAAACCTAGCAAGACCTGCCTGAAAAGGGACAGAGCACTAGACTGGGGGGGGGGGGGGGGGTCCTGCTAAATTTTGATATTTAAAAATGCTCATCTCAGAAGAGAGTAAGTGATTTTGTTAGCAACCTGCCTTGGGAATAACATGAATCTCAAGTGCTATTTCAGTAAGTATACAGCCCATGCAGACTCTGCAATCATCCCATACATTGAACTGGTACAGGTGATGAATTTTGAAGTGGTCCAGTGAAGCTGCATTGCTTCCTCAGGTTATACAACCTGAATCCAATGGGACTTCTGTTCCTAATTGGTTTAGATACTTTTGAGAGTCTGAGTGATTAAATAGAGTCTTAGTACTGTGTAAACATTTTTAAGTTAGCCTTTGTATATGAAGTGTTGGCAATCACTTAGCCTATTAAGAGTCTCAATTATTTTTCATTGCTTTCACCAATGCAATTGTTTTGAAGTGGAAAAGATTTTATGCCTCTAAAAGAAGATTTAATGAAAGCAGAAGTGTTTCTAATAATAATTCTAATAAATGTAGCCTTGATGCCACAAATATTTGTGCACATGATTAATTCAAATTATGTCAATAGGTTTATTCATGTGAATATAACTCTGATTAAGTATTTAGAAGAACACTATAGTGTGGTTAATGCTAAGTATTAAGATAAAGTTTCTGCTATAAATTTTCCTATCAGTTTTACAGCATTTCATCATGGCTTAAATCCTACCTTAAAAAAAAAGTGATTTAAATTATCATGAAAGTCAGTTAATTTTTAGATCATCCTTGGTTTACTCTCTACCTTGCCTTGCTACAGGTTGTTCCGAGGACAAGGAAGAAGAATGTTTTCTCCAGAGCTGTCAGTCAGGAACCTTTCACACATGCTTCATTTTTTTACATTTAAAAAGGAAAGAAAAAAAGTCATGTAAAATTTTAAAAGGTTGATAAAACCATGAAACAGTATTTCTGAAGAATGGCATGAGAGCAGTTACTGTCACAGGACTGCCATTGCACTACCTTGTATAATTTAGCCTTTTTACATCATGTTGATCTGAACATCTTTGTTTGTAAAACAGAGCTTGGCTCACTGTAGTGTATTTTGGGCTTTTCTTAGTGCAGTACAGATAGCTTTATATTAATACGGATACTTAACAAATATTTTATACAGTCATAAATCCTTTCACTCATCCTTTTGTTTTCAGTTGCTACAGCAGGATATAGGAATGGGTCTCCTGTTGGCTTCACATTTTATGAGACTCATACATGCAATGAGGCAAAGTAGTTACGGGAAGTTTTCTGAACTAAGGTCCCCCACTGACATGTAGTTCAAAACTTAGTACCTGCAGAACAGCTGTGCCTTTTCTCCTCTGTCAGTGTTACAAGTGTTTTCTACCTCCAATTGTTATGAAGTCAAAGTGCCTTTTTTTTTTTTTAAACCTCCAACACATCAGTTCTGTCTCCCATTCTTGTATACAACTCCGTGATACTAAAGTATTTTTTGTAGTTTTTCTGCCCTGCTGCAGAATAAAAAAGTAGACAATACCAAAGACATCAGCACTCATTTTCTTTTTGAGGATTTTATCCTGTATGTTTGCAACAGTAAGCTACAAGTATAGTTTTTACAGAATACTATCTCTGTTTAAAGCTTTCAAAAAAGGGAAGCCACAGTTAGCAGGATCCATCCACCCTGCAACCCAGTTTTCATATGCAGCCTCACTACATTGAAAGTAAACTTGTCAGATTTTTGGATGGACTTACTGTGCTGGGACAGTGCCAAGTGCAGCAAGGTCCTTACCCTGTCAGTGACTTCTGAACAGTCAGAGAAATAAAAGACAGTGAAAAATTGCTTATAAAACAGCCGCTACAGAAGACTTGCATGGCAGGAAAGGGGAGGGGACAACAAAAAAAACAAAATCAAAAAACCCAGTAAGCTCATATCAGCATGCACACCTGGCTGTTTTCTTTTTTTTTTTTTTAATATTTGTCAGCTGCCACCCAGGCATCTAAATACCTTTAGAAGTCTTACCTGCAATTTCCAGCAGAACTTACATTTAATTCACAATCTACAGAATAGGAAAAACACCAGAAAAGAGGAAGAAAAGCACATGGGCAATGTGCTCTTTCTCAAAATCACAGCATAAAGGAGTGACAATCTTGATGTTTACTTTGTAGGCCTGTGGCAGTCTCTTACTACATTCAAATGCTAAATATTCAAGGATTTATTGAATATCCTCTATATCTACTTGTAAGTATCCAGTTCTACTGTTGGGTTTTTTTGTTGTTAAGAACTGTGCCAACTTCATAGCAATTTTTCATAAAAAGCCACCTCTATCCTCTCAAAGAGTACCCCAATATTTTACCATGTTCTAAGTGTAATTTGATTTCATGAACATTAGCACCCACTTTTAATTTGCCTTTCATCCACTAAAAAATAACTACCAATTACAGCAAACCCTTAATAGGATGCGTGAGAGAGTTCACAGAATCACAGAATGGTTGAGGTTGGCAGGGACCTCTAGAGATCATCTAGTCAAACTCCCCTGCTGCTCAAGCAGAGTCACCTAGAGCACATTGCCCAGGATTGTGTCCAGACAGCTTTTGAATATCTCCAGGGATGGAGACTCCACAGCTGCTCTGGGCAACCTGTTCCAATGCTCCATCACCCTCACAGTAAAGTTTTTCCTCATGTTCAGATGGACCTTCCTGTGTTTGTGCCCATTGGATCTCATCCTATCGCTGGGCACCACTGGAAAGAGTCCGGCCCCATCCTCTTGACAGCCTCCCTTCAGATACTTATACACATTGATAAGATTTCCTCCCTCAGCCTTCTCTTCTCCAGGCTGAACAGGCCCAGCTCTCTCAGCCTTTCCTCATAGGAGAGATGCTTCAGGCCCTTCATCATCTTACTAGCCCTTCAGTGGGCTTGCTCCAGTAGCTCCATATCTCTCTTGTACCAGGGAGCCCAACACTGGACACAGTACTCTGGATATAGCCTCACCAGGGCTGAGTCAAGGGGAAGGATCACCTCCCTCAACCCGCTGGCAATGCTCTTCCTAATGCAGCCCAGGATATCATTGGCCTTCTTGGCCACAAGGGCACATTGCTGTCTCATGGTCAACTTGTTGTCCAAGAAAACTCACAGGCCCTTCCCTGCAGAGCTGCTCTCCAGCAGACCAGCCCCAAGGCCGTACTGGTGCATGGGGTTATTCCTCCCTAGGTGCAAGGCCCTACACTTGCCTTTGTTGAACTTCCTGAGGTTCCTCTCCACCCAACTCTCCAGCCTGTCCAGGTCTCTCTGAATAGCAGCACAGCCCTCTGGGGTATTAGCCACTCCTCCCAGTCTTGTATCATCAAGAAACTTGCTGAGAGTGCACTCTGTCCCTTTATCCAGGTCACTGGTGACTATGTTGAACAAGACTGGGGGACACCACTAGCTACAGGCCTCCAACTAGACTCTGCACCACTGAGCACAACCCTCTGAGCTCTACCATTCAGCCAGTTCTCAGTCTACCTCACTGTCCGCTCATCTATCCCACACTTTCTGAGCTTGCCTACCAGGATGTTATGGGAGAGAGTGTCAAAAGCCTTGCTGAAGTCAAGCTAGACAACATCCACTGCTCTTCCCTCATCTACCCTGACAGTCATCCCATCATAGATGGCTATCAGATTAGTTAAGCATGATTTCTCCTTAGCGAATCCACGCTGATGACTCCTCATCACCTTATCCTTCATATGCTTAGAGATCGCATCCAGGATGAGCTGTTCTGTCACCTTTCCAGGGATGGAGGTGAAGCTGACTGGCCTGTAGTTCCCTGAGTCCTCCTCCTTGCCCTTTCTGAAGACTGGAGTGACATTAGCTTTCTTCCAGTCCTCAGACACCTTTCCTGTTCCCTTTGTCTTTTCAATGATGGTCGAGAGTGGCCTAGCAATGATGTCCGCCAGCTCCCTCAGCACTCATGAGTGAATCCTGTCAGGGTCCATGGACTTGTAGGTGTCAGGTTTGCCTAGATGTTCTCTAACTTGATCCTCCTTGACCAAAGGAAAGTCTTCCTTTCTCCAGTCTTTCTCTTGTGTCCAAGGTCTGGGATTCCTGAGGGCTGGCCTTAGCAGTCAAGACAGAAGCAAAGAAGGCATTCAGTATCTCTGCCTTCTCTGTGTCCTTCATCACCAGGGTCCCTGCCCCATTCAGCAGCAGGCCTACATTTTCCCTAGGTTTCCTTTTGTTACTGATGTATTTGAAGAAGCCCTTCTTGTAATCCTTGACACATCCCTTGCCAGATTTAACTCCAAATGGGTCTTGGCCTTCCTAGTCACCATGCTGTGTGTGTTTGAGTACAGGCACTTCAGAGAGGTATTTGAGCTTAGGAGGGGTGCAAAAGGATTCCCCATAGGCTTGTCTTGTAGGTACTTCCTTGGCTGCATGCAATTGCTGGAGGCATCCCCACTTGAGCCCTCTGATCTTTATAACTCTCCCCTTCCACCATCTTTCCTAGTTTAAAGCCCTCCTTACCAGGCTGGCCAGTCTCTTGGCAAAGATGCATGTTCCCCATTTAGTGATCTCTCCCAATCAGTTGTTGATCTTCAAACAGGGTCCCACAGTCACAGAAACCAAAACCCTGCTCCTGATGGCAGTAATGCAACCAGTTGTTTACTTGGAGTATCTGTCTACTCCTCCTCCCATCCTTTCCCCTCACTGGGGGGAATTGAGGAGAAAAAACCTGGGCCCCCAGACCAGCATCCACAAAGCTCTGAAATCCCATTTGATACTTTCCACATTGCCCTTGATATTGTTGGTACCCACATGGAAGAGCAGCAGGGGGTAACAGTCAGACTGGTGGAGAAGCCTCAGCAGTCTTTCCATGACATCTTGGATTTGAGCCCTCAACAGGCAGAGCCCTCTCTAGACCAGAGGTCAGTTCATCAGGTGGGTGCCTGTGTCCCCTGCAGCAGGGAGTCACCCACAGCAATCACTCACCACTTCTTCTGAGTGTTTCTGTGTGGCCCAGGGCCTGTCAGCTCAGTTGCTTCACCTGAAGCTAGGCCCTGCTCCCCCTTAGCTTGGAGGGCACTGAACCTGTTCATCAATTGCAAGTTTTCAGGAACAGCAAGAACCTTTCTCTTCATACAGGAACTGACCAGTTTCCAACCTTCATCTTCTACAGAGTTATGACTTACTGTTCCACATGGCACAGAGCCTGTCTGCATCTCCACTGCTGTAGGGGATTGAGATTCTTGAAGCTGTAGAGTCTCTGAAAAGATCCTATCTCTTGCTCATCTTCTTGGATGCTACACAGCCTGCTGACTTCCTCCCATAACTCCTTTACCTGGCAACACGGCTCATCAACAACAGCACACCTTCTGCAGGAGAGCTGATTGTCAGCCCAGGCCTCACAGAGAAGCCCCAGGCACTCCCTGCAGCCTGAGACCTGCATCCACCATCAGAAGATCTGTCTGAGTAGAAGCTTCTGACACAGGTACAGGGAATGCACTCCGTGGCATGTCCTCACCATATCTGAGGAAGCATTCACTACTTTGACTGGAGACAACAGCACCTTCCTGCACTGTGCTGCACAAACTGCTGCCTCTGTTCACTGCCCCTAGGAGCTGCACTCTGGGCCTGGCTCTTATATATGGCCTCTCCCCAGCACTGACTAACAGGGTGCTTGACCCACCCTAATCAAGGGTCAGCTGGAACAAAGGCACCAGCTCCCTCTGATCAGGGGCAACCAACAGAGCTTGTTAGTAGCAGCTACACCTAACTAGAGCTTTCCAGGAGAAGTTAAGGTTTCCTGTAGCTGTTCTTGCCTAGCTCTCTGTACCTGTCAGCAGCAAGCACCTTCTAGTCCCTCAGAGGGTCACCAGAAAGCCCCACAACTTCCAAAAAGGTTCCCAGAAGTTCTAAGCAGAGCCCAGACACTGCTGTACAAACTGCTGCATCTGTTTGCTGTCTCTGTTAGCTGTGCTCATAGCTGGTTTTCCTCTTTATTGTCATATCTTCTGTTGCATGGGACCCATTCAGCTTCAAGGTAAAGTCTTTCAGTTGAGAAGATACAATAAAGTGTATTATAATCTACTACAGATAAGAAAGCACACTCCTCCTCCCCTTTTCCACTCAGTGCACTGACTGCAGTTCCCTTTGTGTGAATCATCCCTCACAAGAGACCAAAAGACATTGCTCCTTTATTTTTTAAGTTTTAGTACCTTTCAGGAGATGAAGCAAGAAGACCTTCAACTGAGTCACATTTCTTTCCTTTCTTCCAAGCAGCCAAGTACTTATTGGAAGAGGGCTGAATGGGTGGTAATATTGTCTATTTGAAATTGCATTGCCTTAGAAATAAAGCAAGTAGGTAGTTTTTCAAACTCTACTCTGACCAGCTGATGTTTGACCTTAAACAAGTCATTTCACTTGCTTTTGCTTTGGTTCCCTGTTATATAGGGGTGGTAATGATGTTTTTCTTTTTTGATGTCCATGGCTAAAAATTGCTCCATAAACTAAAATACAATCATAAAAATATGAGTTGTTTCCAAATGCTTATCTACAAAACAGCTAGAGTGCAATTAGCATAACCAAAGTAATTAGTAAATAATGATAATAAATAATTATTTTCTGAGGGCATGTTTGGCCTTTGCAAAGTAAGATCATGAGAAAATTTGGTACTTTCATTTAAATGTAATATTTTGTATCCCCTGAAGCAATGTTAAATTCCAACTTGAATATGAAGCTAAGCTACTGTGTAGGAAGGTTGATATTTTTGTTCGGTTGATTGTTGAGTTTATTTTGAAGTTAAATACAAATAATTAATTATTAGTCATTACCAAAATCAAATCCCTCCTTATTTTGGTCCTCACAGATGCTCACTCGCAATGGTGAAGGCGCTGTATTCAATTCCATCTGCCCTTCATACTGAGCTTCAGTTCACTAACCTAATGGCTTTCTACCAGAAACAAGCTGTAACTGAGAAGAAAAGTGCTGCATCTAATGGATATGCCTCTTTCTAAATGCAGCTTCTTAGCCTTCTGAGGGCAGGTTACAGTCGTGAATAGCCCTCTCTGATACGAGGACTGTTGAAACAGTGCAGCTGTAAATGTGCACTCAAGGAAATGGCTGTACATAGTATCCCATTTATTATTCACTTAAATACTAAAAAGCAGAGGTAAAAAAAAGTGCTTCTAGCTGAATGCTGTATAAAATGGCAACCAGGGAGCACTGGAATATGCCTGCAAATGTTTTAGAATACATATAGACAGAGATGGATATTGGTACAAGCAGCATGTGTGCAGCGAAATTAAATTTAATGCCGCAGACTAACCAGCAGAAATAAGAGAATAATAAACTATAATTTGTTGTTTATGTATTTATAAATAACTTACTGTAATTTCTCTGACTTTCCTAATGGGACCCAAGATGAGTAGTCATGCAGTGGAGAAAAATGGAAAATGCTGGACTCTGTGATTTACTTTCTGAAACTGAATCAAGCAGGACACAGCAATAATGCACACTGTAGATGGCAGAAATGTGGATCACACTAGCAAAAATCTGTATTTAGTAGAAGCAGTGTCCTCTAGCCATGTGAAGGCAGAGGAAAGCCCTCCAGGTGCTGTGCTCCAGAATCACCCCTTTACTGTGAGTGAAACACGATTGGTAATTACTATATTTTTTAGTTTCTTTCTTCTACCTTCAAGCATTACTTTTGCCTTATGTAGCAAGAGCTTCAACAAGCTCACAGTTATGTTCTAATTCCATCCAAACACAGAGGCAAGTATTCAGCATTATAGCTAATCAAGGGAAACAGATATAACGAACTGATTATCGTCATCAAACAACTAGTGGTACAGTCCATAAGCCTTCTTTTCCACTGAAGTTGTTGGGAAAAAAATTACAAAGCACTTAAACTAACTCCCTATAGAGAAAATAAGATGCTGGACTTCGACTTTCATGGCAGGAAGTGAACCATATACCAATATACCTCTATACCAAACCTTTCCTACCTTCAACTTCTGTCTTCCCTTCACTTGCCTTTTCCACAAAACTTTTTTGCCATCTGCTCTCTCCTGAATTTGCCAGTACTACTGCAATGTAGTAGAGTACTTCTGAGGAACATGACATATGCTGAATATCTAAGATTAAAAACATAGATGAGGATACTAAATTTCAAGGGATCGGCATGGAGACAGCACAGTAGTCAAAGATTATTGAAGGAGAGGGAGTCTAATCCGATATAGGCAATGAAGATGGAACAAGAAAATGGCTAGCTAGTCAGGTAACCAGATATATGGAAATGCATTTGAACAATCATAAAACAAAACACCAAAAGGAGGATTTTGACATTTTTATTTCACATTAATCCAGAGAGGCTTGGTTCCAGTAGACAAAAGGCTAGGTTTTAGGCTTATTTGTCCAGTTGTTGAAACCAGTAGCCCCATTATAAATCTTACTAAAAATAAGCTGGGAAAACACCATGGAAAAAAAGACAACAATGTATTAAAATTTGCATCTTTTAAACATGAAATAAAATAGTTAATTAGTGTGCAGACTTGTCTTACAATGTGACAACATGATCATATTCATAAAAAAACAGCACCTCTTGCCTAAACAGGCCAACATCTCTCAGCAGATGAAACTCCCTCTCCATTCACAAAGAAATGTCACTGCAAGTTTGCAGTGACCAGGTGTAGATATTGCACACCACAGAAACAGAATCAGGTGCAATCCAGTTGCAAACTAAATGGTGGAGAAAATAAGAATCAAAAATACGAGAAAGGCAGGTGCTCCAAGGGAGGCTCATTTCTGCATTTGACAAAGCCTTTTTCTTTTTTTTTTTTTCATTCTGATTTTTTTTGATCTGTAGGATACTTTAAAAATTCCAAAGTAAAAATGTGAAACAAAACACACTGACAACAACATCAGAAGCTTCAGATATTCTGTAGAGTTGTGAATTCACAGAGAATTTCTAGAAGAGTTTAATAAATCTTATTCACCATAAATGCGATTTCTTTAATCTTGGCAAAAAATGCCTTTGCATTTATATCAGTATCTTCTCTAAATATTATGGTATCACTTCTTCCAAACCTTTAATGGTTAAAACTATTCACTTATACATGTTTTCATACATTTACCTTTCATCAGGAAACTATTCAATAAATAGTTCAATAAACTTTCAATAAATGTTTCTAGCGTTCCTACTACTGAGGATGAAATGGCTTTTAGAAATCTTTTCTTCAGGCAACAGTAGTTTCAGTGAGAAGAAATCAGTAATATTGTTACAGAATGTCTGGAATCACTGATTTTTAAAAACTAAGTTTACAGCAAAATCACAAAAAATGTTAGTGCTAAAAGCAGTTATTTTACTTCCTTTTTCACAGAGAAGTAATATTTTATCAATAAATTTTGTCCAGTGGATTGTTTACTTCTTACAGAAAATCAGTTTGTTTTACTGACCCTGACTTGTTACTGTATTACATTGGTGGACTGATTTATACCATGAAAAGTGAGTGTTAAATGATGTTAAATCAAAACAATAGCTACCCTATTTTTCTTTCTTGGTACTTTCATAAATGGCTGCATAAGATCCAAGGGAATGTAAAGTTGCGCCACCCTTTTTGTTTGGCTTTTTAACCTACAGACAAATACAGTGTGTGTCCAGTCTGCGCAATGAACCCCCGTGTTAGAGAGATACCTGAGCTAATTCTGAGAAGGATAGTATGTCTGCATAGCTCAGCTCCCAGCTATGCTGGGTTTGATGCTAGATGCACTATAGCCTCTCATTAGGCCTAATTACTCTTGGCACAGCATCATGCTGATGCAGCTGTGCAGCTTCCAGAGCTAGTTCATTCGGCACTTAGCTCAGGGATCGCCGCAGTCTGTGGTGTAGATGTGCACTAAGTCATTTGGTCAAATGAGCAAGGCTTTCGCTCATTAGTTCAAATGACCATTTCATTTGGGAATTTGATAAATGATGAAAACTTCCAGATGCTTAGTCCAATTATTGAAAATGTGGTCATGATTTTTGATGACTACCTGATTATTAACAGTCAGTTAAGCTACAGAGTAATTCCTGTATTGTAGTCAAGGAACTTGAATCAACAATTTCTCTATAAAATGTGGTTTGGGCAGCATTGTTTTTTAGTTTTTTCCCTCAATAAGCTGCCTCCACAGAGCAGGTCCTGTGTTCCAATACAGCACTTCAGGGAAGCATCTGAATCTCCTTTCACATATTTTGAGCAGCCAGGAGCAAGCTATCAACACTTTCATGTTTGCATGTTGACATGTCCATCTCACCCCTGTGCAGATAAGGGCAGCAGGGCAGGTAATTTAGAGATGACTTCGTAAGACTACCCTAAAACTCAGCTGTCAGATTTTTAGTGGAAATGGTGGACAAGTTGTGCGTTTACTTGCACAACTTTAATAACCTAGAAAGCTAACTTTATCCAGAGTTTACAGAAGTCCATGGAAAGGATCCCAGTACCTACAGATGAGAGACCTGGTCTTCAAACTGGTGACGGATTCCATATATACATGCATAACCCACAAGCTTCAGGAGCATTTAGCATCTAGCAGTTGATCAGGTTTTCATTCATTTTCAATCATTTCACTGAATTCTGTCTCCTAGTTTAGTCACTGAGCTGTTTGTCAGAGGTTATATTTAAAAATAAGCTGTCCAAGAAGATTGGCAGATGTTGCTCTTCCCGATATAGAATATTTTCAAACTGTTGATTTCATGGAACAAGCAAGCAAAATGGAAAGGAAAAACATCTGTCTGGCAGTTAATAGCCTATGGTTTATAGCTTATTGTTGTATCCTGTTTTACAGCCAAGTAAGTGAGCTCAGAATCTAGCCATATACATTAACAAGGCATTTATGTTCTAAGAGTGGGATTTCAAAAGGCTCCTAAAGAAGTTAGATACTTTTCCCTTTGCTATAAGTCAACCAAAACATTGGTGAGTCCCATAGAAAGGTATATAAATACATCAGGGGAGTCAAGAGGGAAAGAGTAGAATGAAGAAGCTGAAATTATCTTTTTCAGGGAAAGGATAATGAGAGAGGGAGAGAAAGAGAGAGAGGCATGCAAAAATGTCTGTGAGCAAAAGATTGTAATCCTTCCCGCTTCCTTTTTCGTAGCTGATGTGTCTTTGAGCACTTCCATCTACTGCTCAGGATCTTGGGAGCACCCAGCTGTCTATCAGCATCTCTTTCTTTGGTGGCTGTCTCACTACAGCTAGAGATTCTAGCCTGCCATTTATCAACAAGGATCAAGCTAAAAAATAGGAAGAAAAAAACTTGAAACATAAAGAATTCTAGCAAAATGGGAGACTTGCTTATTCATAGATGTTAAAGGCTGGAAAGGACTACCAGATCATTTAGTCTGACCTGCTGCATAGCAAAAGACATGGAAGTGCTTTCCACTTCCCAAGCCAAAGAGCTAAAGCATATCTGCCAGGAAGCCTTGAAAGGAAGAATCCAAGAAACACAGAATCCCACAGACAAGACAATTCTGTCCCTTTGAGTTGGGGGCAAATGCCCCATAGATCTCAGACAGGAAAACTGTGGGACCTGAACAGAGCTGGGAACAAGTAAGTTACTGCTACACAGTAAGAGCAGTGAGAAGGGCATTTTATTTGCAAAAGTTGCACTTCTCTACAGTTCTACCTTCTGAGCAGATGGCTGCAAATGACCTAAGACCTTAGAAAATTGAATCGGTGAAAGGATCATGTTCAGATTTGATTATATCTAATTGCTCAAGGCACAGAAAGGGTAAACCTATGTGTAGCCACAAGTCTCAGTTTATTAAGTGAATGTGTGTGGCAGGAACGCATAAAAAAAAATTCACCTTTGTTCAATTTTATGGAATTTTCATCACAAAACTTTGTACTGACTGACTAGACTAACAAACACATTTATTTTCTCTGTTGATTTCTTAACTAAGCAACTTCAGATATTTGTTCAATGTCAGATCCCCATTCTCATTTCTTAGAACAAGTGGCTTGAGTTTTATGGTATTTGTTTGAACAGGAAATAAAATGGTCATTAGGTTAGCTCACATCATGAGCTACCAAGTGACTGACCACTACAAATCTCTGCTAGCTGTGCTGCTGATTTGTTTTTCAAAAATCCTACTCTGGTCCAGTTGGTCACTGGAAACAAATGCCAACTTGTGAGCATATAAGTTAAATGTTTTCTAATTCTCCCCCTCAAAATTCTGTCAGAATAATACCACGGTTCTGTGGACCAAAGATGTGTTTGAGGCAAAGATGCCACATTCTGCAGAGTAAGCCATACTTAGAAAAAAAAATCACTACTTGTCTATATAACAAGTTATATTGAACTTCTGGATAAATTTGATGTTCTTCCACTTCTATTACGATGCCAGTACTAATCATTTTACCTAGAGAGTCCTCTGGCTGGAGAACACACTTAAGCTGTAAACTCAAAAAGTCATTCAAATAGAAACTGAGAATTAAGAGTCAAAACTGGTGATAGAAGTCACCTGTAGGACATACAGCCTTTGCTCATCTGCTAAAGCTTTTTATATTGACATACTTCATATTTTTTCCGCCCAGCCATCTAGCAAACAAGTATTTTATAAAACCTCTTTGTTTTATATGAATCATGTTTTCAGGTTGCTTGGGGATATGTCAACACAGCCCATAGATTTTGTGCTTCCCTTGTAGTTTTCTAACTTTCAGGAGGTCAGAAGGTACCTACAGCAAAAACAAACCTTTGATAAGGAGATTTTTTGCAATGCTTTACCTCCCCAAATTGTAAGAGTAAATATAAAAATCTAGTATGAATTTATGGAGATGCTATTCTTGCTTTTATATCAAAGTTAATGATTTTCTCCAATAAGTATAATTACAGTAGAAGTCATTATAGTAGAAGTCTCTCAGGCTGTGATACAGACTCCAGGCTAAAGTCACGCATAAAGCTGGACTGTGCAAGCACAAAACTACTACTTGAAATATCTCTGCCAATTCTCTACATTTATCTTCCTCTTTTAAAGGAAGAATAATTTTCCTTTAAAAAATTAGAGCTGTATCTGCCCAGAAGACCAAGAGCTTGAAAGTCCAGAAGTACTCTTGTAGAAGTTTTCAAAATGCTGGATGGGGTGACACTCAAGGCACCCACGAGGGATGTTAGCAGTGCTACCAGTTGCCTCAGGGTAAGAGGAAAACTCTGCTAAGGAGTTTTCATTCTTACAGCCCTGTGGACAGACAGCTTTTGGGAAGCAATTCAAGCCCAACAATAAAGAGATCCGAAGGATTTCTTCAAAGCAAAAGCAATGGAGAAATACAAACACACTCTTGAAAATAGACTTGAGCATAAGCTATAACTTAAATACTGGAGAGGCTTTACTCTAATTCTGATTTGCCCAAGTTTTTCCCTGAATTTATAAGACATGATAACATTGAAATGAAACCTCTTTATTTCTTTAATGGCAAGCCTTGGCTCATACAGGTTTTCTGTCTAGTAAAGTGCAAAACGCCAAACAGACTAAACTCATGGTTTATGAAAGGCAGTTCATTCAAGAAATGAAACTGTTTCAGTCAGCAGAGAACAGAGAGTAATTCAACAATTAAATAGGCTCTTAATTTTCCTTTTAGCAATAACTTACTTTTGTAGAAAAAAAAGAATGAAAACTGTCTTTTGTATAATACATTTTGTTTGAAGGAACATTCTCTGTAAGAAGTTTATCCTTATCCTTCCAGATTTCATAAAAATGTCTACAATTTAATTCAGTCTGACAAAAGCATTGTGAAAATCTACTAGGCCATGGACAGAAAGTATTTCCCACTTTTTATCAGTATTGTTAGTGATAATGATCATTGAGTGGCCCATCTACCACAATTTATCAGCCTTGCTGAGTAAGATTTTGCAAGACTGGTTTATTAATTCAGTCAGTCAAATGAGAAGCCACAGCTGAACTGAAAACATAGTTGGGCACCGGATTTTTTCAGATGAATAAAAAGAGAGCTACAGCTTTTCTTTCTTACATGTAAGAAAAACAAACTAAATGGAACTGTCAGTTGTTTTTACTTCTAGCTGACATGTCAGTGAATAATGAAAGCTATCACTGGTAACCCTTTCATCTGATGTTCTGCTACCATAAAATAATTGCGATAGGCCCAAATTATATAACCTAAATTTCAGTAGGAAATTCAAAATTGTATTTATTTAATCCATAATCACCTATGTGTTGTTAATCATGTTCCCTGTTTAATAATTAGTACCAATTACATAATTTGCAGAGTAGGACCTGAAGACATGTCTGTTAGAGTGTAACAGACATTTATAAAATTTCTTAACATTTCAAATTCGTTGTAAATCATCAATTGAGCACTATAGTGCTGCCTAAGAATTCCTTTCTTTTTCAGCCATAAAATCTCATATCATTCATTACTCCTGCTGCATATATTTATTAGTTCATTGTAAAAATTAATTGCTCCTCAAAAGGAAAAAAAGCAGACTTCTTCTGCACCACTTTTTATCAAAATGCTTACTTCCCCCCGAAAAAACTATGGAAATTGGAAAATGGAAAAATCAAAAATGAATTTCATTGTTTCACTCTCTTTTGATGTTTTTTTCTAAATGTTAGTGAACATGTTTTTCAATACTACTGAAAGTATGTGTGGAAATAAAAAAAATCTTATTCAAAGAAATAGTTTGCTGTGGTTAAATTTTAAAACTTAAATGCTTAAAACTTTAACTTCTGTTCAAGTGAGATGGAACTGAATGTGCTTAGGAATTTAGAAAGGTAACTGAGCAGTGTGTATTTTTAGTACAAATTAATTCTTTTCTGTTTAGGAAGACTAAGTGAATATGGTTGCAACATAAGATGTATTCCTTTTTGCTTGGTATTTCAGCTGCTACAGAGGTTTCCTTTTCATTTGATGTTGGAAATGGACCTGTGGAAATCGTCGTCAGGTCTCCCAGCCAGCTTAACGATGACCAGTGGCATCGGGTCAACGCGGAGAGGAATGTCAAACAGGCCAGCCTGCAGGTAGACCAGTTGCCCCTGGAGGTGCGGAAAGCACCAACAGAAGGACACACACGCCTGGAACTGTACAGCCAGCTCTACGTTGGTAAGATGCAGGGGCGGGAACCAGGCTTCACTCTCACGTACTGAATTCTCATTGCCTCGTGTTAAGCAGCAGTTAGTTTAAGGTGCAGTTTCCCTCCTGAAGCCCTTGCTTGACAGCACACACACAAAGAAAAAGAAAAGCATCTCCATAATTATAGAAATAAGAAGATCAACTAAGAGAAAACTATTCTATGCTGGTAACTTGGCATTTTTGTGTTCCTTCCTATGCAGCTCATGCTGAAAAGTGCCTCTAGCAGGCAGTAGTGCCAAACTCCCTTTTTGCAGGGTCTCTTTCTTGCATCCTCCTATTTGCCATGGAATTGAAACAATTCTGAGAAGATCGTACCAGGAATACATGTGCCTGCAGTGCCCATCCTGGTAGTGCAACACTTAACAGCTTCCTTAGGTTTGCTCATTGCCCATGCTTTTGCATTCACTGCTCTCCCTGCAGTCTTTTTCCTTTAAGTCCTATGGGCTGTTTGCCCATTTGATGTAGTATAGCATGACATTGTATCACAAAAATGGATCAAGTTAGTCCAGCTGCTTTCTGGAGTTGCTAGCCTCCACTGCATTTTGGATATAATATTCTGGCAGCACTTGTGTTTCTCTAGTTGTTAGCCCTGGAGCTGTGAAGCACAGACATGCTGCATATCATTAGTTGGAATCATATTTGCATTAAATAATAAGCAAAGAAACACTTTTCTACTTCTCTAGATATCTGTCCAGAGGAGAAGAGGTGAGGGGGAAAGAAAAAAGAACATTATCTCATTTTTTTCCTTGTTAGCCAGGGTTCAACAGAAGAAATAAATTCTCTGGTAAATAGCAAACTGTCACAGCAAACTGTGTATGTGTCACCAGATGTGCGGTCATTATTAACAAGCTCAGATTCACCTTTACTTTTGACCATGACCTCAATGAAAGGCAGTTTCCAAATACCTGAAATATTATGTTTGTTTAGAAAACCTTTTAAAAGAGTCTTAACCTTTTAAAAGAAACACCAAGGATTTTGCTGAAAACAGGATGAGCTGCAGAGTTCTTGGGGAATTGCTAATAATTGTTAATTGTTATAGGTAGTTTTGAATTAACTGGTACACCAACAATGTTCAGAAATATTTAGTGTTTGCATTGCCTAAACATGAATATCCAAATCTGCACCAGCTTTTCTTTCTGAATCATATCCATTTCATATAACTCGGTGATTGGGGCACGCATCTCAAAAACAGTCTCTCTGATTTAAATTCTTACTGGGTCAGACAGAGAATTGATTTGAGTTAGAGTGCCCCAAATGAACATCCTGAACATCAGGGCTGGGAGAGTAATACTGAATAAGAATTATTTTGGTGCCTCCTGTTCTACTATCTGTAGACTAATTATCTATTCCTTGGGCCAGAGGGAGAGCATGAGGGATGATGACTTCACGTCCTATGGGCTAGGACACTCATCAGGAGAGGAAAGGAGGGAATTAGATCTATTAGGATTTATTTCCTCGCCACAGTGTACATTAGTTTACGTAGAGTGGAACTGTTCCAGAATGCCCTCTGCTGAGCATTGCCTCCCCTTACCCCAGATTGTCCATTTACCACCATTTGATTTGAAGCAGCCTACTCTCTTGATCTGTGTTTGTAGTCGTGTTCCCCACCCAGTTAAATATCAGTTTGTGTGCTCTGCTGAGGTGAGTGTGCAGATCTCCTCAGGAAAAGGGGGGGAATCTGCAGCATCTGCAGTAGTGCAGTAGCCATAGTGATGAAAGGAGGAGGAGAAAGAATGAGAGCCACTTGCTGTTATTTGTCTGTGTGTTTTAGTTTTTTGGTTTTTAAGCCCCAGACAAGGCATTTGCTAGCTGAAACCACATTTTTCAGCAGGTATTTACCAAGGAATAAAAAAAAGAACAGTTCTTAATGACTGCTAAGAAAAGCCGTCCCGCTCCAAATTTTCAAATGCAGCTCTTCAGTGTTACTTCCTTCACCCTATACTCAGGCAACTAAACAATACACCTGATGCTGTTTGGAAATGAGCGTCTGTATTTCCTATTGCAACTGAGAGTGAGGATTTAAATCTTTTCCCCATTTCCCTATCTTAGCTTTGAAAACTGTAACACTACCTAAAGTATTATGGCGTTACTATTAGCATCCATCATCACTAATCATATGGAACATAAAGCTGTATCTTAGCTATAGAGCCAAGCCTATTACTTTCATTGTTTTCTCTAGAAATCTTGAGGTTGAAAAGAAAAGAAATCCTCCAGCAGATGACTGGAGTTTCTGCTGATGTAATCAGCCAAGGCACCTACTATTTATACTTATTTCTGGTATGGTCTGAAAGCTAAGATTTGATTGTTTTCAATTTCATTAGGGCATGGGAATTCCTTGGCTGTTCAGAGAAGCCACTTCTTTCCAGCTGTCGTCACAAGCTTGGCAGGATAGTTCCCATAAAGCAACAACAATAAAATCTATCCAGTGTCATCCCACTGTTTTGCATTCCCTTTCAGGTGCTGCCGGAGGCCAGCGGGGCTTTCTAGGTTGCATTCGTTCATTGAGGATGAATGGGGTGACGCTGGACCTGGAAGAGAGAGCAAAAGTCACACTGGGGGTGAAGCCTGGCTGCTCTGGCCACTGCACGAGCTATGGGATGTACTGCGCAAACGGCGGCAAATGCGTCGAGAAGTACAATGGCTACTCTTGTGACTGCTCCAAAACGGCCTACGATGGACCATTTTGCATAAAAGGTAAATGCCTTCATGCAGGAGGCACAGTATGGGAGGAGAAAAAACACAGCAGAATCAATGCTTCAACTTTTATTAATTAAACAAGTAAATCCTGTTTAATACTTCTTACAATCGAGTCAGATTATACTCCCAGGGATTTGTATGTGATGATTTAAAACTAAATCTCTCATTAGTGATAATGTATGTTACCTATTTAAATCAAATAACACAACAACAAAAGTAATCAGGCATGCCTGTACTCATAGCGTGTCTGGCAGACTGTATTCCATAGTCCTGAGCTATTGAATAATAAATTCCTACTAGCATAATGTAATGCTTATTCCTTTAGACAAATATGAATTTAAGCAAAAGCTACCTATTCTGATTTAGAAATGTACTTGGAGATACATAGGTGTGAAATCTGGGTTGAATATTTTATAAATAGGTGGGGAGGCAGCATTTGGATTCAAAATTCTTTCTGTTCATAGCCAGATCATGTCCTTAGTGGTTCAAATTGGGTTAGAGATTGAGCTTGTCAGGTTAAGAGAAGGTACAGAGCTCCCAAATACACACTAGTCCTTGGGAAATGCCAAAAGCATGGACCGAATTATCAAAATCAGTGATCGTAAGAGACCATTTTACTGCTGACACATATGCCTACATACGGAAGAAAAACAGGAAGGGAGTGAAGGACAGAGGGTTCTTACATGCTAAAAAAAAGTGTGGATGAAGGTGCTTATTTATTTCCATATGATTTTGTTTATTTATTTTGACTGGAAATGATTGTAACAAAGTAAGTAGTAATGGGAAATACAGTTTCCCAAATGTTTGCACGGTTTGCAGATTTTGTGGCCATTCGTTTCCTTTACATTTCATAGGATGTTCCCAGTATATTCTCCAAATATTTTTTTCAGCACTTTGAAAGAATTCATCACATTTTTCTGAGATACTAGTATTTCTCACCAGCTTTCTTTCACTGTGTTTTTATTGGAATATAAAATCATCCAGTCTGTTGCTTTTCCTAGGCATTTCTAAAAGCTGTCTCACAGGGTTGTAATCCTACAGCTTTAGCTAAAAAAATGTGACCGTTCCTCTCGTAGGTATCTGTGACATTAAAGGAACTTCTAGTCTCATGAACTGCTCTTCTGCTTTTGAGTTACCCACCATACCAGGACTCCTGCTGGCAGGCTGGGTCATCAGTGACCAAATACCCTTAATCAATTCATCTTGCCAGTAGGGAAAAGCTCCTGTCCTTTGGCATGCTGTTCCCCAACTCCTTCATAACTTCTCGTCTTTTCAAAGACATGCCTTGCGGGTTAATTTGAAAATATCCATACCCTGCTCCCTTCCAGCCACACTTAGAAGAAATTAAGTGTTTAGTAGAAAGAGCCAGTCATGTATTTTCTCCTCCTGTGCTTCAGCCTATATCCACCTTCATTTCATTGTATCAGAACACAGCTTTGCCCATGGTGTACAATAGCTCGTACATTGGAACATCCTCTTCTACAAGCTAAAAAGTCATTTTCACATCACCAGATATTCTGATGAATGATTTTTTATAAATTCCAGTAAATTTGATGTATTTTTAGTGCAGCTGAAGGGAAGCATGCAACTGCTGCCCTACTTAATGGCTTCCACTGTGCTTGCGTACCAGAATTTCATCGTTTCAATATGCTATGTTGCTTCGAAGACAAATATAAAACATGTCCATCACATCCA
Source organism: Dromaius novaehollandiae (assembly GCF_036370855.1). Lineage (NCBI taxonomy): Eukaryota > Metazoa > Chordata > Aves > Casuariiformes > Dromaiidae > Dromaius > Dromaius novaehollandiae. The sequence continues at coordinate 61,081,075 of NC_088099.1, forward strand.
TGACTGTAACTCTTGGGAATTTGAATATAGTGAGCTCAGTTAATTTAGCAGACGTTCTAACGAGTCTGTTACGAGTTGAAGAAGAAAAGTAATACACATTTAGCATTCCTGTTCTCCAGTGCAGTTATGTCTAGAGGAAACCCATTTGGGCTGCAATTGTGTCAGTCTCTTATAAAGGACATATATTGACTCAAAAAAAAAAAAAAAAAAAAAAAGAGAGAGAGAGAGAAGAATTGCTTCCATATTTGGCGAATTTACTTTTTAATATTTTTTTCTGTATTACTGAAATTCATCACACTGGTTTTTACTTAGGTTTTTCTGTTTCTCATAAGGATAGGAAAACCCCAAACTTCTGCCAAAACTAGCTGTAAGCTAAATGTTTTATTTTTCCAGGATGTGGTTATGACAGGATTAAAAATACCATGAGGTGAATGCCCGAGAACCTAGCACAGACAAGCCCTGGTTTTGGTTCGTCTCTAAGCACTGTTGTAGTAATACCTGTAATAATCATTATAGGCTTTATTCTCCTTATAGGCCTCCCAGTCTAGCCAAAGGCTCAGCGTTTTGGCAGTAAGTTTAGGCATTTTTTCTCTTTTGGGTCTCGCATTGCTTATAAAATTTGGAATATACCGCAACCACCATTTTCTAGAGCAGGAGACTGAGAATTTTGAGATCAAATCTTTTGGAGTGACCTCTAACTTTGGCTGTCTCCACTTTTGGCTACCTGTGTTTTCTGTATCAACACTCAAGTTTGCCTAAGTGTCAAGTACCCAGATCTTCCACTGAACGGATGCAGAGTTATGCCTGCTTAGAGCCTCAGAAAATCAATTCTGAGCATCCATATGTTGGCCCCCTGGCGTCTTCTGTAGACATTGGTCCAAATGATTTGCCTTAGGTCACACTGTCGGAAGTAAAACCAACAGCTGCCATCCAAAGTAAAACTGAGAGCACAGTATTTGCAGGGCACGGCTGGGCCTCGTGGTGTGATGTGACGCAAAGCCCACAATAAAACTTGCTGTAAGCCACTGCTGCTGGGCTGCGCTGAGCCGCGTGACGGTATTCACGCTAGCACGAGGCTCTCGGCACTGCGCTGTGTCGGGCAATTTAATCATGATGTCAGATCTCTGCTTTAAATATCAAAGCTATTCCAGGCAAGTTAAAAATATTTCTCTAAATCCTTAAGAACTAATGTGCAAAATGCAGATTATCAATTTCCTTTCTGTTAGTGCTGAAATCCAACATACCTGATTAGAATAACCCCAAGTATGGTTTCCTGTGGATGACTTCAGGGGCTTCTCTGTAAAAACAACCATGTGGCACCAGAGCAAAAGTTAAAGGATAAATTAAACACAAAATAGGCTGTGTTTGGAATGTCCTGTGATCAAAATAATTGTAAAACCTCTGAAACAAATGGTGCTGATAATGAGATCTTTAAAACAATTCAGTTTCAGCCCATTAAATTTTACATTGTAAATTTAACTTGCATTAAGTCTTTTAAATTGAGTAAAGCACTGGAACATCTTGTAAGTGTTGCCAAACTCCCAAGATTTTTGAATGAAGAGGATCTTACCTTCTATTTCTAATAACAGTTCCTGGAATCTTATAGCATAAGCTCGTGGTCCATGAGACAAAACTAGATATCTTTACTAGATACCAAGAGAAAAGATAGAATAGTAATTGACAGTGAAATAAATACTGGCAAAACAGTAGAGTATATTTTGCAAAATTTATTGGAGAAGAGCAGGGAATCTTTCACATCACATACACTTCAAATATAGGTATACAAAATTTACCTAAATTATATTTTTACATATGCAGACGAAAGCATCCCAAATCTGTTATTTAATTTTTCATTAATGCTTTGACATTTTCCCCATTCAAAAAGTATTGAAATCTCTGTAAAAATATTTTTGAAGAATATGTTCTCTATTTTCAAGCAACTCTGTTCTTTAAAGAAAGGGCATAGTTGAATATTGGTGTGTCATTTATGGTTTTTACCTGTATCACAATATGGAGTTGGATGCTCTGATGTTTAGTGAGCAGTTTGCAGGTATAAGAGAATGGTGATTGCAAATATATTTTCCATAGCTAATGACATTATTTGATACTCTCATCAGATCCTGTAATCCCCTGCTGTCATTACAAAACACCACTCATTTCCTGTGCAATATTTCTTTCGTAATACAAATGAGTTTTTATCACTTGTGAAAATAAAGAGGCCGGCTCCAGCAGTGACTGCACACCAGCAGATGGTGTTGCAGGGAGAGGCGATGCTTCCCGGACCGTTCCAGTCCCTGGTCTCCTCTGGGCAGCCCATACCAATCACAGGGGCTCTCACAGGGCCTCTTGAGGGAATGCAAAGGGGGTCTAATGCACAATAAGCAAGATTATTTTGCTTTATTACCTGTACCAGGAATTCAGTTCAGCTGTCAAGAAAGAACATGGTTAATGCTTTGCACTAGGACTTGGTTTTGTTACTTTTATTCCTTTGAGTAAGGAATTTTCCATCCTGAGTGGCTCTGTTGGTTTGAGGGTCGTTAGAACCAGACTTTTTAAATCATCACATTGAAATCAATAAGAGATGTTTCAAGAGAAATATAATACTCAGCAGGAGGGAAGGGTGGCATAAAACATCACCTTTGATTATACCACAGTCTTTTCCTCCCACTGCATTTAATTTGCCACAGGAAGCTTTTCTTAGCTAAAAATTTTCTTTCAATGGTCAAGTCGCATGACCACTCCCATGCATGGCATGGCAATCTTTTGGGGGTTGACTACATAGAGCAGGAGCTAACAGAAGAAGCGACAGGAAAAATTTAAGCAAATAAAGTATTGTTACTATCAGGAAATCACCACAGAATGTTTTATAAATAATCAATATGTCTCAGAGTAAAAACAGACCTTGCATAAAGTGGATTTTTTTTTTCTGATAAAATCTATGCTTAGAATCATGGATTGATGAATGACAAGAAATTGTGTTGTCTCCGGCCTGATTAGCAGCAGGTGACACATGATTAATGTAGTAGCCTGAAAATTTTTTTACAAGGACAAAGTGTGAAAATACAGTCTGACATCTGTTTTTACTTTATTTTTGTTTTGTATTTGGGGCATATTCAATTGGCTTCAATTCTCCTTTCACTGCTCTGAGAAATTGTTATGAGGAACAGCTGCAATGTTTCTGCAGTCCTGCAGATTGCTTTCTGACCTTTCCCTGCCCTTTGCTTAATCATAAATTCTCTTTTTTTCCCCCCACAGCTGTCCTCCTATCACCATAAAAGCATTTCTGAGAAAATAATTAATTTTTGTTCCTTTAGAAAACAAACCCTCTCCTTCCTTTAAACAAAAAATAGTGAGGGTCAAATGCTGAAATGGGTATGCCGAGCAAGTGGCAGCAGTGTCATGTGGGGGGTTCCCTGGGGAGAAAGCATTCCTCCTTTGGGTTTTGAGGTGCTGTGGATCACCTTTAGGAGAAGAAAATGCCCACCACCAAGACAGCATAGCAAAAAAAAAAAAAACATTAAAAAACATTAAATAACTGGTGTTTGACTCAGGTGCCTTCAGGTGTTCTGGAAGGGTAAATTCAAAGTTTCCCAGTTTCTGTGCCGTTGCTCAATTTGCATGAGCAGACATGAGGTAGAAGAGCAGTGTATACACTTTTTCTCCAGCTCCTTATGCAATCCTTATGCCAAGCCCAAACTGAACTCCCTCATGTCTGTGTTTATATTTGCGTGAACCCTGAAAGCACTTATAATAACACTGTTACAGTTAGATTTCCTTTCTCTCTACCTACCATCTCTGCCTCAAAGAAAAAAAATCAGCCTTTTATGTGGCTTAATGGATGCTAAAAAGACGAGCAGGTCTGGCTGCTCTGGCACGTCAGTGAAACACCTCTGCACCCTTCCACAGACTCTCACAGACTGACACTCGATCATCTCCGAATTCTGCTCTGGTTATACCCATTCAATTTCCTTTAATTTGCTGGTTGCAAATGCATTTCCTTTCTTTACTCTAAGTAACGTGGAGGTGATTATTCCTGTGTTTTAAGGTAACTAACTTTACTTTTCATTGCTTGCACCCCAAGAACCTGGGAAATCAGAGGAACTTTCTTCCCCCTGCCCCTTCCCCGAAGAAAGAAAAGAAAATGTGCTATGCACAGCAAGATCACAGTCTGTTAACCAAAACGTATATAAGAAATTTTCTTCAGGTTAGAAATGTTAGGCTCCCAGTCTAGTACTTACTAGACTGAATACTGTAGAGGGTCAAGCTTTTCTACCTATGGATCAGACTTCAGGACTGGAGTCCTGGCCTCTGCTGAAAAGCAACAACTACTTCATGTCTATTGAGTATAGATATTTAAACACTAGAAAAAATGTATGTTCTATAAAACTATTCCATTTTTCTGTCCTGTCAATACTGCCGTATTAAATATGCACAGTTTGTGCTCCAGTGCTTTGAAAATTGCATTTCACTTAAGTTGCAAGAATGTTTTTATTGGAAAAAATATTTTATTTTGTTTTTAAATCAAAAACCACCTTCCCTATACTACTTACATATCTCAGTGAGATAGAACCAGATTATAAACTGAGCTTGCCAGTCTATCATCGATCCATAATGCACTTCTAATAAAGTGCAGAGATTTCTTATTCTGTATACAGAAAACAAATAAATAAGGATAATAACTTCAAAAAATCCTAAGCCTTGGCTCAGAAAATGTGATAAACTTTCAATTTCTTTGTCAGCTAACTATAATAGGCCTGCTCTGGTATCATTACTCACTGAATGCAGATATTTTATGAAAGATCAACAGATCAACCTCAGCAGCATTGTTGGCTGCTGAGGGCCTGAGTGCCTGTGCGCGAGCAACGGCCAGATTTAAAATTCTCACACCGGATACCCACCTGAAATATTTATACACTTGTATGCTACTGAAGTAGTATTGGCATCTCACAAGCTGGTAAGGTACTTCTCCTCACAATAACTCTGCGGCGCAAGAAAATGTTGTTATTATGGTAATACAGACAGCGAACAAGATAATGAGGGAAGCAACAAACTGCTCACTTTGGGAGTGGATACTTGTGGTACAGGAAGGTATTGAAGCCAGATCTCCCGAGTCAAAATTGTCACTCAGAACACTGTGCAATCATCAAATGGCAGTCTCCAGTATTTCTAAAATGGATCTTGCAAAGCTATGAGTTTTTCTCTGAGGTTACCTAGAAAGCATCTCCAGGGACGTGCTGGAAACCATGAAACCTGGTTTCATTACAGTTTTCTTCATCCATATCATTTTATTTAATGGGGTGTTTTAACCGTTATGGATATTTGCATTAAAAGGGAGCGGAATTTTCATTTAGATTCAGCAGAGAATACACAGAACAGGTTGCCATTCCCTTTTGCTAAGCCTGCTGTCCTAGACATCAGTTCAAACTGCTGTAGCTATAGAATCCATAGATCCATAGTGACTTCCGATCAGCACAGAATGAGCCACAGCTGAGATTCGTCTGACATTGTTAGGCTTTCCTTGGCGTATATCCTTCTGTCCAGATAGAGCAAAGCAGAATAAAAGGCACTTCTATATATGTATGTAAATATATGTAATATATAATATATTTATAAAAGGCTATTGTAGATTATCTCCCTAGGCTCTCTATGTAGTTAATGGAGGTAGAAACAGTGGTTCCTGCAAAGGAGACTCAGAGCTCAGCCTCACTCAGGTACACTGAATTGTTTCCTGGTTGAATCTATCTTTTGGCATTGACTAGGGGACCTAGTCCCCTACATTGCTTGTAGGTGCAATGATTCAGATGATGTAACCCCATCTTCCATGGCACTCATCCAGTTCTACTGAAGGTATGGACTTTTGTACGTCTTTGTGCGAACTTTTGATCAGCCCCATAGTTTCACTGGCACACATTAATTTTTGTATTCCCCAATTCTGATGGTCATTTGTTCAAGAAAGCTTGCTTTATATTGAGCACTTATATATTTATACAGATGAACCAAACATTCAGTGGGTTTGGATTGGTAGTTTCAATGAGCAATTGCTGTATTTTACTATTCTACTCCACTCAGAAGAAATTCAAACATGCATCAAAAATGATTATAGTGATGACAGCCCAAGTACTAGACTTGATGATGCAGGAGGAAACCTTTAAATCTCAACTTCTCAGTTTCAGAAACTAAATATTGCGAGTTTGAGGGTAGAATAAGTGTTAAGTGAGTTAACCAGCTAAGCGATAGGCATGACTGTCTTCAGACCACTCAAATTCTCTCCCAGATCAGCAGCTGTGGGATTCTGACACTTTAGTGATGCCCTATGGTCAGGATGTATCTCAGCAAATAGTCTTAATCTTTGTGACCGCAGCCTGGAAGTAGCTGCAATTTCTGGTGCTCTCTAGTGCATTTTTTAGCCACAAGCCAGACAAGGCAGCTCTAGATAGTCTATATTCAATATTTATGGCTGTATAAGAGATCAAAAAAGAAAAGAAAAATGATGAATGGGGGCAGAGGTTTTGTTGGCTGGGCTGTCTAAATTGCCCTAGTAATCTCTGTGCAGGCACTGAGTGTGAGAGTGCCTCCAGTGAATGTCCTTGGTTAGGATTTGGAGGCCACTGCTGTTTATGTTCAGAAGCCTTATGTTCAGAGGCAAAACAGAGCATTAGGCACTGGCAGGCAGGATCAAAGAACAGTATTTTCAATTTACTGTATCTAACCATGGCTGAGGTTAGAGCCTCCAGATGGGATATGCTTACAGCTCTAAGCAGACATTTCAGTCAGATTTGTAAAATGAAGAGAGAATCTTTCTCTGCTGCAGTTTTCATGTGTGTCCTGGCCAGGCTTCATAGTCTTCGGGATTTTGTCACCAACTTCTGTGAGGCAGGGATTTTACCCCAGCGCAATGTTATCTACCATTAATGAAACTGCTTTGAAGGCCTAGCCTCAAAAAAGTCAAAAACAGTAATACCACAGAAGTAACCAGCGTTGCCTTCTCCTCCCTCCCCAGGTGAAAGGTGACACAAGCCAGGTCTTGAATTTCCTTGGAAAAATGTGAAATGACAGTTGTCAGACCGTGATAGCTATCCTAGTGCAGAAGATAGCTTCCACCTTTTGAAGTGCCACTCTTGAGAAGTTCCTATGTTGAAATGGCTTCTTTTTGTAACTCCACAGACCTGCTGCTTCTTTATTTATTAGGAGTAGTATCTTGTACTTGATTCATGACAATAGGCATGTGCAATTTTTCCTCTCCCTATTAACAGCACAGAGCGAATTCAATTCTAGCAGAGAGCGCTAAGTTCTGTGTCTTTTATGTGTGTCTCCAGACAGAAAATTTTTACGAAGTTGTGTTCAGCCAAACCTCTGCCTATTCACTCCTGGCAATGTTTTTCACGGGTGAGAAAAAAGTAATGGAGAAATAAGTTATGTTTGTGACTGAGTGTATCGCTAGCAGAGTCATTATAACAACCCAAGAAGAAAAGACACTGACATTTCACTCATGTCAAACAGCAGCAAAGGAGATTCAGGTCCCTACTTATATTTTCTCAGGTCTACAACACTCCTGCAGAAATGTCATGATATTGTTCAATTTTTTATAGCCTGCCTCAGGTGGAATTTTTGCAAGAAATGGGTTTTCATTGCTATTCGGCTTTTTCCTCCAGCCTTTCAACGCTCCTAGTCCCAGACAGAATGAGAGTGTATAAAAATAAAAATAGCAAAGTGGGAGAGGGAGATTGAGGAGCTGACCAAAGAAATCTGACCCTCTAAGTTTTTCACTTCTAGGTACATTTATGTTGTGCATGGAAGTTTTGAATCTGCTTTTGCTTCATCCCTCTTCAAATCAAAACCAGATAGATTTGTAAAATATGTACAGTTCACACTGGAGATACACATCTTGTTTGCTAAAATTGTTTCTAATGCTCCACAAATCCTATCCTGGGTTTCTCTACAAAGCTAGTCCAACCTTTATGTATTTGCAAAGTCTGTCAACAGAGCATGACTGCACTGCATATTGGTTTAGAAATAAGTGCTGCTATCGAAAGAAAACTGATTTGCTACCCCCACTTTCATTTCTCCAGGGTTTTTGTCTTGAAAGGGCAGTTTGCAGAGGAACCCTTTAGTATGCTTGATCTCCCAAGTCTCTTCTTTTCAGATACCTTGTTTGAAATACCCCAAAACAAAGCAGAGGGTGGTGTGTGGAAACCTGCTCTGCATTTCATCAGCAGGGCTTGTGCTTCATTTTATCTGAGTGTTCTCAGGCAGCTTGAATGGTTTGCTGAATGAAGGGCTTTGATGTTGTATCTATCAGTTTCACAAAGATGGCCTTTTTTTGGCCTCCAAGTAGGTAATTTCTTCACTGATCACCCCTCAGCATTTCAAAGTCTTTTTTACACCAGAGTTCAATATAGAGAAGATTATCTTTTGGCTTTTTCTAATATTTTCTAGTATTTACTGGAGTCCACTCCTGTGTGCTGCTGAGCACCATCCTGTGCACTGAGTCCTGCTGCAGTAGGCATGTCTGCTTCATTCAGCAAAGGATGTTAAGCATGTGCTTAACTATTTTGCTGAGCTGGAACTTGAGGGGATTCAGTATCTTGCAGATGATGGCCTAACTTACTCACACAACCAAAGTGAACTGTGTCCTTCCTCTTAAAAGAAGTGATGTGCATGTGAGGAGGAATTGAAGGCTCATTGCAGTAGCTTGCACACTTGTAATAGTACAGCTATACTGGAAATTACTTTCTTGGCATAAATCAAGTTAAACTTACTGAACATTCATTGCTCTGTCATGAAATCTTTAAGGAAAGAAACAAATCTTACCACTTCAGACAGCACTGTTTACTTAAAGCTTTCTTTGTAGTAATAAACATTTAAGTAGCAATTAAGAACATTTACAGCTGCAGAAAATGCATCCCACGCTTGCCCCTTCAGCCCTGCAGTGTGCGAGGCTACAGGTGAGTGCAACACCAGGCAATCCCACAGATTGCTCCCTAAAATGCAAGGCACAGCAAGCAGAGTGAACAGGCGGCAAGGGGGAAGGATACAAATATAATTCTGCATGGATACACTCTGGTCGTAAGTGCTGGGTATAACCAGGGCCTCGGCGGGAGCTGTGCTCCCTGCAGCGTCAGGCAGCAAGGCTGCCCTGTACCTCCGGCCTGCGGCTCTGCTGGCGCAGAGACACCGTGACTGGTGCAGCATCTGCCGGAGGATCTGCTTGTCTATGTCTTTTTTTCAAAATAAAGTAAAGCTATAAGCAGAGGTTGAAGAATAATAAATTAATCATTCATAGAGATATTTCTAAGCCAGTCTTGCAAATATTTAGAGCTGCAGTGTATACTACTTACGTTTTTAAGTGCTACCATTACCTTCAACACTACTCTTAATAGCAGAAGGCATCAAGGTTTTGGGGAAGTATTTTCAGGAGAGGGCCCTTAACTTTTAATCCAGAAGTACTTAAGTGGGTCTACTGCAAAATATAGCTGTTAAACTGAATTACCTGTCCCATAACTCTTTCAAGGTGATTTAAGATACCTCCTATAAAATGACAGTGATAAATCTATCAGAATGATCGAGTTATTTATAGCACCTTGGGATGACAGCTTGAGTAGTTATTTTATGTGGCTGCTCTGTGACAATGAGTATTATATTTTGAGTTTTGGAGAACTTTTATATGGTAACAGGAAACCATACTGCTTTTCCAGCGCTAGAGTTAGCAAAATTCTGAAAAGGAGCATCAGTGAAGTCTCTGGTAATACTACCCATCTTCTGTTTTCTCTGCTCAGCTACTCTGAATAAAGTCTGAGGACTCATTTCTGACCTGCATTGTATCACTACACAGCTTGTAAAATCAACATCTTGCTTCATATGTTCTGTGATAAACCTTTGCTCAGGATTGTGTAAGAGACATGAAGACTCCAAATGCAGAAGGGTATAAAATGAAATCTCTGTTCAAATAAAGACAGCATAATGTCTTTTCAGAAGTTTAGATGGATAATTTGGTACCAATCTGTTGGCTTTGCATTTATAAATCACTTATAAGGAAATACTAGAAGACAGAAGATTTTTTTCTTAGATGGTGGTGAACTCTGAACATTGCTTATAACCATTTTTATATACATTACTGATTTGCTATATTCATAATATTTATTCATTGTTCTTTAATCTATTATGAAATATTCATAAACATGCCTTGTTATTTAAGCTCGCATGTAATTTCAAATTTCCCTTAATGATGTTGCCCCAGATATTAAAGCCTATACAGAACTGCAGTATCTCTAAATAATGACTGTCTTAGGAAACCAGTCCAGCAATCACTTACAAGGCTGTGTGCCACCAATGGCAGGCAACTGTTTTTGTGATCGCCTTAGAAGGCTGTCGCAGTCATCTTTCACTGTAAGAATGTCAGTCTTGTATTATGTGTTTCATGTTAAGAAGTAGGCAGGACTGCATTATTATGGGAAGTAATAACAGTGCTTTTTCAACTGAAAGTATTAATTCTGCCAGAAGTAGTTTTATTTTCTGTCAACAGAATTGAAACATGACATTTTGTCTCAGAATGGCTTGAAAAACTTTGGCTGTTTAACAGCTCCTGGGAGTTATAGTTCAGATATCTCATGCCTTATTCTCCACCATGAGTCAAATTCCCTATTTACCTCCCATAAACCATCCTGCTTATGCAATTCTCTTGAAGTATTGTGCTAGCAGTGGATAATTTTCTGCTGTTGCATCCAATCCTATTTCAAAATTTTCAAGGCCTAGAATCTCCATCATTCCTTTGTGAGATTACACCAAGTCCACTAGAATTTGCTAGTTAGAATTTCTGGTTTTCCTTTTCCTTGACAGCGTTTGCTTGTAGTGCTTCTTTAATCTCTCTTCCTTGCACCTCCTTTTGAGCATCGTCTGCTGCAAGACCTTGATGAGAATAAAGAAAGCATGGTCTTCTGGTCTGCAGCATTGATACGAGACAAAAGTGTAGATTTCTGTGTGACCCAAAGGAAATCTTTCCATTGCTCTATGAATTCAGATATCCATCAATAAAATGGAGATACTGCTTTTCATTCTCCCTGGACAATTGTGAGGCTGCTGACCTAAATATTGGCAAAATGCTTGAATAATGCGGCAGTAGAAACACATACATATTAGTACTGCTCAAGTCCAGTAGTAATACGTTTTATCCAGAAGGTGTCAGCAGGTTCAATTTCTCTTTTTTTGCTCTTATTTTTAAGATGTTGGGGCATTTTTTGAAGAGGGAATGTGGCTTCGTTACAACTTCCACTCCCCAGGGACCAGCATGAAGGACTTAGTTAGCCGGACATTATTGAGTTCTACGGACCCTGAGACCACAGTGCCAGACCTCAACTTGAATAAAGAAGAGCTCAGCTTCAGCTTCAGCACCACCAAGTCCCCTTGTGTCCTACTGTACATCAGCTCCTATACCCAGGACTACATGGCAGTGCTTGTCAAGCCGTCTGGTAAGCTACTGCTCTGGGCTTTCTCTGTTGAAGGCATAGTTGATAATAACATTCAGCAAAGCTCTGAATCTCTTCACCCTTGCAGTGTAAAAGCAAAATGCATGGGGCCTGAACCTTTATTCTGTTTTTACGAGGTTTTGTAAACTGTTTAACTCAGTGTTTAATTCAGTGTTGACGAAACAAACAGAAACCCTGATGTAACAATCAGATCCACAGAATGAACTAGCACTACGGATAGGACAAGTAGGTATCCACATGTAGGCATCTGAATAAATGGTTCATAATTACTGAACTCATGGCAGTATCACTGGTAGTCAGTGGGAAGTGTTATGTGCTCAGCTCTTCTAAAATTCTGCCTGTCTAAAGAGGTGGTCAAAATATGAGTGTAGCATTATATGTAAGATCCTAAAATTGTCATGATGGCGGAAGGTTGTTTTTGGCCCACTTTCTGGTAGAGTCTCAAAACCCTATGTTATCTTAATTCCAAACAGTGCTGTAGTGTCTCATGGAAATCATAATTTGGATGATTTCTACTCCCATTCTCTTCTATGGGATAGGCTAATATGAGTATTCCTCATGCCATATAATGTTCTCCCTTCAGGGGAAGAAAGGGGGTGCATGAAAGAACTTCCATGTCAGACATCCAAACTACAGCTCTAAAGGTCTAATTGGGTCAGAATATTTCAGGTTTTGATCAATAACTGCGTCTGCATTTCCCATTTCAAAAAGTGTGCTCTTAATGCAATATTGAATTTTGCTATGAAAAACAGACACTTCAGGGAAACAGTTTTGTTTAGAAAAAAATTTTGCCTGGCAGACTGTCATGTATATTGGTTAACCATTCTGACTAAGCTTCTCTAACAATATAATTGGAGATTTCCTTTTCACCATATATTATTAAATATCTATAAAAACCCAGACAGTCACCTATCAACAACAATTTAATGTGAGAGCAAGAAAATCTCACGTGTAGCTTGTAATGTCACTATTAATTTGTTGTAATTCTGACTTTATTGTATACATATCAGTAGTTTAGAAAACCTCATGCCTTGTATCATTTTTAATTTTAAAGAATTTTACTGCAGCAAGAATAATAATCTCAACCATACCGTGCTTCTGGAAATGCTAAATTGTGTAACTTCTCAGACACCAGCTCCTCGTCACTAAATTCTGCTACTGCAGAGGCCATCTCTGAGGGTGATTTAAATGTAAAACAATAGCAGCCATACGTGAAAATAAAGAGGGAAAAATATCTGGTAAATAAAGACCAAAATATCTAAGGGTGCTTTTCACATTTCATTCACTAGGGAATCTGCAAATTCGGTACAGCCTAGGAGGCACCAGAGAGCCATATAACATTGACGTTGACCACAGAAACATGGCAAATGGGCAGCCCCATACTGTTAACATCACGCGGAATGAAAGGAACATAGTACTCCAGGTAAGCAGATACCCAAGGCCTTTTGGGTTCCATCTGGTTTATTAGTTGTAGCTTGTAGTGCCTTGTATTGTGATCTTCTCCTGAAGATACCAGTGCAATCTGAGAAATAAAAAGTACCCTAGGTGGGGTTCTGCTTGCAGATCACAGTCCTAGGAGTTAACAAAAAACATCCTCTTCCTCTGTCATTTCGAGCTGTGTTGTTCTGAAATGCTCATTCTCGTGTGATGACAGCTGAGGTGGAAGCCAGGACTAATACAGGTGCCGTTGTAGATGCCTTAGGGCATCAGAGACATCTGGGCTGGTAGATGACATGGGACTTAGGCTCAATCTGCATCACTAGAGCAGCAGCTGGAAGCCAGGAAGGATACCCTACAGCATCTTAAATGACACTAGACCCCAACGTATAGACAACTAAATGCCATGCTGCAAGTCTTGAGTCTGCAAATGAGAATATCTTTAAATTTAAATTTACCCTGCAGTCCAGTGAAATTAGAAGAGCTGTTCAAGCCTGCAAAGATGAGCAGATGCTTAAATGTTTGTGTGACAGGAGTCTAAGAGAGAGAGTACTACTGAAGGCATAGAGTTCTGGCCTATTTTGTTTTTGGTACAGCACTGGCAGGAACTTCATCTCTCAGTATCTCAGTTTACAAAGCTTTGAAATAACATAATACTATTTATGTAACTAGGAGGGCCTCTGCAAGAAGTAATCAATGTTTCTAGACGTTCTCGCTGTGGTCATCACAGCACTCTGTTTTCATTCCCTGGTTGTCATGTCTGCAAACATGGAGATTGTAGCAGGATGTGTGAACAGTTTTGCTGGCAGGAAAGACAGGTGGATTGCTCTGGATTTGGATGGATTAATCTGGATTTCATAGATCATAAGAAGCAAACCAAACTAATAACAAATGAAATATGAAAAGCAGAAGTGTCCTTGGGAATAAAGCCAAAAGGTGAAGGATAGTATCTGTCACAGTATTATCCACCTAAAGGTTAAAATAGATGCCTGACAGTTGTTTTTTCCTTCCAAAAGGAAACCTTATCAGTGGATTACAGTGTCATTTAACTGAGGATTTCAGCATTCAGATTGAAGTAGAGTTGTCAGAAAATTACAAAGTTTTCAAAATGTCTGAAAAAGTTTTCAGAAATTCTGAAAAATATATAGGTGATTCATACAAACACTTTGCAGGGTTGGGGGCAGGAAGGGTATTGTATTTTGATATATGCATCTTTCTTCTGTGTAGTAGTTGGACTTACTTCTCTGCTAAATGGAAACTAAAGAAGACTTGCAGTTAGGTTTCCCTTCTGCTGTTAAATGCTTCTATTTTGGGAGGTGAGGCATGTTTCCTATGCACTCATAGCTGGCTGATTTAGACAGCTGTTAATCTGCATAAATGGTTTGCTGAAGGGATCAGATCAGATGCCTTGCCCAGTTGGAAAATGCCAACACAGTTAAGTACGCCAGTCTTGCATCAACTCACCAACACTCAGTGCCAGACTTTTTTTTGCCATTGTTGTATGAGACAGCTACCTATCTAGGGCTTTGAAAACCCAGAAACATTTTGGTTAGTGTTGCTCAGCTAGGGTAAAAATTGCTTAATCTAGTCAGTGTGCTTGGAACACAGCTAGTTTTTGTAGTCAGAAAGCAGATGCATTTGGGGCTTATTAGGCTAGAGGGTCTATCTGATGCACATACAAGGATAGGGAAAGTGGGGACCTATAAAAACAAAATTCAAAAGTCCTGCTATTGCTGTACCCTGAAAAAAGAACATTTCTATGAAATCTTGTTTATTCTCCATAAGGAAGTTGATTTTGTAACTTACCTGGTTGTGCTTTATAAATAAGAGAGCTGATAGGAACAGGGATGAATCTGTTCTCTAGATTGTTCACTTGAAAATGAGTCCCACTTTCAAATGTAAACCCTTCGTGATGTTTGAAGATACAGATGATATGTTAGAAATATAGTTTTCCTCAGTATCCAGGGGACAGGTCATAAAGTATGAGTTTTCTCTTGCAGATCTGAGCAATGAACATTTGTGTAGAGTTTTATTTCCTGCTAAATCCTTCTCCAACCTGATGAGCATCTGGTTTTCTTGCTTTTAAGTAAGACAGCTTGCTTGCCAGGTGCTGTTGCTCACACTTCCACATCTCCATGTGGCATAAAAATGTCACAAGAAGGATTTAATTCTCGTCAAAGCTTCAGTTCAAGAACACTCAGTTAGTATTTCTGAGATGTTAACAGCAAGTTCATACTTAGAATGCCTGTCTCTCTAACTTACTGTAATAACCCTGTAATGCCAGAGAGATTTAAAAAATCTGCAGTCAGGCAATAAATTGCTGCCATATGAACTATGTGAACTTGAGTTTTATCATGATTCTCAGGTGTTTCACTTCTACATAAATGCAGTAAAAGATTCATTATGGAACTCTGTAAGACTTCACCAAAGTTGTAGGACAGGAGACAATTGACTACCTGCATAAAGTCAGCGTTAGTGTCCAATCAATCAGAACTTGAGTCAAGCTTTGAAATAAACATATAAAAAATATAAAAATATCTAATTTATTCTCAATATAACAACATAAGCACAAGAACAAATATTTAGTGCGAATTATTTTCATTAGAATTATATCCCTATTCCTAACACACCAAGATAGTCAAGATTGAAGGTAGTAGCAAAGACTGTCAAAAAGGTTTTGTAGTTCAGATTTTTTTCATTCAGTGAGTGCAGGCAAATCAATAATTAGTTCTACATTAAATAACAAGCTCCCATTTGTGATGTCAGCAGTTTCTCAAGGATAAGATTAAGGATATACAGTTGCTTTAGGCTTCAGGAAAACAAAATGACATAAATTCAGAGGCAAGAATCTGCTTATTTTCTGTTGTTTCAGTGAGGGGGGCAAAAATTTGCTAGTAAGAATTCCTATCTCTCACCTCTTCTATAATACCAAATACTAGTAACCATGGCACGCCTCCAAGGCTGTATAAGTCCACCTGTGGACAAAAAAAACTCCAGCCTGACAGATGGGAATGTATTATCCTAGTAAATGACATTTCAAGAGCTGAGCTTTAGGTCATGTAGGGCAAGTTTTATTTGGTTTGACTTCATTAAAAGGTTTAATGCTTCAGCAGGGTATTTTCCATATCATAAAGAACAGAACACTCTTTACCAAGTTTTCATGGGTGATTAAAGCTGTTCCCACATCAATAAAATATTCTTTTAAGAAAGCCAAGGATAAAAATCTCCATAGAAGAGATTCTGATCTAAAAGCCATTGAAGTGAATGGAAGGGCTTCCATTCAAATTATGCCTTTAAAGAACTGTGACAGTTGCATACTTAGTGCAAGATTCACACCTCCTGCTTCTGTACAAGTCCCCACAGTAAAATAAGGATGGAATCTGGATCACAGGCTATCTTGTTCTACCTTCCTTTGCTATTTATGTTTCCGTTCCATTGCACAAAAGCCATATCAGCATGTTACAAAAATAAATATTTTTCAACAGAACAAAGTTGCTAGTCAGCACACTTCAATGTGGGCATCTCAGCTTCCTTACTTAAATATTCTTGTATAATGTCAACAAATCTCCGGTTTTTCATACCTTCTTGAAAGTCATTTCTAGGAATAGATTATGAATCACAGCTTCTGGTGTCCTCTAGCACAACCATTTCTGCAGAAATACTACCCTGAGCATTTCATGAAGCTTAAATGAAAGCAATTTCAAAGAAATGGCAATGTGTCTGGTGGTGAATCCAATCAAATCTATTTCACACTTGTAATATCAGAATGTTTTTGAAGTTACTTTCTCATATTAAAACTTTTTCTTCTCTTGAACCCCGATTCTTAGTTTAAATTTTCCAGATACACAGAGTAAGCAAGAGATCCCTTTATAAATAGTTCCCTTCTGAAAATCCCTTCTGAAGTCATGCAGTCTCTTAACTGAAACCCACCCTACCAGGTAGTATTTTTCAACAAACTCCACCTTGTGGCATACGACGACACGGACCTCAAGAAGGGTAGTGCAAAAGCCTTTATTGAAAACACAATGGCTGGTTATATAGCCATCAGGCTCAGCCACTCCTCCAAGTATCTCCTTGGCATTGTGGCATCTTGTGATAGGTAGAAGACGTCTTCTGATGCCCAGCAGGCAGGCAGGACAGTCCAGCAGGACAGGTCCACCGCAGCTGCTGACACGTAGGCAGGAAGGCACACCGTGACTGCTGACACAGGCAGGAAGACACATGATCACTGGCAACTCACGTGCACACATTCTGGCCACAAATCATAGTTACCAGATCATTACTTTCTGCCTTAGAGATTCTCTGCTGTCCTACACAGCATCACTCAATCTTGGTCCCCAACACCATCTTGTTCACAACAAACTACTATTTTCTCAGGGAAGCAATCAAAATATACTCTTATCTTGGGACACAGAAAGCCAAATTCCAGTCTCACCTGAGACCTGTCTTTATACAAAGTTAGGGTGTTTAACTTGAAGGTAAACCATTAGACGTCTGTTCCTGAAAAGGATTAGACCAGAGTGACTTCCACAGGACTCGACTTTCCCAAGCCCACCCATATAGTTTCAGGACAACTAGCAGTAGCCCGTGCACATATGCTCAGGAGACCATCATCACAATACGAACTGCTGACTCCATTCAAAGTCAAAATGAGTTTGAGGCTTTCCGGAAATTTTCACCTGAACTCAGCTGTTCATAAGGTTCAGAAAAGTCCAGAAAATTTATTTGCATGGATCCTCTACCATCAAAGACAAGCAGTGGAAATGCCCAGCTCCTCTTAAAAATAGTAATCATTGAAAGATTTGCCCTGACCCAACTAAAACCTCGAAGAAACAGAATTTTTTGCAAGTGTGTTTTCTTACTGCCATTTTGAACTATCCACTATAGAAATAGAGATAACATTTGCAAACTCTTAAATGCTTAAATAATTTAAGTCCTACAAATTTAATCCAAAACTAAGCTGAAAAACAAAATAAAATGTTAAACATAATAGCAATAAAATAAAATGGGTGAAGTGGAGCAAAGCAATCTGCATGTAGCCCTAAGCTTAAATGCAATGAATATATCAAAGATTTTTTTGAATTATAGATTGAATCTTTGTTTCATTACAGGGAATGGGGACTTTCTCATAGAGTTCAGTGAGGCTACAACTTCAGCTACTATGATTATTGTTGCTATAGAATTACACCTACTCTCCTGTTTCATCTATTTTGAAGCCTGAACAGAATATGGTCACTCTGTTTGATCTCTTGCTTAACCGAGGCCATAAAATTTCACCAAATGATTTTCTGCAGCTAACCCAAAAAGTAATGATAGTAGTATAACACATTCTGTAGAAAGGCATTCTATCTAGCTTTGAAGATTTCAAATGATAGAAAAATTAGCATATTTTTGGGGCATCTCTTCCAGTGAGTAAGTATCATTCCTGCTAAGAATGCGCACCTTATTTACAGTTTTAATTCTGCAAACTTCAGCATCTAACTTCAGGATCTTTATATGCATGCAAGATAGATGAAAGAATTGTTTGGTGTCAGATGTCATTGCCTTCCATGTTTTCTCAGAGATGCTGATTAAAACATCTTTTAGTCTGTCCAGTTTTAAATACCCAGGACTTTAACCATGGGTAAAAACACATAAGCCACAGTTAATATCAATGTAACTGTAAGCTTTTCCATCAAAACAAACTGCATTTTTTCTAGTCAGTTATATCTATTACACTAAAAGGATATTTAATAAATATCCAGGCAATTTTTACTTTAAAGAAAGAAAACTCTTTTTTTCCATTAATAGCAGAGGCCTTCCTGCTGAAATGAATTATTTAAAATCCCTGGAGATACTTTATTTCTGCAATGTATTGCCATTCCACGATGGCAATGTATTACTCAAAATGCAATAGAAAGGCAAACTCAGACCATTTTCTAGAGCAGAACATACATTACATCTGCATGATTAATGCATTAGTGCTCAGTTTAGCTATAGCTACTAAGCATTTGTTCTGAATCAGAAGTCATAAGAAAATGTTCTTTGCTCAAGTTTCAGTTTGTTTAGTTTAAAATTAAAAGAAAGCTTATACTGATACAGTCTTTCATTCCTATAACCCTAAACTCCATGTATATTCCTAGATATGAAGAAATACAGACCCTGATCTTTGTTTACTCAAAATTTCCTCAAGGTGTAATGGTATTATGAAAGTCTTAGAAAACTTGATGCTCAGTTCTTAAAAGTTTCTGTAAATAACTGTAAGAAACAGCAGAGCAGAATTTAAATTCTATGCATCAGAATCAGAAGTGAATGAATAGTTCACAACGTAATAATTTTCTTACCTGTTCTTTTGTGCTCACAGAATATCCATGAGCTACTAGCAGTTTCCTGATTTTATCCATCATTGAAATTATTCAACTTTTTTATTTTACAACAGAACTTACAATCTTTCAGGGAAAGACAGCAATAAAGGTAGGCAGGAAGCTTGTAAATGAGCCATTTCTGCTTCTCTTTTTTGCAAGATGGAGTTGGTAAGTGGCATCTGCCATGATAAATGAGCACATCCCTACAGAATCACAGCCTGCTGAAAGTCAGACGAAAGATTTTCATAAACAAGAATCTTTTTCACTCATCAGTAAACGAGAGAGTAAAACATCATTTCCCTAAAGATCAGGATGCTGGAGACATATTTTCCTCTAACTGGCAAATATGCAGCTCCCACTGAAATCAGTGGGGAAAATGCAATCAGTAGAGCCCCTCGTGTGCATCTGAGGGTAGCATCTCGCCCTCTGGTTTCACTGTTGTAAGACCCGAAGCTGCTACCTTCCTTGTACCTGCTGCTTAGGGGCAGAGGCAGAGGCTGAAGTATATATCATTGCAGAAGTTTTTCCCTCTCTGTGCATCAGCTAAGAGAGTCTCAAAGCTTGAGGCCTTTTGGAGGAATATTTTTGTCTACTTTCTGTTGTGTAAAACCACTCAGGAAGAGAAGAATTCTCTTGCAGATCCATCTTTTTTCTTGCATCTTTTCAGCAAAGCCTGTATTGCTGTTTTCAGAGGAATTTTTCTGTCTTGTCTCAAGTTTTGGCTATATCCAGGCTACACAGCATGATAAGACCAGTAAGTGAACTGTCTTCCTCACCCTGCAGCCCAGTTTCCATTGGAAGAAAAGCTGGGGTGACCAGGGCACAAGGGAGCAGGTAGGATCTGGGAGCTTGCCTAGGCTGCATATCAAAACAAAGCAAAGGGCTACAGAGCACGTCGTGCAGCTTATCTGCCTCCCAACACATGTTGCCGAAAGTTAACTTACATCGAGACCATTTCCTTCTTCTATAATCTGTTTCTAATGGTGAATGTGGTTTCCTTAGCCTGTACGATTGCTGTTTTGGCATCAATTTTTATTGGAATTACAGAAATAAATAAAGAATCATCAAGTATTTTGAGTCTAACACTATGTCTAAAAAAGTCAAAACTTAGCATGAAATAGGTGCTTTTCATTATATGGCAGCACGTATTGGACAAATTAATGTCCTGTGAAAGTCATCTTTAGGCACATGGAGTAGATATCTTTCATTATAAAATAACCTGGCATTATATAATCTGCTATTGCTTCTGTTAACATTTGATGTAATTCATCTATTAAACAGAGCAATAAAAAGTCCACAGACATCGGAAAGAAATATCAGAGAATTGTTTAAATTGAAGGCAGCCATACAAAATAGTGTCCTTTTCCTTATCAGTGCCTCTGTTACATTTTGAGATGTATATCTAAGTTTCCATTTAAATTTTATCCAGGTTTTCATATTTTTTTATATTGGACCAAATTATCCCATGATATTTTTTATTAGAGCAACAGTGGCTTCAGGAAAATATAAGAGTTTATAGCAGATAAGGGACTTATGTTTTTAATGAGAAAACAGCTTCATATATTTATTTTTTTCTGCAATGTATCCTGCGTTGATCAGGTTTCTAATTTAAATCCCTGGAAAAAAAGACTTTATTATAAAAGACTGCAGTTGATTTTTATAAAAGCTGCAGTAGATGAATCAGCTTATTAATCTGGCAAAACAGATCTGGAGTTGTTCCTTAGCTATATTAACTATACCACTACAGAAATTTCATCTGAAGAGCTCAAAGCACAATGCAAACCTTGTTGGCTTTACACCATGCCAGTGAGGTATATGGGGTCCATATGGGTGAAGTGAGGCTGCAGGTCTACAGCAGTCTAAGCCAGTTCAAATTGCTGGCTTTATGATCCTCACTACTTCTCTCAATCTGCTATTCATTTACACGCTCTGTCTTGCCTCCGCTCTGGACCCCGTCTGCTCCACAATAAGCTGGGTCAAGGACCTAACCTGGCAGAAAACTGACTTTGCAAAAGCTCAGTGAAGCACTAGTGCCACACTAAGGAAGGAATTGAATTATGGTGACATTGGCTGTGATCACCCTGAAGAATTATGGAACTGTCCCCTGAATCTTCTCCTTTTCTGTTGTGTTAAAAATATACAGTCTTCAGTTTCTCAGTTTTTTTCCTAATCTCTCTGCTTGTGAATAATCATCTCTTTTTCGCCATTAAGAATTCAGATTTCCATCAACCCTGAAAGCCACATACTATCACCTATTTGATTCTCATACAGTCATCTTCCTGCCTTCTCCTAAAGCACTATTGTTCTTGTGAGGAACTCCTCATAAACATCTGCACACCGCCTCATTATTTCCATGGGCTCTCATGCCTGTCTGTTGACATCTGCTGTCTCTTATTCCAAATTTATAAGCATTTTCGAGCAGGAACCATCTTTTTGTTATGCAATATTATAGCACTTAGCACAAAAAAGCCTTTATCCAAGACAAGATAGTCTTTTAATACAAGTAATAAATCATTATAATAATGCAGAATAGGAATATTACATTGGCCATGATGATAACACATCCAGTTCTTGATCCTGCTATTACTGAAGTCAATAGCAAAGCTCTAGTGACTTGGGATGGTGCAAGATTAAACATTACAGCATTATTGTTGCATAAAATTTTGAAAATCTTCTTTATAAAACACCTTTGGCATCAAAAAGTTTAATACACAAACATGGACTGGATTGACAATGATACAGATGTAGATATATATACACTCAGTATGTGTAAATATATATATACTTATATACTTACTTATATACTTATATACCATATATATTTATATATGTCCTTTAAATGTATGCATATACATGTAAGAAAACCCTGGATAAACTTAACCTTAACAAGAGACAGAATTTTTCATGGAATTTGTCTTATTGTGTTTATTTCCCTAGAATAAAAAGGTGATGTGGACATTAGATTTGCCTTTAGGTTGATGTATCTGTTAATCTCAGTTAAGATTTGTTGCGTTATCAAAATCAACAGTAATTTAAAAGAAATAGCATTTTATTGAACTTCTGCTTAAACCCCAGAAACTTCAGCTCAAGGCAGTCTGGTTGGCTTGACGTGACTTGAGAACTGAAGCCACGAGTTCCCTGGGACGTCAGTTTGTGCGGTGCTCAGAGCCACGCTGTGGCTTTCTCTTCAGCACAAATGAAAATAATGAGTTTTTAAAGAAAAGTACCTATAATGAAAAATCTTAAATATAATTTTAAAACTGCAATTTAACACAAATTCATGACATCAAACTGTACATATGCAAAGATTTTATTTTCATTAAATAATGCAATATCTTCTTTTCAAATGTCATTTGATACTAGTAATTCCATTTTTATTATGTGTCTTATATAAGACTGATGTAGCCTAGTATATGAAGATTGTAGGCTGTTCAGTGCTAGCTGCTTACAATTGAGCACCCACTGGATGGCAGTAAAATACAACTTTGGAAATAATTCGGTGTGCGGTCCTTCTACTCACTGACCTAAAAAAAATCCTAGATTAAGTTCTTCTGAAAAATGTGTTTCCTGTATTAGATAATGTCTGTTTAGAATAAACATGAGCAATAAAAAGAAGAGGACAGAAAGCTCACCATTCAGTCACTTCTGTCTTGTGGTAGACCATTTCATTTCAAGTCCTAGCATCAGAGAAGGGCATTTCTCAGAAAGTTTGGATGTGGAAAGCAATCAAAGCTTCCCCACTGATACAGGAGATTCCAAAGCTGCTGATGGGATGGGAGCTGGCTCTGTCTCTAATCAGAAATGTTTGCCTTCTTTCGATGACAAGGCCGTAAATTCAAGTGTCCACAGATTTAAAATGGAGTGTCATTCTATGCAGGAATCAAACTTTAAACAGAGTTATTGAACTCTTAAAAAGAGTCATAATTGAACCCATTCTGAAATCTTTGCTTGACTGAAACTGGATCTGAAAAATATATATGAGTAGGCAGATTCAGTTATTGATTCAGTATAACAGGTCAATTAAAAGCTAATATCCCTAAGCGGTAAGCTGTAACTGTTAGAGTCTGCAGTGCAACACAGCGTTCGAGTCTCTTTGTTGCCTTCCAGGGCTCCCATTTGCAGCAGGGTCTTTGGCTTCTGCACCCTGACCCTGTGCTCTGCCACGCTGAAGTCTCAAAGGCTCAAGGCGAGACCAGGTCACTGCAAGGATTTTTTATTTTTATTTTTAATGTGACCAGGATCACCTCTAACTAAACTGTTCCAACTGGGGAGGACCTGCCCATATCTCTGATTGCTATTGTGCTGTGCCAGAAAACTTCATGGTTTTGCTGCCAGCAGGGCCCTGCAAGTCCTGCTGCAGCCAATCAGTTTGAGCTTTTCCACAGAAATCCCATCAGATAGCTTTGTGTAGGAATGTCTACGGGTGATCCTGTGCCTCAGTGCTGTGCATATGCAGATATGGGTTTCTCAGATGGCAAGAATAAGAGGAGGGAAAGGGGACAGGGCAAGGGAACGCCCGTCCCCTGCCTTTTGCTCCCCTGGCACGACACTGGCACCATTTCCATTTCCAAAGATGAGCAGCTCATGCCCACGTGCCAGCTTGAGGGATTTGGTGAAATATGGTGCCATTCTTCTGGGATTACAGTCACAGAATACTGGTATCTTTTTACTTATTTTAAATGTGAGTGCCATTATGTGTTTTTGCCAGGGATGACAAAGATTGTGAATGGTGAGATTTGCACCTCTTTTCACCACAGTTTCAGAAGAGCTTCTTAGCAAATATAGGATGTTTGATAACCTGAACTACAAAACCTGAGGCTTTGGTGATATATTAGGTATTCTGGGCCCAATTTGCAGGGTGCCTTAACAATAAAACCTAGACCTCAAAGCTGGTGTTGTACTATATGGGCAGAGGCAGAAGACAAGCCTGATATTCTTGCAGTGACCTGTATTGCAAAGAAACAAACTATAGCTATATATGGCTAACATTGAGATTGTGTTTTAATCCATTATGTACTAGCCTTTCCACATCCTGAATTCTTGCTGAAGACAAAAGAAATTTCACCACACCACAGCTGACAGTGTTTGCTACTCTGTATTTGTGCGTGTGAATGCTTAGAGTTTAAAGAGATTTTTCATTTCCAATTATATCCTACAGATACAATTAGCATTTTCCAGTAGGGACAGCCTTTGCATTAGGGAAGGATGACCTTTTTATTACGTTTCCTATACTCTCTCTGATAATGGACACCTGGACCATGACTAGGGCTCTAGAACAATACATTGATAGATAAATTGATAGAAAGATAAATAATAATTATTACCAATTCTTAGTATCTAATCAGATTAGTGATAATCTGATCAACCCCAACACGAGCATGCCATGTCACAATAAAAAGAAATATTTACATAGTGCACTTGATTGATTTTGGAAAAGGAAGAACTTAAATGTCAGCAATGTTCACAACTAACAGAAAACATGGCAGTATATCGGATTACTTTACTAGAGTATTTATTTTACTTCACTATATTTTATGTATACGTATAAGGAGAACCTGGCATATAGCATCCTTATACGTCAAAGGAGAACCTTGCAAATGAATCCCATGCAATCAGAAATAATTCCATTGCAGGCAATGAAGTTACATGATGATAAATCTTGGGATATGAGAGACTGGAGAATCAAGATTTTTGTGCATCTGTCTTTTTACCAGTTTTTTTCTTATATTGCCTCTCCAAAATCTATACCTTAGTTTAATAAACATCCTGACAAACATCACAACAGTTCTGTGATCTGAGCCATTACTGTATTTGTCATCTGAAATAAGAAGGGCATATTTTTCTCACCTTGTATGTCTGCAGCTTTCATTAACAATGGGTCTGATGCTGGTTCGTTAGTGATGTTGGATGCTAGAGTGCTGGTTTCCCTTTTATTAGGAAAACCAGTAGCAAGCACTTAACTGTAGTTTGTACTTAGTAGGACCTGCTGTGATTGAGATTGGTAACCTTTTTGTATTTTAACTCCTTGTATTCACTTGATTGCAACCATTAAAAAATTATTCCTTTTGAGTTGAAATTATGTAAACCTAATTTCAGTTCAAAGATGTATTTCTGCTCTTCTTTAAAAATCTGAGGAAAGCTGTTCAGTTATTTCTGAGTTTATGAGATACTGTGAACAAACTCAAACTTATTTCCAAGTAAGAAAATTTGCTATGTTTTTCCATACATATAACTCAAAAGTCTACAGTTTAAAATTGAGAGATTAACAGTTGTCATTCTGGGGAACACTGATGGCCAAGTTCTAGATCATCAGTGTGCCAGCTAGTTATGATCAGTTAAAAATCACTTCTGAACATATCTGCTAAAGCTCTTTTGGCATTTGCAGCGACCATTTTCCCTCTCTGTCTATTAGGTATAGGCACTTCTCATGTTCTCTTCTCATAAGAAAGATAAAAGCACTCTTCTTGAGTTGTTTTAGGTTTTTTTGGATGATCAGCCATGCAGATTCATGGGTATGAAATAAGTAGGCTTTCCAAGTACACAAGCTCACTTTCTTCAAGGGGGAAATGGGATTCAGCCCTTCCACTCTATTCTGTCTGCCATTCACTAACTTTTGATGACTGAACATTTTCAGTGCCATTAAAACAAATTAATCCAAGATCATGATATTTGGAATTAGAAATTAGAAACAAGAGAAAAAGATATGTGAAGAAAATTGTATATCCTTTAGTGCTGTGGCTTCTCCAGAATTATTCTTGCAATCTGTTACACCCTGAAAAGTCTTAATTCACCTATAAAAGTTTCTATTCTGTATCGTGCCAATATAGGGCCAGAATAAAATGAACAATTGTTTTTCTGACCTCTTTAAGCCTGTATAATAATATTTAAACCCAAGAAAATAAATAGCAGCAGCAAAGATAAAAATTCACCCATTCACCTTTATAAAATGTGAACATCAAAACACTATTGAGCTGTATTGAACACCTTAATGGTGCTATTATGAGCTTAGGCAGTTTGTTTTCTTCCTCTCTCTTCCCGTTTTTCTGTTAAATACTTTAAAAAGTCAGGAAAAAATACGCTAATGTGATGTGAAAGCTGTACCATATCAAAGAAAAATGAATTTCCTACAGATAAAATTATTTAGCTAAGTTGATCACTCTTGAATTTATTTCTGAGGTTTCAATGGGTGTCATCACAAGTAAGTTGAACTACATTTTCAACAAAACAATAATAAATATGTGAAGTGCAAATATTTATACCTTATTAATTTAATGAATTTTCTGAGAGAGCAGAAGAATGGCCAACAGCTGCATTAGTTTCAAATTCCCAGCTATTCTCCTGCCTGCAAAGCATGTAAATCTCCCTTTAGCAGTAACATAGGTCCCAAATAATACCAAATAATACCAAACTCTTTTATTGTTGTTATTTTAAGCAATTATATTGAAATACTTGGGCAAAACCTGAGATAAATCTAGAACAGCCAGAAAAAATAAATGTCCTAGATTTTTTCCAGGTCTTGTGAAACTTAAGAGATGGCAGAGATGGAGCAAGCGGTATTAACTGTTATTTCACCTTTATCAAAAATAAATTAGAGCATTTGGAGACAGAGCTATAAGAGGTGGCATAAACTCCACAGGGCAGATGTGGTTCAGCAGCACTATAAGAGGGCATATCGGTTCAAAATACTTATCTTATTTTTCTCTTTCCCCAGCTCGATCACTATCCTCCAACAAGTTACAGCCTGCCAACAGCATCTGACATTCAGTTCAATTCCCCAAAGGCACTCTTCCTAGGAAAAGTTATAGGTAAGATTTCATTTTATACTTGGTTATTTTATTAGGTATTTGTAGAGAATCCTGAAAACCATAAGCAAATGCAATTGTGTTATGTGTGATGTTTGCAGTAGGACACTTGCTGGACATCTCATTCTTGATTAGAAGGCGGCAATGCTGGAGTTATACCTTAAGGAAGAGTTATGTTCATGTGGTCATATAGGCTGAGGTACACATAGATAGGTGATAATCTGGCTAATCTATGGAAAAACCCAGATATGAGGTAGAAGGTGACATCACAGTTGTGCAGTTTCATCATCCTCTAGGTGTCAGGTAGTGAGAATATGAGGAAATCAATGAGACCACTGCTTCTCTGAGAAGATACTGAAGTTATTTTGAATAGTATCTTTCGCTGTGAAGTTATTGCATGCTTTATATGATGCCTTTATCCATGCAGTGAGCCTTCTTATCCCCTTGCATCCTCTTGTGACGTAAGTATTCCTCATCACCCTGGCAATAGTGTCACTCTCTCACAGTGAGGCCCACCAGCTAGGTCCTTTGGAAGTCTGTAACACCTAAAGCAACAGTCATCCTCCATACATTTTCCATCCCTTTTAAGGATGTCTTCACTATTTTTCAGTGTGGCAACTTCCTGGTCACCTCCCCAGCTGACATCAAAAGGCAAAGCAGAGGCATCTTAAACTGCGTTCGTTTGCTTTTAGGCCATCCTGGTTACCGTTGCTTAATTTCTCCAGTACTGGCATCTTGAACAAATTTCCAAGGTTATTCACTTCAGGAAGCAATTATTCTCCTGACATTTACACCTTCTAATGAGGGCTTTTCCCCCTTTTCGAGGAGGGGTGATATTGATATTGCTTCCTCTTAGTGCTTTTCACAAGGACATGACTGTTTGAACTACAGTGAACTGTCAAATTCAGAAAATTTTAAACTTTTCTTTGTTCAGTGGTATAAGGTAGTGACTTGTGAACTGCAAGCACTGATTTTTGAAGTAGAATTGCTAGTGTGGCTTTCCAAAGATATAGTTTTCCATTTGCTCTGTTTTTAAAATTTAACTTGTTGAACTTCTGTGAAATAGGAAATCAAAAGCCTCTAAAATGCTTGGCTAGCAAGAGAGACTTGAATTCTGATATTCTCAAAGTCAGTTCAGTAGATGGCACAAAAGGATGTGAAATCTCATTTTGGCAGCTCTGGAAATTGGGTGCGTTTCCAACTGACCGCACTGAATTAGGGCAGTTAGACTAGTACTTATTCTCGGCCAGACTGCTGGCCAGCCTCGTCATTAAATTCAAAGCGAGGAGATGAAAGACTTGGGGCAGAGCGTTAAGCAGCTGGAATAACTCTGCAGGCAAGGACTGAGGCTTGACTCTTTCCTGACAGATAATTGTTGGCAAAAACATGAAGCTCAAAAGCTACTGTTTGCTGCAGAGAGTTACAGTGCTCATCTCGTGTAACAGACTCGTTGCCAAAGTAGTTCTGTCATCTCTGAAATTACAGTTCTCTGCAAAGTTTCAGGTGTTTTCCAAAAAACTACCAGAGTATGGCAGCATTGCCTCCTCACATCAGTCTTCCAGATAGGCTTGACTCTTTTGAATGGTTGTTTGGATCCAGCTAAAACTGGAGTATTTCCCTATCTTTATAATTAGGCAATGCTTTGGGAGGAAGCTGAGCAAGGCATGTGAGAGAGATAATATGGAGATAGGCATAGAATAGAGAAAATATTGTAGCAGAAAAGATATATCAAAGGGTGAAGAGAAAGAAAAGGGTAATGCCTAAAACGTAAAAGAAAACAGTGCACTGTATACTGCTGTGTAAAAAGAAAAAAAGGAAGAAAAACAAAATGAAAGAGAAAACAAGAAATAATGTGTATGATACACTCTCTTACAATGGACTGAATAGAGAGTATAGACAGAACTCTGCAAGCAGAACAATTTCTTATTCCTTTAAATTGCTGAGGTGACAGGTGTATCTAGCAACAGAGTTAGGTAATCAAATGGATGCAGCTGGAACATAGATAGGAGATTTAGTCTTTGGACTGATTATTTCCGAGCTGAATTTTTCAGCTTACTCATATCACTACGTAGTCAAAGTCCACCCAGTTGTCTCCCATGTAACCCCTTGCCCAAGTATTGGTTTCTTTGCTGTGTTTAACCATTCTGAAATTTTCATTAGGCATTCTTGAAGAATAAACGGGCTGTAAGAACTGGGCACCTCAGAGGGTTCATGCTACATCCTTTCATGTCTAGGTTGTTTAAATGTTGGCAATGACTGAAAGGCATGATAACCATCTGACAGGCATTTTGACTCAGATGAAATGAGTTATCAACTTAGCTCAGTTCCTACAGATCTAAACCCACAACACCTCACGTTTGGCTCCTTTGCAAAAAGTTGTAGATCTGGTTGAAAATAGAATTTTAAGTATACACTGACTGTCTCAGTTGATCCAACCAAATGAGAAATGAAACTTAACTATTCTGCCTGCAATAGTCAAGGATCATAGGATTCACTGGACTTTTTCATAATAAAGAAATGTAAAAACAAGAAAGAAAAAGTAGCAGAGTCACTGAATCTAAGTTGATTTTTATTATGTGAAAAGTAAAAATTTAAATGCCTGGGAGCTTCTGGTTTATATCCCTCTCACTCTTTATAAACAAGGCACACTGAAAACATGAATTGAAAGTGAGTTCTAAGACTGGAATTTGGACCTGAATGAAAGGTATATGAAAAAGTAAACATAATCTTGATAATATCTATCCCACAAATACTTACGGTACAGTTAAAGACTGTCACCAGAGGGCATAAAGAAGTCACAGCAAACTGATTCCCATTTTCAGTTCCTCTGCTAGCTTACGGGTTGGAATGGGCAAAATTCTTGGAATATCACAGACTTAAAGAGTGATTTGTGGATAAGTTATGCCTCTGTTTTCTTCTGCTACTTGGTGATTTTAAACCTCAGACAACCACTTCCCTGTTTGTTAAGATGCTATATGTCATCCATTGTTATAAACTGCACTGTGCATTTGTTATATACAGTCCCTCCTATTATTCCTCAGACTGATTACTTCATTTTTTAACTGCATATCGTTATTTTAGTGCAGTAGGAAATATGATACTTTTGCTTCCTCTCCTTTGTTTATGCTATTGTCTGTGCAAAACATGATATTTTATTACATGAAAGAGTAAATCGGTTGTAAAGAAACAAAAAAATCTATTCTTTCTGCCAGGAAAAAAATCAACCTATCTACAGGGACACTGATTTACTGGTGTAAAATTGTTGCATGAATGCCCATCACATTGATCAGCTTTCCTGCGTAACTCTCGAGGGAATGTTGACTGAGAGAAGAGCAAGGTTAACCTTCTTATATGAGTTCAGCAGTTTGAAGGGCAAAGTAGATGCAGAATTCAGTATTTTTAAAGCTCCTAATTGTCACATCATACTGGCTAGACATATTTCAGTGGACCAGAGGGATTTGCACCAGCTGAAGATCTGGATACATATATCAAGTTACAATTTGTACCCACCTACAATTATATTCTTTAAATAGGCAATATGGGAGTATCCTCATATTTCATTGCTAGTCTGTTATCAGTTATATTGAGTTTCTGTTATTCCCATACTATGCAAGTCTTATTTGTCATCAAAAATGAATGCAAGGCCTTATTTTTAAAGACAGATGGGTTTTTGAGGAGCACTTTGGAACAATTCTACTTCAAAACTGGTCTTCTGCCTGTCTTATTTCCATTTTTATTAGGGCTATTTGCATAGGAACAGCAGATTCTGCCACAGCTGTGCTTGCTGTAATAGCTAATCTACTGCCAATCAGAAATGATCACTTGTACAATACCTACCACAATGCAACAACAATTCTTGCTGTAGGTGTTACAACAATATGGCTGATTAATAAAATAGTGGGGAAATGTCTCCATGCCTCGTAATTGTTCATAATATTTTCTGTAAATCAGGAGGATCACATTAGAGACAAAAAGAACTGACTGAACTGCAGTTGTAATCAGGGAGCATTTCTTGTACTTTAAGTTGAGGTGTTTTCTGCTTTCCTGAAATAATTTCCACAAAACGCTGTTGTGCATTGACTTCAAAACCACCAATACAAAATATGTTTAGTCTTCTGGGAAACTGGAAATAAAGGCTTTCAGTCTATAGTTCTTATACACACAAAATTAATTATGATTTGAGGTGTGGAATAAAAGCAAAGGAAGCAGTGAATGCAATTTTATATGGGTATACAGTAATAAAAATAATAGCACTAGAGAAATAGAAGGTATTTATAAACAGTTTAGAAGGTAATTGGTAATGTTTTAAGGAAGATCTTTAATATGTTATTTAATCATACTTATGCTTGGCAGTTAACACAAACACGATAAGAGCTAAAAGCTGGCTATCAGGATGACCAGCTATGAAGAGAAAAAGCAAAAACTGCAATATATGACAGGAAGTGTTACATGGCACAATTCAGATTTGAATCCAAATTTTCATTTAGGCTGCAGTTTGAGACCCATTAGTGAGGCAGAGTAGGGCAGAGAAGTTCATTTCTCTCTTCCCTCTAAGTGTACTGATTTTGGATGAAATGTTCAGGTTTGTCTTCACATCCTTCTGGAAGGCTACAGCAATTTCAGTTATCCAGACTGCTAAAGAACTGATGTCATAGTCTGTATTTCATTACTTAAGTAAAAGTGAAGTATTTCTTTGGGGTTTCGTATGCATTAATAAACAACTAGCTGTACAAACATGATTTTATAAAAGTATCATTCTGCTGAACAGAAATAGTTTTAGGATTTCTTAATGAGATACTTGGTTCCGCCCAGAAACACCAAGATCAGACAATCATTGCTCTTGGGAAAGTGGTGGGGAAGTAAAGGAAACATGTTCCTTGTCTGCTTCCCATCCCAAATCAAATTTTATTGTTTCAAAAAAGTTTAAATAGTCACATGGAAACAATAAACATAATACAAGTCATCAATAGCACAGACATGATTATCTGTTTCCAAACTCACAGCTGTCCCTGCAACAAATCTCTGTAGGCATTTATGCTGCTACCTCATGACAGTGTTCTTTAGGTATTTCTAATACAAG
This sequence comes from Dromaius novaehollandiae, assembly GCF_036370855.1. NCBI lineage: Eukaryota > Metazoa > Chordata > Aves > Casuariiformes > Dromaiidae > Dromaius > Dromaius novaehollandiae. Next base: position 61,113,221 of record NC_088099.1, read on the forward strand.
AGTAGCAAAAAGACAGGACCTTACAGGTCTACCTTCCTTCTTACAGAAGCAGCTGGCATCACTCTGCAACTACACAGAGATCCTGGAAAACACCCTAGGGGCATGGATTCTTTTCTCAAGAGGGAGATTCCTCAAAAAGAAGAGGTAGATAGTAGGAGAGAAGTAGAAAGTAAGAGATAAATGACATTGTTTGCATTTGGCTTAGGTAAGGTATAGAAATCAGAGCTACTTTTTTCCTGTGTGCCATCTTTCCATTAGTAGATACTGGATAATATGAGACAAAGGTTCAAAATTCACAAGCAGCAGGTACAATGGTAATTCTCCTAAGAAGCAGACAGACTGGAGTAATTATTCCTTGCTACTAAATTACCACTATTCTTAACTACTGCTTTGCTTTCCATAGAATAAGCCTGGCAGTTTAATGCTTCAGCACTTCTAGCTGAAAGACAGAAATGAGCTAAAATGTAATTCATCCTACCATAGACATCAAACATTTTCAAAAACAACTTCAATGCCCATGTTTGTTTCCACACTACTGAAGAGTTTTATAATTTACTAGCTTTGCTTCATGTCAATAGGAGTTGCAGTGTTTAAACCTATTCATCACTTTGAGAACATTTAGCATCATTGAAAAGAGGTTTTTGATAACCTTGGGCATGGGCATTGTCATCACTGGCACTCAGTTTGGGTCTGCTGCTTGACAATTCCATAATCTGATATAGCATTAATGTTAATCAAAGAAACCATTTAACCAAATATCAGTTTGGAATTAGATCTCCAATATTGCAAAGTACTTTGCACAGGTCTTTTACATTTGGCCCCTAGGAGATAATACAAAGTTTTAAATAGATAATGAGTAACCTGTAAGTATGCTATTACACATCGTTGACATATATTTGTTAGTACATCATAACATACATGAGTAGCGTGGACAGTGAGTGCTCCACTGCCTGAATTTGCTCTCTGACTCTCTTTTACTTTGCAGCGTAGGTGTATCATCTGAGTGCAGTATAGCTTATCTTACTTTCACAGATAATGAGCAGAAAATAGGTAGGATACAGTAAATTCATCCACTAACTTACTTCGAAGTATCTCTGCCTGCTACCTCATTTCTCAGCATCAGTGCTAGCATTCAGTGCTGTAAACACAGGGAGAGTGCCCATGTATATTGTCATACTACATATGCCCTTCTGCTACAGTAGCAGCTGAATAGTGAAGATGTGCTTTCCCTGCATGGGTCAAACAGGAATTAGCATACAAAAATATAATATCTGGACAGTTTTCCTTTTCCTCCAGAAAGTGCTCCCACATGACCCCTGAATCATAGCACCAGCCCGGTTAAAAACTCTTCAAGGATATAATATTGCCTGTCTCTCTGACCTCAGATCTGTCTGTCTGTCTGTTCACCTCTCTATGTTAGCAGTGTTTTTGGTAAAGGTGGAAATGCTCCTCAACTTTTCCTATTAAAGCAAACAAACAAAAAAAAAAACCAAAGTAAAAGTAAAATAATTTTTTCTTTCAGACATCTGAGCTTTTGACCTGTATGTTTCTCTGAGAGATCCTGCCTGCAGAGCCTATTCAGAAAGGAACACTTCCCAGCTACAGTCCCCCCCATCAGAGGGGAGAGCATAAGCACTTTGAGCTGCCAGTTCCACCGGAATAACTTTTTTGACAGAAATCAGAGTAGCCCAAGTGAATTTTATCTTTTGTTTGAGAACTGCACTGAAGAAGAGAAGCCAAGAATATTCATTGGTACCATTCATCTCTCATCTTTCTATTTTCCAGAATATTGTGCAATTCAGCTTTTGCTGCACTGGCCAGTTGGCAATTCTAGAGAGGCAGAAGGTAGACTCCAGGCAAGCTGGACTAAATTGGACACTCTGGTAGTCACAATAGTCCTGAGCATAGCTAACTATGCTCTTTGGGAAAAAAATCTTTTTAGTGTATCACCTGGAGTTGTCTTTTTCCACTAACTTTTCACTCCCACTCTTCAGGTCATTCTTCATCTCTCAGCCCCTATGCTGTACTTTGCAGCTGGCAGCTGCCCTCTTTCTTGCTTATTATGCTTTTCTGTGTAAAAGCACCTCACTGATTACCAATCTTCAGACCTTCTGTGGTCTCATTCAACAGCTCTAGAGAGTTGCTTGTTATTTTGCTGGCCTGGAGTATCTTTAGTTTGAGCCTGAAAAGGACAATAAGCATCATCTACCTTCTTTTACCCATGTTCTTCTAGCATTCGCCCTAGTCTGTAATAGCAGGCAAGAACAGTCTCGTAGTTCCTAAATTACAATGTTTTATTCCATTATGCTTTTTCTCCAAAAATCATTTTGCATAAGTTGCTCTACAAAATTTTGCAAAGAATAATCCCATTGTTCTACTGTTCTTTCCAAAGTAAGCATCTGGTTCTGAAAAAGTAAATTATGAGCTTATAGAGACATTTAATTCAGTTTATGCCATTTTGAACAGAATATTTTCGCAAGTCTTATCTGATATTCAAAAGCATGTGATAACACCATTTAAAAGCAATTGAATAAAAGGAAAGCTAAAACTCCAATAATTAGAATGACCTTTTCCTAACTTCTGTATTTTGATAAGTTGGCATGTATTAAATGTACAGGTTGTCCTTACCACAGAAGGAGAGGATCCATTTCACCCATACTGTGTCATATCTAGTGCTAATTTATTTCAAATGCAGCTGCCTCAGAGGGTCAAAGAGGTGAACTGAACATGACAGGATCACCAGGGGCTTCAGTAAAACTTACTGCTGGCCCTATAAAACTGTAATGGGATAGACAGCAAAGTCAGGGAGCTGAGAGCACCTTCAAGCCTTGTAAATCATAAAATGAAGTACTGTACAGTCTGAAAATAGAAAGCCAAAGGTATACAAAGACCTGAAGTGGAAAGTGAGGGCATGTTTTAATTTCCCAACAAATATGTTTGGAGGACAAACAGAAAATCAAAATATATTATCCTTAAAGTGATAGAGACAGAACTGACAAAAACAGTTTGTTTTTACTAGGCCAAGTTCTTTAGATTTTACACTATTTTATCTCACATGGCCAACCTCTGCCCATGGCACCAAATAAAAACATTGAAAAATAATATGAATGCACACCTGTATTTTGACCAGAAACAGATGTAAAAATATGCATTCTGGTCAGATTATTTTGACTGAGGGCTCAGCTTATCTACATGCCATTCCTTGTAAGGATGCATAAACAAATTATGTCTAATTTGAAACTCATTCAGCATATCATTGATTGACAGTTAAAAAAAAACTCAATTATCTGCTGTGTGTTTCACTTATGAAAGACAGTGGGGAAAAATCAGAACAGAACATCACATAACCTAAAAAAAATACTGAAATTTAAATTCTCCTCAGCCTTGATAAGACGAATGATAATCTCTCCAAGAGATTGCATGTCTTAGAGTCTGTGGGTCCAATTCTGAGAGGCTGTCAGATAAAAAAGAGAAATCACATGTGCCTCTTGTTTTGGAAGAACACCAGGATCAAGTCAACCCTCTCCCTCAACAGCTGTCCTAATTTTCACTCCTATTGGTAATAATTTGAAAATGCTCATGTCCTCTTCTGATCTGCAATGGCCTCTTATACCAGAAGCTCCAGAGGATTCCGAGAGCTCAGGTAAAGGTTGTTCAGCTTGTTGGAGGATCCGAGAAAGGCAAGGGATGTGAGAATCTCGAGGGTGTGAACAAGAGCAAAATTTCCTGTGGTTTTATGGGACAGATCCCTTTACTGTCCTACCTTCTCCCTAAAACTCAGTGCTTCATGCAAGTTGGAAAAAGTGAGAAGTTTGCTACTTTTTGGGAGGGAGTCAGCTGTCAAAGCTGTCAAAGCTGTCAGAGCTCTTGTTACTTCCACTAAGACATCAAACAGTCTACATATATGATCAACAGCTGAGATTGTTCCGGCCAAGAACAGACTTTGGGTTGCTCCTAATGACCGGACCTGAGAAAGGGAACATCTAACACACACATGTGCACAACCAGAGCTCAAATTGACCATGCTATGAGCTGGCCAGACATAGTAGACCAGCTTCACTCTGAAAATTATAGTGCAACATATAGTTGTGCATGTACATATATATATATGTACACACACACACATACGTATGCATATATGTGCATATCTATATATGTACACATATATATAGTGTATAGTGCACAGCATGCTGCTGTGCCTTAAATAATAATTCCCTGATAAGGGACTAGGACTATTAGCTGTAGCACAGTACTGCACTAATGCACCTTCACACATTTGGGGTCAGAGCTGCCTTATGTCTGGCCAGCTTTCATTGTCTCAGGGAAGTCTGGACCTGTCAGTGCAGATACGCTTTAAGCTATGCAGCTTTATTAGGAAGAAATTTATCTCAGTTCAAAGCCTCAGCACAAAATCTTTGCACTGTTAAACTCTTTTTTAATCCACAGCCTTAAGTAGACCTTATATAATATGTACAGTAAGTGTACACTGCACTGCTGTTCTCTGCATAAGAAAAATTTTCTCTGCTCTGTGAATGTATAATCAAGACAGAGTAAAGTAACATCAGCATATTCCTCAAACAATGTTAAGTAATGAATAAATGTGAAGAGAAGACAGTCTTTTCATAGGTACTTTATACAGAACTATAAATTCATGGACTAAATTATTCATTGTAAATTATTTACTCAGTTCCCATTATCAGAAACAAAAGGGTAGGAAAGAAATTATGGAAAGATAATTTCACATTTTCCTTTTAAGATGGACCTTTGAAGGTAGATTATTTTGCATTTCTTTAAAAGAAATGCTCTCGTTATTTCAAATACGGAACTAAAACCTGACTGATGTCTTATTTTTAAGTGTTTCTGCCCAGCAACTTTTTAAGCTATATAAATACTTACTCATAATCTCTTTCTGATGGGTACAGTAATGTATTATCCATCCACTTATTTCAGGGAACAGTTAAAATACTATCAGTTGCCACTGAAGATGAGCTCATTCAAAAAGTTGCCTGTTTCATTCTAAATGTCTTCAGCTATGGCCATACATCAATAACATGCACAGTAGTATGTTACAGATGTTAAGTGAACTAGCTTAAAACTTGTCAGGAATAATATAGCTGTGATGTTACTCAATATAGATTGGTCGTCCCTGTTTCTTTGCCTGGTATAAGGTATGCTTAGGAGAAAAACATTGGGAATCAGTCATCCCAAACCCATTGTTCCTGCTTGTCGTGTCTCAGTCAACAATAATGAGTTAGATATATTTACTTTATTTCTATTTTTATATCACACATGTTTTTAATGTGCAGCTTCAAATGTGGTGAAACATATTTCAGATAAATTTCAGATGGACACAATTTCAAGTTGAACCATGGTAATAACTCAACGAACAGGGGAAGGCAGCATCTTACCCCACTGTTGAAGCAAGAAGTTGTTTACTAGCCAGTAAAATACTGGAGGTCTGGTCTAACAAGTAGGCCTTTACGTATCTAGGGAAGTGAAAGGATTTATTTTAATTTAATCATGCAGATTGTCTTGAGGATAAGAAAGGAATGGAATGACTTTTGGAGTGAAAGATGACATCTGTCTGGATACCCACAAGTCTCCAGTGGGGGGGACTTCGGCTATAGCAGCTGAAATTTTTCACCAGGATCCAGAAATGATCTGAGACAGTTCATCTGCAAATGCATATATGGCGAAAGATGCTCCTGAAAGGGTTCTCTGGTGGAAAGCTTCTTTGCTGGGTTCATTATATGATGGAGGGTTCGAAATAGGTTCTCTCATGGTGATACACTTTAACTTTTACTCTTAAAATACAGTATGTTATTCAAAGAATGTCTTTATTTTTAGAGATGTCTGTTTCCTTTCCCATAAATGTACACCACATTCCAGAAGTATCTCCTTTTTGACCACATAATCTTATGAAGCTATCTCAATGCTTTTTCAGCTGCTGAAATGTCAGGGTTGTACTCTGCCGACAGATGAAGCAGTTAAGTAAAGTTACAGTCAACCTCCCACCATAAGGGAACATTTTTAGCTTATTCAGTCTGATAGCAAAACAACATACTATTACTATTTTCATTAGCCCTTCCTACTTTCTGCTTTCCTCGGGGAGTGTTCAGTATTTTACTAGTCCTCCTTGCTCTGATTGGAGAGATTGCCAGCTGCCTCATGGTTACATGAAAAGCATATTCATCAACACAATTGTCTTTTGATTTTTCTTACCAACAGGAGAATCCAAACTGTGTGAAATTTTCATTGTAATGTATGCAGGTCTTCAAAAACGTCTAACAATGGAAACAGATTCGCCATCAAGTATCAGAAAAATGGCATACTTCAAAATAATCAAGCTAGAATGAGCCGAAAAAATCTTTGTCTTCCAAAGTTTTGTACAAAGGAAGTCTTGAGTTGCGGATGATGAAACACCTCAGAAATACTGATACTGTAAGACTTCTTTGAGACAACCACTATTGCAATTCATAGAAACTGATCAACTTGTTATATCTTTTTCGTTCAGCCACATACAAGGTGATTTCTGTTTACTACGTCAAAAATACATACTTTCTTCGCTCAGTCCATATTCATTTAGCATAAAATTAGCATAATTCACAATATCCTTTGGCAAATGGCAACCTTTAGTTGGTTTTTTGGTTCTATATTCTCATGGGATTCTTTGCAAAACAGTCAATAATGTGACAAAATGAAGATGAGACTAGTTTACTATGCATGCATTGATTGTACTAGGAATTAGAGACTTCTTTTACATTTTGCATAAGTAACATCTTAGCTTTCCCTCTAATTTAAAGATGGACAAAATGATACATTTAATGAGATAGAAGCCAAATTAGACTTCCTGGCATTACAGGATGAGGATCAGAGGTTATAAAGGACATACAAAAACTAATGAGCTCTCTGATGACTGAGCTGTTATTTATGAGACATGTATATGAAGCTTGTGGGAAGGAATGCCATGCCAACCAGAAGCCCCAGAAGTCTGTCAGTTGGCTAGGACTGATTCAAGCCTAACAGAGACTGAGAGACTGCAAAAGCTGTGGGAGAAATAGAGGGATATGAACTTCAAAAGAAGCTTCTCAAATGATTTTAATTAGCCATAGGCAAACCCAAATTCTATTTATTTTTTTACCCTAGTAAGACTACCGTAACAGTTGAACACTTTCCTTTTCTATTTAGCAATGAAATATAAATGAAGAAAAACATCCAAAATCTTAATAAGCCACAAAATCCTTGGATCGTCAGGGCAGGATAAAGAACTGGAAAGTTTCTCAGAAATCTGTAATGAATTATTGTAAGATGAAGTTTGTTGCCTCATTTTCTCTTTAGCATTTTTTCCTATGAAACCCCTTGAAGGAGCTGCTTGAGAGAGCATACATGGCTGCTAGAAAGTGTCAAGTGCAACCTATCTTAAACTTTGCCAAGCTATATCGTCGTTGTGATCTGGGCCTTGTTTTTCCCATTATAAACTGATCCACACCAAAAACAGCATTTAGTCACCAAAACACACCTGTAGCTAATAGTAGCTAATTCTCTTATATACAACATGTTACAGTAATACAAGTCTGAGCATTTATTAAGATGCTTTTTTTTTTTTTTTTTTTTTTTTTTTGCTAAAGAAACACACTTTTCCCAGTGGAATAACTTTGTTTTGAGCCAAGAGCATTTTTTTCTCCTAGTTCATAGGGATGTTTCTTTCTTCCTTCCCAATTCAGTGTAGCCCAGAGGCCCATCTGTGATTCATCTATGTGGAATACAAAAAGACCAACTAGTAGACTGCAATATTATATTTTGCTTAAAGTTTCTGAGCTATCTCTAGTATTACTTGCTCAAGTCAGAAGCATTTTTTCTGCTGTCCTGCTTTAGATATCAACAAACAGAACAGCAATAAAACTGCAGGGTCTGTGATCTGTCAGGCTTAGGAAATATCTGAATTACTTTGGGTCATGCAGACTGGTTTTATTTTGAGTGACTTCTACAGTGAACACGTTACCTACCATGTATCCTAAAGAATAGCTCTGGTTTTTGGACAAAACATTTTTAATAAGATTTTAGGGAGGTTAATAGTGCCAAAAGTATCTTTGTTGCTGCACTCAGGAAGATGCTTTTCGGACTCTCAAATACTGCTGCAACAGCTGGGGTCCTCCGAGCCCTTTAAGCAATGAGTTCTTTGTGTTAGAAAAGGGGATGAGAGGAAAGGAACGGTGTGCATCGGTACTCGCCTCTTGTTCCAAATAACAGTCTTACACCTCTGGCATGTAATTGAAGAATTGCAAAGCATTTTTAAACATTTTGTTTTTTTTCCTGGGAAGTTCTGAAAAGTGATACAATGAGGGAATATATGAGGGGGAACAGCTGATTGTGGGTTTGGATAATCTTTGGATTATGTAACTTCTTAACTTCAAGCTGTGAAAACTCCAGCCACTAGTTGGAGGATTTGGGAGTGCGATCCTCATTCAGTCATGTCTAATACACCTAGAATTCACAGTAAAATCTGTTTAGTTTAAGGTATTATAGCCCAAAATCTCATTTACATTTTATGGACGGAAATTGAGAGTTGAAAGTCTCAGGTTTATTTCTCAAATGGCTTTTACAGATTATAGGTGGATTATTTCTTCTCTTTGCCTCAGCTGTTGCATGCCTAAAATAGTGTTGTTTCTCAGAGGTGCCTGTTGTGCTCATCAACTTATTGTTGCTAAATTTAAGTTAATTTAGGTTAAATTTAAGTGTAGTTTTTGTTAAGTTGTTTTCATTTTTAAAGTTTCTATTGAGGCTTTAATGTGTTAATTTAAATGAGAATTCAGTAGGGAACATCTTGTACACATTGAGCAAGAAAAATAGGAAATGTTTACATATACCAGTCAATAGCTACGAAATAGTTTGAGGTTGCCAAAGTTCTGTAAATACCTGACCCTTCCCATTTTAAATTCTTGACTCAAATGCACTCTGTATTTTAATAAGTGGTTCATATAATAAAGACTATACTGTGTAAAAGGAAAGGATTTTCAAACATAAAAAGCAAGGTTCCAAGTTTTAGTCAGGAGAGAATTTAGAAGATGAACTTATTCCACACTAGATCATTCTACTTGAAAAACATTTATTCCACTCAAAGGAAATACCAAGTGACAGGGATGATGAATGGAGAAGTTTAAAAATTTTTTTTTCCTACCAGAAACTTTAGTATATTCTCAACTTGAATATTCATCAGGATCAAGCAAATTGGCTTTTAAAGCCATGTGATTCATGATGGCGATCAAGTCTCTCAAAATGGATCAGGTTTTGGAGGGTAAAAGATACTAGGGTAAGCAGGAGAGCTGGAGAAAGCTGTAGGAGCTCCTGTTGTCCAAATGACCATGCTGGAAGTGTACGGACTCATGGCTCTCCTCTCTGCAATGTGTGCTGGCAATTGGAGATTTTCTTTCAACTCATGGAGAAGCTGTTTTTTTCATAGTGAGAGAGCAAGAAACACACAAAATATAACTGACTTCTGTTGTGTTGCTGGTTTAGAATCATCAGTATACTATCCGGTTTAGTTTAGTATGTCCGAAAATCTCTAAGGTTACCCAGAATTTGAATGGGTCAATAAATGTCAGCTCTATTCATCTTAAAGGGTGTCAGACAACTCTGCATTGGCTGACTTTTAAGTGGCACATGCTGCACCTAGCACAGGGATATTTAGAAGGCTGTGCACTGGATTTTGGACTTGGGGATTTCTGGAGCTGACTATCCTCAGTGCAGGCAGGTTTTGTTTTGGCTCTCTGCTTTGGGGCTTTTTGGGTCTATAAAGCAAGTAAAATTGCCTAGATTACTAGGAGGTGATGCCACATGTTCCAGAAGTGCACAGGAAAAGAAGCAGGTGCCATATTTCAGCAAAAATTCTGAGTTTTAAGCTGCAATAGATAGTTGCCATGGATTTCTGCCTTTATGCACACAATGTAAAATGCTTCAAGGAAGAAGAGATAACAATGTGTTCAGGGGGATATTAGCAGAGGGGACTTCAACCAGGAGCAGTGCATGGAAGAAGACAGCAGGAGGAGGAGTGTGGAAGCAGCTCAGCACTTGTGGTGAGCAGTATGGCTACAGAGAGGTACCTGTCCCATGGCATGGCTACCCCGGCATGGCTACCAAGTCACTGTTGCTCCCTGCCTCACTGGAGTCCAAATTTCATCTTGAAGGAAACCTGGAAATCACCATTGGCCCACTTGGGACACAGCTGGGGAGAAGAAACTGGGCTGGTCCCCACAGCGGCACTGATGGCCCCAGGCAGGACCCCTTGAGAAGGATGTTGGCAGCAGCAAGAGCAGAGCTGGCAGGCAATTTTCTGCCTCTGGCACCTCAGCCAGCTCAAGCATCTCTGCTCTGCACAGCTCTGGGCCGTGCAGTTAAGTTCTTATGACTTAGAGGGCTCACCTGCTTTCCCTCCTAGATCACTTTTAGAAAGTTGTTTCGTGTTGTTTCGGCTCTTGACTGCATTTCTGAACAGGAACTTGACGGCAGACATTTTCTCCTGGTTTATAAGAGAGCAGCTCATCTCTGACTCTCTTCCATTTTTTCTGGCTGCTATATTAGCTTGTTGTAATACTGTCCTAGCCTTTGCATTCAGCAGCAAAATACAGTTACTGCATTCCTTCCCCTCACAGCAATTCTATAATATAAACAACATTCATGGATCAGTACAGGACAGATTTCATGCATTGTAACTACCTCATCTGTGCTTAATTTTTTTGCTTGTTGTTGTTCCTGTTTTGTTTTGCAAAATTGGTGTCCAAAAATACTACGAGTGATTTTCCCCAAATATTCCTATCATAAAGAGAATCTTATATGACTCATAACAGCTAGTGCTTTTTTCACATATCTTCCAGATAGTTCTCTCTCCTTCAAATTATTACCTACATCCATTTATATAAAGGCAAGCTGGGACCCTTACATCCAGAAAATGGTGCTATTTAATTATTCTCCTGCATTGACTAGATGTAATTTTTCTCTGGTGAAGTCATTCTTTTTCAATAAATTGTTATTGTCAGTTAAAGAGCTGGTAAACACAGTGTGCCAGGGTATAAAGAGGCTAAACATTAGAAGAGATATTGAAATAAGAATTGTGTTGGCACAATAACCAGCACATTTTGTGCATGAATGCGAGATTTAAAGAATAGCACCTTTTCACTAAAATACTGAGCTCGTCGCTGCCAAGGCTGCTTTTCAGCTTTCCCACATGACATGCTAGCAATGCGAGCCTCCAGCCATCCCTGGGCAGCCTCTTTTCTTTCATCTCATCCACTTCGCTCTCCTCCCCTGCAGTCCGGCCATTGAAAGGCACCGTCCCGCAGCGCCCAGCATGGAGATTCAAGGGCATCTGCACAGGCAGCAGGGCAGCCGAAATGGCCAGACCCTGTGCCATTTCGCAGTGCACAGGCACCTCAGACTCCCTGCACAAACATGCAGCAGAAAGGAAAATCAAAGAAGCAGCGCATTTACATTCCAGATGACAAGGCGAGATTTTTAAGTGATGTCCTTCTGTCAGCCAAAGGAAATGACATTTTTACACAGGCATATATTCTCAGGTGCTTTCTTTACCTTTATTTATTTATAGGTAATTCTGCCCAGTAGATTCTGCCATTCTCTGAGAAGTCCCTGCAAGCTTGCAGGAGCCCACAGATTTCTCTCCTTTAATTGATAGAGCATTTCTTAATTGCGTAAGCCTGTTATCTTGACTGGGTAATACCAGCCTCTCTAGGAATGAAGGAACGCCTGGTAACAGCTAAGTCTGCACCATATCTGGTAACTGGATATTTGCGCTGTGCTGGTTCCCTTCTCCTGAGGAATGCACTGGAGCCAGTGCATTAGTTTCATAAAGAACTTTTTCTGCTAGAATCAGTGTGGCAGTTTGGATCCCAGGAAAATAAATATCTTTCATCCTCTGTAAATGAGCAATGTTAGAGTTGCATTGCATTTCCACTTTATTCGGAGTCAGGGAGGAGGGAGAGGAGGGGGAAATGATGAGCTTGAGAGACACCCATTTTGTGTTCAGACATGGATCTGTCCTCTTTCTTGTTTCTCCTATTAGGAATTAGCTAGTAGGGTGCTATTCATCACAGTGGTTGGGCTATCTATTCCCACTGTGGAGCTAGCTATTTGGACAATTGGGCTATCTATTCCCACTATGACTTCCTGTTTTTGTGGCTTTTCCATGGTGTGCATGTTGCTTACGCACCAAATTCATTCTATAGCTTCTATGCTGGCTGTTTCCAGTCCTTCCTTTTAAGACTCACCTATGGATATTAGCTTTTTTAGATTTTTTTAAGAAATTTTCTGTTTACACACTTCTAAATCCACTCAAATTAAAGCCAAATTAAACATGAGCCAGATTATAATATAGGGGAGTCATGTACAAAGTCCTGTGCAAGCAGGTTCCTCTGCATTTTTCTCCCAGGTCTGAAATCATCTGTCCCAGTCCCCAGCCTGCCTACCTTTGAGCTTCCCCACAGCAGCTTGTGAGAGCAACAGACTTAGGACTCTTCTTATTACTAAAATGTATGCTGCATTTTAGTAATGCTAAAATTACTTTAGCTTTCCCCAAAGCAAAAGTAATTTGAGGAGCTTTTCATCATAAACACCTGGCTCTAGGCTTCTTGTTTAGCCCATATCCCCCTTCTCCTCCCACCCTCATCCACTGACTCCCTGTACCACCCTCTCTGGTTCCCTCTAGCTCCAGTTCACATACAAATTTGCTGCAGGCAATTTTTCTCTTTACATTCAAGTCAGGCTCATCCAGTTCCTGCTGCTGCACTGAGAGCACCTCTCCAGTGCTCTGAATCCACTTCCTCCCCTATGGCTCATCGCATTTCAGTGCTTCGCAGGCTCGCAGCCACTGCCAGTCTGGGGGCCTGAGCCAGGGCGTCATCTGTAAAGTGCGACAGAGCTCCGCAGATTGACTTTCTCAAGGCTTTTAGCATGAGCAAATTGTATGCTCTTCCTCCTTTCTTCTGGACCTCTAATGGAAATTGTTAGAAATGTTTATATTTTGAGAAGAAAGTATTAACTTATTATGAACTGCTTAGACAATCTTCCCTTCCATGAGAATAAAATAGCATATTCCCGATGCTGGGGCATCCTACTTCTGATGGCAAGTTCTTTGTTCTGAAGTATAGAGGCATTAAGATGTCTAACAGTTCTGGGAATTGTTTTAACATAGGCAAAATAAAACAACATAATTTCCCCTTGGTTAATCTTTTTTTTCCCTGAAATCGTCTTTAGTCAATTTGTCTTTAATCAGTCTGAGGCACATATGCAGCTTGGGAAGGTAGATCCAAAGCAGTTATTTCTAAGCAACCAATGAGATATGTCAGACAGAGGAGCAGAAAGTATTGAAAGCAATATAGCAAAGGAAAAGACAAGTACCCCACCAGCCCTGTTACAAAGCATTTGAAGTGGCAACTCATGCCCTAAGTGAAGAAATAAAGAAAGTTAAGTGAATTAAAGGAGTGTCCAAATGGGCGCTGAGCAGTGGAACGCCAACATCTTCTACTGGGACTGTGATAACTGCTATTAGATACAGCTATACATATTGATCAGCACGTTTACCAGCAAGATCCACTTCTTACCTCAGCGAGAGGTCCAGTGACAAATGCTTGCTCGAGTGCCAAGAAGCTGTAATGATTCAGTAACATTCAGTTTTCTTGATGACTAAGGGATTCAGACAAGGGTAAGTATGTCTGGTGAGGGAGAAAAAGGGGAAGAGCAGAAGGCACTGAAGAATGGAGTGGCAGATGCCATGAAAAACATAAATATGAGGCACAAAACATTGGTGACAAAGCAACAGAATTGATAAGCTAAAGGTTGGCTAATGCCAGATAGGCCTTACTTGTAGATCAAATATGGGTATCTCACTCTTGTGTTGCCAGTTCGGAGCAATGTACAGCTTGGGAAACTGCTGCAGGCTTCTGCAGAGGTAGGAGAGGGCTTGATGGAGGTTTCAAGTCTTGCTTATCGGAGAAGACTGGAAATAATCTAGGATTATCTATGTTTTTGTCTGCTGATACTAGAAGTATCAATCCTAGGAGGAGGGTTGTTACTGATAGTCCACAGAAGCTATCAGTTTTTCTTGTTTGTTTGCCTGGCTGGGAGACAAAGGAATGAACAAATATGTCTTTACCCCACCCATCTGTTCCTTCTTAATTGTTGTGGATTGGCTTCTGAGCATAGTGTAATATAAACTGCCCCCAGCATGAAGAGCAAAAGATCATCAGACACTGGGATGTTTCTGTGCACAAAAAAACTCAGATCTTCCGTGAAAATGTGTGGCAACTGTCCCAGTGGAGCACATGACACTTTGGCTTTGGTTTATGCTGGTTTCACACATCTTAAGCTGAAGGCATGAAGTTTTCTGCTGGCACTTCTCCATCCTGTTGCACCTCCCATCACAGGACTTCAGTAAAATGAACAAAGCTAGCACTGCATTTTTATCCACCTTTATACACAAGGGAAAGCTGGCATACAGGATTGAGTGATTTTGAGTGCTACGTTTACAGTCAGATTTAGAATTTGACCATCTGCCTGAAAGTCCTCTGCTCTAGCCACTAACCTTGCTGCTTTGTTATTTAACTGGTTAACAAACACATCAACCAGCCTTTTAAGGATTTGTCAAACTTCCTAACCAGCTATAGATTTCCTAGCTATTCAGACAAATGAACAAGAGTTCTGCGAAAAATTAAACTCCTGAAATCTCAATCTAGCATTCACCGTTATTCTGTAGATTGTTGCCTGAATCAAACTTCTTCAGTTAATAATGAACTGGAAGTAGGGAGGAAAGAATCAAGAAAATAATAATTTAAAATTTTGGAGCTCTCAGAAGGACTCATCCATAAAAATTGCAAGTATAAAAAATTTCAAAATAAGAGGCATATTGTGAATTTCTTGTGCCAGCATTCAGTTCCTCTTAAACAGTTCGGTGCTGAGCATGCTCAAATCCAGGCTCTGGCAACTTTCTGAGAAAATACTTTCTGCAGATGCGTACCTACCAGCTTGTAAGCTGCGAAAACACACATACTCCTTTTACAGGTCACCTAGCGCTGTCTTTTTTGTTCCAGTTCATCCTTTTGTCCACTCTTTTTAACTTTTTCTGCTCACTTGCAAGCATCTTGCAACCCAGCAGTAGCTAAGTAGGTTGTTTGCCATTCAAAAATCTTGGACAACTGACCACAGTGCCTATGAAGTTAAACTCTGCTTTGCACAAACCGTGAATTGATATATGTGGTGGACTTATTAGTGAATGCACAGGCAGAGGAAAACTGATTTCTTCCTAGCATGTCTGCATGATACAGATTTACTAAAGACTGCAGCTTCTTTATCAGTTCAAACAGCATTTTGCATGTTACAGTGAAATCTTATCTGAATATTCTTCCATTCTGGAGCTTTTACAGTTCATGTTTGTCTGTGTGTATTAATTAAATATCTAATGTTCTAGCTGGATCTCTGACTTGGATCTAATGTTTTGCCATCTTATTCAGTATTATCCTTTTGATTGGAAAGATTAAATTCATTCCTTAATGAAGAGAGTAATGTCTTAAATATTCATTTTTTGGAAGAAAATCATATTTTAATTATCTGATTTCCTTCTCTTTGGTGTCTTGCCCTAATTAATCCTTTATCCTTTTTTATCATTGGTGCATTGTTTTAGAAATTGAAAGGGCATTCATCCAAGGAAAAAAAAAACCCTCAAATCAGCAGGAAACAAGTCTCTTCATCACATGGAGATGCAGCATTCCTGTTTTTGTCAAGATACTTCAGACGCTCTGAATGAACTGAAGTACCCAATTATTACTAGATTAAATTCAGTCTACATACTGTGGTATACCAACAAGAGACATTTCTGCTCTGTGATTTTTATCTGTGGAATGGGGAAGTGGTTGGAAAAATGCTTGTATTTCCAGGGTCGATGTTTTAGTACCTTCCTAATAGTTTTTGCTGTTGGAAAACAGATTTGTTTTTTCCTCATCAGCTGCATAACATTTTTGTAAACTACCCATAGTGAAAGTTTCTTGTATTTGCACAAAATCATATGTTGCTGTAGAACAGGCCTAAATTTGAGACCTGGCAAAATTTGGCTCTTGTATTATGTTCTGAGACATCCTATCACTGCTATTTGGTAGCAGTTCACAGCCTGATCAGCATTTGACATAAAAATGGTGATTGTTTTTCAGTTTTATATGCTCTGCAAGAATAATATTCCCCTGCAGTTCTTCACTTTCCTGATTTCCTATTGTGCTACCAGAGCATGTCCTCTACTACTTGTTATAGAGGTGGCACACATTAAATAGCATGAAGAGAGAGACAGTGTTCGAGACTGTCCTGGCAGGATTTGAACCCAGTTTTGCAGTGCATTTGTAGCGCCAGCTGGAATGATGTAGCAGAAAAGTAGGCTGGTTTGCTAGCTTTGTATTTAAGGTCCGGAATATCAGAAGTGGCTTCAAATGGCAGCATGCCATGTGTCTTTGTACAACTGCAAAACCTGTAGTAGTAAAAAAACGATGGCAGTGATAGCCCTCTGAATCACCAAAGAAACAGTGGTCTCAGCTGTGGAGGCACAGGAGCAGGTTAGTAAGCTTCTTACAGTTGAAATTAAGTTCTCATTGTCAGTGTCTTGGAGATAAATTTTACCAAAGCAGGATATTAAATTAGTTTTAATGAGTTCTTCAGTATCATAAAATTCATTCCATCATTTTTTAAACTTCTATTCAGGAGGGACATTTTACTCCTGTTCTTTTCAACATATTGCATAGGCAGAGATCCCCGGAGTTCCAGTTTTTCTGATTCAAGACAGCAAAGGCATAAAGCAAACTTTTCTCTGACTGCCAAATGTCTGTCTCATTAGGAGCTATAATAGACATTGCAGATTACTCTTCTGTTGGCTTTATTCTTTTCTTTTTATAGAGAGAGCCTGGTTTGTGTAGTACTCTGGGGAACATCAGGCCTGAAACAGCTCTTGGTTAACAGAAGCATACTACACATACTGGAGAGATTAGTGATCCAGACTGATGCACTTTGCAATACAGACATGGATTTGTGAATCCACTTAATGAAATTTTCTGATTTCATTCTTCAAGTGTATATAATAGTATCTCTTATTTCTAAGTTGTTATTCATGTTGAGATAACGCTGAGTAATTTCATTCCAGTTCAAAATGGTCTCATGATGATCAGAGGCTAAGCATGTTGCAAATAGCAATCCCTGCACCAAAAATTCCCGGGATTGTTTTTGTCCTTGTGTTTTCTTTATAATTTGGACGTTCCCTAAATATCAAGCTGATACTCTGCCAAAATAGAGTTGACTTCGTGTCAAAACTGTAGGAGCTTCAATTTTACCATTTCCTTCTTTCTTCCTTTTTATGCTTGACCCTAATGCAGGCTAAGTTGAGCCAAACTATGTCCAATTTGACTGGAGTCTTTAGAGTCATTCAAAGTTCAAGTAGAGCGAAATAATGGAAATATCTGACTATTCAAATGTTATCAAATAGTGTCTACATGGAGGGATAGTGCTTGCTTTGTTCCTGGCTGTCAAGTTCTGATGGCAGCAATTTTAACGAACTGAAAACTAATTGCATGTTGCTTCAGAGAAACGTGAGTATTATTCCAACAGGAGTGTGGTGTGTTTTAATGATTGCAGCACTTCTGTGAAGCTCATCTGAATTCATTTATAAGGAATTAAAATCCATGTAGGCAGTAAGTAAATGATGATGGATGGAAAAAGCAGAAAGAGAATATTGTGGTATTTAAAAAATAAAAACAAATTCAGTAAGGAACAGCAGAGTTTGGAAATAAGTCTAACTAATGTTGGTAGATTTTGGTGTTAGTGACTTTCTAAAGCAGGAGGGAGCACAAAAGTACCTTCATCTCACAGCTTTGGACAGTTTTAAAAATTGAATTCATTTTTAAACAAAGCAGCATAGTTGTCATGTAAGTTATTTGGTCAGTGTTAACCTTTGCACACAGACTCCATTCCTTGAATAGATAATTACACATTTCTTTCCGCTAGGAGTTATGAACTCAGCAAGATTCAATGTTCTGCTACTGTGTTGGAAATTCTAGATAACAAGAGAGTTACCTCTGATGCACTGCTACAGCACAGTGGCAAGGAATAGCAAAAAATATTAGTGTTAGAGGGTTGCACTGGTTTATTTTAGCTCCTGTAAGTTATTGTCAGGCAAATACAACTGAGAAGTGGATGTTTATTAAGAATATTCCATTAGTCTCTTTCCTATTATAGAAAATGGATGCTTTTACCTCTTGAAAAATCTGGTCTCTGACATAATTGTAACCCATATAAAAGAAACACAGTGTTTGGGAAGAGAAAATGAATCAGTAATTAGATAAATAAGATGGGTAAATAAGGACTGATAAATAATAGATTGATAAATAAGGATGTTAATTGATTATCTTAGATTCACTGATTTGCAGAACAGCAAATCAAGCGGGTGTTGCAGTGAAAGAGCAAGTGGGTTTCTCACAGGCAAAGAACAAGTGACTTTCCATTTTTAAAGAAGAGTCCTAGAAATTCATTTTTGGTGAATAATCATTGCTGTTTGGATCATCATGTCTCAGTAATTAAGAAATGAATTTTCTTCTCAATTTGATCTATGTCTTTGACATTCGTAGTACACTGTCAGTGATTGCTGACAATATTGTAGTGGGGTAAAATGTGCCCAAAACATCATGAAGTATTTGTTATATTTGTTTACATTGATAACTGTTGTTTTCAACTGTAGCTGATGAGATCATAAATAACACAGTGGCTTTCAGCCAAGACAATAATTTAATTTTAGAGTTCTGATAAGTGCACGAACAGCTCAAACCAAGCTCTCATATTTGAAAGTAAGCTGAATCTGCATTGTAATGGCCACTGGTCTAGGAATGAGCCAGAAAATTTAAAAGGCATAAAATAAAATTATAATAATCTGTAACAGGCCTACTTTGTCTATAAAGGATCAAGTTATTTTTGACTTTTAGATGGTGCCAGGAAATCTTGCTAGCAGGAAAATCATGTTCATTTATTACCTAAATTGAAATGCAAACTCTGGAAGAGCCGTGTGAGTGCAGAACTCACTGGGAGCAACCATGGACAATGCATTTGAAAGGGCCCTGGCTGAAGGCCTCGTTGAAGTAGAATGTGCAAGTCTATGACCTGATTTTATGAGTTTGATTCATACTCTTTGGAGTCAAGAATTAAGCCCAGTGGCAGTCTGCCTTTTTGGGAGACTAAGAATAGTTTTACTTGCAAAGTACCTGAAAGCTGAAGCAGATAGGAGCTGCCCTAGAATGGCACTAGTTTCAGGGAGGGACCTTCACTGAAGGCTATGTGCAACAGAAGAGTCACTAACAGTGTAAGTACCAGGTTGGCAGTCCTGCTAAAAAGAGAGGGGAAGGAAACTTTGGCAGGAATGAATAAGTAAAATGAATGCCTTGAGATCTGTGAGATTAAATGTATACAAAAGGTCTTCCTTTTGCTAATAGTTAACACCTCTTTCCTAAGGGACAAAGGAATCAAACTCTCATAGTCATAGCTTTGTCCTTGAACAACAGGATAGCTTTTACAATTTTAGTGTCAGCTTCAGTATAGTCTTGTCTTCTAACAGAGAAAGAGAGCAAGTATGTCAGCAAGAGCTACACCAACTCTTTCTGCAGGTATTTCACGATTATTTGTATTTAGTGAGAATACAACAATCTTACGTTTTGAGTTAACATGATGTAATGGAAGCAAACTGCCTCTGGCATCTTGCTTAATTGCAGCGCATCTTCCCTGATTCATCGCAGCCTCTGGGCCTCTTGTTCCCACCTTCTGCTGGTGGCTATCATCAGTATGATGTGCCTCTTCTCCACACCTTTCCGTCTTAGCAAAGTACCTCTGAATGTATTTATCCTCACAATGAAACAGAAAACAAGGAAATGTCCTTCACCCCATTTTACACATGGGTAAACTGGTGTAAAAAGCAACTTGAGGCAAGAGCAGACCTGTGCATAGGTCTTCCAGACTAAAGACCCAGTATCTTAGCCATTATGCCAGCCTTGTTTTCTAGGAATACTCTTGAAACAGGAGGACAGTGTTACTTTTTCCCTGATGGTTGATTTGGTTCCCAAAAGCTTTAACAGCTCCTTCACAGTCAGACCCATAGATTGAAGTGAATATATGAGTTGTATTTTACACTATTTTAAATGCTGATAGTTAACTTAATAACTAAAATTTAGAGCCAGCTTTGAGAGCAAGCTTGGAGAGATGGTCAGCTTCTGCTTTCTCCTAATCTGCTCTCATGTTTTGTTGATGAAGTGCTTTGAAGTTCTCTCATGAAAATGCTATAAATCTACCAGTCAAAATGTTTTAGCTAAATCACCATCCAATTACTTATCATTCAGAATTCCTAGATGTTGTAAATCAGATTTTTTAATATTTTCCCTACTGTCAAGTATGTCTAATTTAGCACCAAACCTGTCCTCAGCGTGCCAAGAGCAACATCATTTGGCCATGTGTATTAGTATTCTCACATCAACTCTTTCACAAAATTAACTTTTAGTCTAGGGTTCTTGCTTTTGAAACAAGCATGTGCAGAAAGAAAAAATTGGCTCAATATTTCAGTGAGTGTAAGCATTTCCCAAATGACTTCCAAGAGGCACTTCCCTGAATTTGAGCTTATTGTTTAGAGTTGACTCCCTTAGCATTGTCTCAGTCTCCATACTTAACTTGCATTTGCTAAGGTAATATACTGCAGAAGCAACAACCAGTTCTTAAAATAATGAATGAGTTTCCTTTTTAACATATGGAACAATTGATAGAAGCATATGCCACATGTTAGACAAAAGCATACTTTCTTTTAAGAAATATTTCCAATGTCTTTTGTGTCTCTTTTCTTCATCCACAGATAATCTCTGCATGTAGTAAAAAGAAATGTTGCATTATTCAAATATCATATGGCCCTGCAGAAAAAACAGTAAACTAAATTGCCCATAGGGCTGCTGATCTCAAAAAAAAAAAAAAAAAAAAAAAAAGCATTATTCCTGAATGCCCATATGAATAGATTGGCACCAGTGCTGGGAGAACGGGGAGAGGAAACCACGATGTTTCATGGTTGTGATCAGATAGCAGGACCCTGTTGGCAGGAAATATGCCTGAAAGGCAGAGTTTGTGGCAGGAGTTCTGAATCTCAGGGAAGCTGAAAGCCCAGGAGCCCGAGAATACCCCAGTTGCAGGATTGCCCTTTGGGGAGAACTTTAGCCAGGCTGATCCATGCTTTGATTAAGCCTTGCAAAGTTACACTACTGGAAAGTACTTCTTTAAATATCTTGCAACCAGGTAGCCCAGTAGTGAGTACAGCAAAACATTTATCTCTGTTAAATATGCTGAGGTTGCTCCTAGTTTCTCAGGCAAGACCTGGAGGAGACTTTCAACTCAGCATCCTATGCTATAACCTTGTGCTTTAACTTTTAATTATTAACTATTAACTTCTAACTCTTCTGTGATTTCTGGGCAACTTAATGAGCTGGAGTAAAGCATCATTGTCTGTTTTCATTCTGTGAAACAGAAGATGATGTTTCTATCTTCTTCCTTCTTCTCCTCACAATGGAGAATGGCTAAACTTAAGTCTCAAATTTGTCATCCTTACAATAACACAAATCAGTTGTACTCACTTTGTAGATCTTCTGTTGTCATTTTTAACAGATCTCCTTAATATTTCCATCTTTCTGTACTCATAACAGCAAAGGTAGTGGTAATGCTCTGGAATTTCATCCAGTGTTTTCATCTCATTAAATAAGAGCAGATTTGCTAAGTAAATATTATTATCCCCATTTACAGGTGACTAGCTCAAGTGACTGGTCTTGCTACAAACTAATTGCTTGGATGAAAGTTGAAAATGACAGTTCCAGCTCTGGTAGACAGATGGCAGTGACTCTGTTCAGTACCAGAGGGAGCAATTTGGAGGCATCTTCAATCCTGCATCAGGATTTTACCTTTAAAGCTGAAGCCAATGGGCACTTTGTCCTTTGGCTTCTGTGGAATCTGCATCCAGGATTTTTATGTCCAAGCTCTTCAGGTGTGTTTGCAGAGCTTTTTTGGAAGGCGGCTATATTACTTCAAGCGTTCCTCTGCAGGTATCTTCTGACCATATCTTTATAAATATCTAGGAGATCTCACCTCATGCATGACAGTAGAAAACTTGCACACATTTTTTTTTGAACTTCAGCCAAGTGGGCAGTACAGGCTGTTGTAAGGGGCCAGTCAGAGGCAGGAATTGACATTCCAGTAGCATGAAAGAGATGCCAAAATAATATTGAAAGTGAGAGGATATTATTCACATTCAAGTATTTGATGGAAAAGCCAGACATGCTTCTAGAACTAAAACAACACATCAGGTGATGGCAAGGTACTCGTCAGCTAATAATGACAGAATCATTTAGAGAAATGAATAAGCACTTGCTGTCTGTCCCAAAAATAATTACACTTCTCTTGATTACAGCAGTCATCCAGAGGATGTGCTGAGGGAACCTAACTAGATAGCATAAAAACTAATGCTTGTGCTAAAGCACTGCCTAACAGAACCATTCGAAATTGGGGTGAGAAACAAAATAACGCTGTGTAATCCTGAGCCTGAACCTTTTAAAATAATATGCCCAGTCACTTAGGTAGAACCAGGATTAACTCCCTGTGTGATTAAGACTAAAGAAGGACTGTTTAAAGCAGAAGTCCTCAAAAACGGTATTCGGCAGGAGAGATTTCTGAAGAGCAGGATTTACTGAGAGAGCAAATTTGGTTTCTTTTTCATTATAAGATCAATGTTCTCTCTGTAGATTGCATATCTTTCCCAATCTTTCTGTAGTTAGTATTCATAGGATCTTTCAGATCAGGAAGGGTGATATGCAAGACCTTGCAGCAACCTGGACAGTGATGGAGAACAACTGCTGTAGTATACGATTAGTGTATAAGGTCCCCATCTCAGACTGCAACTTCACTGTGATAAGCTTTGTTTGCTTACTGATATAAGAAAACAGTCCCAATATGATGATAACAAGAAAGATACTTAATTAAGAAATAATTGCAGTTATAGCCAGAAGCAGTATCGTTAATCTTGTCTGTGTTCTTATCCAGCTTCTCATCCTTCTTGAGCATAATAGCGAAATGTCAGTCATGTCTCTTCAGTAGGACAAACTGAGTGGAAAACGTCCATTGCTTGAAACGGTGGCATTTATGACATTAGAAGCCTTTATTCACTTATTATAGGGGGTGTTCAATGCTATTCATTATGGAATACTAAACAGGAGTTTCTGTATATTCATTAACATATTCATTTTTGTCCCCCAATACCTTGCCAAAACTGTACCATATGATCTCCATATGATCTCCATAACTCCCACTCATTTATTCAGGGAACAAATGTTACACTAGTTCTCCCATTTGAAGCGTACCCTTCTAGTTCTCCCATTTGAAGCGTACCCTTTTCATCACAACCTTTCCCTAGCGCTTGTGGGTAAAATGGTTTGTCTGCTACAATAGCTTCTTGAAGGGTCTCTCTGGAGTTTTTTAGGTTTTTTGCCTGGATGGATGTATACTGGGGGGAACACATTACAGCTGTGAAGTTCGTTTGACCTCAGACACTGATGAAATAAACAGCTCCCCTCACTTCAAGCAGCACTTGGCCAGTGCAAAGCATTAAACAAATAAGAATCAAAGAAATAGTTATTTTGTTTGCTTTTGGAGGTCAGCTTTCTGGCGAGGGGGTGATACACAAAACGTACAAAACGAAAAGTTGGGTTTTTTTATTTTTTTGACTTGTTCTTTAATATATTGGTCAAAATGTTTTAATGATATTTACAACTGTATTCCTTGGTAATTCCTCATTTGGAAATCTCAGGAGGGAGAGGGAGAGTTCAGTGTTTCATTTCAGGAGCAGATTCAGAGCACTCACAGCCAAAAAGGACTGCCAAATTGTTTAGTCTAACCTGTATATCCGGGTGAATTTTCAGCCCATGAACCCTCTCTGTTAGTTCTAATAGCCTGCTTGTGTAAAACACATCTTCCAGAAAAGGCACACATTTTTCATTTGAAACCATCCCTTCCTTGGGTAGCTTGTTGCAACAGTTAATCTGCCTCACCTTTAAAAACCGCATACTTTATTTCCGTTATGTGTCTGGCTTTTGCTGACAGACACGTTCTTGTTATACCTTTCTTGGCTACGTTGAAGAGCTCTTTAGCTCCTTGTACATTCTCGGAATTAAAACACTCTTTTCTTCATAAACTAGATAAAATGACTGGATATCTTCCCTTTCCCACTTACACATCCAAAGATTGTATGACCCCTCTTTTGCTAGAGCATCACACCAAGATCTCGTGTCAAATAGGTGAGAAATTGCATTGGAAGAAGCAGCCCCCCTGCCCCACTCTGTGCACTTGGCTGGTCTTCTTTGAACCTAGGTGCAACTCTGTGTGTGACTATGTTGAAAATGCATCTTTTTGACTTGACCCAGCTTGCTAAGCAACCTAAGGTGCTCTGTAGGATTGCTAAGTTCTCAGCTTCTGTGTGGCCAACCAGCGCAAACAGGAACAGTTTTTACACTTGGGGTCATTCAGGAATATGCTGAATAACATGATACCAATCTCTGCAGAGCCTTGTAAAAGCTTATGATCCATGATTTGTTTTCACTGAGCCTGTGCTTTATTGATATTGTGTAATTCTAATTTTATTAAACAAACATGGTATTACAGTAAACAGCCCTTTGAAAAATGTGGTGCATCTATACAGTTACTTAGCTTGACCAAACTTTTACTCAAGGTCTAAAATCTGGAATTTATTTAAGAAGAAATTTTTCTAAGAAAACTGGCTGGCATTAGCTAAATTGTTAGTAATAGAATTCTACATCATCTCTTCCACTGCTTTTATGGAAACTGATACCTGACTAATTATCTAATAGTTAACCATCTTATCCCACTCCTTTTTTTAACAGCTTTCAATGTTTTTTAACACAACATAAGGACTCTTCTTGTCTTCTGTAATTTGTCCAGTGCTTAAAGGTATATGTAACACTGTAGGGGCAGTAATCTCTTCGATTTACTTCCAGGAGTTCTTAGAGCACACTAATGAATAGATCCAAATAAGAACGTTTGTCTTAGATTTTGTTTGGTTCTTTTCTTATTTTTTCTTAATAGAAAGGAACATTCACATTCTCATATGGTAAAAGCATAATGTCATAAAACAGTGGAACCTTGCAATTTAAAATACAAGCTACTCTTATATAGCTACTTCCATCAATGGTTTTCTTTCTGTCTCTTCTCCCATTCACCGCTGTTCATTATTTGCCTTAGCTTTGGACAGTTAGCCTTTTTACAGCACGTACATCACATATTGAATGTAATCAGGTTATGATTGCTGGTCCCTAGGCAACTGCCATCTTCCAGTCCCGTGATTAACTCATCTTTATCCATCATAATGAAGTCCAAACTAATTACCTAATGTAATAGCCAGTAACATTTTTAGAAAAAAAAAATTTTTTTTAAATATAATGATGTTTTAATACTGGCTTCATGGGATCCTAGCATAAGCAACCCAAATTGAAGTCTCTAGGAAACAAGAATGAGGGTTTTTTTTCCACACACAGCAGACATACTTTTAAGAAGTAGCTCATCATCTTTTCATGGTGTTTATTAGCATACACGTTGAGACATATATATTTAAGATCATGCTGTTTTGAGTTATTTATAAACAAAAATCCACTAATGATGTATTTTCAAACAGTGCTCCTTCCTTACCATATATCCCAAACCATCCTCAACATACTGCAGCCAAAAATTAACATTCCCGTCAAGCTAATTGCCTTTCAAGAATGTAATTATAAGTGAGAATTTTCCATTCCCTCTGTTTATAGCTCAGACTCAGAGCTTATGAATACAGGCAATTAAAAATTGATTCTGGCAGTGTCTTTTTCTACTAAATTATTATTTTATACTTCCAAGAGGTGGAATAAATACCCTGAGCAGAGCTCTGTTCTTCTGCAGCTAAACTGCTTCTAGTACTTGGGCCAACTCATTTAAATTTATTTGGAGTGTCTCTAAATTGCAGACTGCTATGCTGAGAGACCTTTCAGTGTTCTGTTAAATTCAGAGTGCCTGCAATACCTACCGTTGAACTGCTGCTTGCAAAAATTGCCTATTGCCCCTGCCAGAACTATTACAAGTACCCAGTTAGAGATTACTGATTTACTGGGGTTTTTTTATTTATTAAAATGAGCAGGTTCATGCATTGTTTATGGGACTGAGGAAGTTCTCTGTAAGTCCAAGGATGCATGAGTGTGCTGTGCCAAAATTCAGCACACCAGTATCAGCATCTCTTGTTTGATTTCAGTAGCGCTATAGTTGTAGAGCCTTTGAAGGAGCTATGAATCTGGTGCCCTGTTTCTCCATCCTGGTTCATCCAAGATCAATTACTCCCATTATGGCAATTAGGCCCAAGCACATTTCTGGTAAAGTGCTAAATCTGGCGCCTTCTTGCTGGAGGAAAAGCCAGGCAGGCCCGAATAATGATCTGTGCTCTGGCCAGCACATTTTGCTGACTGTAGTGATATTTTTGGTCTGAGTCAGCACTGGCAGCCCCACTCTTTTGAAGCCAGGTAGTGCCTCTATCCACACGGGCTCCACCACAACATGGAAGCAGCAGTGGAACAAGGGGGAGATAGTGATGACCAGGTCTAGTCATCCCCTGGGGTATATCCCCTGGGGACCCTAGGGGTCAATACTGGATCTAATCCTGCTCAACTTATTGATCAGTGACCTGGATGAAAGGACAGAGTGCACTCTCAGCAAGTTTGCTGATGATACAAAACTCGGAGGAGTGGCTGATGCCCCAGAGGGCTGTGCTGCCATTCAGAGAGACCTGGACAGGCTGGAGAGATGGGCAGAGAGGAACTTCATCAAGTTCAACAAAGGCAAGTGCAGGGCCCTGCACCTAGGGAGTAATAACCCCATGCACCAGTACAGCCATGCAGCTGGCCTGCTGGAGAGCAGCTCTGCAGAGGACCTGTGAGTCCTTAGTGGACAAGTTGACCAGGAGCACCAGTGTGCCCTTGTAGCCAAGAAGGCCAATGGTATCCTGGGCTGCATTAGGAAGAGCGTTGCCAGCGGGTTGAGGGAGGTGATCCTTCCCCTCGACTCAGCCCTGGTGAGGCCGCATCTGGAGTGCTGTGTCCAGTTCTGAGCTCCTCAATATGAGAGAGACGTGGAGCTACTGGAGCAAGTCCAGCGGGGGGGGCTACTAAGATGATGAAGGGCCTGGAGCATCTCTCCTATGAGGAAAGGCTGAGAGAGCTGGGCCTGTTCAGCCTGGAGAAGAGAAGGCTGAGGGAGGAAATCTTATCAATGTGTGTAAGTATCTGAAGGGAGGCTGTCAAGAGGATGGGGCCAGACTCTTTCCAGTGGTGCCCAGCAACAGGACGAGAGGCAACGGGCACAAACTGAAACACAGGAAGGTCCATCTGAACGTGAGGAAAAACTTCTTTACTGTGAGGGTGACTGAGCACTGGAACAGGTTGCCCAGAGAGGTTGTGGAGTCTCCATCCTTGGAAATATTTCCAAAGCCATCTGGACACAATCCTGGGCAATGTGCTCTAGGTGACCCTGACTGAGCAGCAGGGGAACTGGGACTAGATGATCTCCAGAGGTCCCTGCCAGCCCCAACTGTTCTGTGATTCTGTGATCCTGTATTACTGATAGCTATGTCTCTATTTCAACCCCCAGATTTTATCTGCCCCTTCAGTTTTCCTCCTTTCCTGTCCAGCATGATTGGCCTCATTTCAGTTTGTCAGTGGGGCACTGGAGCAGGGATGAGGTGAGGAAGGTGGCGGGAAGGTGGTGGAGCAGGAATGAGGTGAGGAAGGTGGCGGAGAGGAAGGTGGTGGAGCAGGGATGAGGTGAGGAAGGTGGCGGAAAGTGGCAGATGAGTTTGGAGAGGAGGAGAGCGAGCAAGGAGGCACTGTTCCCTGCCTCAGCAGCCTCTCAGAGGTCTCAATCTCTGTGTTAATAAATGGACATTGGGTTGGTAAGTGGCTTTTAATCTTTCCTTTAGTTCCCTCTCCTTTCCCAGTGCCTTTATATAGGCTGCTTAGTTTCTGTTCTTTCATCTTCAGACGGAGCAAATGAAGTTCTTAGTAATTTTAACCTTTCTTAACTATTCTGTTCAGGTTCTTATTTGGCTCCCCTCACCCTTGCACGCGAATAAATGAAAAGCAGAGGTGTTTGAACTTTGTCCTTCAAAACTCGGATACCGCAATAACCTTCAGCTTATAGAAAGGTTCCCTCTCCTCTGGGCACGGCTGCTGGGCAGCGCCAGCCCCCGACGCCGAGCGGCACGTTTTACCGAGGTGATTTCCCAGCGCTAACACCCCTCGCAAGCTCCGGCACGGCCGCGGTGCCAGAAACGCAGCGGCCGGAGCTGAGCCGCGGGGCAGCGGCTGCCTTCAGCTCCCCGGTGCGTCCAGCCGCGGCCCGGGGGCGCCGCTCCGGAGCCGCCTGGACACAAAGCCGCGGCGCGGCGTAAGCATTTAAAGCGAGCCGGCTGCACGCTGCTCTCCACCCCCCCCCCCCAAACAAACCGACCCACACGCCCAATTCCAGGCCGTGGATTTGCTTCTCCGCACCCCCTCGCGGTGGCTGGAGGAAGAAAGTCCGCGGGAGCGCGGAGCTCCGCGCCGCTGCCCGGCCGCGGCAGCGACGCCCCCGGCTCGGAGGGGAGGGCCGGAAGGGGAGGAAAGAAAGGGAAAAAAAGATTAAAAAAAAGGCAGGTAAGGCGCGTTGGCAGTGGAGAGGGTTGCGCGGAGGCAGCTGGAGTCTCCACTGCTGCGACGAGCTGGCGGCCGGGCAGGGCAGGGGGCACCGCGGAGGAGGCAGGCGCGCACCCGCGCACCGCCGCCGGGACAAAGCCGGGGCTGGTCTCGTTTTGTGCGCGGCAGCGACTCGGCTGGGCTCACTGCGCGGGTCTGGTCAGTTTGGCTGGGGGGGAGAGGGGGCAGCTGCAGGGGAAGGAAAGGACAAGCTGCCTTAGGTCATCCTCCGGTGCTGGTGTTTCGACCCACCTGTAAGTTTTGATTTATTTCTATACCCACTGCTGGTAAAGAAAGCAAGTTAATAAGCGGGCTTGCTAGGCATGTCTGTTTTCTGATCCGGTTGATGTGAAATGGAGTGTTTGAAGCCTTATCTAATGCAAGAGAGAAGAAAAAAGCAAATTACAGTATTTCTTGTCAGTAGAGCCTCTTGGACCAACTTAATGTACTATTTTGATATATCTCTATACTAGAGATGGCATGATATGCTATAATTATAATCTTCTATTTGTATATATGTGTGTGTATATATATATGTGTGTGCGTATCTCTACAT
Organism: Dromaius novaehollandiae; assembly: GCF_036370855.1. Classification (NCBI taxonomy): domain Eukaryota; kingdom Metazoa; phylum Chordata; class Aves; order Casuariiformes; family Dromaiidae; genus Dromaius; species Dromaius novaehollandiae. The sequence goes on from NC_088099.1 coordinate 61,142,630, forward strand.
ATACATGCAGAGATACACACAGATATAGTTGTTGCAGCCTAATCAAAGGTTTCCCTTTCCCTCAAAACAGCCCCATCAGGTTTATGATTAGAAAGACCCAAAGCTCAGCTTCAGTGCCTGGGTGGGGGCACTTGCTGCAGCTTGTTAACAAAGCCATTATAAGCCATTATACTGTAAATAGCGTTGTGCCCTCAGACATGAATATTTTTGCATGTTTGGATGTAATGATAATAAAATGCGTTGGTAGTATGCAGTTTGCTTTAGGCCAGGTGGAAAGGTTTTAGGCTGGTTTACACCATCTAATAAGGTGCAGAGGTAAGTCACTAAGTTAGTGCTTGCATGTTGTCTGGTCCTGTTTTTCCCTCTTCCCTCTGCACGCCCAGCTGCATGTCTTTTTGTCAAAATGTCTGAGGCACCTTTTCTAACTACCTGCTGAGCAAGGCTGCAGAAAAGCAATCCTAGGAACTGCAAAAATGGGCAGGCTGAGGGTGCCTTGCATGTGATAGTCTACATCTGATCTCAGAAGCAATGAAGGTCCAGTTAAGGGGTGGGCGTTAAACCTGAGAATGAAGGTCCCTAACAGGACTGGAAAAGGAAGAATGCCTCCTTTTGTGCTTCTTATGGAGGGAAAGCTGTTGGCTGGCTTGTTTGTTTCTTTTCTCCTCTGCCCCAACAGTAACAAGCCACACCCATTTTCTTTCATCCCCAATTTATCTGTTGAACTAAGGAGAGTGTTTGGTTTCCAAATGATGGTGTAATGCTCTACTTCTCATTCTTTATGGAACTGAGGTTTCCTCTGGCTTGAGCTAGACGGGCTTTTCTGCAGGACTTTGCCACGGTGACTGCAGGGTGCAAAGTCTTCTTTCAAACCAGAGATTGAGAGCTCTCTCAACCTTTTAGGATGATTTAGTAGGTCTGGCCAAACTGTGGTGTAGGGAACCACTTGCACTGCTTGCTGCCATGCAAGGAGTTGGGACACCCAGTTTAACTTAATGGCCAACAGGCTTAAAATTAGCTGAAGGCAGTAATTTGTCACGGAGTGGATAACTCAGCGGTGGAACTTGCTGGTGTGGGACGCTGCGGATGTGACCTTCATCTCGGGGAGTCTTGGTAATTTGTTGATCTCATCTAATGTAGCTATTACATTTTTATGATAATTTGACATTGCGTGCCAAATAGCATAATAGCAGTAGCTTCCAAGAATGAGTGTATTGCACCTAAGTGTGTTCCAACAGAGTAAATGCAAAGGAACATTTCACATATGCATATATGTAACAAAGGAAAAAATCAAAGCCTTGAGTCTTTCTTGGGTCAACCAAGTCATAGTATTCTCATCCTTGCTGGGATTTTGCTTTTCGTTTTCTTGCCACTTCAGGCTTTTGATGACTGAATTAAATTTCCACTACTTGGAAAGGCTGTTGTGTGCATGTTGCCAATGTGGCTATCTCTTGAAAAATGTCCGTTCCCAAAGAACTTCTGTTTATATTCTGCATTGAATTGAAATCGGACATTGTAGTGTAAGAGCCATGGATTTGTTTTAAAAAATAAGAAAAACTGTGTGACTGATGAAAAAGTTTTATCTTGATGATACTGTCATCCCTAAAAGTGGTGTCTTAGCAAACAGTTTTCAGATATTTGTGCTTTTAAAAAAAATCTTTAAGAATACAGGAGGATAATACAAGACATACATGGTATATAAGTAAAAAGGGCTTACTGAAAAGTAATTTTTCAGTCTCATGTTTGTATCAGATATCTGCTTTAAATAGTTATTCTAACTTTGTCCCTGTTTCCAAGTGAGACAATAAGATAAGCAAGGGAGGAGGGAGGCAAGAAAGGCAATTTCAGCCAACCTACTTTTTTGATAAGACTGCATTTTTAATAAGATATTAGAGGCTGGTGGTATAGAACACACAGCATAGTATAAAGGCATTTGCAAATAGTCATAGAGGGGCACTGATAAAACTGCATGGTGATAATCAGACTGAAATTATATTATTTTAATATAGTTAGTTTTAAAGAATGCACAATATAACTAAATGTAATGTGTCTTGGCCAAATTCCATTGCAAGAATCTTGTTTGATTGTTTATTTATTTCCTGGCCTGGAAAGCATTTGATTAGTTACATTGCAGCCAGTCTTCATAAAGCATAAAAGCATATTTAGACAAACCATATGAATGAGACTGCATATTTCTTTTGCCAGTAATTCTCTCCCTATGCGTTGTTTTTACATTCTGCTCTAAGGCTTATGAAAGCCTGCGTAGATTATTTATCATGAGCTTATTTTACAATGGGCTTGTGAATTCTGCTGAAATACACTATCCCACCCAATTCTGAGGATCTTATGTCTGTAATGACAACTTACATTTTTTGACAGCAGTATCTGTGATGATAAAGACTCGGTTACTTTGTTGGTCATTAAAGCTTAAAAATAACATCAGCTATGTAATCCTTTTCCTCATCCATCATCCACTTCCCCTCACGCCATTTAGAAATCTACCTGCAGAGAAAAAGTAGATGAAATGTTTAATTCTTTGTTGTGGGTGACGCTCTCCTTCAGCTGCCCTCTACTTTGCTCTTGTATTAAGTGAAGAAGATAGAGGATGGGGTAGAAAAAAATCATTGTTCTTGAAGGTAACTGTGAGATACTTTTTATGCATTTTTTTACCTTGAAAACTGCTGATTTCTGCAACTTGGGTAAATCACTAGATACTGAGCACTTCACTTGTCAGTCAAAAGATTTCCATTAGCCCTCAAGAGGGTTTGTGCTCCAGGTAAGGGGTACAGCCTGGCTGAATGACATTAGTGCCCCTTTCTGTCAGTTCAGGCCATCATCTAGGTGGTTATCATTTCTTTTTAGCTTTCCATACATCTAGGTTTCCTACTTTAAATAAAAAGTTGAGTTTTTTTGTCTCTGATGCTAGAGGAGAATGGTGCAACACAAATTTATGAAATGATTATATTACCATTCACGGTAGATCATAGAGGATAAAAGACACAGATGTGTCTCTCTTCCCTTCCCCCACCCCCCCACAAGCCCTTGTGGTTTTTGGTCCCACCATTGCAGAGCTGACCATTACCTCCAGCGGAGTTTCTGCCCCAGATGGACTTTCCAGAGGTCTGGCTGGAATCAAAGTCGTCACGGACTTGTGCCAATCTTGGCACTTTCAGTTGCTGGAATGGATCCTGCCTTTCTGAAGGAAGAGTCCTGCAGGCTAGACATCATTCCTTGGCATTTAAAGGGTCCCTAGAATCTGGGAGTTTCTTCTTTTTCCCAGATTTTACGTTGTTCAAGTTACCCTTGGGGGAGTTTTCTGTTTTATCAGTGGAACTGTTCGATGCAAACTGTGCCCCACGCAGTGACCTTTCCAAAGTCCTGAGAAGTCTGTGGGATACTTTAAAAAAATAAAAATATTTATATATATATAATATATATATATTTATATATATAATATATATATAAAAATATAAAATTTAAAAGCAATGCCCACACCTATTTTTTTCTCCTTTAACTTAGATCTCAAAACATCCACAGTGAAATACACATTTTGCCATCCCAGTTCGATGATAGGGGGGAATTCTCTATGTCCTGCTAGCAGAAAGGGGGAGAGTTTGATAGCAGTATCTGAAGTGACTGACTTGAGGTTCCACAGCAGGACAGTAGCAAAATATGAAAGAAATATTTGTTCTCGTGAAAGAGTCATGTTCACTTTTATTGTTGGGCTTCGTTTTGTTTTGTTTTTCCAATTACTAAAAACTTTGCATCATCAGTTAATACTGTTTTCATTAAAAATCAGTGTGAATTCCTAAATAATACCTATTGTTGCCTTCATCTGCAATTTTAAAAGGGAAAATTTCTGGAAATCATACATCCAATATAAAATGCTCAAACATCCAGTTATTAAGCCATTGGTACAGAAGACTGGAGGAAAAAGCCCAATCTGTTTGTAGGGCCTCTTTATGAATAGCCATCTGAAACCATTCTCGTGATGAATTGTGTCTCTGTAGTGCAGCGTTCATCACAGTGCCTTTTTGACTGAAGAGCTGTGGTTCAGCACTAGTCTTAATTATGTCTATAGTAATGGAAGCGTTTTACCAGTACACTTCCGATCAGTGATTTACTTGCTCCATTACACAGTGACCTTAAAGCCGTATTTCCTCTGCCAGTCACCTGTTTTTGGAACTGCTCCAGAGCTGCTCTGTGGTACAGCCTTGAGGCCTATTTTGATTCTTTAATGCTGTGTGTTTTTCACCTATTCTGATCATTTTCAGCTTGTGCTGAAAGTAACGGAAACACTTCCTAAGGAAATAGTGCTCTGTTTTGGCAACGCCGATAAAGCCGCCACTGCAAGTGGAGCTCGCACTGGACTGTTCCAGCCCTCATGAGTAATTTCTCTTGTGCTTGCTCAGTGGACAAGACCACTTCTTCAGTGTCACGCAGCAAATGAAAGCACTATATACACTGCACTATATACTCTTGCTGTATGGCCAGATTGGTTGGGACTGCCACGTTAATATCATTTACTTTGATTTCTGGGACAGTGTTTTATACACCACAGATCATGTCCTCTCTGTGTTTCGGACGGCGGTCAGTAGGTTTGTCAGCCTGTACGTAAATTGCCCAAGCAAAACTATTCCGTACAAGCTATAACTCCTTATAAAGCAAAACCTAAAGTTACAATAACTGAGTCTTACTCTACTATTGCTTGTCAGGTTTCATTGCATTTGTTTTCACATCTGCCGCCATAAAATTGGGTGACTCAAACCCAGTCAGTGCATAGCTTAGTGATTTTTTTTTTTTTCTTTCAGCCATGAAACTGTGCGAGACTCTCTCGTGTCACCTGGGCTTCCCGCCCTCCTCATTGCTGTTCCCACCGCGCAAGAAACCTCTGCGCAGGAGGCAGCTAGGGTTGGCTCAGGGTTTGGGCTGGTTGTTACTGGAACGAGAAATAGAGACGCTGAGACAATCTTTGTTGAATTAGTCCATTTGTGCAGAGCTAACGAGGCTGGCCCTGCTCTTGTATTAGCCAATGGACGGCAGTGGCGACCGGTAGGGCTGTGCTGTGGGCAAATCCTGACGAGTCTGACAAGAAGTCGGGTGTATGCACATCTGAAGGGGTCCGACTTAGGGATCCAGATTGTCAGTTAAATTATTAGTGTAAGTGAATAAAAGGGACAGTCTGGCCCCATCCTGAGGAGGAGACAGTACCTGTGTAGAAGGATTTGAGGTGTGTCAGAACGAAGCAAAAAGAGGGCTCATTTGGAGCACAAGGTGTTGAACAGGGACCTGCAAAGGGATTAGAGGAGTGTATTATTCAAGGGGATGTTTCTCCAGAAAAGATGTCCCAGGGTGATGGAGCTGTTGTCAGACGAGCCAGGTTTCACTTTATTCCCATAATCCCTTTGAGCATTATGTTCCCTGTTAGTCTGAAGGAGATTTTAAGGAAAGACCTTCTTGGCTGCCTCCTGCACTCTTCATGGCACTTGCTTGCGGCCGCCCTCCCATAGCCGTCTCCTCCCAGGGAGGCCGGGCCCAGGAAGGAGCTGCCACAGAGAAAGAGGCACGGACGGAGGAGACACGGGAGGGAGGGCTGGTTTGGAGGCAGGGGACAGGGGCGGTCTCCCACAGCATGTGCCAGAGGAGGGGATGACGCAACGGCTGGGCTGGAGGCCGTGCTGCTGGTCCTTGCCGCCTTTGCTCCCCAAGCTCCCCTGGCAGCTAGTGGTGACTGCATTGGCACAAAGGAAAGGGGCTTTCGCGGCTGTTGGGCAGCATCCACATGCCATCTGACTGTTGCAGATCTGTGGCCTGAAGAAAGCACGTCTGCTGTGTGGAATTTGAATTTTTCCTATCCGAAGCAGTCGGTAGTCAGCAGCACTTTGGTCCTGTGAAACTCAGATTTCTGTCCTCAAGGGTCGCTTCCCCCTTCCACTGAGCCAACCCCTAACAAACACCCTGCGACTGAGTATCTTGTTCTGCTTGCTGCGTACATACAGAGAGCAGTACGCGCTAGCTCTGTTTTGAATAATGGCCAGAATAAGTTCCTGTTGTTTTACATTCAGTTTGTATCACTGGTTGAATTTTAATCAGAAACTGAAATTAAAACCCAGGGAAATTCGAGGGCTGTGGCAGGTCTTTACAGTAATTCAGTTCAGGGCTCATACATGCCCACAAATCCCTGCTGTTTTACAACTGCAGCTTCATTAAATGCTCTTCTGGTATTTTAGCTTCTCTGCTTCATATTGTAGGTGTTCAGAATATCTGATATCGCACAAGTTAGTCACACAGTTTAGTATTATATGATGCTTGCATGTATTTTATAGAAAGTGCTGATCTTAAAGCAGAAGAGGAATCGCTAGTAAGTAAACAAGTATTTGAGCCTTATAATCAAGGACAGTTGTTGGAAGACCTAGGTGAAGTGTCAGGACGAAGCATCACCCTTTGCCTAGCATTATCCCACTAGCTGGGTGTTTAATAGTTCCTTCTGACATGGTCTTTTGAGCCCTATGGCTTTGGTCCAGCGGGTATTCGCCTCCCCAGGTAGGTTCTTTCACTGACAGGGTGCTGTGTGTGATCAAAGCCGACTCGTCTATTCTCTCTTTTTACACCCTGCCAGTCCTCAAGCATCTGCGTGTGCCAGGGTTCGCTGCTGTGCTGAACTGTCCCATCTAACCATCAAATACTGCAAGGAAGAGAAAGTGCTTTAGCAGTCTCAGTGGCCTGGGACTTCTGGAAATCAATAGCTTCCTTTCAGTGGAGTTTAAACTGCTTTCTATTATGCTGAGCCTGCTACAGTAATGCCGAGCTGCTTAAGATGCCTGTTGGGCTGATCTTTGAGCAGGGGGTAATGTAACAAGATCCCTTTCTGAGTACCTGGGACAAGAGAACACAAGGTGCTTTATTTCACAGAGAAAATCTATTGCTAAGGCTGACCTGAAAGCAATTAGTGGTTCATTTAATTGAATCAATGAATTCACCTGTGCAGTCTATTATAATATTATAAAGAGATGATTTAGGCTCAGTTTAGTACAGCTAGGTGAAGCGTTATGAGATTTATAATGAATTACCTTCTTTCTACCACGAAGTGGATGCTTTGTCTTAAATGAGATAGAATAGCATCCTGGCAATTTGTAGCAAGAAGTATCATTCTGTGGCAAAACTGTACATCTCATATTATTGATAGGGCTGCTGTATTTCCAGGTTTGTTAAGCTCTCGTGTTTCTCCTTGTAGCTGGGCACATTTAAATAGGTCATTGTATTAAAAGCAAACAGCTGGATTTTTCACTATTTTTGAAAGCAGAATTCAAATGCTGTCTTGTTTTAAATGTATAAGAAATAGTATTTAGTAAATTGAACTGAAAGAACTTTGATTATGCTGCTGGGACTTTTGTTTAAAAGGCATCCTCTATCACAACCAAAATCACTCCAGTATACAGTGCTTTTCTTGTCCCTTTCTCACTATATACTACTTTGGGCAGAGCTTTCCCACCATCAGAAAAGAAAGAATGCTAAATGGCTGTAAAATTTACTGAGAACCTTGCTATGCCAGAAGTACCCTTAGATATGGCTACTTTCTGCTGTGAAGGGCAACACTACAAAACTCCAAGGGAACTTGTAACAGAATATTTATTACAAGCATTGTTGTACATATGCACAAACTGTACGTCAAGTTCTGTTACATTTCCTTCTTAATGGAATATAATTCACGATGGATCGATGGCTTGATCCTCTCTCTGTATGTATTGAACACTATGCAAGGTTCAGAATTTATTACAACTTTCTGTATTGATCTACACTTCAGAGTCCTGTGTTACAGTAGATCGACAGAGTTCTTTCCTGCAGTGAGGGTGTTTTGCTCTTCCATGACACTGAATCTTTCTCCTCTCACTCTTTCTGAATTTAGCGTATAGCAGTCCAAGGCTGTCTTTCTGCGTGTGGAATGATTATACTGGTATGGCACAATGTTGTCCCAGATTTTATTTCTGTTTGCTACAGCTTCTTGTATATGTGAATCATTTTAGGATCCTCACATGAGGAATTTGACATAACTAGAAAGCATTGCTGTTTTGTCTATCAAAAACCTGCTCAGGGCTGTGGAACCAGCGCGTGTCACTCGCTTCCATTAAATCAGGCTGCCATTTTTCTGTAGTCTTCTTCAGTGATGCTAGAAGTGCATATAAAATTTAAATGCTAGAATTAAGCAGAGCTGGACCTTTCCAGCTGTGCTATTAAAAATATGCTACCTTTTTGTCCCCAGAGGTGCTGTGGCCCTTTCAGCTGCCCTATAGATGTTTCACAGGTAAACATGGAAAATAGAGAGAGGAGAGAAGAAAATGAATAGAAACAGTTAGTTACTATTTTTGGCACGTGTCTGCTTGGACATGTCAGATGTGCACTAACTAGGTCAACTTTGATAATAATCTGAACCAAATTGTTTATTTGTTTGTCTTGCAATAGTGCCTGGGCATGAATCACAATTCTGCATCTCCAGGTACCATAGCAAGGGCAAAAGGTCCTAAAAACAAGCTAACCTAACTACACTGATCAGTATTTCTGTATACTACTCATACGTTCATTATTTATACTCGGATCCAGCCATTTTTTTCCTAATATGCAATGTATTTTTTTGCTTGTTTTCTTCTGGATCCCTAGGATAATGAATTTCAACCTGTTGTATGCTCATTAGTGGAGCCTTGTGTCATTAGCATGCTCAGGAAAAACAAATGTTCATTTGCATCTTTTCACCCAGGCAGAAGAGAGCTTCTTCAGTAGTAGGACATCATTTTCAATTGAAGAATAATACCCTTCATCAATATGCGGCATGTTTCTGTCACAGCTGTGGAAAATAAGCCCTGAAATCAAAACCAGTAACAAAGAATTAAATTCCAACATCTTTTTGCCTTTAAAGAAATAATGAAGCATAAATAACAAATAATTGATGTTAAATCTAATTTCAGTGGATTATAGCACACAAAATGCAGTGAAATCTATGAAGTTCTTAGTGTATTGTGTACAAATTGTATCCATTTTAAAAATATTAATTAATCTGGGTAGGCAGTTGTATAGTTATTCTGCAAATGTTCACTGTTAAACATCTGTATATTAAAGTTGGTCTGTGCTAAAATGGGTTTGATAGAATGGCCTCTGGTTTGTACTCATGGTCTTCATCTCAGGTCGGTTGGTTATGTGGTCAGGGGAGTAAACAGTTAAAACCAGGAGTGAAAATTGGCCTTTGAGTGGGATTTTTAGAAGTCTTTCATTGCATAGATGTTTGTGGGTAGGTAGGATGCCAAAAAAAGATTGCTGCATCAGAGCTGATCAGTTCTGCTGCAGCAATAGCACTAGTGATATTAATTTATATGGCTTTGCACTAACTTATGTGCTGAAAATTAAAACAATGGAAAACAGCTGCAGTGTACATTTCCCTTTATTTTAAATAATGTGACTGTCATCTCCCCCCTCCCCCCCTTTGTTATAGGGAGAAAATTGAATTTTAGTCATGGCAACAAAGGCATATTTCATTATATAGTCATTACAGTCTCCAAGGATGTGTTCGTAGCAGGCTCAAGTACGCAGGGAGGCAAAGTCTAATGGTCTAACGTCAGAATATCGGTGTGCCAAGCCCCATGGGACTCGCAACGGAAGGAACTTGTTCACAGTTACAGCAGAAAACATCCACTTGACCCATCTCGTTTTAGTGTTGATGCAGCGTGGGTTGATCATAAATTTACATGAGGCGACTTGAACAACTGTCATTTGTGGAATGTTTTAAACAAAAATGAAGGTCTTTATCAAGGTGCCTTATTGGCATTTTTTTTTCTTTATTTCTCACAGGAGCGAGTATCCATCTCTTATTGTTCACAGAGTTAGAGAAGAATAGTGCCGAAGCTGCTAAAGCAGCACAATCATATTCATGGATATTTTTTACTGTCATTGAGGATTTTGAGTGGGAGGTTAGTAGCGTTACTGGGTGAAGTTCCACCAAATCTGTATAAAGATGAATAAAAGGTTATCACTAAACTGTTAATGACAGTTTTTACAGTGTTAAAATTTTTGTAATTGTTAGATAATGGGGATTTTTCAAAATTGCATGCATCTGCTGTATTTACACTGCGAATATTTTGTCTGAGTAGGAGACAGTGAATATTGCAGCCACGTATGAGTCTTGTCTACCCCTGAGTGTTATGGTTTACAAGCAGCATTCAAATGCACAAACTCTGACTTTTGTACAGCTTCTGTATACTAAATACGGAAAATGTGCATATATGGATGAATGTACTTATTTTAGTATCAGTTTTTTGAAGGAGACAATGCTAATTGTTTGGTCAGGCCACTTTTCTTAGAGGGGGAGGGCTGGATGAAAGACCGTGTGACTAATACAGTGATTTAAATGAATTTGATCTAGTCTCTAGCTGAGTTCTGAGCATATTTCCACTTTATCACAGGTGACAGTCACTGCTCGCTGACAGCCTGTGAAATGTAGCTGCGATCCTGATAGCTGCACGAGCAGAGTAAGAGGACATTGCCAAATGGGCAGGAAGGATAGAACAAATCAGCTCTTGTACAGTGGATCACATAAGGATCTCATGCAGATAACTTTCAGATTATGCATCTTCCTTTTGTGTCCTGATGCTATGCAGGACTTAAACATTGTATGTTTATAATTCTGATTTGATTGCAAAGACAGAAAAGGAACCATTTAATTCTGCATGACAACGAAGAATTTGTTTTAATTGTGCTCAAAATTGTCTGGTTTTCATCATGTTATTTCCTCCCCCATGCCCACACGCACTCGTGTTTGCTATGTAAACCCCAAACACAAAATTTATTTGAAATGCTCTGCCTGGTTTACAGCCTTGAAACTCCTTGTGTGTATCTCTGAGGTAAAACCCTTATTGCTCTTAGAAATGGTAGTGTCATATGTAACGTGGCAGTTTTTGGGAAGCCAGTCAGGAGCCCAGACCTCATTGCCTGTAATAAATAATTGATCCCAGGTTGGTTAGAACTGAACACAGGCTTATCCAAACGGTTTGTAATACTTTTTCTAATAACCCTTGTTTGAATTTTGCATAGCAAAACTGAAACCCAGATGTGCTTTGTCTGCCAGCACTTCACCCAACTCTTACAATAAATCTCTTTTCCACTTTCTCCTGTCACCCCTCTCAGGAGAACCCTTTCTGTCTCAGCTCTGTTCTCCTTTATGTCTGCCTTTTGTCGCACTCATGTGATTTATATACATCAGTTTTTATTGGAAGCTCTGTTTTTCCAAACCATTAACATTGTTCCTCCTCTGAACGGTGAACATTGCTCACCCTCTGAAGAGGTTGCTTTTTGAACAACCTGAGATTGCTTCTTTTTTTACCTCTGTCCCTGGAATAAAATTCTGCTTTGCTCAACTCAGTAGGAGTTTTTCCATTGACTTCAGGGGCCAGATTTTGACCCCTATCCCTCCTGACCCAGGAATAGAAACCTGGTGAGAGGAAAACTGAGGCTGGAATGGAAGCACACATGACCACATGTATACTGCGATACAGCACAAACAAGATGCTGCCGTGATTCGTTTGTATTTACTCTGTGCTATTGCCGAGGAAATGAACTTGAATTCCTCATTGCAATGTAAATATTCAATTTGACACTGCAGTGTTGCTTTGAAATGTTAACCTCCTGTCTGATGCAGCCAGCTGGTACCGAATGTCAGGATTTTGTTTCTGCATTGTTACGTGCTGGGAAGAGTATTTCATGCTATCTCATGTCCTGGCAGGAGTAAAACAGTTGTGAATGACCTGCAAATTCCTTTGTAGTAAGGAGGTGGGCTGTACTTTTCTGGCTACTGTTTTGAGGATTGTTTTAGCTAGTCTTTTAAAAGAAAGCAAACTGCTTGGGTTTGGTGGAGGGGGGTCAGTGTTTTAAAAAGCAAAGGTGGAGACCTATATTCTGTTCATGAGCTCTACCTACCAGTTTGCATATTAACTGGCAGCAACAACTTGTAATATGTCTGACATCCAGAATGCTCTTAGTCGTTATAGGCTCTGCTGTGAAGGTGAGGGAGTGCACACAAGTGTCTCTCAGTCTGTAAGAGAAGTGCAGAGACTCTGCCATCTCCTGACGGATGCGTTTGTACCACTCTGCTGAATTCTCAGTAGAAGGAAACTGTAGAGAGACTATTTTTCCATCGCAGGCTTGATCTTTTAGCGAGGAAATGGGAGGGGGAGGGAGAGAGGGAAGGAGTTGCAGAGAGGAGGGACTGTTAATGGCAAATGCACATGTGCAGTGATGCTGTTTGTAGGGTCCCGACTGACCTGGAGGGGCCTGGAAAGCAACCAGCCAGGGTGAATGAAGGAGTAGCTCTTGCAGCAATAGTTTCCTATGGGAAAAGATATCCTGGCAAGGATTGTTCCTATAACTTCTCCTCTGTCACCTCTTCTTGGAGAAGAGATTTTCCTGGTCCTTCATTCTCTGCTGCTTCCTCCTCCCTAGCCTTGCATTTTAATGATAACACAGCAGTGAAACCAAGTCCCATCAAGGCCTGAAGGTTTCCAACTTTAATCTGAAATGAAATATGAAGAAATCTGGCAGGGTCTGAAATGTGCTCAGACCCCTGAAAGAGAGATTTTGGATTTCAGCTTGGGGAGTTAGCATGCTGTGCCTTCCAAATCAGTGAATTGTATTGATTAATCTTTTTTTAATTTCTGGTAGAAATTGGGAAGATCGATCAAGATATATATAAATACAACACACCAGGATTCACTGGCTGCCTATCAAGAGTACAGTTCAACCAGATTGCTCCACTCAAAGCAGCTCTGAGACCTACGAACGCCTCTTCTCACGTCCACATTCAAGGCGAACTAGTAGAATCCAACTGCGGAGCATCTCCACTGACAATCCCACCAATGTCGGCCGCTACAGACCCATGGCACTTGGATTCGGGTAAGCTGGGGTTCATTTTATGTGAATGCAGCTGAGCACTTCAGGAAAGAAATATATCCACCCTCCTCTGTAAAGAAAAAAAATGATTAGAGTGGAAGCAGCTTATAGATTATTGTAGGGCAATAATCACAGTATGAAATGCAAAGCTGGAGTGCAAGAGAACTTCTGCTACTTTTAAATGCAGTTTGTTTGTTTGTTTTAATCACAATTAAGTTTGTGAAGCAGTGTTAGAATGTGGTAGCAAGGGGCAGCATTTATCTGTTTAGCTCCCTCCAGCACCTTCACATTAGAGTGCAGTTCACTTGTGTCCTGAGTTCATGATGTATTTGCATTTTACATGTATTCTTTTCAAAACAAATATGTGCAAGTTTGTTTACCGCCTCCACATTTTAAATAGGTCGGACAACAAAGCTTCGGTTTCATAGTGCCTTGTATCCTGCTTCTCTGACACCTTCTTACCTATCAGAACAAGCTTCTGGGCTCAAAACACTACAGGAAGGCGTTAAATCTTATCAGAGTTGTAACATTTAAATATTCTAGTTTGCTTATCTTTTCTGTGAATCTTGCACTGTTTGAATCTTCAGTTTTGAACTAGTGGTTGTGATAGCACTTTCTTCATAGTAATGGGTATGTAACCAGTGAGGGACTACTGGTATGGATGAAAAAAGTTGCTTATAGTAGCATTTCTTGTTTTGGATTCCTAATAAGTGAATATATTCTAGTCAGCCTCATCCAAAGAAAGTAAATCTAATTTTAGGCATAAATGTATTTATAAACTGCTGATTTGTTTTCTGTGCTTGAAATGTCTGCTTTCCTTAGGCCATGTTTAATGAGAAATGCCATTAAGCACAATTGCATTCATCTCATGCTGAAAATGCTGGAAAGCAAAAATGATGTGCTGATCCTAGCAATCTCTTCCTGCTTTGTGACTGACAGTCTTTGAAAGCATATATTATGCCTGACTTTAGAGTGTTCTTTTTTTTTCTCTTGCTCCTTGGGTTTCAGCTACTTTAAAAAAAAAAAAAAATCTGTTCCCTTCAGATTTACATAGTGAAGTGTATGTTGACGCCTGTCTCATACTGTGGCCAGATTCTGATTTCATTTGTACTGGTGTAAATTAGAACGTCTGGCAAGGTGATGGGTTTGCAGTGGTTTAAAATCAAAATGTTAGAGAAAAACTGGGTCCGTAATGGCTTTGGTACTAATTATTTTTTGCCCAGGGGGTTTGGGGATGTATCTATCCGTCAGTCTTGGTATGAGAGCAGGACACAGCTATATATGTTTGTCTTAGAAGCATGTGCCAAGGTCATACTTTTATTTATTTATTTTCTCCCAATGTCAAGCAATTCCTTGCAGAGTTTCCTTTCAGCTCTTTAATTGAGAAACGGGGCAGAGGTTTATAAGGAGAGAGGAGATATTCCAGGGCTGAGAGTCCCAAATCTGCACAATATACAAGCAGTACCATACTCTAAAAGCCCTCATTCCCTCCTTGCAGCCATCCCTTTGTAAGAATTCAGTGTATCTCTTCCTCATTTATAACATGCAATCTCCTACATGAATTTTTTCATCACAAATCTTTCTGATCCTTTTGTTTTCCTTCTATGGAGTTATTAGGTCAGTTTGTACCTGAAGGTTATATTCCATGCCCCTGTTTCTATAAAAGCACATTTGCTGAAGGATATCTCATTAGTTCATGTTTCTTAAAAAGTGTGCCATAAACTTCTTGAGGATAAAAACTGCTCCTGTGCTTCTCGTGCAGCTGCTGTGGTTTGGTTGTTAATTTCGGTTGGTTTCTTTTTCCTACTGATAATTTGACTGCAAGCTAGTAAAAGACTATGGTTGAATTTAAACAAGACATTTGAGCTGTTCCTGATAGCTCCAGGTGTTGAGAGAGGGAGGTCCTGTTCATCCTAGCCTTGTGGTACTACTCTTGTCTCTGGGTTGGCCCAGTCTCCTGCTGGAAACCATGCTGAGTCAATTCTACTTCCCTGACCTGGCAGAATACACATTTTTGCATTGCTTCTCTTTTAGATGTGGTACTCGGCTCATGGAGGCAGCGTGAATGACATCAGATAGCAGGCAGCATGAGATAAGGTTGGCTCACGCTGTCCCTGGTAACTTCTACCTGGCAAGGCAGCTCCTCACTGTAACAGCAGGACTTTACTTGACTGTGTCGGTCACGGCCAGCCAGTGTATGAGTGTGGCCCACCTTCGTTTTTAGCGATGAGAAGCTTCAGTAGAACTGGAGGCTAGGGATTGCCCTTCTTGTCCTCTGCAGTGCTCAGCAGGAGTGGAGGGAGAAGATCATATTGCTTTACAGTTTTCTAGTAAGGGACTGCTGAACCCTAAAGGGAGTGACCAAGTCAGGTCTGGGTGTAGTGGAATGAAATTTCAGAGCAATGGAGTGATCTTTCATAGGGGCAGGAGTGAAAGAACATTTAGTTGTAGTTGAGCAATTTAAGACTTTCACTCCAGGTCAGAACTTTAATCCACTTGGACAAGTCTGCAGTTATATTTCCACAATATAAAGAACAAGGTACTCACAGCAACGCCTTTTATCAGTATCACTTAAGAACAACTCAGTCTTTGTACAAGTATCTCTGGTAATCAGACACAGCTGGCTCTGTTTCAGCTTCAGAAAAAGTATATACTGTAGACTGCATAACCTTGGACTTGCACACAGATGATCTTGACTGCTGAACGAACATGTTTTTTTTAATGTCACTTTGCACCAGCAAGTTGATAGTTTGCACTCAAAATTCTTTTTATATATTTCCCAAACCCTATTAAAAGACTTTCTAACACAAAATATATGAAGAGAGAAAATGAAAAATTGGAGTAATAAACAGTGATTCCCACTGGTTCTAGAACTGGCATATTCATAGTACTCTTACTGTGAATTTCCTCCTTCACTGAACTGGCCACAGGGTCAAAGACAATAAGCTCTATTGAAAGTCACAGAAATGCTTGCGGTTGTGCTAAAGCAAAAGCCACGAGACGTTCACACTTGTTCTTTCACAGAGAAACAGTTGCAAAGAACATGGCTTTGAAAACAGCATTTACTAGGTATACAATTTCTCATTTCGTATGTACATTTATCTGTAATTTTTATTATTGTAGCACCTGTTTCATTTTAAATAGGTTTTAACAAAACATAGGAATTGAGGAAAAAATGAGGAAAAGATCCTCTGTGAAGAATGAACTTTGCGTGGCAAATATCATATGGTTTAAGTTTCATTCTGTCACATATGCTGAACTTCTCCTGACTCATATTTTGGGTTAAGTGTAGGTTTATAGCTTTACTTCTCAAATACCATCAAATCGAACTTTGAGGCTTGAAAAATGTTGTAGGAGGGGATCAAAGATAATTGGCTAACTAGGACAATTACACTGGAAGACAAATATAATGACCCTTCCACCTCTAAACTACAATGCTGGATCAGATCTTACGGGTGATTACTAGAAGATGTTGAGCAGGTTCTGCCTGACAGGTGACGTACATGAAATGTTTGCCTTAAACTCTTATGTGGTTACCATATGGACACTTCTTGCTAGCTGCAAAACATTTTGGATGCCTACAGAGAGGCTAAGATAAATCATAAAGATATACATCAGTCATTCGCAAGTGACCCTTACAATCAAGTTCAGGATTTTATTGATGAGAGAGCTTGCTGATGGGTTCCCTGCATGGATGGGCAGTAAAGCTTCTCAGTTCATTGTCTTGCACTTTCTATTGTTAGCCTTGAAATAGCATATATTTCAAATTTACAGTATTAGTTTTTTTCAGTCCTTTTAAAATTGTTTTCTCATTGTTAGAATGCTGCCCCTTTCCCTCCCCCTCCATTGCTGGCATTTTGCCATGCTGCTGCGACATTATCTTCAACCACTACCTTGTTCAGCTTGTAAGTATTTTTATAATGTGTAGTCTTTTCCTGTTGCCATGGTGATCCTTTCTTGGTGGTGATGAAGCACAAGAATTCAACAAGTCATCCTTTTCAAGAATGTGGCTCTTTGGTGGTTTAAAAAAAAAAAAAAAAAACTGAAAACAAGCAGATCTACAATGAAGTTCCCTTCCTGTGTTTTTTTCCTGACCCCGTTATCTCAGTTCATGTGAAACAATACAATTTGCCTTGGTTATATCAAAAGGAATTTAGAAATGAGGCAAAGTGTGATCAGTGACGTTATATAAAAATGACTTGTCCTGTCTTTACATGTTGTCTAAACCAAGTGAATTATCTGTCTGGCATACATATTAAAGTAAGTTATAATTACATGTCTTTAACTATATTAGCACTATTTAACTATATTTAGCATATTTTAATATACTGCAGTATACATTTAAAAAAAACTTAACCATTAAAGGTTTTCTAATATCTCTAAGTTTACATTAACTAAGATGTATGTCACTGATAACTGACACCATGCTTATTCTAGCGAAGCAAACAAAAGCCCAAACAGATGAATGTTTCTGTAGTAACTAAACCCTCAAACCTAAAAAGCCTCGTACTCAAAATCAGAGTGTGTATTATTGGGGGGAGTGTTCCGTCTTTGGGTGTTTTTCCCTAAGATAAAGGTTCTGCAGGTTATTATTGAAGTTTCACTTCCAAAAGTTTCTTTCTTAGATAAAAATATAACAGAAACCTACTACATGCCTGTATCTCTCCATTTCAGGTAAAATGTGCTCCAGCTTTCAAAACTACCAGATCTTGAATTTGGTAAACATAGCAAGAGGTACCACAAAAAGCAAGATACATACAAGACACTCCAAACTGTGCTTTAGTAAATCCCTCTAACCTGCCATGGCACTATGTAGCTGTAAAATTCATTTATTCTAGGTTTAAACAGAAAGGCATCTAGAGTGTTTAACACAGGATGTAATTAAGCCTATATTAGCTCCAGCATTGTGTTAAGAATTAAATGGAGCAGGATTAAATGCTACGTGTCTGCAGTGCTTTTTCGAGTGGTGTGAATTTTGTCTGGCTTAACAGATAAAAGCTCTAAAAGCTCTTCTCCATTTTTTTGTAGGTCTCACCTTTTAAGAATCAATAGTTTATTTTGCCAGACATGGTTAATATACTTTTCAAAAGCATTACATAAAGGCATGCAGCATTGTCTTCAAGATTAAAACAGCTGCCTGCAGTATGAACTCCCATTTTGTTAAAAATTTGTCATTCTTCTTTTAATGAGTGATGACAGGAGAAGAGTGGGAGGACTGAATATGGGCCATAAGGTCCATGCTCATCTAACTGGTCAACAATTATGTTTGGTAACCAAAAGATAAGTCAATATCTCAACTAGGAGATAGTATCACCAATGTATTAACAGTACAGTGTTGGAGATCTTCCTTTTTTAGACATTATCAGTTAGGTGCCTGTGCTTCCGTCTGACCATTAGGTACCCATGTGTTAGAAGGCAGAGTGGTGTTTGAGAAAAGCTGTTTCGGAAGTGCACTTCTATGGATATGTCCGCTCAGGCTCACAATAACCGTTCTCTTTGTCACGGAGTTTAAGAACGGAGCAGTGGGAAGAAAGGATCAAAGGCATTACTTGGTATGCAGAGGCAATTTAGACCTCAAAACTGTCTTAGGTTATGGATACAAGAACAAAAGGGTCTTCCTCTGACCTCAAACACTGAAGGAGTGTGGATTAACACCTCTTGAGTTTAATATCCTGTTTGCCTCACTGGATCCAACAGAAGAGGGGTTAAAATCAATGCTAATGTGTGAATCGGTGTTCATTCTCCCCTCCCAGGGACAGCAAGGGAGCAGGTTCTTTTCTCCAGGCTTCCTGCGAATGGCAAATAAGGTCAGAGGGGGAAGGTGTGCAAGAAGCCCTTGTTCCTGATGTGGTCTTCCATTTCTAAACTTCATCTCCTAGGTGCTAGCAAAATTAAAAATAAGTAAATAATGTCTCAGAAGCCCATGGCCTTGGTCTGAGTCCTCAAAAACAGAGGTGGCCTTTTTATCAGACAGCCAGGGTATAAGTCTAGCAAAATCTCATAGCTTGATTTTTAAGCCCTGAGTGTTTTTTGCAGGCAAAAGGGTAAGTGGTAAAAATTAAGATGCAACAGTTGCTTTCTTTCTCCTCCTAGTCAAGCAGCTAACTAGAAATTTGGCACAATCAGTGCTTCCTCCTTAAATGACTAAATGATGGTGCTTGAATTACTGTAAGTCCCTTTTGATAGGGAATAAAAATGCCTCCCTTAGTCTCATCTAGTTCCCTCACACAATTAAGCACACCTTTCCCTTATCTTTAAAAATATATAATTTCAATGGGAAACTTCTGACACCCTCTCCAGTATATTAGACAGCTAACAAACTGCCAAACTCATAAATTCTTCTGGCATTCATTGAGAGATCTGTATTATAGCTATTTCATAAGCAGTGATTTGAATGTTAATGCTGCTACCTAACACAAAGACAAGCTGGAAATACTAATTTGTATTGGAATATTTGCCATTGTCTGCAAAGACTATATTTTTTCCACAAATACTGACTTTAACTAGGAACATCAGGATGTGGTAGATTAGAAAAAAATTTGGAGTAGGGAAGGAAGCCTTTAGATGTCTTAGGGCTTCATGTGATTTCCTTCTTTTTCCTTTCCTTAGACTGAAAAGTTCTTAGCTTCCAGATGTAAGTGGTTATTCTAGATTACAGTTGGGTTATTACAGCTTTTAAGGCTTATTTTAGAATTAAGATGAATATTTAAGCTCTCCAGTCTAACCCCATCCTCATCCCCAATTCCTTTCCTGTTTAGAAAGAAAATAAACACTAGAAGTGCAGAACCTGGTCTTGTTTTCTGAATCATAGCAGTGAGAACCCCTTTCTTCCAATGACCTAAATAGAGTTCATCATTTTTTGTTAGAGACTGTAGCTGTCATTAACTTCCAGGCATGGAGAACTGAAGAAGAGAACAGCTTCTTCATTACATAGTCATTTTATTATGAAATACATGGGGAAAAAAGCCATTTCTGCCCCCCCCCCAATATCAAGACTTAGTGCCACAGGCTTTCTCTGCCCCAGGGAGATGTATAACAGCAACTTTTAAAGTGACAGTATACAATGCCTGAGTGGGCAAAGGCTATATCAAGGGTAATATCAATCACTGCATTCATTGTTTATGTGTACTACAAAAACCAGATCCCTCCACTTTACTTGCTCCTTCCATACGGAAGATTCTTTCTTTACTCAAGGTTGGTTGGTCTCTTGTTCATTGGGCTGGATTTTTTTACTTTCATTTTTTGCTTCTTTCACATATTCCCTGTGGGTCCATTATCGGTGTTTAGCTATATACAGCTAGGCTTTGATCAGCACTTAATTCTACTGCTCCTTTGAGAGCACCAAAGCATTTCATATTCTACATTCGTTATAAAAGGAAGTATTTGTTTGTCGTCCTTTACAGGTGAAATGTAAGCACTGCTCATAAAATTTTCATGAAAGTGATAGCTTAGGCCAGCATGCCTAATATTATCAGTTCTTGTCTGGAGTCATAGTGAGACCCAGTATCATACAGACATTACTACGAGGAATTAAAAGACAGGTGAGTTTAATTTTTGATGGATGTAGGTGCTCTAATGTGCTGCAAATCAATTGGAATTTTGGCACAGCAAATGCCCAAAATACTACCTCTCAGTCAGAAAGTGCTGAAGTTCAAGCTGCTGATAAGCAGGATCCAAAATTGATTCTTAATATTTGCTTCCTTATCTTAAAATAAGGAAGAAAATTCTCCAGCATACCTACATTAGTTACTAAATTTAAAAGGTGTTTTGGTCTTGCCTGCCCACTGCCTTGCACTACAATTATTTGCTTGTGTGCAAGCCAAGTGTAAAAGCTAATGGGAAGTGACTGTACAAAGGAGAAATTGGGGGAGAAGCGTCTGGCCCATCCAAGTTGTCACTGCAGGAGGGTATTCCCTGTTTCATATTTCATCTAGAATAGATTTGGGGGAGCTTAAGTTGCAAGGATGAGTCCCCTAATAAAGCACAGGTTTTGCTGTCTCTTTCCTAGGAAGATTATATTTTAAGGACAAAAGGAAGAAAATTGTACTCCCCTCAGAGCAAGCCATAAAGTTCATAAAACTCCATTTCCTCATCCATTTTAAGAGTATGTACAGAAAAGTTCACCTGCAGTAGGAATCAAACAGCTAATAGAGCTACCTTTTCAGAAACAATTATCTTGACTCCGTAGGTTGTTGCCTCTGGAGTCTAGTGGTGAAAATTTGCATTGTGCTTGTTCATTGAACGTAGACTGTTCACTGAATTTTCACTGAGCATTGTCGTTGTTCATTGTTTGCACTCTCATTGTTCATCCCACAGCTCATGGTTTTTTTAACAGAAATATCCAACTACTGTTTCTTCTGTGATCACAGATTAGTTTCCTACAGTATCCCAGATGTTTGCATACAGAAAGGCTGTTAAGGGGACAATGGTTCTGTTAAGCCATCATTTCAGAGGGTTTATTAATTTATACTCATTTCACATTAGGAAAAAAGACACAGTGGGAAAGATTTCACAAAGAAAAGAATATGTAAGAACACTGGTTTTGAGTAGAAAAGCTCATGTTTTCTGTAATCTCTGTGTGTCTCCCCTGTCTCTCATCACAACTGACCAGTGTAATTGGCAATAAAAACATCTGAGGTTCAATGGAAAATACTTAGACAAAAATACAGCCATTCAAAGTGGTTTTGATCTAGTGGAACATATTTGATATATCTTAGTTTAAATAATTGGTCCAAATAGCACTAATGTGTTGGAGGCCTTTCTTGTGGTTTATGAAGGTTTTTCTGGTTTTGTTTCCCCATCCTGCCCTGAGAAGTTTGCAAAAGATTGAAGAAATTAGTGGATTTTGACCCAATGATGTGAATTTCATGTCCCAGATATGTTTCATTATTGGAGACAGTGGGTAGCAGATGGCATTCTTAAAGTAAAAAGCCATACTTTTCCTCCAAGTTGCACCTCTATTTTGATGGCTTCAGCACAACTACATGGGTGTCCTTTTTTTTTTCAATGTCCTGTAATTATCACACAAAAGAAAAGGTAAATTATTAACAAGCTATGAATGTGAAGTCTTCACTTTCCATGAGGGTAGAAGTATGGTTCATAGTAGGGACGAACTTGTAACCCTCTAGAGCTACAGCTGAGGCAGCACTCAGGGACTAATGACTCATCCTTGTATAGCATGATAGTACAGCAGTGAACTTTTACAAACAATATGGTTAATAATATCTTTTAAATATTTTTGGCTGGGTACATGTGACTTTTTTTTTAAAACTTGGAAGTGTTTAATAATAAAAAAAATAATAGTAATTCCAGCTAAATTCTCAGTCCTATCTCCATCCTACTTAAGCGGATGTCGGAGGAACTTTAAGTAAACGCTAAGTACATTCCGTCCTCAGAACCTGCTCTTAAATCCCTCAAAAAGCAGGGGTAGATTCTCATTTTCAGCTTGGAGATTTAGGAACATAAATAGATGTATTATTTTAAAAACAAAATGATACCAAGTTTGCCCTGGTAGTGTAGAAAGTCAGTGGCATTTTTAATACTACTTCAGATTTTTTTTCTTCTTTCTGAATTGTTATAATTTCCTTGTCTTAGGAACTTAGGTTCACAAAAGAAGACTTTTTTTCCCCAAATGGAGAGGAAAAATTTGTGCACTACTCTGCGCAAAGTCAAGCACGGGCCACTTCTCACCTCTTCCCAATTGCCCCTTCCTTTCAGGTTTTTAAAGAGGGCCACTGCTGTAGGCACAAGGCCAGAGTGAGGGTTACAGCTAGTGTTAGAGCTTGGTAAAAGACACAGTCCCAGCCACGAGAAAGACACTGATTTGCTTTCCTTTGAGGGAAAGCAAGACCACCAAGAGCTGTGGCTTGAGTTGTACCATGGAGACCAGGCCATGTGGCTGGGGGGAGCTCAGGCTGGCAGGGTGGGTTAAGGTCCCCGAAAAGGGAGAGCCCAGGCAGCAGGGAATGGATATTTTCAGAAGGGCCTTTGACACAGCGAGGACATGAGAGGTCACAGCAAGGCCCCAGGCCATCTTGTGCTGCCCTGCTGAGAGGGTGCTGGGGCCAAATTGGGAGCCAGAGCCACGCTCGGGCCGGGAGCTGGGGTGGGAGAGGTAGGGCACAGGCAAGGAAGGCAAGCTAGAGGAAGCGCCTGGAGTCTACAGGTTGCAATGGTCACCTTTGCAGACCAGTGTGTAATGGAGTTTTCTACTCCTGCTTAGTCATTTGTGTGTTTTGAGTTTCTTTTCTAGTCTGGTCTCTTAAGGATGGGGAATGTGATGATGACTGCCTGTTTCTTTTCTATTATCAAGAGTCAAGCAATTAATGAAGAAGTTTCTGTACTTACAATATGTAAGAAGGAGCAGTCTGTAACTTGCAGCCACAGTAGTGTAGTCTCATATGATAGGCAGAGTTGATATAATTTGACAAAATGCAACCAGAGCACTTGCGTTTGTGTTCCTCTGTGTTATAGTCCATGGAGAAATACATTAATGAACTGATTAGTTTCAAGGGCTTTCTCAAAAATCCTAAAGTATTTGTGAATGTTTGCTATCTTTATAGGCTCCATTTTGGTGAATCACTGAGTTTTTCCTCATGGATGTATGGATTCAAAAGATAATTAGGAAGAATTAATGATACCTAATGTTTGTTTCTATTTTATTCTCTTGCTGTTCTACTTTTAATCAATGTCTTGATAGCTGGGGGTTTTATATACCTTGTGATCACCAGATCTAGTTGTTCTGGCTGATTCCCTATTTCATATTTATGTGAAATCATAATTGGTCTTAATAACTTAATATTCACATGGTATCTAATTTAGGAAGCTAATTTTTCTATATAATTTATAGAAAGAACAGACATGTTCTTAAAACTGTCTGAAGAAGTCTGAAAACGGTGTGCTGAAGGCTTCTAATTAAGGCATTCAAAATTAAGTAAATGTTGAATTATCTCATGAGTGCTCAACATATCTTTATATATGTATGTGTGTTTAAAATACTACTTGCTTGCACAGTTGTATATTTGTAAATTACACAGCTAGCACGAGATGATGTATACCCCTGCTGCAAGGTGGAACGGGATTAGCAGTGTACAGCAATATAACTCGTCTTAGTGACAGCTCATAGGGCAACACTCAGCAAACAGCTTTTCAGTATGTGCCCTGGATGCAAGAAGTCAAAAACTCAAAAATGTAACATGAAAAGAAAAATGTCTAAACATTATGTTTTCATGCGAAAGATTGTGACTTATATTAAAAGGGAAGAATTTCTGGCTGTTGATTTCTAAAAATGACTTTTCTGAGAGACCTCTGTCACTTCTATCCTGAAAAGCTGTTTTGTCTTTTAATTTGTTCAAAGTGAAAATTCTGCTAATTTAATATCTACTATTGAAGTCTGAAAGAAGAATACCTGTTTTCTCTCTTGAAATTTTGCACATCTGTGAAGATGAAATGTCATAGCACAATATGTGTTAGTTCTAGTATGTCATAGGTTTCTTTCATAGTTTGTTTCAGACCTGTAATTGTGCCTGCTCTTTTTTCTTTTTTCTTTTTTCTTTTTTCTTTTTTCTTTTTTCTTTTTTCTTTTTTCTTTTTTTCTTTTTTCTTTTTTCTTTTTTCTTTTTTCTTTTTTCTTTTTTCTTTTTTCTTTTTTCTTTTTTCTTTTTTCTTTTTTCTTTTTTCTTTTTTCTTTTTTCTTTTTTCTTTTTTCTTTTTTCTTTCTTCTTTCTTCTTTCTTCTTTCTTCTTTCTTCTTTCTTCTTTCTTCTTTCTTCTTTCTTCTTTCTTCTTTCTTCTTTCTTTCTTCTTTCTTCTTTCTTCTTTCTTCTTTCTTCTTTCTTTCTTTCTTCTTTCTTCTTTCTTCTTTCTTCTTTCTTCTTTCTTCTTTCTTCTTTCTTCTTTCTTCTTTCTTCTTTCTTCTTTCTTCTTTCTTCTTTCTTCTTTCTTCTTTCTTCTTTCTTCTTTCTTCTTTCTTCTTTCTTCTTTCTTCTTTCTTCTTTCTTCTTTCTTCTTTCTTCTTTCTTCTTTCTTCTTTCTTCTTTCTTCTTTCTTCTTTCTTCTTTCTTCTTTCTTCTTTCTTCTTTCTTCTTTCTTCTTTCTTCTTTCTTTCTTTCTTCTTTCTTCTTTCTTCTTCTTTCTTCTTTCTTCTTTCTTCTTTCTTTCTTCTTTTCTTTCTTCTTTCTTCTTTCTTCTTTCTTCTTTCTTCTTTCTTCTTTCTTCTTCCTTCTTTCTTCTTTCTTCTTTCTTCTTTCTTCTTTCTTCTTTCTTCTTTCTTCTTCTTCTTTCTTCTTTCTTTCTTCCTTTCTTCTTTCTTTCTTCTTTCTTCTTTCTTCTTTCTTCTTTCTTCTTTCTTCTTTCTTTCCTTCTTTCTTCTTTCTTTCTCTTCTTTCTTCTTTCTTCTTTCTTTCTTTCCTTCTTTCTTCTTCTTCTTTTCTTCTTTCCTTTCTTTCTTCTTCTTTTCTCTTTCCCTTTTTCTCTTTCCTTTTTCTCTTTCCTTTTTCTCTTTCCCTTTTTCTCTTTCCCTTTTTCTCTTTCCCTTTTTCTCTTTCCCTTTTTCTCTTTCCCTTTTTCTCTTTCCCTTTTTCTCTTTCCCTTTTTCTCTTTCCCTTTTTCTCTTTCCCTTTTTCTCTTTCCCTTTTTCTCTTTCCCTTTTTCTCTTTCCCTTTTTCTCTTTCCCTTTTTCTCTTTCCCTTTTTCTCTTTCCCTTTTTCTCTTTCCCTTTTTCTCTTTCCCTTTTTCTTCTTTCCCTTTTTCTCTTTCCCTTTTTCTTCTTTCCCTTTTTCTCTTTCCCTTTTTCTTCTTTCCCTTTTTCTTCTTTCCCTTTTTCTTCTTTCCCTTTTTCTTCTTTCCCTTTTTCTTCTTTCCCTTTTTCTTCTTTCCCTTTTTCTTCTTTCCCTTTTTCTTCTTTCCCTTTTTCTTCTTTCCCTTTTTCTTCTTTCCCTTTTTCTTCTTTCCCTTTTTCTTCTTTCCCTTTTTCTTCTTTCCCTTTTTCTTCTTTCCCTTTTTCTTCTTTCCCTTTTTCTTCTTTCCCTTTTTCTTCTTTCCCTTTTTCTTCTTTCCCTTTTTCTTCTTTCCCTTTTTCTTCTTTCCCTTTTTCTTCTTTCCCTTTTTCTTCTTTCCCTTTTTCTTCTTTCCCTTTTTCTTCTTTCCCTTTTTCTTCTTTCCCTTTTTCTTCTTTCCCTTTTTCTTCTTTCCCTTTTTCTTCTTTCCCTTTTTCTTCTTTCCCTTTTTCTTCTTTCCTTTTTCTTCTTTCCCTTTTTCTTCTTTCCCTTTTTCTTCTTTCCCTTTTTCTTCTTTCCCTTTTTCTTCTTTCCCTTTTTCTTCTTTCCCTTTTTCTTCTTTCCCTTTTTCTTCTTTCCCTTTTTCTTCTTTCCCTTTTTCTTCTTTCCCTTTTTCTTCTTTCCCTTTTTCTTCTTTCCCTTTTTCTTCTTTCCCTTTTTCTTCTTTCCCTTTTTCTTCTTTCCCTTTTTCTTCTTTCCCTTTTTCTTCTTTCCCTTTTTCTTCTTTCCCTTTTTCTTCTTTCCCTTTTTCTTCTTTCCCTTTTTCTTCTTTCCCTTTTTCTCTTTCCCTTTTTCTCTTTCCCTTTTTCTCTTTCCCTTTTTCTCTTTCCCTTTTTCTCTTTCCCTTTTTCTCTTTCCCTTTTTCTCTTTCCCTTTTTCTCTTTCCCTTTTTCTCTTTCCCTTTTTCTCTTTCCCTTTTTCTCTTTCCCTTTTTCTCTTTCCCTTTTTCTCTTTCCCTTTTTCTCTTTCCCTTTTTCTCTTTCCCTTTTTCTCTTTCCCTTTTTCTCTTTCCCTTTTTCTCTTTCCCTTTTTCTCTTTCCCTTTTTCTCTTTCCCTTTTTCTCTTTCCCTTTTTCTCTTTCCCTTTTTCTCTTTCCCTTTTTCTCTTTCCCTTTTTCTCTTTCCCTTTTTCTCTTTCCCTTTTTCTCTTTCCCTTTTTCTCTTTCCCTTTTTCTTCTTTCCCTTTTTCTTCTTTCCCTTTTTCTTCTTTCCCTTTTTCTTCTTTCCCTTTTTCTTCTTTCCCTTTTTCTTCTTTCCCTTTTTCTTCTTTCCCTTTTTCTTCTTTCCCTTTTTCTTCTTTCCCTTTTTCTTCTTTCCCTTTTTCTTCTTTCCCTTTTTCTTCTTTCCCTTTTTCTTCTTTCCCTTTTTCTTCTTTCCCTTTTTCAGCAAATCTGAACTGTATCCTTCTTTTTAGTTAGGTGCCCATAATTGCATGTAGTATTTCAACTAAGACTTCACCATTCAGTAAGAAAAAAGTTCAGTGAAAAAAAACTTGCTTCCAGTGGCTTATATGCAACATTCCTGGTAGTGTGTTTCAAAATGAGATTTGCCTCTTCAGCCTTGTTGTTGGTTCACAGTCAGGCTTTCAGTACTGCTCGCTAGCTGGGAAGTTCCCAATTTGTCCTCCCTCTGCAAAGTGCCTTTACTGAATAGCGTTTTGCTGATTTCTCTTCCCACACCAACTTTCTGGACCACATTTCTACTCTAACAGAAACATTTTGTGAATTTGTGAAAGGCTTTTATGTGGGATCCATAGTAAAAATTCTCCCTCTGAAAATAGTAGCAGCAAAATCCTATCTACCCTAATGAACCAAAATTATCATTCACTCTACTAAATCAAACTCATCTGGCACCTTGAATGCCCAATCCTACTTACAGTCTGTGTGTCCAGTCCCATCTCCCCTTTCCATTCAGTGAAGTCCTGCTGTATTGTAGATGGCTGTAGCAATAATAAGTTCAATATGCAGGATCATATTGGATCTCCTGCCATGCTTTTGTAGTGGTCTGAAATTTCAAATATCATTAAAATGTTGGCCAGTACGCAGATTTTGCCTGCAGTTGATCCTTAATCACCCTTATAGGTGTTACAAAGTCCCTTTAATCCTATTTACCCTGAGACTAATAACAAAGTCAAAAAGTGCAAAACTTCAGCTTAGACTCTCTGTAGATTTACTCTGTGGCAGTTATTGAAACTATCACCTTATCAACAGAGGTCCATGAAAGAAAGAGACAGTAAAGTATGCTGTGTCCTTTCACGTAGATTAACTTCAGGATGATCATATTTGAAGCAAGTTCAATGGCCTACTGTGGGAAGAAGGGATGTAAAAAGCAGCATCACCCAGCTTGAATTCTGGAAGGGAACCAGCCAACAGGGTATTAGTAAGCCATAGATGAACTTAGTTTCCTAAAAGAGTTCAGGACATCCTTGCAGTAGCTGTAGGTTTTAGAAAAATCTCTTTGTGTTCTGAGTACAGCCTGTGGGCTGCAAGCTCTGTGTCGCAGCTGCATAAGCAGAGGATTTCAGGGAACTAGTGCTGCATCTCTTGAGCCAATATGTAACTATCTTCCAAGATGAATTAAAAAGCTATTTGCTCTGTTCTCCATGTTTCAATTCACACAAATGAGACCATGGCTGCTCAGAGAAAGCTGAGACTCAGAAAGAGATCCCAAGGTAAGGAAACCTTTCCAGTACAGTCTCCGAACCAGCTGGGAATCAGTTGTTCCGAAGCAACCTGTATAGACCAGGTTATAAGGAAAACTAAATAATCCTATTTGTGGCCTCAGCTAACAATTAGGTAGCACTGCACTTACACCAAAACTTCTACAATATCCTTCCCCCACCCACCTTATATTACATCCACAACTCACTCGCTGTCCCCGTGAGCAAGAAATTTACTTTGGCTTTGCAGGATAGCTACGTAAAATAACTGCAGCTCCATAACACCTATCTGCTCCAGGCAAGTCATCATTTGAAGTTATTGAGGTATAAGTATAAGGCAGGGAGAAAGGTCTTGCTGAGACATGTAGTTAAAATTAATGTCACAGTGATAATGGAAGGATTTGAACAGGAAAGAGGTGTTCCCAGCTGTGATAGAGAAATGAAGGTGCACACTTGCTCATTAGCAGCTCATCAAGTACTTCAACCGCATATCATAGCCATGCAAGCTAGTTATTATACCACTCACTGTGATTCAGATTCCCATGAAAGGTGAGAATCAGTAGTAACAATATTCATTTTATCTGACCAGTCACTTTGAAATATCTTAGGGGTTACTCTTTAAAACCTGTGACTGGCACTCTAGATCTTTCTGTGTTTCTACCAGAGCATCAGTATTACTGGTGTCCCTTTGTGAGCTTGTCCTAACATGTTCTTTCCTCATTTAATTGCTTAATTTCAACAGCAAAGGAAGAATGAATCTTGTTAGTCTTCTTGACGAAGTTACCTAATATTGCAGAGGAATGAACTGTAGTAAGGTCAGAGAGAAATCCCTCTGTCTGAATGACATAACTGATATCCAAAATACCTGCATTTTGGTACCTGCTGGTGGCAGTACTCCCTGGTTAAGCTCCCTTGGATGGGTCAAAGATGTGGCTTGACACTCTTCTGCCTAATTTCTGCTGAAAGCATTACTCTCTTACAGTTCTTCAACCCCTATTCTCTAGCTATTTCTGATCATTTAAGAAGTTACTGCTGTCTTGAAGAATTTCAAGGAAGCTTTCATCCAGGGAGATACAGTAATGAGTTCTTTTCTTCTTCCTCTACGTATGTATAGTAATACATTCAGTAAACTGACTTATCCAGGCTCCTGCTGACACAAGAGTAGCAGAATAGGAATTTATGAATTACAGTAGTAATATCTGCCAATACTGCTGCAGGTGCTTTAACAAAAGATGCACATACATTACTTCTCTTTTTTATGACAGTGCTGCTGGTACTTCAGCAGTTGCATATGCACAATCTGAGCTGATGTGCAGTGGCTTTGTCCCCTGTCCCCAGACACATATTCCTATTTCTTCCTTGTCAGACTTGGAGGTGAGAGTTTCAGACTGAGTCACGTCTGCTTGTTGGTCCAGTGGACCTCTCTTCCTGAGCCCGTAGAATCGCTAGGTCCAAAGGAAAGCA
Organism: Dromaius novaehollandiae; assembly: GCF_036370855.1. Lineage (NCBI taxonomy): Eukaryota > Metazoa > Chordata > Aves > Casuariiformes > Dromaiidae > Dromaius > Dromaius novaehollandiae. The sequence goes on from NC_088099.1 coordinate 61,172,451, forward strand.
CCCACGGACAGAGATATGAGGGCTGTTTCTTTTAGCAGTGGTTTTCAGACGAGATCAAGGGTGTAGTTTCATGTGGCTTCACTGTCTTGTGGTGTACTTCAGTGGCCATTGAACATCATAAGCACTGGTCCTCGATCTGCCAGGATTTCCTCCTGCAGCATAGCTGTCACGATGTGGTAGTCCAGAGGAGACCATGCTGCCATCGATGGCAGCCTTCCTCTTTCTTTGCGCTCCACTTATGCCGTTACCCTCAAAACAACCTTTAAAAAAGAAGACAGCGTTCCCTACACAATCATAAGGGAAAGGGGAACTGTAATCATTGTTGATCCTAAGGTTTTGCTATGCAGAGAAACATGGGAGTAACTCCAAGCCATACAAGGAAGGAGTAGGATTTGGTACTGCATGTGGTGCTGCTTCCATGGCAAGGGGCCTCCTTTGGGGCTACAATGGGAGAGAGCAATTTCCTTACAATTTGGCAAGCCTGAGGCTTTTCTAAAAGGAGTCATTTGGCTTTATGATTTTGCTTGAGGAGCAGGGGGGCTAAGTTTAGAATTAGGGTTTATTTTCCTTCTGCCAGCCCTTCCCTCTCAATGCTGTAAGGATAATATTATGGACCCTTTGCCAAAATCTCTCTGTAGGAAACATTCATGGTCCTGCACAGTAAGGTTCTTTGGGAGAAAAAACAATGATATGGAATCAGGTATTTATTTATCTTTTACATGTTTTAAGACTGGTTTGTTTTAGCGAGGTGCAGAAATGCCGTTTTCAGAAGCCAGAGTACTAACAAATGTCAAAGGGACAAGTGCTGCTGGCAAAAAACACAGGCCAGGCCCCCTCCACCGAGTCCTGAGAAATGCTCTCTTTGTTTCTTTGCACGGGCTTTACCAGCTAACAGCTAGTTGCTCAGCACAGCTGGTTTGGCCCTCTCCAGAGTACACACATAGGAGGTTACTCTAGCACCAAAACTCCTTTTGGGCCACGTGGTGAGCTGAAGCTATTCATTCTTCTGTACAGCTGCTTCAGGATACAGAAGGAACTTTATTAAGGTTTTTTCCTACCTTCTAACAGAAAGCCAGTTGAATTCCTTAGCCAGTTTTGGGGTGTAGTGAATGTATCAATGGCATGTCAGGGCAAAGTATTACAATGTCACCTAATCCACCAAAAAAGGAAAATACAGCTGGGTCTTAAATACTGACCTAAGAAGTAATTCATAGCCTTGATTATTTTTAATGGTCTCCAATTAAATGCTTTTAACAACACTTTTTCTATTTCAAGCTGAATGCCATGTTCTCTGTGACAAAGAGGAGAATGATTACAACCACTCGCATAGCAACTTGGGCTTGCTTAGTCAGTGCAGTGTCTTCTTGTTGCTGTGGCTCACTACAAAGAAAATGTCGTCAAGAGGTTTAATAGATGAGATTCCCTTTGAAAATCCTCTGTGATGTTTCTGAAGGTTAAAACCCAAACCTCTATCCAGATGCTACTGTAGCCCTGCCCTGGTTCCTTCATCCAGCTCTGCCACAAGGGTTCTCTCCTTTGCAGGTCTCTGACAGATGAGCGCTGATAGATCTTCCCGGGGAACTTTGTTTAATCTCCTCACCTGTCTGCTGGAGGCTATCTTCTCCTGATATCTCACCTGCCTGCCGTGCCTCAGCTGCTGCAATTCACAGTCTGGCATCTTAGCTCAAAAGCACCTCCAGCAGCAGTTAAGCTGTCACATTGGGCTTTCTGCTAGACAGCTAAGGTGCCAGCATATGCTTCCTTTGGTAACTCTGCTCTAAGGCTCTGACAGACAGAAAATGCTGCCCCTCTCTTATTTTAGGCTTGCAACAACAAAAGAGATGGCAGCTTTTCTTTCAAACAGCCTGCAGTTGTACCCAATGGCTGTCACAAAATCCTGGAAATATCTGAATACTTCCACGGATAGCAGTGACAAAGACAAAAATCTCTGGTATTTTGTGATCACACACTGCTGAAAGAAAGGGGTTTGTTTGGTTTTGTGCTAAAGACTCTTACTGAAGTTATGTTAGTAGAGTAACCAAATGCCATTCTGTATTAACAACAGTGTTTGCTGCTGGTACCTCCTTTGTTTTATTTGTATTTTTGATAATGAGAGGAGGAAGAAAGTTCTGAGGGATTAGATAATAGGGAAAGATTTTTTTTTCTTTTTTTATACCTATCACAATTTTCTTTAAATTGTATCGAAGGATGTTGGATGTACTGTGTGAAGTGTCACTGATGTTACAACATGTATCTTTAATTTCCTATTTACAGCCAGTGCTGATTTCCCATACAATGGTCAAGCTATAGGAGATGGAGTTAACAGAAACTCTGCCATTATTGGAGGTAGGAAAAACATCTATTTTTGTAACATACTTTGCAGTATGATTGTGAAGGTTGAATTGTAGTTGGTAACATATTCAAGCTATTTGCTAAGAGCTATGTGGGAAAACTGCACAAGAACAAAGTTAAATAGAAGTTTATGTAATTTTTTTCAAGCATATTGTTCTGGTAGAATGGTTTATTCTCATTTAGTTTGTCCCATGAGATGCAGTTTTAACCAAATCTAAGTATTGGTATTCATACTCCATGTATTAAGCATCCATGCAGAGAGCTATATTGGTATAGTTACCTAAGTTATAGAACTAATTCATATGAAAAGGCAGGACACTTTCCCAGTTATAGCATTTCAACATGACTCTATTTCAAACACTATTTGTTGCACTCTTGACAAAACTCTGTCATGATCCTACCTTGTTTTTTAGAGGCCAAGTTTTGCTATAGCTTATGTGCCTGGTAATCCCATTCAATGAAATAGGTTTCCAGGTGAGGTTAAGTAATTCCAGAATTGACCTTGAATTAGCATTTAAATGAAGACCTTCTGGCCAACCATCTTCAGAAATAAAGATCTTGTTTAAATTTATTAATGCCTGCAGTTGTCTGCCCTGTCTCCTAGTATAAGAAGAGTTGCACCATAACTCTCATGACAGAACTCTATTACTGCATCATATTCTGAAAGGATGTAGAAGCTGTTTTTCAAAGATCAGCCTAATATTTTTCAGTCAGTTCTAGATGCAGATAAATTGACATGGTGGTGGTGGGTTTTGTTGTTGTTGTTGTTGTGTGAAGCAACACTGGATATAGTAGTATGTGCAGCCTAATTGAATTTCCTGTTTCCTTCCCTTGGCCCCCTCAAAGGTCTATATTTCCATACCGAGATTTAGGTTAGTAGCTTTAGTTTCAACATGTTGTCTTATTTTTCCTTTTTATTTTATTTTTATTACTACTTACAACATTTCCCTAATATTTTGATGACCTACAGTACTACAAGGGTACTATCACATTCCTTAGAAAATTCAGATCATACCTAAACAACCTGGTTGTCCAACGTGTCAGTTAACAAAAGTGGTATAAAATATTTCTGGCTGATCACATACTTACCTATACCTAAGAGGGCAAAATGCATGATGCCCCTACATAAGAGGGCTGAACTCCTAACAGACTATGGCAGGGGGTGCAGCTGAGGACAGACCTGAGGATAAAGCCGTTATGCCTGTAATTACGTGGAGCCGGTGCCTAGCGAGTGGTGTGAGCCAACAGTGAATATACAAAATGAATTTTGTAGGCACTATTGAGGGGCTATGACAGATGCGTGCGGCCATGCAGTTGGGAAGTGTATGGAGGTGCCTCCATCCCCGGCGCACGTGGCGTTTCTCTCCCCTACTTCCGTCTTTTCTCCTCTCCTCTGCTTAGGCGTCATCGCTGTGGTGATCTTCACCATCCTCTGCACCCTGGTGTTCCTCATCCGCTACATGTTTCGCCACAAGGGCACCTACCACACCAACGAGGCCAAAGGGGCCGAGTCAGCCGAGAGCGCGGACGCAGCCATCATGAACAATGACCCCAACTTCACGGAGACCATCGATGAGAGCAAAAAGGAATGGCTCATCTGAGCCCGTGGGGCCGGGGCGCGGGTGGCACCAGCCGGGCCGGGGGGTGGGGGGGACTCTTTTGGTGAGGAGAGAAAACTGCTTCGGACTCTTGAGCACATGTATGGTAAAAAGATCAGCACAACTGGAGGAGCAAGTGACAGAAGAAAAAAAAAACATTGAGACTGGAGAAAAAAACATAAAAGAATATTGCAAGCATTTAAAAGAAATACTTTTTAATATTTATTTACAGCAAATTGCCCCTTCTGTATCCAAACAACTACAACAAAGAGCGGCTTTACAGCTTCAGCATTGGTGAAAGTTTCCAGTAATACCTGTCTCTTTCTGTGTGCGTGTAGAGGTGTTCTGAGTGCCCGTGACGATCAGGAGGGCCGGTTTTTTACATTTTTTTAAAAGCTGTTTAAAACGTGGATAGTTCTGTCCCGAGACCAAGTGGCAGAGCGCTGTTCTTGGCATTGTTTTTTTTTTTTTTTTCCTTCGTGGCCAGTCACTTCCAGGCAGGTTGCCGTAATCCCTGACTGTCATCGCATAAAGTTTCGTTTTGGTGCCGTTTGACCCCGGGGTTGAGGGTGGGGTGGGACAGGGAGGAGCGGGTTGGTGCTTAATGCAAACCCAATTGCCAGTTGGTTCAAAATGCCATCAGCGGGTGCCAGCCCTGTCGGAGACCAGCCTTTTGACCCAAGCGCTTTGTTGGTTGTGTACACGACACAGTGTAAAATACTTTTTTTACTCAGTGTAAAAATACTGTTCTCACTACCACCAACACCACCAGAGTGGAGGAGTACCACAGAGCACAGGACGCTTTAGCTTTCTGTTATTGTGTTGGGCTCTGGGGGACGACGATGCTGTGCAAGTCCATAGATGTAGCCTGTTTCCGTATCTTTGGCTGTGCCACTGGTGAGCCAAGGCTGGGTTAAACTCAGCTCTGCCCGTGACATGTTGCCGTATCCCGTACCTAGACATAACCGTTATAGTAGGGAATTAACGCCAGACCTTGTTTGCTTCTCTTTCTTTTTTATAGGCTGTCACAGAAATATTAGTACAGCTCTAGTGAATGCGTTTAAGCCAGCGGGCTTCACGTAATATTTTTTCCAGCTTCGGCATAGCAATTTGTTCTTTAAATGTTTTGTTTCGACCCCTTTGGGAAGAAAGCCGCTGTTAACAGTGTCCTCTCAGGCAGGAAGGTGAAACAAAAGAAGCTCGAAAACTCTGCCTGGAGAGAAAATGAGAAACACACAGTGCTAGAAGAGAGTTAATTTTCAATCCACAGATTTGCCTGAATGATTTTAGTCTCTTAAGGCATTTTTAAGAACGGCAAGGACAATAGCAAGTGCAGCAGGGATCGGGGTCACTCAGGCCAGGGGAGTTTGGCACCAGCTGAGAAGTAGGCAGGCAATTTGGAGTAATGGCGAGGGGGCGGCCTGAAGAGCTGATATCCTTGGATGGCAATAACGTAGCTTTAGCTTTGCCCTCTGCATAGGAACACAGTTCTCCAGTGGTCTGGTTTGATAGAAATTTTAAGTCCTTATGGGTAGTTTGCACAGCGGAACAGAATAAAGAAATGAATGTATTGCAAGGCATTTCCTGGGCACTAGAAGCACAGCAACAATACCGAGAGTTTCTCTTTAAAAGTATTTATGCCCATGCGAGTTTTAGATTTATGTAATCTTTAATATTGATGGGTTTAGTATGCACAGATGTAATCCATTTTTGCGTGCAAGAAAGATTTATTTTTTAAATTCAGACCTGCAATCTGATACACTGAGCAGAGCTGCCATCTTTAATTTCCTTCTCTCTTTGCTTTGTATCTTTCATTATTCTAGTTGATGCTATAAAACCAAACCAAAAAAAAAAAAAAAAAGATTTCATGGCGGGGGGGTGGGGGGGGGAAATATTGGAGTCTTGCCTGGCAAGAACTTTGTAAGCCCAATTGGTCAGATAGGGAGACAAGACCAAATAGTTTGATTTTTAAGGATGGTAGCATTAAGTCCTCTTCTGGATTGGCTGAACATAGATTTCAAACCAAATCAAACCCATTGATTTCTTCATTTTATGAATTTGGACTTAACATATAAAACACTGTCAATTAAAAAGAAGTATTGACTGTTCCTCAGGTAAATATGTGGCAGAGGGGTTCAGGTAGGAATGAAAAAACCACCTTTGCCACTCTTGTGCTCTGCAGTCTGTTGCCTGGCCTCCAGTGTTAGCCTCTCCCTCTCTTGTGCTTAATTGAGTGGATGAGCCTTTATCCTTGCTTAATTATGGGTGTAAGATGAGTCTCTATCCCTTGGAGAACATTAAAACATGGAGTGAATCTAGCCTGCAGCACTAACTATTCAGCAAGATACTTCAGTTGTTTCATGTCTCAAGCACAGATGTCTTTGTGTGATGGAAAAGAGAACTCTTTCAATATGATGTTATATTTAATTTGATTTTTAATGGTATTTTGGTCCATTCTCTAAAAAAAAAAAAAAGAAAGTTCTTGCCTATAACTTAAGTTATCAAGAGGAGGGAGTATATCATCATTTGCCTAGGCTGGGATTTGGACTGATCACTTTCTAATCTGAATGTAATGTTTGAGAGGGGGACCACACTCGCATAACCTGAGAGACAAGAATCCTCTGAGTCTTCACATGAGAGAAACAAACCTGGCAGCTGCTGGGCAGATTTGCCAAGTCCCTCAGCATAGAGCTAGCAGGGAGATATAATTAGGTCTCTGCCTACCTGAGTCTTTGGCCAAACTACTGACAGTTGTCTGGGTTATGGTGGTGAGGTCTGTGACATCTACCCACTGATTTTTCTAAAAGAGTACCAGCTAATATCTCACTACCCTGCAAGCAAGTATCTCTAGAAGATAACCTTGGACCAGTGCACGTGTGGAAGCTGTAAATTAGTGTCTTAAATTTGAATGTTTTGGGGTTTGTTTCTTAACGGGGTTTAAGTTTCTTAAGTTGCAAGCTTCTGCGTCTCTTCATTAAACTGAACATCAGGGACCTCTTTATGTGAAGTTAGTTAATGCTGTGTTAAAATGATGATAATCTTCAAACTTGTCGTTATTTTCCTGATAAGTCACACTCATAACTCTACGAGTGCTTTGAATTAATTGTTAGAATTCTTACTACATTAACAATTCTGTATCTCCTTAAAACTGGACCTTAGCCATGATAATGTAGACTAGCAGCTGGTCTCTGTGTGGGCATTTGATGACTGTAGGTGACTGTCTGGCTGCCTGCTTCGTACTTCCATTTTCAAGAATGGTGTATGTCTAATTACAAGTGCTGGCCACTCAGCAACCTTAGGAATGAAGGAGGAGAGGCTCAGAGAAGTAGCGTGTATATTTTTGCTAGCATCGTATATACTCTGAGGACTTCTTCCTCTGTGTTTCTATTATTGGAGATTAAAACAAGGTTCTTAGTTTACTTCACCCATTCTTTTGTGCCAAAAATCCTTAGTGTTTGACAAGTACTATCCATATTCCTGTAGTGGGAAAATCTGATGAAGAGGAGAGTGGATCCTGCTTTCATGAAACTCTGTACTTTCCCCAAACAATATTAAAATAATCAGTCTTATATCAGCTGTTTTAATTGCTTCACCTATTTTCAGTGCAGAGGAAAATATAACTCCTTGTGCTAGCTGGGGAACTGAAGTGTGCCAGCTGTGCTTCTAAAAGGCCCGCTCCTGATTCCACTGGAACCAATGGCAAAATTGCCACTAACTCTGAAGAGGGCAAGATTGGGCTAAGAATTAGGAGTCTCAGTGTTAGTGAAATAATGTAAGCAATATTTGGATCCTCATTCACACACAGAGACCATCAGATAATGGTCATGGAACTCCAAAGAGCCAAAATACTGAAAATCTAATTTTGATATCAATGCAGCCTTTAGGGGAAAACAACATTCCAATGTCTTGTTTTTTAATTAAGGCACTCGGACACTGCTTATTCCGTATTTACTGATAGCAAATTCAGATGTATTGAATAGGAATATGTATCTTTAACTGGTACTAGAGTATTTCTGCATTGTATTTTTGTTGTCTTAAACCTTGCCCCTACCCTTCATATCTCACATAGCAGTTACCACTTCAAAGGTATGGCAGCACTTTAATATCATGCTCTAGCTGGCATGGTATATATGAAAGGATAGTTGTTACCAATTTACTAAGACTGTCAAAGCAGGAGTGTATATGTACAAGTTTATTGTAGTGATAAGAATTCAGTTTAAAAGAGTCTAGTAAAAAATTACATTTTAAATAAAAGTGTGTCCTTTAATGGCAGATGCATCTAATTTCCAGGGTATCTACTGAAATATGAAGCACTCGCTGTTTGATAAGCAATAGCTTTTGATATGGTTTCTCCCTTAGATTATTTTACATTCCAGAAAGCATGGTGACTCTGTAAGGATGTAATTTTTGAAAAGCAGCACCTAAATTCCATTAATTACATTTGGTTATCCATCCTAGGGAAATGAAACAGAAGCCTTACCTTCTAAAAGCAAAAGCATGTAAATTAGAATGAAAGAAGGAAAATATGTATGTACACCTAATATCTTCTGTGAATGTCTTTCCTTTTAACTAAAGTTCTATTAGAAAACAAATTGGTGAATAAAAAAAAAAGAAAAATTCTAAATAGTTTTAATTAGCCTAACATCTGTTTCCTTGTGCTTTGTACATTCTGATCATTGTCTATAATTTTTCCTTCTCTAGTACCAGAAAATCAGTTTGGAAAGGACAAGTATCTGCCTCATAAGAAAAGACACAAAGTGTGTGAAATAAGGGGACTTCAGAATGCAGTTACACATAAGAATGGAGGTTAAGCAAAACCGGGAAAGAATTACGGACGTGCATTTAGGTTCTTCCTACATCGGGCAGCCCTGATGGTATGTTGTGGCTGAGAGTCTTGGGTCGTGTAAATCCACACCTGTAGCAGTTGACCGAGAATCTGAGCATAGCGTTTTGATACAGAGGAAATGACTGCCTTTCTGGAGGTTTTTTCCCCATTCTGACTGTTTGGCACAACAGCAGGACCAGGTTCTGCTACCGCTTCTGTTTGTTATTGCAGTATCTGCAGCGTTGCCTGCTTCGCATGAGTTCCACTCTAAAAATGACTCGCTGTGGGTCATTTGCCTTCTTTTCCTCTGGTAGGGCTGTCCTTTCCTTTTATGAATGTGAATTGAAGTCATCAAGAAAATGTATGCACAGCTACAGACTTGGATCTGCTTCTCTTAATAAACTACCTTATCAGGCTTTAAAAAATTTGTATAAGAAAGCATTTTATAAAAACTACAGTAAGTGCACTTGAGTAAAAGAGTGTGAAATCTAGGCAAAGATGCATCAGTGCAACAACCACCAGAGTCAGCAGGACTGTGATTGTCCCAACCTGTTGCTCTGTCTACAGGATAAATTGCCTTAACCACCGTTCCAAAGCCTTGGCCCTGTCCAAGACCTTAACGCGCCTTGCAGAATATAATCGCGGTCAAGTCCTGCGATGCCTTGTGAGCAGGTTTCGACTGTTTGTACTGACTGTTTTAAGCCTCAAAGGGGAACTCAGTCCCAGGGACCAAAGGAATATTTTTCATTTATATAGGAAAGTCTTAGGGCAAAGATATTGGAGTGAAGGTTCTTCAAGTTTAAACCACTTTTGATACTTGTGCACTGTGACACAAAGAAGCAAAGTCTTTGCTTCATGCTGGTTCAGTGAGGCCACAAGTGTGGGCAGGTGCACATTGAAATACAAGGCCATTTTGGATGAGATGTCTGCAGCTCTTGAGTGATTACTGCCATAGTGTAGGTATACAGCAGATAGCATAATCACACCGAACTTCTTTCAAATCCAGGAGTATGCAGTGCTAGCAGAGTCACTCGTACTTGAAATTAAGTGCAATTTTGGAGATAAACTCAGACTTTGCCCTACAATACTTCTCGTTCTACTTTAAATGGAAGCAAACTTGGACCTAGTTGCCCCCAAAAATATTTATTGAAGAATCCATAACACAATTCTCTTTGTAGTACTCCATTTGACTCTGACTTTCATGTATAGGTGGACTTCTTGAAGCACTATGCTCTAAACCCTGATTATGCCATCAGCTTACGAACCGGGAAGAAAAATGGCTGATAAACTCTTTAAAAAATGTCACTTCGTATAAAAAGGAAATTCTGGTATGAACAGATCCCTAGGCAGAGAGTATTTCTTTTGCATAGTTTTCTATTTTCAAAACAGTATATGATTGAAGCGAACCAATTATTCTAAGTGGGGTAAAGCACAACCAGAACTGCTGCTGTAAAAAGGGGTTTGGGGTGAAGGTATTCTGCAAATATATTTAGATCAAATAACAAATTTAATGCATCCTCTTCCTTCTGTGACACATCAGCTTTCAATAATGTCTGATTGTGCTCCTGCTAGTAATTTTTTTAAAATGGAAAACCATCCAGATTTAACAACCAATATGAGAGAAAAGTCTGTATCCTTTGTTTAAGCACTTACTGATGTTACTTCTCTGGTATGTAACAGGGCATAGCAAATGGATATTTCTTCTAACTTGCATTTCACAGAATTAATTCTATTCTCTCTGAATGCCAGAGATGTATTATTACCATATTAATTATTAGAGCATAAAGACATTTATACTGATAATATTAACTATCATTCTGGATTCTAGCAAAGGGCCACTATAGTAATAGTTTTTTAATTGAAAATTCATGTCAAGGCAGGTAGATGACATTTTCTAAGAAACATGAATTATAAATTATTGGAATTACACAATTTGAGGGAAAGTTTAGCATGCTAAACAATAAACGATACCAGGAAGTTTCTTGTTGCCTTCCAGCTACTGATTTAGGATAGATACAGTGATATGGCTGTTCATATACAATGCTCATACTTTTTTAGCCAAAGTATTTGAGCTTTTTCTGTCATTCATGTGCTTTAAAAAGGCTGTGGCAAGAATACAGTTGAAGGCATGAAACTTAAGTGAGATGTTCTAGGTGGCTGGTGGCAGAGCACAAAATCACAGGTCTCGGGCTTTTCTTCTAACTCTTGGTCAGGCCTTGCTTCAAAGGCAATTCATAAGTGTGTTGCTGCTAGTCCCTGTCTATTTTCCCCTTTCTCCCATCCTTTCCCCACTGGTCCCATTTTCCAGTCTGTAGGCTGTCAAGAAACTCTTATTTAAGGCAGACTGGAAAGAGCCACTGGAGCAAGTCAACACAGTCTTGATTCAGGCAGCAAGCAGTAACTTCAGGTGACGCAAGTCAGGCTGAAGCAGGCTTCATCTGGAAAATCCCCAGCCTAGCAGATCTCTTACATTCAGTCCTGGCTTTGATTAGCAGTGGGGCAGCCAGCCAACTCTGTGCCATTTTTTTAAAGCCACATGCAAGTATGTGAGATAGATAAACTAAGCTGAATAAAGACAAGGCAATCCTCACATTTATGCTAATACTTATTCTCTAAACTGAGCATCCTCACAGCTGCTGTTAGTGTGTCTCTGAAGCAGTCTGACCTTGGCACAGTCCACAAATCATTCGCAGGCTGGTCCGATAACCCAGTGTTGCTAGGTCTTAAATATCTGTATTAGGTAAATATTTAAAAATAAATTTATGGTATGCCACAATAAAGCACTGATGTATATTGGGGTGACTGGACACCATATCAACAGATAGTTGTACTTTAGGTTCTGTTATAAAATCAAGGCCTGCTTGCAGAGGGTTTTTTGTGTGTGTAACTTCATTAACATGATCTTTATCCCTGATACATAAACCGCTGCAACAGGGCAAGGTAACAGAAAGAAATTCCTGTTAGAGCACACCCTGAAGCCCAGTGTAATGTTCCTGGTGTAGGAATAAAACGCTGTACAGATCTAACTTCCCTTTGTCTGTCTTTCCCAACCCCCTACCCACCGCCCGAGGCCGAATGGAAAGAAACTGGCTAATAAACAGTTCTGTTTTTTGCCATCTCTTCCTCTAGTTTAGAAAAGCCTCTTCTCACTGATAAATGCACCACCTTTTACTGCCATGATATAACTCCTCCGCAGCTCTCAGTAACACTTGCTACTTTGACTTATGCTGTGCTCTCTCACCTCCCTAAAACATGACTAGTTTAGTGGAAAGGTTGTATGCTGCTAACTCGTATCACGTGTTAGATTTGTAGCAGTTTTTCCTGTTTATAGTACTCAGTGACTGAAAGTAAAAGTTTGTTTCCCACCATCTTTGCATTTGGGCCAAAATTGCAGCCTTGTCTGGCAAAGAGAGTCTAAAAACATGCCTCTACACTGCCTTCTGTTCAGCGTCCTCACCTTGTTCTCTTCAGTTCGTATTTTTCCCAGGAGATATAAATTCTAAAACAAATGTCTGGCTGAAGCTATCTTTCATTTTCTTCCGGGGCACAAGATGTCAGGATTAATCCTCAGATGTACCTTTCCGTTGTGCTTCTGTGGCACATATAAAAGGCTAGTGGTATCCTCTGAAGTTTTTTTATAGCACCACTGTAAAGGCATTGCCTCTAATGGTTTTAATCACTTGGAGCTTTAAAGGTCTATCTCAACAGGGGCAACACCTCACCACTATCACAGATTTCAGCTATTAGCATGTCCAAGAAAATTCTTAACAGTGTTTATGAAAGAATTTTGTTTTCATTGGACCAGTATCTAATCTCACTTAGATGGGAGAAAACCAAAACCTGCTTCTGTATGTGGAGTTCCTGAGATATTATACTGACTCTGTTGCAACTCCTACATTGTGTCTGATCTTTTGAAACCCCCAACTACTTAAGACACAGGATCAAAGTCACTTCTGAATAGAGAAGGCTAAGGCATCACTTGATTCCCATTAAGTCTTACTTTGAAGCCCAGTGCATTTGCTTTCCACAAACCTGCTTCGCATGGTTGGTTTCATTTCATATCTTGGTAAGGAAGGTCTTTAATTCTGCTCCGCTCTTCAGTAGATCAAGACATATCGGTGAGCTGTGCAGGTGTGACATAAAGTATCTTCAGTCTTAGCAAAACTTTCATTGAGCAGCCGGAGTTCCTCTGACACAGTCGCTTAATTCAGCACAATAGTCCGGAAAGGCTTCAGCTCCTTGACAGCTCTGCCACCCTGTTTGACTACTGCTGATTAACAGCCTGCTGGAAAGGATCTGTACTGATGTAATCCTACATGTAGATGTTAACCTTAACGAACAGTGTTTCATTCCATGGGAATCAAATTAATTCAGGGGGATTAAATAGATTGTCCCATTACAGAGTTTGGGATGTGCTCAGTCTGAAGCTTCTTACTGACATATATATAGAGATATATATAGATAAATAGATATTTTTATGGAGATGTTTTATAAGTGGCCTTTACTTTGTGCATGGTAATTATTGCCAAACTGTTTTTATTTAGGAGCTACAGAATGGCTGATGCTGCAGCCTCTGGAAAGTAACCACCTGTCTCTGTTGCAAGCGGGACCTGGGGTGCGGGCTTGTATTTTGACTTTATTACTCAGCTATAATTTGTATGGTTTGGATTTGGTTTTTGTCTCCGTGTCTTTTTTTTGTTGTTGTTTTCTCTCCTCATTGGTGCTCAGTCTTTGAGAGTGGGATTGAAGCCATTTGTGTCATAACTCTCCAGAAGCCCCTGCCATACCAGTTTAGTGAGGTGCTGCTATTTCTCTAGCTTTGCTTGGTAAGACAGCAACCTAGCACCATCTGGGCTATGGATATAGCCTAGTAGGTAGGAAAAGGGGTCAGCAGAGAGTAGGGCCTAAATGAGGATTCAGACATAGATTCGTAAACACAGCAGTAGCAAAACACTAACAAAATTGCTACTGAGGCAGATTGTTTTACTTCCAATTTTCCTTTACTCCTTTTTTTTTTTTTTTAAATACTTTCTGTCTGTATGCCATGCGTGAGTAATCTGTATCTACTGGCCAGCCAGCTCTCAACAGCTTGAGCTCTTGGTTAGAGATGGAAATGTAGCCTGTGCTTTCCTATCTCACTCTTGCCACAACGTTGTTGTCAAACAGTCTGTACCCAGTAAAGGCACAGGACCATTAGCGATCAGTAAAGTTAAACCAGTCCCTCACCCCATCCCTCCAAACCAGGTTGAAAGCCAGTCCCAGGGTTATGTGCCTCCAACTCTGGCCCAGCTTCCTGGGGGGGTGAAACAAGATGTGGTCTGTCTTCATTTATTCTAATCCACAGGTTTTTTAATTGAGCACAGTTTTTCCCATGGGCAGAGAAAGCTTAATCAGGATATGACAGTTATTTAAACAAAAATGTGTATATTAAAAAAAAAATCCTAATCTGAAAGTATAGTGTATCTGAGATTCCTCTGTTATAGACATTTAGTCTACAGATTTATGGCTACATTTGCTATGTTATGCTTGAATAAACATATAATTCATTGAAATACACAAGACTGATAAAAGTAATACAATCTCTTTAAGGAGAATAAACTGTTTGTAAATTTATAAAGAGTATAATCTGTTAGGCCTTATTTGAAGTATGTACTGTGGTTGGGTAAAAGTACAACATTAAAAGAGCCTTGCCAGATAAGGACTGATTTTTGTGTGTGCATGTATGTTTACTTTTGATTTTTTTTTTTTTTTTAACATCTTGGTTTAACAAGAAAGCTTTGCCAGCTGGGTGTGTAAAAGCCTGAGATGACGTGCACTGTGCTCCTCAGAAGACAGGAGAACTCTTTGCAGAATCTGGCATTACAGCAATTACATGTGGACACATTGCTTATGCCAAAACCAGCTTCTGAGGACTTTGACAATCTGTCCTTCATGTGCTTTAATGACTGGCTGTTACAGGAATCATATTGGTGACATTTACACTGCAGTGTATAAGAAGTCAGATTCTCCAGACGTCTTCATTCCTTGCTTCCAGACGTGTCCTCAGGCTGATTTTGGCATGGGCTAGGCAGGGTTTGTGGGGCCAGAGGAAAGACTAGATTCAGATGTGCATGTGGGTGAGATGTGGAAGGGCTGAGCTCAGTGGGCCCACTTCGCTTTGTCTGTGCATACCATCCCCTCTTGAGGCAGCATCACATGAGTGATGGCGAATGGCCAGGAAGCTCTTTAGAGAAGCATCTCAACATCACTTGCCACAGCAGTCCAAGGGATGCATGGAGCAGGCCATGGAGCAGACCAACTTCCAGATGCTACTCAAATTACCCAGGGGAAAGAGAAGTACAGACAAAATGCATTAACCTGAGCATAAAAATAGGCACCAATTTAGGGTAGGTTTAGCAAATGGAGGGGCTAGTAATCTCCTGGATATCACAGAATCACAGGATGGTTGAGGTTGGCAGGGACCTCCAGAGATCATCTAGTCCAGCCCCCCTGCTGCTCAGTCAGGGTCATCTGAACCATGTTGCTCAGGAGTGTGTCCAGATGGCTTTTGAATATCTCCAAGGATGGAGACTCCACAACCTCTCTGGGCAACCTCTTCCAGTGCTCAGTCACCCTCACAGTAAAGAAGTTTTTCCTCACGTTCAGATGGACCTTCCTGTGTTTCAGTTTGTGCCCGTTGCCTCTCGTCCTGTTGCTGGGCACCACTGGAAAGAGTCTGGCCCCATCCTCTTGACAGCCTCCCTTCAGATACTTACACACATTGATAAGATTTCCTCCCTCAGCCTTCTCTTCTCCAGGCTGAACAGGCCCAGCTCTCTCAGCCTTTCCTCATAGGAGAGATGCTCCAGGCCCTTCATCATCTTAGTAGCCCCCCGCTGGACTTGCTCCAGTAGCTCCACGTCTCTCTCATATTGAGGAGCTCAGAACTGGACACAGCACTCCAGATGCGGCCTCACCAGGGCTGAGTCGAGGGGAAGGATCACCTCCCTCAACCCGCTGGCAACGCTCTTCCTAATGGAGCCCAGGATAGCATTGGCCTTCTTGGCCACAAGGGGTAAGATCGAAGAGCAGGTAAATCTGTGTACAGTCTCTCAAGGGATGGGACAGGTGAATTTGTTTTTCTGGATCATTTGTCTCCTCCCCCAACTAAATCCTGCGTAAAGGTCTTTATGGAAACAGAAGTGGCTGGGAGTGCCACTGACTGGCTGGAGAATTTTAAAAGACAATTGATTAAAGTAAGTAATAATAATGATTCAGACTAATCCTATCATGGCGCATCCAACTGGTGCTTATTTAATGACAGAAAGAGCTAAGAAAGTTTTAGGCCTCTTCATAGCACCAGCCTGTGCATTACACTCCCATGCTATAGGCTATGTTGCAGTTGCGTGGCTCTCCCCCTGCCCGCACAGACATCTATCCTGTTTGGATGGAGTACATCGCTCCCTGCCCAAGTCATGTCACATGCATCTGAGGCTACTCCAAGTTGGCGCCTTTGAGCCTCAAGTAGTATCTGTAAGTGGGACTGCCAGGGAACCAAGCAAATATTATTGGGGCACCAGGCATAGCAAGCTGTGACCTCCATTTTTTCCCCTGCCCTCCTGAACCAGGAGATAAAACACTTGACTTCAGCTTTGATCCCAGCAGAAGTCACCTCATGGTTTGAATAATTGCTAGCCAGTACCCTGGGCTGTATTATCTTGTACAGCTACAGACTCCCCCCCAATTTCACTCTCTTATCCTCTTCCGTAAATGAAGAAAGCTTACAGCCCTCTTCAACAGAGTAAGGCAGATATTTTTGCACTACTCACCAGCAGCCCACTTCATCAGCTTTAAGTTAGGCAATGCCAGGTGTGTTTAATACAGACTGGATTAGGGAGGCTTGCTCAGGGGGGGTGCTAGTTTGGGAGGGGGTCTCATCCTTTTTGTAGGCTTCCTCCTGCCCCCACTCCTGCTCTGTCCCATGCGATGGCCCAGGACTCTCTCTCTGCACGTGGTCCAGGGGACGCTTGTGGGCATTGAAGACGCATTAGTGTTGCTCATGGGACATGAAAGTATGGGGCCATGCAAGCTGTGCTGTGTGCGTCCCCTGACCCACTCATAAAGTGGGCATCCCGGCCTGCCACCACCCTGCATAAGGGGTTTTTTCCCTTAAGAAAAGACTTTGGCTGGGTCCTCACTAAAGGCAAATCTTCCTCCTTCTCCCCGTGCTGCTTTGTGAGCCTGAGGAGGCAGCTCCTCCCTGTAATTCAGCAAGAGAAAAAAATCTGCCTGGGGATTTTGGGGTGGGGATGGGGGGATTTTGTCAGGGAATTTCCTCCTTGAAAACCCTCTGATTTATTAATTGAATCCAAGGAATTTCCTTCAGGCTTTGCGTGATTTAGGACTGCTCATCACAGGTCAGATCAAAGGTGCAGATAATTCCTTGCCTGTTGTGGCTGTGCCCAGAAGCAGATGTGTAGGAAGGACTATAACAATAAAAGTACATAACGCAGGTTACTCATGATACTGCCTCAAAGCAGTCTGTCAGCTGCTGGTGATTGGCAGCTACAGGCCTCTCTGAGCCAGGGATGTTTTTACGCACTTTGGTCATCTTTCTCCTCCCTGCTCAGTACCTGCTTGTGGAGAGCAAGTGCTATCTCCTCGGCCCTCCAGTGGCAATTTCAAAATAGCAAATTCCTTTGCTTGTTTAATTTTAAAGAAAACTGGCAACTGAGCAATAAGGAGAGAATTGGTTTTTTTCTTTATCTCTGCTTGCTAGTGAAACAACCTCACCAAGTCTTAAAGCACAGGTGTAAAAGAAAAACTTTAACGGCTAAGGTGCATTCGGTGCTGTCCCAGTGATGTCTCCGCGTTGATGTGCCCATGAAGATCACTGTGTTTTACAGTGAGATACTGGGGATGAATTGCACAGTCTCCATCTCCGGGTAAATCTGCTGTCCTGTGTGAATTTGATTATGAACGATGCTTCCTGGCACCTCTGAGCAGTATTAGCAGCTTGATTCCGGCATTGTCTGTATATAGAATAAAAATCTCTTTTATCTGTGATTTCCTTGTCTTTCAATATCTCCCAGGATAGCCGCGTTTCTCACATGAGAGGCAGTCGGGTGCTTTGTTTGGCGGCAGCCGCCAGCTGCATGCCCGGTCGCGGCCGCCTGCTCCTGCCCACTTTGACCTGCCCAGCTGCAGCTTTTGGAGGAGCGGGGCAGGTTTCCCCCCCAAAACCTGGGTGGTGTGGGCTGCCTGGGGGCCCTGCCAGGGCCAAGTGGGGAGGCAGCACAGACAGAGCCCCGGAGGCTTTCAGGAGGGAGAGCGAGACAACAGGCTTCAGGGTGATGGAGAGAAAGAGACCTTTTCCTAAGGCCCTGAAAAAGACTTTGTCATGTTTTTTGCAACCCAGAAAGGTCTGGAAACTTGTTGAATGGAGAGCAGGGATGGAAGAAATGACCTGGCCTGGGAAGGCAACGCGGGCAAGGGAGAGACCTGCTGTATTTCCATCTTGCATCGCCCATCAAATCTGTGGGGCTCTTGTGTTGTGCTTTGGCTTGTTTGCCAAGGCTTCCTTGTACTAGTTTGGTTTCAGACGAAACCTAGCTGTAGGGATGGTTATTCAGATTAAGGAAACATGAGAGACCGTTCCACCTCGTGGTCCTGGCTGGCTGTAGGACCTCATCCAGAATTTCCTGGCCAGGCCGTGTCATATTGCCTTTACCACGGCTGCCTCCGGGTGTTGTCTGAGGTGCTCTCACCCACCACTCCACAGGGGAAGGTTTTGTGTGGCCTCGAGCATCGGGTCTCATGTGAATCCCCCCGAGCCCGGCGGTCCCCGCTGGGGGCTTGTGGCTGGCAGACCACACGCAGATCTGGGAAGGAAACAAGTGAAAGCCCTGAAGGAACTTGAGGAGTTTTAGCTGCTCCTCTCCCTTCTACCAGGAGCGAAGGTCACTGGTGCTGAGAATCACTTCCCCTTGGCTTGCCTGTTCATCTCGCCATTTCTGGCTTTTTTGATGGCTTTCTTTCCAACAGTGTTAAGAGGGGAACCTGTACTAGCTGGAGAAAAGGCTTCCAGTACCTTCTTGCTACTGGACACTTGGTTGCTGAGGTGTGGCACAAGAACCATGTTGATAAAGCAGCCGCAAATTGCTAAATATCTTAGCAGAACATGGTGAAGGCAAGCGCAGAAGCTGGGGTTTCGGCTGCTCGATTTGATTTATAGGTGATATGATAAAGATGCATTTTTAAATCAAACGCAAACCTCAGTAGTCTCTGAGAGAGGATTTTCCTTTGCGGAGTTGTGCCAGGTAAGCCGGCTAATCCCCAAATTCTTCAGATGTTTCACGCCAGGATCTGGGCAGTAGGTTCGTGTTTGTAGCTCGCCTCGCTTTCCAGATGTTTCTGTGTGCGTGCTGAGCTGGAGAACAAGGGAAGTAAAGTACTTTTGTGTATAGGGGGTCTGCTTTGTGATGGTCCCCTATCTGCAGGGGGATGTGAAAAAGGCTGAAGTGAATGCCATGAGATAGAAGCCCAGCCCTGGGAGTTAGGTACCCCAAGAGTTACTCTTAGGCATGAACTCACAGTTCCCAGCCCTGCAGCAGCAGCAGGGCAGTTTTCAATGGGGACATCCCTAAAGGTGGGCACCCAAATGGGAGCAAACAGGCCTCAACCTTGCTTAATCCCTGCTGCCCCGAAAGAGGGTTTGTAGGTTGGCAACGGGAACGGCAATGGCCAAAAGGAACGTGGGGAGGCATGCTCACAGTCTGTGACACGTGCCCAGCTGTGGCGCAGAGGCACAAGTCAGGAAGGTGTCCCCCAGGCAACAAAATACGTCCCTATAACTGTTTAGGAGGGACTATCATGCTCAGCCTGCATTGCTCCGAGTGTCCCTGAAGAAAACACTTCTGCTCACCATTTAAGCTAGCCACACAGGTAACACAGATGCCTGAGGATGGCAAAGCAGGAAAATAGAAGCAGAGGGGGTTTAAAAAAAAAAGATGCAACCTACCACAGCTGCTCAATGTGCAGACACGCTCCTTAGCTGTGGTGCATCACACTCCCCAGCAGGGTTGTCTGCTTTCCAGCACTCCTTTTTTGCAAAGTAGATATGCCTCAGAGAGCACGATCAAGTCCTTAATTGCTGGTTTCCAAGATCCGTTCATCAACAGCTTAAAAATGGAGGCTGCAAAAACCCCTCTGTGAAGCAAGTGTCTGTGGGTGGCCCTAGAGTCCATCCTGGGCCAGGGATGTCCCAAGCTACTTCGGCGCCGGTTAAGCAGGCACCTGGAAATAGCCAGCCCCGACAGCTGCCAGGGCATCCTACCCTTTCTGTAACCAGCAGAAGAGCAGCAGCTTTCACAAGCTCCTAGTAAAGCAATTCTTTTTGACCAGAGTTAGGGTTTTTAGTCCTGACAAGGAGTTTTGTTTCAACCCTGAACAAACCTCTACACTTCTCTCCTTCCACCTTCCTGGTTTTCTCCCATTTTCAGAGTCCATAAGAAATCTTTCAGTTTCATGCTGGCAAAAAGAAGAATTACTTTGATGCATCACAATAAATTGCATTGATTTTTTTTTCTTTTTGCTTCTTATACAATTGATTTCGGGACCAAGCATGCGGTAGCTATTCAGCTCACAGTGTCACAGCAGGGACTGAATTACCTAAGGGAAAGGGGTTGGGTAGAAGTTATGAATGATTTGACTGCGTGCCAGGAACACCCATCATTTTTCAGTTGAGCTATCATCAGGGCTGCATCAGGCAAGAACAACTCTTACCTGGGAACATGGGAATAAATTAGGCAAGAGTATTTGACTCTGGTCACAGAGGCATTCAAATCCTAGAATTTTTTTTTTTTTTTTGCCTTTTCAATTTACTCTTTCAAAATTATTAAATGTTTATATCTGCGCCTAATTTTGCATGGGTTTGTCCCTAACCCTAAGAAAGGACTGTCTAAAGGTCCCTTTTTGCGTGGATTTGAATTGCTCCTAGGCCCATTCATTTCTGGGCAGGAATCTGAGGTGAAAGAACAAGGAAAAGTAACATGATGCTGCTGCAGCCTGCAAGGGTTGCAAGGGTGGTTAATGGTGATCAGCTAGGTGCAGAGGGAGAGAAAGAAAGGCAGCAGAGATGACACAGGTTTGAAGCTCAGCACTGGAAGAGCAAACAGCTTGTGGCCAGGGAAGAAATGGGGATTCAAGGCAAGGAGAGTTCACCTGCTGTTTGAGGTGTGAGCTTTCATTTCACCTCTCAGGGCAGCTAGGATGTATATGTCAGTGAGGATGGGAGAAATTCTCTTACCAGGTGAGTCGCCAATGGCCAGGCTTTCTGTAACTGTAATGGTAATCATTTTCCCATGTAAAGGGGGGATTTGCCATAGATGCTGTGCAAGGTATTACTCAGTTTTTTCACCAACTCTTTACTTTGGCAAAGGCCAGCTGGCTAGGAACAACCACGGAGGAGTCAGGAAGGAAAGAAATTGGTAAATCCTACTCTGATGAATTTTACTATCTTTTTTTTGGGGGGGGGGGGAGGGAAGGTGCCTGCAGGTATAAGAGATTCTGTATTCTCTAAAATCACTTCCTTAAAAAAAAAGAAGAAAATGAGGAACAGTGTGCAGGGTAGGGGACAGGAGGAGCATTCAGTACAACAGAACAAGCAATAAGAAAGCCTAAAACAGGAAAGTGAGAATAAAAACAAAGATGGAAAAAAAAATCAAAAGCCTTGGAATGGGTTCCTGTATCACAGCTGGAGTCAATTTAGAAGCACCTAAAAAACATTTAGGAGCTTTCGGATGTGCCAGTTGACGCAGCATTGCCTTCAAATGGTAGCATTTCTAGCACTAATGATAGATATTGTCACCAGGGACCTCGACCTCAAAAAAATGTTATCAGCTTGCTTGCTCAGTCTCAGTTCTTCCATTAATACTTCCATTTGCTGTAGAGAATGCCCTTGAGATTTATGGCTGTACAGCAATGGCATTTTGGATTTCTGTCAGGAATTACATTTTGTTACTGGAAACTTAAGATAAATTTGGGGATAAAAATAACTAACTAAAGCTGTAAAATAATTAATTTAAAAAAATTTACAAAGCTTCCAGTAACCAAATAACCATCAGCAATGAATATGCAAGCACCATTGTGCATTGATTTCAATATGGGGTGAAGTTCTTAATCTCTCTCCCCCCCCAACAAGAATCAGTGAGAAGAAAGGAATCCTGGTGTATAAAACACATTAGCCAACTTCATTTATAACTGTTTTACATCTCTGTAAATTAACACTACGGACTTAAAAGTAGTGGCTTCAAATTGCCAGCAGAGCCTTGGCTCATACTCTTTCCTTCTAAACAATTACTATAAATTATATTTGTTTTCAGAATAGTTCCTGTACATATCCATTTTGAGTGTATATGACTGTAAGTCTCAGATGCAGGCGTGAGTGAAATAAAAAGCAGAGTTCCTTTTTCTCTCTCCATATAACTGCAATATTGAGAACATCTTGCAAGCACTCAATATTCATTTAATTGCAAATGACTGATGATTATATTAAATCACATGACAAACTTTGCCTTTTCAAGCAAAGGTACAGTGTGGTTTGCCTCCCAGTATCACTGGTGTGATCTGATTTGCATTAAGCATTTGCTGCAGTACCGGATGTGTCAGATTATGTGATCAACAAGCTGTTGGTTTTCTTAACCACGTTACACAAACATTCAATTGCTGTATTACTATGTAGCAGTTCCTAGATAAGTTTCACAGCTTCAAACTATAAAAAAATGAGTTGGACTGGCCATCTGCTCTCTGGATTTACTAATGGCTGTAATAGCACATCAGCTAAGCATCCCTGCGTGCCGAGGACCTTAGCAGAGTCAGGAGGTCTCACAAATGGAGGTGACAGTCTCTCCATCTTGCTATGACTCCAGAAAAGCTCTTTGGAAGACAATTTCACAAATGCAAATTAAAAAGAAAGAAAGAAAGAAAGAAACAGGCAAGTGTAGCATATGGTTTGCTTTCCCAACAGCAATGTAAATTGCAGTGAACGCAGAGCTTCTGTAGGAGTTGCTGAGAACAAGGGATGAATTTTGCAGCGCCCCAGGCCTGAGCAAAACAGCCCACCCCAGCAAAGCCCCACGGAGCTGGGTGCTGTTTGCAGGGCTGCCCAGCCTGGCCAGATGGTGCGGCCAGGGGAACGCTCTGCAGAAAGGGGAAGGACTGACAGGCTCTGCTTTGAAGGACGGCACTGGGCCAGCATGCGCCTGCTCCGCAGTCTGACCCTTTATGTGATGGTGGTCCCCCAAGATTTATGTGATTATGGGCTGCCAGAAGCATATTGATCAAGAGGAGCAGGGACTCCAAACCATTGCTTTCTCTGGAGAGGAGAGAGCACAGCAGAGTTTGCCAACACTGTGAAGGGAGGGAGGAGAAGACTTCGGCCCAGCAGCAGCTGTACAACATGTTGGAGAGGAGGATAAAATAGGAGGCAGGAAAAGCAGAGACCGAGCAGAGGGACAAGCTGACAGTAGACTGTCCTTGTATCTTGTCTTTGCATCTTGTATGACTGTACATCTACACGATCCGGTAGCTTTGCAGTCTGAAAGTGTGGACATGAGAGGGACGGCTCTTTGGCATTGCTGTTTGGTATGCAGCTCAAATAGCAGGCTGTAGTCAAACAAAAAGACCATAAATTGCCTCTCTGCCCCTATTATTCTTTCTTGCTCACTCCAAGCTCTACAGCTTATTCCTGATGATGTGTCCCACTTTAAAAAAAAAGGAAAGGAGGAAATTTAACACCCTACCCTGCTGCACTGGGGCCTTGTGGGCAGAATCTGCGAGAAAGGCTCCTTCTCCTGTTGGGACTGGATGTTTTGATCTTTGTAGGTCATTTGCCAGTCTTAAAAGATCCTGTTGGGGGGCTGGATGGAGACACCTTTTTATGCTAGAGAGTTAAAAAGGAGGATTGGAACAGGAAATACTGCAGTGAAATCACAAAATCCTGAAAACTAGAGATTGGAATTTATTCTTTCTCTTTCCTATCATTTTTTAAAGAAGCCTAAGATAAAATTTTAAACAAATGGACTTTTCTGGTTTAAGTATTTTGCTGAGAACCTAAGATTTGTGTGTACGTGTGTGTTAATATAAAAAATGATTTAGAGCAAGTTAATCTAAAGAGTGCCACCTGCTGCTTACAAGAACGAATAGCGTGTGTAAGCGTAGTAAGGCTCAGTGCTGCATGTGGTTTCCTGTGTTTGCGGTATGAGGATGTTGGGTATCTCGAGTTGTTTTAATTCCTTCTTGGGACTAACCAGAAGTGGGGATGCTGCTTTCTGTGAGGTACATGCAAGTGAATACCTGCGAAAAGTGGGCCTTCCCGATGGCTGCATGGACTAGCAGTCTCAGTCTTGCTGCAGCTCTCCTCCTACTGAAGTTGAGAAGACTTTATTTTCTTTCTTTCTCAGCTTAGCACTGAGTTTATCATCTCAAGGCAAGCTTAAACTGTCACTGGTATATCTTGTATGACTGTACATCTACACGATCCGGTAGCTTTGCAGTCTGAAAGTGTGGACATGAGAGGGACGGCTCTTTGGCATTGCTGTTTGGTATGCAGCTCAAATAGCAGGCTGTAGTCAAACAAAAAGACCATAAATTGCCTCTCTGCCCCTATTATTCTTTCTTGCTCACTCCAAGCTCTACAGCTTGTCATAGGATCATTATGTTTCCTATCAAATTCCCCTGTTGGGAAAACAGCTACTTCTGTTTCCAGGGAGGTTCAGTAATGCTGGTGCTCCTTTATCTGCAAATAACAAACTGAAACATGTATAAATGCATCTCTTCTGATATCTGTTTATATGTTAAAGCACAACAGCCTGAGTGGCTTTGTGTTGGCTGGACTCTGTAGCGAACTGTTCTAGCTGGACACCAAACAACTTTTCTGCTGGCCCTAGGATGCTTGAAATAGGTGTTAGGTATCTGCTGTTGCAACTGTGATCACATAGGATCATGAGCTACATGCATGAGATGAGATATTTTACATGCACGTATAAATAGGGAGCTGCTGTCATGCCCCTCCAGTAAAGAGAAGGAAATCTCAGTATGCTGCCTGAGGAAAAGACCCCTAAGGTGGGATCTTCAAATGTTCGGTATCCCCATAACCAGAAAGCTTGGATCACGTTGTATTAAATCAGCACACATTCGCCGTTAGATGAAATGTCTTCTGCAGACAAAACAGACTTTGTGTAGTCTCTCTTAGATTAGCAGGTGGGGAAAAATAAACTAAATCCCAGTTCCCTTTGGAGATGTCATACATCATCATTGAATCATTATGACTCCAACTTCATTAATTTACAGTTCCTAAACAGTCACTATTGAAATACTGTTACCGAAATGTTGTCTTTCTTTTTTTGTAATTTAGCAGAACATAAATAACTGCTTTATCTCAGTTCTCTCAGCCCAAAGAACAAGGTGTTGTAAGACCAATATTACATTTATTTATGATAAATACGTGGTACATTCAGATCTAAATACATTGTGTGTGCAGTAGGGCTGTTGTTGTTCGGCAGTATCAGCCTATCTTCTACTCTTAGACGTATCAACCCTTAGAAAACACAGCGAACATCATGACCAAAGCTTATTGACTTAGCAATAAACAAGATATTGTGGCCTGGAGCCTCTTTTGAGCAGCAGCCTTCCCTAGCGTCTCCACTTTCATGTACAAGGCATATCTGGTTGGCAGAGCTGGAAGGAGAATGTAGGAAGTGGTACCTGAGCAGGACTAATGCACTGCTAACTAGGAGCTGCATTTTTCAGAAATCCTGACTAAATCAGATTAGATGTGTAACTGCCCCATCCATCTCAGTAGAAGTTAATCCAGGAGTTAATAGTATTTCAGATACCGATGCTAACTGTAGTTCATTGCTTGCCAAAGAATGGGAGAAAGGAAACCTTTTTAGAGTTAAACAGCATTTCTCTTTCAAAATGTTTTTCAAGTAAATAGGCTGCATTCAAAAGCACATTTCCGTGAGAAGGCTCCATTTCCAAAAAATATTTTCAGCTTTTGTTGCTGAAAACCCCAGAAGGAAAAATGTAACAAAAGCCCACAGTCATTTGCACAGGAAAACAAAATCTTGCCAGGTTCACTGTTATGTTAATGAAAACTCCTCCAGGTGATCAGCAGGGCAGGTAACCTGAGCATCTGCGGCCCCGGCTTGAGACAGCAAATTCTCCTTTTCTGCTCTGAGCTGAAACCAGGCATGGTGACTGTGTGGCCAGCGTGGGCATCTCTGCTGGGTGGCAGAGGAAGCTGGATGGGACAGGGCAGCTTGCAAGATGCCCTCTGCTTTCTCTCTCCATTTCTTGTGCCAGCCCCCAAAGCATGAGCTTAGCTCTGCGCCGTGACGAGCCGCAGGCTGCTCACCCTGATGGTCTGCTCTACTCGGAGGAGACTCAAACTATATATTTCCAAGTGGTTTTTCCAGTTTGTTTTCTTATTATAGCTGCTGGCTGGCTAGCTACTGGAGCATGCCAGGTTCTCCTTTGGTGAACTCAGGTTCAAAGCCCTAGCACAGGAAGAGTTAAAAAAGGATCAGGAATAAAAAGTCAGGTAGGAAGGGACATCCAAGCAGGTCAAACAGCTTCTGACTGAAGTGGCATGCCAGCTAGACAGGTAAAAGAGCTTTAGCCCTCTGCAAGTAGCCAACTGGAAGAAATGGTAGCCAAATCAGCAGATAAGGAGATGGCGATGAGAAAAGGACAGCTGGAAAGTGCAGGGAGGCTCAAACATTCGCCTAAGACACTTGCTGTAAAACAACACTTCAGCATTTCAGGAACACTAAATAACCTTCTCTGCTATGGTGGGTCAAGGATAAGGTGGCATGGTGCATCCCAAAAATTGCATGTTAATTAGATGTTTCTGCACAATTACAGGCTGAAGTGAACCATAGTATGAAACTTGACAAAATGGGAGCAGCACAGGGAGAATGGGAAGGTGGTGGTGTTGTGGTCATACATATGGAAAGCCTTATTTAAAGGAAAATAAGGTGAAGGACCCCCATCCTGAGGCAAATGTCCTCATGCCAGTTTCTAGGCTCTCTTGCAGTCCCTTGCCCAGCCCATGCCACCTGGTGTGTCGGGCTGAACATCGATGTTCCACTCACAGTGAGTAGGTGCCTGTGCAGGAAGACAGTGCTTGCCAGCACGGCCTCCCTGCACACCTTTGGCATAGCCTACCCATAAGCTGTTTTTCTCTGCTGAAATGGGTAGAAACACAAACACAACTTGTCCGTCCTGATGAGCCACCCTTCTTCCGCAACACTTGCAGGGCTGGGAGAAAATGCGGTGCTGACAAGCAACAGAGCTTTGTGCCTCTCGTGAGAAATAAAACTCTTCACCAAAGTATGAGAAGGACGAAGGAGACATGATAAAACACGTCAAACGAGACTTGACTCTGAAGAAGGCTTAAATGGTTAAAGGGACTTTTCTAGCAGAGAGAAGGTTTCTTTTCTTTTCTTTTTTTTTTTTTTTTTGCTCCTCATTAAAGCTGCCTGAGAAGGTCACCTGCAGACAGACAACCCAGTTTGTTGTGAAGCTACAAGTGCTTTTTGGACAATGACGGCTTACAAAAATCTGGCATTTGCATACACAGAAGTACATGGATGCTTGTGAGGTTTTTTTTTTTTCCCCGCCTCTATCCACTATTCAGAAAGAAAAATAGCTCCCCCAGGATTACAGCATGCCAAATGATTCATCTGAGCTATTATTGCCTGCAGCACAAAGTGTTGCTTTATTGTTTGTGATATGTTGACACACAATGGTGGAAAAGCGAGTTACAATCCAAGCAGCAAATTCTGCACAGGCTTGACCCTGAACTACTGCAGTCAGTGAGAGATGACTTCCACAGGAGGAAGAGCAGCCTGGACGGGGAAAGAAATTCTGTGCTTTTCAGGTAAAATCTTCCGTGGGGTTTGTTTGGCATTTTGTAGGCAAGGTTCACAGCAGTGCAAAGACTGCCAGGGCACTGGCATTTATGGATGAAGCTGCTGCCATGTTATCTCCTGATCCCAACAGCACTCAACGTCTAAATCAGAGAGGGAATCTGACTTTAATGGTAGGGAAGCAAAAGAAGGACCTCAGGAGGAAAGGAGCAGTCCTATGAACTGTCTGCAAATGACAGATAATCCCCCTGCCTCTGGTCTGCATGTAGTTTGATTGAGCTGCTGGATGTTTGTTACGACATGAACTTTTTGACTGCTTTGAGCTATGTTGAGTGAACTAAAGCTTTACTGGCTTGGTTTGATTTTGAAAGACATCTTCCCTGTCTCCTCACAGTGAGGGCTGTTGGTCTGACTTAGCCCAATAATCCTGAGCAAATCTATGGCATAGCCAACTCCCTGTTGACTTGCCTCATGAGCCACATACAGAGATAAATACACAGGTTAGGCTTCTTTAGGACATGCTCTGGTCCTCCAAAAATAACATCACTGCTCTAAAACTATTGTGCACTGATTTACGAATATACAGAAACCATTACTATCCCCTCTTGACTTGAATGCATCAGACTGGTTTTGCTGGTCTGGCGCTTTCACTGGCCCAGTTCAGAGCCGGCTGTTAGAGGAAGATCAGCACGCAGCAGCCGGCAGCAGGACACCAGAGCCAGGCAGGGATGCAGCTGCATGGCCCATGGCCTAGGGATAGTGTCTTTGCTAGCATCCTTTCCACGCTTCTGCACTTAAAGTATCCCAAATACCTTCAAAGTACATCCAGAAACCAATGTTCAGAGCTATTACATGTACAATGCTTTTTCCAGTTTATTTCCTTTCTACTTACTGACATAGCTTGTGTCTCTGTCCAGCTGCAGCGTTTCGTTCCTAAGCTTTCTAAGACAGTCTAGAGGCAACCAAAGCATGAGTCCCCGTCCTTGTCCTTATCGTGCAAATGCTTTTTTTTGTGCCAGGCCACAGCAAAAGCAAAGCGTAGCCCTCAAAGTCAGCCAGTAGGGGAGGCTTGGAGGAAAAGGCCTGGACAAAATCACGATGGAAAGCTCGAGAGCTTTTAAACCTCAGGGGAGCGATAAGGGCTGGCAGACAAAAAGTTTGTCACCAAAGACAGGGAAGTGCAAGGCAAGTCAGAGGATCAATAAGATAGAGATGCAAACTGTGAGATGGTAACAACATACACGTGATTTTTAGGAAATGCTGGTGAGCTTTCTCTGATAATCTTGTTAAAGTTTAATATCATTTTAAAAAATCACATTTCCTCTAAGACTAGGTTATTTTTATTTTAAAATACTGTATAGGTACTTAGATTTCTTTTTGCAGAACTCAAGATTGCCTTTTGGCTTTATAATATGTTTCTTAAATAGTATACCAACATAAAGGAATCAGTTTGAACTTTTCCATCTGGTAAAACATAAACAGGGACACACACACACAAAAAAAAATCTCATCTGAGTTTCTTTTATATAATGTTTTCCCATCAATTTCCTTTTGAGATTCTTCTGGGAGAACAGGGAGTTATGTTACATTAACCTTTATGGAGATGAGTTCTGCTCTTCTAGACAGGTAAGTGGAAAGTGAAGTAAATGAAAAGTAGAGCTGGCTGAGGCACTTATTAGAAACTAGTGCAAGCACGGTACAAGACTGACAGCACAAGACTCGAACCTTTTGGGGGGTTATGGGAAAGAAAACTGCCCCAAGACAGACCAGGTGGTCGAGGTGTGGGACAGGGAAGAGGGCAGGCGCAAGCGCAGACGGCGGGGTGAGCAAGTGTGGCTGCAGCGGACCGGGGTGTTCGCTCTCATATCCTCGCCATCCCGCTTTGCTCCTCTTCTACGGAGTTTTCCTCTTTCAAGGCACCAGAGATGCAGCATCCAAAAATGTGCTGCAAACGAACTCATTGTCAGCCAAAGTTTCTGAAACTGTGACTTTAGCAAAACCCCTCTTCTCAGCTGATTTACCGCTATTCCAGCTCTCCTCTTCCTCCCCTTACCCTTCCTGCTCTTTTTCTTTACACTCGCTGTGTAAGTGCAGAGTGTGCAGATGTACCTATGCTAGCTATTAGCATAGATGAAACAGCTCTTCCAAATCTTCATTTTGCTGGTGTATTACTATCCCTTCTGTCTGGGTTGTTCATTCGGTTTACAAGCTCTTTCAGGAGAGAAAGATCTAATCTGCTTATACAGCTCGGAGGACCCGCAATTTTATTGAGCTTTTCATTGATATACACCTCACACAGAGCACATGAGATGTACACCCTCGAGACCGCACCGATGGGCAAGCCTGATATTAGAAATACATAGGTTAAACTGGCAGGACAGAGGCAGTCCTTCAAAGTGAGGGGCCTGACTAGGTGCTTTTGTGTGTATACCGGAAAACTCCCAAGACCATCTCGCCAGGGGTTAAGCTAGTTTTGCTTGGAAAAGGCTAAAAGTGATTCCATGAACACAAAATAGCTTTTTTTTTTTAATCACCATTTTTTTATCAGTTACAAAAGGAGTTAAAATACATCTCAGAAATTTTACTGCTAATTTGCTGCTGTATTAAGTAGTTTCAAAGAAATAGCAAGTTATGTTTGTCCTCTCCAACCTTCACTCTCCCTTTTTGAAAGGAATTATACCAAATAGCTTGTATTTGCAGTGCTGCACCAGCCCTTCCTAAGCCCATCAAAGATCAATTACTGGAGTTTTAGTTTTAAGCTGATGTCACCGAGCAGGTCACTGTACGCAATATATGCTTTTTACTTTTTCTCTCCTGTAATCAGAGAAACTTGGGTAAAATTAAAAAGCGGGCAAGCAAAACTTCCCCAAATACTTTGGTGCCTACGGGAAGGAGAGGTTAGGTTTTATGAGCTTGCTTGCTTAATACTAACAAGCTGCAGATTCAGTTCAGCTTTCAACGAACCTCATTTCACCATAGCAAGTTTCCAGACCTAAATAATTGTGGTAGGTTGGAGCCGCAGCAGGTGACTTGTGACATTGATCAGAGTATTTAACTACCTAAATGATGTGGAAATGCACCTAGAGCTACTCAGGCCCTTGTGTAATGGGAATACTCAAGGGGCTGGTTGAACCCGTTGCAACAGCTGCTTTACATACCCAGCACGGTGAGAACCAAGTATGATGATACTGAACATATGTCCCAAAGTGTGGATTTAGCCAGCATTTGACCATGGGAAATGAGCCCTGTTTTCAGCACTGCGCCTCGAGTGTGTTCAAGTGTATCTGTTGATTTTAATGGCGAAGATAAGCCAGACAATAACTTTCTGCTAGGTTGCGTAAGAAAAATTGCAAGTGATTTCCAAAGCGCAAGGTTAACCAGGGAGTGTGTAAACCTAACCAAAGGAGCAAGGGCGTTCAGGTGTAGCCAAGGGCTTATTTTGGTCCAGAGCTATGGCTGTTAACAAGGAAAAGCATGCCAGGAATGCAGTCGGCAGTCGGCATCCTTGGTTAAGCGTGTGGGACTGACACTTAACAAAAACACATCTTCACAAATGGAGAAAGATAAACACCCATCAGATTCCATAACAGTGTTTTAAATAACTTAATAATTTAATTTTACTGTATCAAAGCTTTATAGTCACCTAGACCTTGCAGACTGGATTACAGGTAGAATCGCCCATGGTTAGCTGACCCGGATTCAGAAGGACATACATTGAAGTGCAAGGGACTAAAGATTAAACTCAAAGGCCGCTTCTGCACAGGTATTTATTTTTCTTAGGTGTAGAAATAGTCATTAAGATATATAACGTAGTTATTCTGTGATACCAAATTTTCAAAGTCTGTAAATTATTTCAAATTATGCAAGTTTCGACAAGAGCATTGTGTTTGTGCAAAGGTCTATAATCCATCATGAGACATTGCTGCTATATCGTGAACGAAGTGTTTTGCTGTGATATGTGGATGTAGTCAAAGAACGATTTACTGAGCAGTTATAAAGGGTGAATGACTTTTTTATGATTTACCATACAATAATTTAGAATCTGTAGCTCCTATTACATTAAATTATTTCCCCTGCAGCTTTTAAATGAGGATGGTTTTCAAAGGAGCCATACTTCTCTTACATTCAAATGACTTTCCCTCTGCCCTAGAAGAATTAAGAATATTTACAGGATAGAGTTCAAAAGTTAACTGGAATATTATCTAAGTTAAAATCAAGTGCCATAAACTATAGATGAGCAGCTGATGAGCTGTAGGGTAAATACTTGCATTTTATTTCTCACATATGCACCTATTTATCCCTGAATAGATTTAGCTGTCTTTGGGGTGGTTTTCTTTTCAGTTATACCACTAATACAGGCATGTGAGAGGAGCATCAAAGCTTAATTAGTAGTATTTTTTTGTAATGTTGGAAGTATTAGCAACAGAGATTTTCCTACTGTTATACATTACAAGTACACAACTAAATGCCCGCTTATTGCTCCAAAAACGTCAAGCAATTTTTACATAAACTTGCAAGCACTGTTAGGAAAATACTGACTTGGACAGAAGTGGTATGTCCACTGGCTAAACCAGCGTCAATTATGTCATTTTAAATGTTTTATATATATATATTTTTAGAACATCTCTCTTTATTTTCTAAAGATTTGTCTACAATTAGAAATGTGCAGGATCCATTTTTTTCATCATGATTACTGCAAAAAGAAACCCTTTCTTTTACTGGGACAGTCTTCCAGAGAATTAAAGTGCTTTTCCATTATAGCTGAGCTGACTTTTGGCAAGCTACAGACTTGAACTCACTTCTACAATAGGTGACCATAGAAGCCGTTACACACCGGTCCTCCTCTTCACATTTTACCATGGGAATGAGTGGCGAGTGAAAGGGGGAAAAAAAAGTTTTGAAGACAAGATCTAAGGCACAGAAGTAACTTGCTTTCTGTCTTTGAGGAATTACAAGGATATTGTGCCCTGACTTTATCAGCTGGCTGGGAGTGCTTTTTCTTTTGTCAGTTCTGCAAAGATAACTTACATGTAAATCGTCCCTTTTAGGCTTGTCTCTTTAGCTATATGCTGGTGTAGAAGGAACCTGGCAGAACTGTTATGGTTGAAACAATTCTGAAATTTCAGAAAAGGTTGTAAACAATGTGCAGCCTCCCTGTGACTTGTATTTAAACCTCATGCACAATGCATGAGAACCCCAGGGCAAATACCGTGGCGTTTAGGCAATATACAATTGCCCTATCTTATGGCCATTCGTTTAATGTGCGGTAGACTTCACAAGCCACATTAGCACATGGCAGTGATGAAGAGCTACCGAAAACACACAAGCATTTGTGCAATATTTTTAAGGACGGTTGGTAGTTTATGCAGGAGGTTCCCCTGGCACTCGCAAAGCTTTGCGCTAGCCTGCAACATGCTTAAACGCAGTCAATGTCTAAGTTGCCACTAGTAATGTCCTCTTGTCACCTAGGCCTCTGCTCCTAACTTGTGCAGCCACTTTTATTGTAACAACACTGAGTTGTCTGTTGGCATTTTCGTGGCCTAAATCCCATCAGAAGTCACAGGGATGCATATGCTACTTGCAGGACCAGATGTGCTAGACTTGCCTAGATACCACTACTGCCAGCAGCCCAGAGGAACTGAACATGAGGCGTAACACCACAAATATATTCCCTAATGAATATATTAAAATGTGAAGCCAGTTAAGATGCTTTTTTTGCTAGAAGAGGTCCTAACTACAAAGAGGTTTGGAGTGGAAGAGGGCTGGGTGTGTAACACACAGAGATGCTAGAGATCTCAAAGAAAAAGTCATCAGAATTTTGTAATATGAGCAAAGCAAAGTATTTTTCCCTATTTCCATTCTGTGAAATGGCTTAAATATTTTGGCTGAAAACAGAATGATTTCTCTTTGTAAATACTTATGTATGTGTATATACTGTGTGTTTGAGTGTGTGCACATACACACACACACATATACATAATGCATATGTGTGAGTGCATGCATGCATATGTATATATAAAAATACATAAATACAAACTTCGGACACAGATGGGGTGATTTCAGCCACTTTGTTATACGCAGCTGATCTCCTAACAGGAAGCAATGGGCAATCTTCATCAGCAGTGCAAAAAACACTTTCCAGGACAATATTCTGGAGACTATAATATTCCTGTTAAAGACCAGCAGAAACAGCTCTTCCTCTGACAGAAGTTACCATATAGGCAAATCTTGCGCATTTTAAAAAGATTACATACTGACCTTTTGTTTTCTTAACACAGTAGGGTTTTAATTAAAAGGTTGTTAGGAATATCTTAGCATGTTAAGTAATATCTTTCACTTTGCATCAGATCTACTGCTTTATCTAAACCAGACTAGACTTAAACTGGTGCTGATCCAACCTGCCTCTCTCTCATGATAAGCCCACGCACAGATCCAGGTCCTGTGCTCAGTAACAGCCGAGAAGAGGGACCTCGGGCTGGTTTATAGGAATTGTTGCTTTGTGTGACTCCACGCAACTCAGTTAAACTTAATGCGGAGTGATGAAGTGACAACACTGAGTTAGGTGAGGTGCAAATTCTGTCTTGAATTTTTGTTTGTACTAAAAAAAGAAATCTACTGGGTGTAGCTTTCCTTAAGAAAACACAGGTGCGCACACGCGCATGCACACACACACTGTTGTTGGAAAATACAGTTCTCCTGCATTTACTCCTATGAGGCGACGTCCTTCTGTCTGCATGAAGAAAATCAGCACAAACTCACATCATGCACCAGCTACTTTTTGAAATGTGTGTGCTGCATAACCAGGACTACAAGATGCCACCATGCATTAAACCCCTACAGGCACGGTCTGGTCTGGCGGGGTTTGGCTTTTCCTCTTCCTGCTGGAGACTCCTGCTGAGCAACCCTCCTCCAAACCACCGGTGTGAAATACCGAACGCCGCCGGCTGTTGCAGGTTACGTGAGTATTAAACACGACGCCGCTAGATGGTGAGCCTCGCACAGCGCTGGGAGCCTCGCAGCATCCGCAGCCGCTGCGCTGGCCGGGGCGCTGGCCGGGGCGCGGTGCCAGGAGACCCCAGCGCGTGCACCCGAGCATCCTGTCGGCTTAATGCATGGGCCTTGGCAGGCCCCAACACGGAGGGACCTTTTTTTCTGGAGTTCGGTGGGAAAAAGAGATTTGCGATGTAGACGCTCGAGCAGAACCGTCCCCAGACCACTGCCTTCTTTCTCATAGTCGGTTACTATAACTCATGATCCCTGCAAGAGCTGCTGGGGATTTTTTTTTTTTCGGTAACAAGTTGCCAGCACAAGCGAGAGACTTTGGCAAAATTTCCTGCCTAAGAAGTTCCGATATCTCGCCCAACCCTGTCTTCCTCACAGAGAAACTGGATGTGCATTTAGGAAAAAAAAACTGTTTATTTCTTCCAGATGACTGTAACCAAAAGGAGACCAAGCATGTTTTTTGCAAATGAAAGATTGTAAAGCCTCCAGCTTGTGTCAGTGAAGCCAGGAAAGGGAGAGAAAGCCTTAGGAACGGCCAAAGACTCTTATTTTCTGCTTGTTCATTTTGCCATACAATGGCCCTGCTGCAGTTTCACTCTGAAGGCAAATATTTGGGCTGCAGAGCACTTTCCGGAGGTGCAGGAGTAAGTCTTTGCTGGCAGGTATTATCTAGTTGTTGCCAGACCAGTAAATTAACCAAAGGAGAGGAAAGACTTCATTATTCTTTTTATTAAAGAAAGAAGAAATTTAATAACATACTTCCAGGATATCCCCCTGCAATAAAAAATATAAATGAAGAAAAGAATTAATTTTACTCGGTACTTACCGAAGGTGGATTTAAGGTAAACTGAGTAGATCTGATGGAGATTAGGCTCCAAGAGAATGAAACCACAAAGTCTCTGGCTTTTCTCTGCAGAAGTGCATATTGCAGAGCACAGA
Organism: Dromaius novaehollandiae; assembly: GCF_036370855.1. Lineage (NCBI taxonomy): Eukaryota > Metazoa > Chordata > Aves > Casuariiformes > Dromaiidae > Dromaius > Dromaius novaehollandiae. The sequence continues at coordinate 61,208,078 of NC_088099.1, forward strand.
TGTGTCACTGGCATCTGACTGACAGGTCACTATTGGCAGAAAGCTCTGGAAGTGGGCCCGTGTTTGCTGTTCACTGCTCATCGCCTTTCTGCTCTTTTGTCTCCTCTTCTTTTATGATCTAGGGACCGAATGATACCTTGAGCATTTCTGTTACATATCAATACACACGTGCACACATCCATGCATGTCTGTGTGTATGTCTCTGCGTGTGTGTTGCTGTGTGTTGAATACCATGGTCCTGTCCTGTGCCTGGAAAAGGAAACAGTTGCCCTATGGGTAACTTTTTAATATATTTTAAAAATTTTATTGATAATTTGTTTTCACATTGTGCAGCACCTTAAGAGGCAATTCTTGTGTCAGGACCGCTACTGATAATTGCTTTTATTTTTCAGTTTTACTTGAAGCCAGTGCTGAAGAGTAATCATTCTTGATGAACGGTGGGGAAAAAAAACCCCACAGCTTTATTAGTTTGTGTAAAATCAAAGGCTGGTAGATTGGGGTGGGGGTCCCAGAAAGAAAGGAACATGAACCTATGAAAAAACACCTTTTATAGCAACCTAAAGGTTGTAGAGGACAGGGCTCCAGAAAAGGTCACTTCAGGAAGCATTAGAGGACACCCACGGAGCTGGTCCCGCCCACGGGCAGCCGCGTGCAAACCAGCCTCTCCCCAAAGCAGCAGCAGGTACCTGCTTCGCCCGAGGGGTAGCTAGAAACGTACCCCAGCGACAAGCAGGAGACATCTCCACCTTGAAGCCTGCAGCACGCAACAAGTTTTAGAAAACTACTTCCATTCTCCAGCCGAAAAGCATTTGTATTTTAGATTATCACTGCAAAGAAATGACAAGCAAAAGTAAAGTGCGGAGACTGGAAATTATTCCTCGCCAAACTGTGCTGCTTTAATGGAGTACAGGATCATGATTTTTTAACAAGACACACTTTTTGACAGCTTTTTTAAGTGCAGTGAATCTGATTTTCTCCTATCTCCATGCCAACAGGAAGACTTGTAGTCTATTATTTTCACCAGAACATTTCCAGTTGCTTCCCTTGCTACATTATTGTCTGGAAAGCGAGACAAACTAAGAAAAATGCTGTTACCAGGTATGCCTCACAGACTGCCTCCCTGTGCTTTGAGACAAGTCAACGGCTAATGATCTTCAGGTTGCGTGAATGTGCTCTCTTTAACATAATGATACCGAGAATGTCAGAACTGTATTTGTTTTAAAAGGTATCAAAATTTTAGGTTTCAGAATAGCTATTTCACTAACGGTAAATCAATAAATTTAATGTTTTTGCCTTTTTATAGGTTTTTTTAAATTAACAATTGTGTAGGCAGTGATGTTACATGAGCTTAAGGAGCAGTGATTCTGGATGCAAATTGGATGAAATGCAAAAATTAAAACCAATAGTTTTGTTTTCTGTTCCTGAGTGTAAATAAAATGTGTTTGTTTTGCTCTAGAATGTAAAAATCTAGAGTACCTGGAAAGAAACTCAAAAAAATTGAAGGCTCTGAGATGCACAGTGTGACCAACAAAAGCTTTCTTTTTGCTTAAAGAAATTGGGGTGTGTTCATTTCCTTTAGCACCTTCTGATGTATTCAGCATATCAAGGACTGGACTTACCTGATTTGACTGATAGACTGGATGAATAAGCTATATAATTTGCTAGGCATGTATATCGAATTCTTTAAATAGGGTAAACATTGTAATTTCTTTTGCTTATGGATGTTTTAGGGTTTTTTTCTCTCTCTCTCTTTTTGGCTTTATTTTTTTAGGAGTGTGGGCAGACACACTTCTGTCTAAAGCTTTTCCATAATACGAAGAATAAAACTGCATTGCTACTTGGTGAGACAACTTTATGATTTCATTAATTTAAAAAAAAAAATCTGCGAAAATGATAGCTGAAGTTGCTTATTTAAGCTAGCATTTATTTAAATTGTTTAAGCCCTTAATTTGTCCTCTGCTCTACGAGTGCACTCTTTTTCTTTTTTTTTGGATCAGCTTTGTAGGTAGTTATAACATACGGCATTAAAACCAGGAAATTCAAGAACAGTGTTAGATCTAGTAGTACCTTACTAATGAGAATCATTTTGCCAAAAATCTGGAACAGCTCCCCCTCCCTGGTCTCTTTCCCTTGAGGAGCTTCCCAAATATAATAAAATAGATGTATACACCATATTTCTGCCTGTAATTGATTGCCATTCACCGTGGATCTTGGTGCAGTTCCTTCTGCTTAGCCAGATGTGAACCAAAAGGATATCCATCTGAAAAAGCAGAAGCACAGCTGGAAGTAAGACACTTACTGTCTTGAGCACTGCTTTTGCAGACATAGGAGTATGGAGACAGCCTAGTAAGGCTGAAGTTCATGGGTTGCTTCACATAATAAAAAAATTGTGCTCTGGCTTCCCTTAAGCAATTTGGGATACGCTGCTGTGAGGCCCGTGAACCTGAGGCCGGAGCCGGGCTGGCTGCTTTCGGCACGGAGCAGCCCCTTGGCACCGCAGCTTGCAGAGCGGCGCGGGGCAAGAGCCACGTTTCCCTCGTAGCCCAAGGCAGCCGGGCAGCGGGACACGTTTCCAGCTCCAGGATAATGCCAGGATGGCAGACGGGCCAGTAGCATCTTAACTCAGGTACCGTTGTCCCAGCAAGGTCTGTCCAAGGTCCCCAAGGATGCTACAGGCTTGCACTGGGCTGCCTCTGTTCAACAGGCGTCACCTCTTTGCAGAGGGAGGTTGACTCTAAAACACGCAGAGAGTTTACTTAAAAAACAACCTATACATGAGGCCTCGTTACTCCTGCAGTGGAGTTGCAGGCACATTTGGGTTGGATAGATCTGCAACCAGCGAGCTAATGGGTTTTGTACTTCATGGTTTCATCGATACAAGCTGTTTCCTTAGTTCCTGCCTCAGAAATGGGGAAAGTTGAAAGCAGCACTGTAGCAAGGCTGTGACGAGGACCAGCATGTCCCAAAGCAAGCCCTGTTGTTGGATTACTCCACATGCAGGGGCTTGCTTCTTCTTTTGAGGGAAAAACACTTCCATCTAGCCAACTGAACATTTATTAAAATTATAACTGAAATTAAAAGTGTAGGCAGGAAAAACTGCTAAAAAAATATTACAAAAACTTAGCTGACAAAAATCTTGTTTGCAAACCTTTTAAAATGCGAGCTCATTTAAACGTTAAGCACTGTGTGGAAATGGCCAAGAATAGCTCTGCTGAGCCTCGTCTCCTGAAGAAGCCAGCCATTCACTGCAGCTGCGGCCTGCCCAGTAAGTTGTAGCATGTCTTTCTGGGGACACAAATGCTGACCAAAAATTGTTTAGCAATTCCAGATGAAACACGCATCTGTATAAAATCGTTAGGACCTTGATATTTTTGTGTTAATTTTCATTTGCATTTGTAATATTCCAAAGAGAGGGAACAAAAGCAAAAACCACAAAGGACTACATCCTGCCAGGACTGAGCACCATCATCACGTCACTCTTCCCTGAGCTGGTCCTGCTGTTGCCTATTTCCCCGAAGCTGAGCAGGGGCTCTGAGGAGCTCGGGTTTGATTTAGCTGTAGGCAGCAGCACATTTCTCGCGGCCCCAGGCAGCCGGTGGCAGCGGATGGGCTGCGTTGCCTAGCAGGGAAAACATTCCAGGTGCTTTCGCCCCTCACCTCTATGCAGGTCTCCACCAACTAGTCCTGCCAGGAAAAGCAAGCGCTCCAGAATGTGTACCAGGCTGTGTGTTTGTCCGTGTAGCTGCTTAAATGCGTATGGTTTATTCTAATAGTCTTTTGTTATTGAATGATAGCAAATACAGCAGACACTGTGAAAGAAGAAGCGGGGCCAGTATCTTGCAGGTGAATAATTCAGTATCTTTAAGCATCGTTTTTCAATACTCAGAAAAATGTTTTCCAAGTGTTACTTGAATTGCTTTAAAGTGATCCCAAGTGGTGTATTTGTTCTTCCTGTGCTACAGCGAGTCTGATTACAAAGTGGGTTTAAATTAAGAGGGCCCTACTCTGATTTGTTACTCATGTTTCCTCCTTGCTTCTTGAAACCTGATTCCTCCAAAACACCTGAATCAGCTCAGGTTATACCTGCCTGTGCTTTCGGCTCCACCTCTGCTGCAGCCTGATGGAAATGTCATGGCTGAGTAGTAAGACTATGACCTCAGAGGCCAACTTCCCCCGCCTCTTACCCGGTTCCTCCTCAGATCTGCCTCACACAGGCCACTGTTGCATCATAGCATGGTGACACCGCTCCCCCCTGAGGTTGTGACATCAAAGGTAAATGCACACCCCCCTGCCTCTCTGTCTGTCCTCCTCTCTGTTTCACTATCGCCGTTCAATGTTTTTTGTACAGTTATCCTGCTGACATGGTCCAGCAGGAGGAGAGCAAAAAGATTCAGCATCTGCTTTTGGTTACACACCAGGCAAATCACTCCACTTCGCTGGCCCTTAGTTCCTACAGTCATAAATAGATACAATCTTTTTGACATATTTTTGCCATTTAGGAAGGAATTTGAAAGAGTTATTGGGCTAGATCGGCAATGTCAGAAGAGGTTGTTATGCATGCATAGATTTTTTCTGCTTTTAGAGGACATGGAGGTAAACTCAAAACAGACCCAGCCACATCCTTATTGGCCTCTGTTATGTTACTTTAGGTTTTGTAATTATATTTTTGCAGTAATGCATGTTGAAATGGCATTTACGATGGAGACACCATATGAAACTTTGAACACGCAGCTTCAAAATTATTTCCCTGGGTGTTTAAATTTTGTAAAGTTGTATGAAGTGATACTGAGCTAGATGGAATTTAAAGCCTAAGATTAAGTTGTAGCTGGAAAGCTCAGATCTGACTGAATGTTCTCCCAGGCTTTGCATGTGACAAGTAGCAAGCTATTTCAGACTAACATTTCAATACTGATTTCCTCACTTTAACTACTCAAATAAAGCTGGTCTGTTTGTCAGAGCTGCTGAGTGTGGTTGTTCCACTTAACCTGTGCAAAGATTGTGGGTATCTCTGAAAACCAGCCTGATTTTGTGGGTGATTACTAAATCGAGATATAAGTGACTACAATTTGAAGGCCAACTTTGAAAACACTGTTCTCTGTTTCTTTGGGTAAAATTTGCTGTATGAGAGAGAGATCCTATATACATCCATAACGTCTAAGTGAACATCAAGTCAGAATTCAAGAAAATACTTTTTTTGTGTTGTCCACCATAACTGTAAACAGCTATGGATATTAACCTGATTCACCAATGGCATCAGTAAGCACATTCATTACATTTTGTATAATGCTTATCTTCCCTTTGAAGTTCTCCAAGATCAAAGAGGTTTTAATCAATTGAAAATATACCTTGACCTTAGTCTTCACACCAATGATATTTTTCTATGTGTGTTCCAAGCATTGTCTTTTAGTCTTTGAAGTTAACCTGAAAATTTTCTGTCATTTTTTGAGTGGCATCATATCATTCTCAAAGGCAAATCTCATGAGATATTACAGAGAAGGAAAGGACAGAGGAAAAGGAAGTCTGAGGAGATAAGAGACTGTAAAAAGAAAAACACTGCTAACTGGAAAAGAGAAATACAAGCAAGCAAAAGTATAAAATAATAATACCAAATTCCATAAGAGAAAGAAAATATGAAAGAGGAAAAGTACAGGAATGAAAACCATCCAGAAAAGCAATGAGAAATGTCCAGCAACGATTTTTATGAAATTTTTTTCATGGGGAATGTCATTTGGCCTTAAAAAAAAGCTGTGAAAAAGCATTGGAGGAAATGAAAAAAAAAAGGTTTACTAAAGAAAGATAGAAGAAAATGAAGGGAAGGGAAAAGAAGATGTATAAGGCAACTCTCATCATTGTGCAGTAATATAAAGGAAAGAGACAATGAGGTTACAAAGAAAGACATATCATCTTTATTTAAAAATGGTACGATTACTACACAATTTAGCTGTAATGCCTTTTTAACCCCCAGGTTTTCATAAATAAAATTCTCATTATTCAATGCCTATAAACACCATCCTATTATAAAATAGTTGCAGCAGAATCTGTGATTACTGCATAACAATAACCAACAGACTTTTCCACATGTCTTTTAAAATGCGGAAACCTAAGCCTTGAACTTAATATTTTTCTTGAGACATGTCTCAATGTAAGATCATCATTTTTCATCTTCTTCTACTTCAAAGAAAATTCTCTCTCCTGGGCATATTTAATAGTTGTGTAGATGTCACTGTTTTCTTGTCAGACTGTACTTCCTAGTGCCAGAGACAGATTTCCTAACCAAGTGGAGAAGGTTTCAAGCTGACAATGAAATGGAAGAGCAGACCTCGCTTCACAGGCTGGTAGCATCTACTTACCTCTGCAGAGGAATTACTGCTCCCATTCCTGGTTCTGGTCCCATGTCCCAAGGCTGGAAGGGTCTAGGAAAGCTGCAGGGCTTGAGCAGTTTTGTTTGCTGGGCAGCAAAGATGGCATTGACCTCACTGTATTTTAGCAAGCTGAGAGTGTGGTGTCTTGCCCAAGCTATTCCTCTAAATTCCCTCCACAGATGATAGCAAAGGTTGAGACATGAAACGTGTTCTGGACGGTGCCTGTCAATCTCCGTTTTCTGTAGAGGAAGCCAAATTACACTCCCATCCGTTTTTTCCTGGGCACTGGCATTTAGCGCAAGAGAGAATTATGGCAAACATAGGAATTATTCTCAGAACTGAGATAAGAATGCACTGGACCTTCCTCAGCCATTGTTTCTCTTAAACTCCCAGTAACTTCGGGCTAAAGTGTTGACCAGAAAATGTGTTCAGCTCACCAACAGCTACAGAGCTAAGAGCAACCGGAATTAAAAGGGGAGTTTGGTCCCCAACGAAATGGATTTCTACATTGATTAAGCTCTCTAAAGCATATGGCTTTTAAGTTTCTAAATATTTGCTTTGCATCAACACTTAAACATAGGGGTGGAGAGCAGATACTCCTGCTATATTTGGTATTAAAAGGCCTGTGATTTTAAATAAAAGCTCTCTGCTTGTGTCTGTCCAGCAGAGAGCAGCCTAATGTCCAGGCGAGGAGGCAATTATGTGTTACTTCTACATATACTGTTCTCTGTGCCGTTTCCTTCCACAAGTACATAGCTTGTTAATTAATGTAATGCAGTCCTCCTCTGACTCACTATATTTTTCCAAATGCTTTCAGTACCAAAGATATTTTTGATTTTCTTTTTTTCCGAAGCAAACCCTGTAGTAAGGAAAAGCTTGCACTGTGCATCAGTTAAGCCGCTTGGCACTGTACATACCATTCTGCTTTTAAAAACACACAGGACCAAGTTCTGAGACTATGTGGAAGAGGTGATTCATAAACACAGATAACTGTGGATTGGAGCTGGGCAGAGCTGGCGGGATGGCACAGCCTGCATCTCAGCTGCCTGGCCGGCAGAGCGTTATATATACTTAGATATAGTGTTTCACACAGGTGAGGCTGGGCCAAAGTGCCATTTGTGATTCTCGCCCTGCCGGTCGCAGGGAGGGTCGGTGCAGTTAGGAGGCTATCCTTTCTCAAAACATCTCTGCGGTGGTGCTGTGATCATTTATTTTTTACCTACAGGCCTAGAAACGACCAGTGACAACCAGGGACAAATAAGGTATAGATGAATATTGCTTTAGAAAAGGTAGTTCTACCCCAAAGGGCTTTCAATTAAAAGAGTGTACACATCATACCACAACTTAAAAAAAAAAAAAAATCAGTAAGGCAAAGAACAAGTTAACAGTGAAATCATTCAGGCCGGGCATAAAAGGAAAAAATTATCCAGTCTGCTGGCCTCAGATTAGGAAATGGGGCCCTGTTTCCCGTTCCACTAGAGACTTCTTCTGTGAGTGAATCAGTTCATGCCAGATTTTAGGAAAGAATTTACCTATTTCAACTTGCAAATTGAAATTTGGGTGGTGTTTTTAGCAGCACATATGTACTTCACTTCTGTTTAAAGCAAGAACCTTTGTACTTCGGAAAAAAATCTCTCCGTGTGCTTGTCCTCATCTTTAGATATAAAAATACAGGATCCTTAGTCTTTCTGGGCCTCAGTTTCACTTACAAAAAAAGTACTTCCCCACAATATAGGTGTATTGTGAAGAGAGTCATGCAAAATATCTCTGAAAGGTTAGACACTCCCCTGTGAAAGTCTCATAAAATCAACTGAAGAAAGAGCATGCTCAGTTATCTGTAACTGATGATTTCTTCCTGTTGCTGGTGTATTTTGAAATGTTGGTTGTTTTGGGCTGACTAGCTGATTGCTTTCTGCTAGAGACAATTCTTCTGTAAATACTTTTGGTATTTTACACTTTACAGAAACTCAGACTGAGCATGCTATGGGCACTGTTCCTCTGACTCATTTATTGATCGATTTTTATCTGATGTACACTCCTAGGAGTTCAGAGTCTTTTAAATAAGTCATGTGCTGCTTTAAAAATTTGCTTCATATAAATTTGCATTTTCCATTAGTGACACTGAGAACTAAAGAGAAAGGCAACTAGCTATAACGAGCACCCGGCATCTAAAGAATATGTTCATTATAAAGTGACAGAAGGACAATCTTGCCTTACAAGGCGTCTATGCATTTTTCAGAGACTCAGCTTTTCCAACTTGGGGCCATAAACAAATAACACACTTAAGACACCTTCAGTACTGAATACCTACAGCTCTCACTGAAAGTTACATTTGCTCAGCATCTCTAAAATTCAGTCTGCTTACAATTCACCTGCACAAATATGGAGCAATATGCTTAACCCAGTTTTGAAAAGTTGTGCCATGCTATATAACAGGTTTCCAACTCAATAGCAGGACATTTCAAAACCCTCCAGGTACACCGATAAAGCCCACACTTGTTAGGATCCTGTTGTTGAAAGATTCATTAGGGGAATCTTTCCTCTTTCCCATTTTCTCCCCTCTCAGCCCATCTACATATCTTTGGAAGCACTGAAGCAATCAGTTTAAGGCACCACCGAATATGATGGAGTGACACTGGCACATAACCCTGTTAATGTCAAGTTTGCCTCAATAGCTAGAAAAAAATCCCATAACTGGCTTATGGGACGACAGAGAAGGCAGCAGCCTCTGTTTTCCCCCATGCACCTGCACATCTGGCAGCTCAGTGACACACATGGGCTGTGTAACGTAGTGCAGCTGGAGTAACACAGTTGGATTTGGCCCTTTGATAGTTGGGCAGAAGCAAGAGTTTCAAGAAACTCATCAGTGGTGCCTGGACTTTTGGAGGGCAGCAATGTCATAGGCTGCAAACAAAAACCCCCTAGCTGCGATACCTCCTTGAAGATGTTCACGTGAGCCTTCTTACCCATCTGTCCAGCTTCCCTAATGTGAAGCAATGGGGTAACAGCATCTCAAATGCAGTTCATTTGTACTGCTTTGTAAAAATGGCTTTTTAAATTTAATAGGGGAAAATCTGTAGGGGCTTTTAACTCCTACTTTTTATTAAATACTCAAAGCCTAGAAGAGAACGATGATGTTAAAAGGGGACAGTTACAGTAACAATAATTAGTTTTATAGAGCTCCTTACATCAATAAAATTTTAGAGGTCATTACAAAATTGGAATCATTTGAGTTTACGCATCCTTTATAAGGAAAGTGAGTATTGCTTTGAAAACACTTTAAGAACTGATGTACGAATTGTTATGTTAGAGGTCAGGATAATTTTACTGTTTATTTCATCAGGAGTAAACTTAGGTTTGTACAGCAGATCACAGATTTGAATTAATGAAGACCTTAATGACTGCAACTGAGTCACTTAAAGAGCAAATGAACATTTCTGGCTCATTAGAGATTAATTAAAAAATATTAACTTTAAGTTCTTCCTTACAATGTTAGCTTTGGATTAAGAGGGGTTTCATTTTGAAACGCATAACAATGCATTGTTATACCTCAGAAAAATAAGGTACAAGAAAGTAGGTTCATATCCGAATCAAGAAAGATCTCTGTGTGTACTTTGCTCGTTTTGACAATAGTAGTTCAATGACTTAATTAGCTGGAAATTTCTGGAGCAGCATGTACTTGTAAGCAAAGAACAGTAGTCTTACATTACTGAAAAGAAATTTCGATCGGACTTTCAGTATTAAATAACAGTGCTCAGGATGTTTTAAATAAAACATGCAGCTTTTAATGTTCGTGCCAAAAAGCAGCTGGATTTAGCATCCTGAACAAGCCTGTTTGTGCCAGCTGACCACCCTGTGTATGTGGCACCTCTTTTGCAGTAGAGTTTGTCTACACTGACGCATTGGTTACTGTCAGACATTGACCAGCTACGTTGATGTTACACATTATGCAATGCCAAGACTTTGTCCACCCCGAAAACTAAGTTGTACTTAGTATTTTATGCACTTAGGTGTTCTACTGTGATGTAAATCTTCCAGTTTAGGCAGCCCATTAGACATGGGCTTCATCCGCTTTATTTCAAGTGCTTTCTTGCACACCGCAAGGTCAGAAATAAAGCCTTTTTGAGCTGTAAGTCTAGCACGCATTGGCTAGATTAGCTCGGTAATATCTAGTCCTAGTTTTATGATGTCACCCTACACAGCACAGAAACAGAAGGAATAATCAACATCATATTTAGTGTTCAGAGCCAAGTTAAAAATGTCTCCTGTTTAGTACCTGGTCTGTTTTTCAGCCCACAGTTTTACAGGTTGTACTGAATTAACCATTCCTACTGTGTACTGTGAGTGTGTACAACACATCTTTGTGATTTATCGGCCTTTATGTCATTAGAATTATTTTCAAATGTTTTCATATGTTGTGCCTTAGGGATTAGTTGCCTTGGGAATCACTTGTATTATTTAACATTATTTTCCCTAGCGGTACAGCATGATCTTGACAGATAGCCTTAAATGGTGTAGAGGTGGGGGGTAGTGTAGTTTTCAGCCATCAGTCTGATACCCTTATTTAACAAAATTGCCATGATATTAAACATAAGTAATCCTTTCCAAGCATACAGCCAAGCTTGTGTCAAAGGATCAAAGTTTACACCATTTTATTTCTTCAGCTGAAAAAATAGAGCTAACAGGGACTGAAAATTGATTTGTATGGTGCCTATGGGTGCATACAGTGTTATAGCACTTAATCTGGATATGATACTTGGGCCTGAACACCACATATGACTCTGGACAAATCATTTAGGTTTGTTGTCTCTCCATATTGCATAGCTAGAGTTCATATAGTTCAGATAGATGTATTAATGGTAAGTGAAAATACCTTGTGTCCAGAAATCAAATATATCTATTTGACATTTGAAACATGGCAAACAGAGTAAATCAAATGCAATTTCAGCTTTTTAGGGTAATCTTGTGTGTTGGTTTGGAGAGGGGGCAGCTGTGCTTTGGTAATGTCTTTAGATATATGGCACTCTAAATGGTTCCAGATTTTAATCAAATTTAGTGTTATCACAATTTCTCTGACAAATTGCAGGGAGTGGAGGCATTGTTTCTTATAATTATCATTCAGCATAGTTATTATAATGGCTTTTTGGAACGCTATTTTTTTCATATACTAATATTCCTATTATTCGGTGTATGCAGTCTTTTGTTTAGTGCAGAGATAAAAGTATTTGTTATCCAGCAAACCAGGCTAATTTGCAATAATATGTGGGAGATCCACTGTAAATTATTGAACAAAAAAAGCAGGCCACAATACCAAATAACTAAAACCACCAGTTACAAGTAACAAAATGTACTTGGATTATTTTAGCAACAGTAATTTTAATTCCATTATAATTGACTTGTAAATTAGCTTCCTTTTTAAGAAAAAAAAAGTACATCTTCTATTACTATCTGGGTTTAGTACTTGGCTGGGAAAAAACACAAGAGAATTAGGGTAAGACTTATTGCTCTGCTGAATGTAGGTCTACCACTCTTTCCTCACGATGATATGACTGTAGTTGTTGTTAATGAACAGAACGGGTCTCCTAGCTATAGAAATTCATTAGGTTTTCTCAGACTTCTGTGTTAGGAACATTAAGGCATTCTGGCAGCTCTCTCACTATTCAAATTACTAAAACCTATCTGATCTAGACAGAAATCACACAAACTGTATTTTAAGACGTTTACAAACTCTTCTTTAAAATAGCAAATTAACTCAAGATTTTAACTCTACCATAACTTATAAATCTAGAGACCAAGTATTGTAATTTAAAGTATTGAATTCCAGTCATAATACTTACCAACATTTAGTTTAGCAATTTTCTGATCTCTGCTACTATACTGTTCGCACACTGTTCAGACCATCATTGAAGTATTGCTTTTTCAGGTTTCTGAACAGTCAAGAAATTAAGCAATGATGAAGAGAAGCTGTGAGCAGCTCCCCTAAAAAAGCCAGTCTTCCTTTAGAGAAAAACACATAAACCTGTGATCCAAAATGGACTAACTGTAAGCCCAATCTCATGCTGGTTTTTTGTGACAGCCCCTCATGTAAGTAGCCATGGTCATTCCAGCTGACCTGGTCCCATTTATACATAAAGAATAAAGTATCAGGGTGAACCTGCCTGCAGCTCTCAGAGGAAGACACAGCAGGCTGTTAAAATCACAACCAAATTTACACCTGTTTTCTGCAGCCAGAACTAGAAATCCTGGGGCAGGCTGCTTTCTGGTGTGGTCAAGATATTCATTACAATGCCAAAATTCAGTCTGCTGCAAACCTGTGAAGCAGTAGTTCAGGTGACAAACACCTGGTAGAGGAGAGCAGAATCGAAAGTCTTGAGGTGACTAACTTCCCTGGGCCGTTCTCGGTGATCCAGCCAGCAAGAGGGCTTCACAGTATCTACATTGACCCATGGCTGCCTAGGGAAGGAGCAGCAGCAGATTAAGCAAAGATTGCCATATTTGGCTAGCCATTATTAGCCTGCCTTTTCAGTCATTATATTGATCTGGCATTGTCCCTCTTCCAAATGCAGGGCCTTGTCTTCTCCGAGAGGAACAATGTAATCTCAGTTAGTTTATACAAGCAGTAATGATAGGCAGTGAGCCCAAGGCTGATTTACTAGCAATGATGGACAGTCATGTAACTCAAATTTTCCAATCAGCAGAAAAGCTGCAGAAATTTATAGCCTTTTCCCAGTATGTTCAAATACTGTACCCAAGCATTTATCCCTTTTGTGAACACTCTGTTGTATTCCTTGTACCTCAGCTTGCAACCCCTAAGAAAGGACAGTGAGGGCAAAAACATGCCTGTTGCCCCTCACTAGTTCAAGCAACAGGGGTTCTCAGAGCCGGGGAGCAAACTGTGCTCAACTCAGAAGCAGGGATGAAGCCTTAAAATGAGGAGCCATCACTTATGAGCTTAGCGAAACACTCTTGACTGAAACATTGTGGAAAATGGATGTGCCAAAAAGAGCAAGAGCTGTTCAAAACAGTCAAGAAATCCTTTCTAAATATGAGTATTAACATAATATAGTATAGTACAGGAACAGCTAGGCACTACTAGCAGTGACTGTATTGCTTCCTTAAGTCCATGGCATCAAACTGAGCAATAATTGGCAGATTTTATGCTATTCCTTAAAACCAGCAAACTGTCACTAGAGTAGCTCCCTAGTAAAGCCACTTAATCTCAATTTTGCTTTTCTTTGAGATTCTCTGTCTGGCATTAGGCATGGAAATAGAAAGGCACAAGAGCCTCCTCCATATTCTGTGGTTCTTTAGAGACACTGCATATGAATAACAAAGGTTACGGCTGGTATGCATTCCTGATGTCAGCTGCTTTCTCAAAGCACTCAAGACAATCCTCGCTGTAACTGGGCTACAATTTTTGACAAATACATTTGCTGAAAAAAAAGATAACTGTAGCTTAGCCATCTCAAACTACTAGCAAATTTGCAAGCAGGAGGTCCCACCTCCCTGCTGAATGGCACAACAGCAAGAGAACAGCTCCCACTCTTTTTCATTTCTATAAAGTGGAATAGGTGGTGGGCCTGAGAAAGATCCATGCTCGTATAACCAAAGCCTAATGCTGGATGGGAAGGGCACTCTCCTGGGAAGGGAGGCAGATTTATAGATGTCTCCTAGAGAGGAAAGATCTGGGACAGTGCTCTAACCCAAGTCACTGATTAAAAAGAAAACAGAACCCAGGCTTCTAGCTTTCCATTTCCTTTAGCCTGTGTACTCATAGCCACATTATTTCCTTTCAGGTCAAATGAAATGCTTTGTGTTAAGCAAACTGAAGATTTAGGAAGGGAAGGGGGATAGAAGAGGAAAAGGCAGGAAGGCCAGAAAGAATCGTTTCAACTGGAAGAAACTGCAGAATTTTCCATCTGACGTGATCTGTAACAATTTCTGAAATCAGTTATCTACTCAGGCCTTCTCCTGCAAAAGAAGATGGCTACTAAGAACATCATCAGAAAGAGGTAATTCAAAATGCTCTTCCTTGAGTTTGTTAATGCCAGATTCAAATACAAAATACTGGTAGTCTCTAGAGGCAGTGAGACTTCTGAGCGAGCAGTTTGGTTAAATGGTGGGCAAAACTTTGTCCATTTTTTTCAGAGAACAGAAAATAGTTTTTATTGGTTTCTAATGGGAAGTTTGATGACACCAAACACAAGGGAAACCCTAGACAAATCTCTTTGAGGAAAAAAAAATAGGAAAACATTTTAAAGCTACTTTCTGGAGGTAAAGTGTTCTCAGAAATATCAGTGATTCTGATCCAGCTTTCAAAAATGTATAAGATACCCACAAATACATACAAAAATCTCTTCTACTACAAGCTCTTGATATACCGAAAGACCAAAAAAGACCAAAAAAGTTGGCCCCTGAACAGATCCCAGATATCTGGAAATAGCATCTGCTTTTGAAACTTGAGGATGTATGATTGGGTACACAGTAATTTGACTATGAAGAAAAAATGAACACAGTGTATTAATGAGTCCTCATCTGCTGTGTAAATGAGAAAGAAATCCAGACAGCTCTGTGCTTCTTTGCCAGGTTGCCAGATGGATTTCAAACATATGTTGCTGTGACTTCTAGCACAAAAAGTCTTTACTCAGGCATGCACCTAACAAATATCAGACAACTTCCCTAAAAGTTTGACTGATCACCTTTTGCTGACCCTCATTATTTTCACTCAGACATTTTCAGTTATGCTTTGGAACATATTTTTATGTCAGTGAGAGGTGCTGAGCAAATATGCGGGCACTTCATTCTAATCCCACCATATTCACATACAACTTGCTTCCTGATACGAAAAAACACATGTTGTAAAATTTTGCATTGTGAAATTTTGGCTTTGTCAGCTGTAGCCATACATTGTAAACATATTACCTGTGAAATTCTGGCATTCAGAAACAAAAAAAATGATTTGAGAGAAAGTCTAATAGAAGTCTAATAGTGGTGGCTAAGTTTCTGAGGAGCCTTGGGTCCATCTTTTCTCAAGGATGAAGGAGAGCAAGCAAGTGAACTCCACTCACCAGGACAGGTTGGAATTACGCGTGTAAAACAGGGTTCCAGACAAAACACCTTTCCTTGTGACAGATTCAGGTGTGCAGTTCAGATTTGTTTGTGCTGCCTGTCGCACTGCAGAATTAACATTGCTTTTGGGATATGAGAATTCTTTACCTCCAGGTCTGAAAATTTCAAGTACATAACTGAGAAGGTCTCATAGTCACATGTATGACAACCTCAGCCTTAGGGCTTGTGAGTTCCTTTTCACAAAGAAGGAAAGGATCATAGTACACTTGCATCAGATTTGATGAAAACCCATAGGCCTAAAAGCAGATGCTAGTAGGCCCACCTTCACGGCATGGAACGCAACAGCTTTAAGAGGCTATATATATACAAGAGATTGTTAAAAAAAAAAAAAAAAGGAGAAAAATCCCCCTCTTTTAGGAAATACGTCTGCAAACTTTTTTGCATGTTTCCTTGGAGATTTACCAGTCTAGGGAGCAGAGTCACAGCTCCTTTCCCACTAGCGCTGCCAAGGGTGGCAGGAATGCTCTGCTCACACATGAGAAACTCCTGTGCAGAGCAAAGCCGGTGCCACTGAACGCTGAGTCCAGTCCTGAGGGACTTCTTGGGACTTGTAGCTTGCTAACTCTCCTCCTTCCCTATTCCACACAGTTTGCATATCCTGATGACCTCTTTTAAAATTTGGCAGATCCCATTTAACAAATTACATTTGCTTTCACCTGCTTTCCCCTCACACTACTTGCTCAGATCATTCATAATGCGAGATTTTTAGTTAAAGCTGTACATATCCAGTGGCTTTTTGTATCTAGATGTATTATGAAGGCTAAATTATCCATTAATAATTTATTTTTGTAGCTCTATTATATTATTTCCCCCAGCAAATTATATTAACATTGCTTTTCTTAGTGCCCACAGCATCTGAAGAATTTTCTTGGCAGTAAGTAAAGAGCAGGCTCCCTTCATTGGTTACACTCGCCAACTGCCTCCTCATAAATACAAAGCACTGCACTATGTAATTGAGAGGAGAATAATACTAATTAATATTGTCATACCTGTAAGAAAAGACAAATGAACAGATTAAAGTTCTACTTCATACATACACTCTTTGAAACCAGTGATGATTGAAAACATTTAGTAGGTCATTTTTTGTAAAGTGGCTTTTAAAAATCTTCTATAATTCCTCAAATGTACTGGTTAGTGGAAAGCATATTGATTAGCCTAAGCGTAAGACGTGTACTTTAACAGGAGAAGTAGTGCAAGATTCCTGTTATCTAGAATGGTTCTGGAGGAGGTTTTTCAGGGAGACCTTCAGAAGAAATCTTGTGACCTTGAAAAATTGTGTGCGCACACTGACCATAGCCAAAGGATTTCACAATACACTACCTTTTCACACTAACTTTTCACTGATTGAAAAATATAAATACACTCTGGAATCTCTATAGCATAGGCCGCCTAGTAACTTCCATGATAGGTGCAAGCTTAGCAGTGATGTCTCTGCTATTAGCTGCCCTCTCATCTTAGATTCTCTGTGAACAGTAGGAATAATTTCAGTGTCATGTAGAGCTTGGCATCCAGGCTAGCTTCACCTAGTTTTTCCAAACTATTAAGGTTATTTGCAAGCTGAAGTTTTTTTTTGTTTTATTTTTCTCCTTTAGGTCAGTATCATAATCAGAGAAACATTTGTTGTGTTCAAGATCTGGCTGTAATTTACATAAGACATTGTAATGTGGTGTATTTGACCTCATTCAGTACTTTTGTATATCTTACAGAGTCAGTAAATTCCACGCAGCAGATTTGTCACGTTGTTTGGTTAAACACTTCTGCAATAATGCCTCTTTGTATTTTTGTTTTTTTTTTTTTTTCTTTTTGGTTTTGGTAGCCTGAGTCACTGGTGCACTGGCAGCACAACAGAAATCATATTTGATAAGAATGGGGCACGAAAACTGGTTATCATTGATCATTAGCTGGTCCTCCTGGCTGTGTTGAGGGGGTGATAAAACCGCTGTTTCAGACAACCACAGTAGCTGTGAAAAAGGACAGCAAGCACAGACTGTGTATGAAACTAACAGGGAAAGAATCCCTGCCCATCCATACCACCCCCTGACAGCAGTAATAAACTAGCAGACACTGCACCTCTGTGTCCTTCAATGACTCATTTTTCATCTCTTTGCCCATACCAGCCAGTTGCGAATGGAGCTTCCCACTTGCATTGACAGCAAACATTATCATTATAATTTTCTCGCTTGATGTGTGCTGATTCACTGCTGATGCATCAAGTGTGAAACCTGAAGTTACTTTCAAGACAGGTCTTTCTCAGCAGCATCATAAGCTCATTCCTGTAAAATTGGGTAGATTTCTCTCATGAAACTTCTCCTCGAAATTTTGGCTGCCTCAATCTCTAGGGGGAAGCTCCTCTCCTTTCATTCAAAGTACACAAATTGCACTGGACAATTTACAATGCATTAGCCATCCTGCTATGAAAAATTTGGTGATATTTATTTTGGCATTCAGTTCCCTTTTCTGTCTGTGGCCACTTATCCTGAAACTGGAACTCTTTCAATGGATTTATGAATGAATCATGTTATGCCTGATGTCTAATCTTTCTAGTGAAGATGTTTTCATGGCCTGCCTTTTCAGAATGCCAACCAAGCTGTCACCATCATTGATAAAATTAGAGAACTGTGCCTTGCCTCCTTAAAGTGCATGCAGTTCTCAAATCACAATGCAGCTCTAAAAGAAAATCCTCAACCCTCAAAATTCTCCACTCGCAAACTTCTAGAAAGTTAAACCCAAAAGCAAAAAGCCCTGTCTAGTGCAGGATGGCAATGACGATGGTGCTAATTCAGACCTTCCTCCTCCCCGTATTTTCCATCATTTCTTTTTGTCTTTCCTTGCTTATCTATGGCCCTATCTTTCCCTTGTTTTAGGATTTTAAAACAATGATGACTTTATCCCTGTACAAATACAAGTCTTGTAAAACAATTTAAAAAATTAGCTTCCAAGATTGAAAAAACAGTCCTTATTTTTAATGATCAGTCTCCCCTTCCTTTGGATTTGGTCCCTTCTCCTGCAGTCTGTCCTTTCCCGGTTCTCAACACATCATGCAGAACTGCCCCACTGATGAGGTATACAGCATAACATACGCTGTTATGCTCTAACGTAACTCACATGTGATAACAAGCCAGAAATTTCAGTCATGCCTAAGAATGGTATTTGCAAAGCATGTCTACAAGGGCAAAATTAATGCAAGTGTTGTGATGCCATCCAGCTGACAGTGTTCATGGTCTGTATTAAACCCACTCCTAGAACAGTGCTTCTTGAGCATTAAACCACAACTATTTCATTAGAAGAGCTGTGTCAATGAATTTGCTAGTGTCCACTTCAGTGGGTTATGCTGAAGTAAGGTGTTATTATACAAGGAAATAATTTTACAAGCACTTAGGTGACCAAGGGTCATTAACTTTGAGAAAGGCCAATTTTTGAAAATGGTGCACAGCTGGTGGAGCCAGGATGCAAGTGAAGCGTTTTGCAGAGCAAAGATAATTTCTCTCTGTTTCTCTCTCGTTTCCCCAGTTTCTTTCCTTTGAAGCTATTGCATTTTCTGATTGAATTCCAATGTTCTTTATTCTAACGTAAAGGAAAAAAAAAATCTAATGACTTCATTTGAATTGCTCCAAATTTCTTTTGGTATAACTCAGACCAGAATCTGACTTCCTCTCTGCAGGGAAAATCTGCATGGTTTCTGATGGTGCAGTACAGAAAACCTTGACAAAGCAAAATACTCAAATACCAAGTATCTCTGTGAGGTACTTAAATCCCATCCTTTCCTTTTGCAGCACACTTTCACGAATGTAATTCTACAGCTCCCAGGAATAAAGACGACGACAGCCTGACTCCGAAACGTTACTTTTCCGAAGCCTGTATTAATTTTGGTATGATTTTGCATTATCCATTTCGTACCGTTACAAAGAGAAATTAACCAGCCCATTTAAAAGGTACATAAAGGTGATTGCAAACATGCTAGGAAGTTTATCTTTTACTCATACATTAGAATTCGCTACACTAGGTATTTTAATTCAAATTTGTTCACGGATTGCAAACAAGTTCAGGTAGCTATCGCTAAGCTCCTCAGACTGCCTACACGTGCACGCGTCTTCCAGTCAGCCAGCAACCCGGCGATAAAACTTCCTTTCTTTCAACTTCTGGTCCTGTCCTTGTCTTTGCAATGTTGCTTTTTTTCCCCTGAAATCCTCAATTCCAGAGAGATTTCTAAATATATCTAGTCATCGTGATAGCGACACTGTAATCACCATCAAACTTCGCTACACAGTGTTTTATTGCCCTGGGAGGTAGCGTTTAACTTAATGCATCCTAGAGGGGGACCTCGCCTGGCCCAAATCCAAAAGCCTCAAGAGCGGCTATCGCGCTCGCCATGCCGCGCGGGGAAAGCGAGGAACCCCGGTTCCTAACAACTATGAAAGCGCCTCGATCCAGCCCTTGGATGGAGGCTTTAAACCGCATCGCGCTGAAACGCTCCCCGGGCACCGGCACCCCGGGGCCTGGGCGGCCTTTGGGGCCGGGCTTCGGCCCCTGCTGCCCTTCCCTGGCCGCTGGGCCGGGGGAGGGCGGAGGAGGCGGGAGGCGGCCGGCGCCGGGGCCGGGCGGAGCTGCGCGGCGCGGGGAGGGGAGGGGCGGCGCCTGGGCGCGCTCGGGGCCGCGCTCGGGGCCGCGCTCGGGGGAGGCGGCGGCGGCGGCGGCGGCAGCAGCAGCAGCAGCAGCAGCAGCAGATCCGGGCCCGGCGGAGGCGGAAGGGGCGGGCGGACGCGGCCTGACTCTGCGGGACGCGCGATGCTGGTGAGTGCGGGGAGGCCGCGGCGTTGTGTCGCAGCCAGGCCGGCGCCGCGGCCGGGCCGGGCCGGAGCGGGCGGGGGGCCGCGGGCCGAGGCCAGGGCCCGGCACTGAGTCACGCCGCGGCGGGAGGCGGCGGGGCCCGTCTGCCTTTCTTATCCGCGGGGCCGGGCGGGCGGCGGAGCCCGGCCCTGGTGCCGCCATCCCGGCCCTGGTGGCGCCGCCGCGGGCCGGGCCGGGGCGCGGAGGCCTCTAGCTACGCACTGCAAATACCTCGCTTGGCAGCCGCGGCCCCCGCCTGCCCGCCGCGGCCCCTGGCTGCCCGGGCGCCGCCGCGGGGAGCTGCGCCGTGTCTGTGCTGCCGCCTCTCGCCCCGGTGTGTGCCCTCTGCGAGTTGCTGCAGCTGCACCCACAGAAATCCCCCCCCACCTTGTCCCTCCATGTCCCCCCATGTCGCGCAGGTCGCCCCTGTCACCTTCTCTGGGTTTCCACCGCGGCCAAGGATTGGGATCCAGGCCTCCCCCTAGCTCTGTCTGTGCCCTCCCCCCCATAGCCCTTTCCTTGTTGATTTATTTATTGTCTCTGTCCAGGTAACTAGCCCCCCAGGTTTAGGTCATAGCGAATAGTTAACTCGTCAGTCTCCCTGTAACTTTGCTGCTGGAAGGTAACTGTGTCTCTCTTGGGACCTCTTCTTGTCCTCCTTATTTCCCCTTCAAGTTGTATTCTTTCACTGTTGTTATTCGCTGATTACCTTTCCTCTTCCAGCTTTCTTCCCCCCCAGTAACTATTTCCTTCACCGTGAGTCTTTGCCCTTCTGATCTTATTTCCCTGTCATTAAAGCCTTTCTTGTGATCTCACCTAATACTCCCTCCTTTTGACGTGCTTTGCTCCATAGGCTCCAGTGCTGTCTCCCCCACTTTGTATTTAAATCCGCGAGCTGTGCTTTTGAGGAGGAAGGAACTTAATCCTTGACTATCTGTATATATGTTAGTCAGTACAGGAGGACACAAATTTAAAAAAAAAAAAAAACTGTTTTACCTCATTTTATTTGTTTATTACTGACTTCCTCAGCAATCTTTCCCCCAGTATATACATTCATATATATTCACATGCTCTACCCACTTCCTCCAGCAAGAGACACACACACACACACACACACCCACCCACCCACCCACCCACCCCTGGTGCTAGTCCAGAAAAACCAACTCTTTGGGAAAACCTTTTGGTAGGACCAAGGGGAGTGGCCTGTGGGGACAAGAAATTTCTAGTGGCTCTGTAACTTAAATTAGTGCCAAACATTGTTTCTAACTCTGTTTTGTGAATTGGTACTTCAGCTGAGGTAAAGTACGTTCGGGATGGTTTCTCATTAGGGAAGTACTAAGAGGCCTCACTAGTAGCATGATGCATAGTTTTTCCCCAGAAAATGCTCGCAGTGAACTGCTGCCATGTTGAGTATCGATGGCTGGGAGTCTGTGTTGCCTGGCACCTTGCTTGTGTCTCTGCTAGTGACTCTACTGGAAAATAGTCTTTTCCCTCTGCTTTGTGATTTCTCTTGTTTCTCAGTATTAGGTTGCCCAACTTTCCATTTTACATCCTTCTTAATTGCTTTAGTTGCTAACATTGATTGCATTTTATAATCATATCACCATGACGTATTTGAGGTCCCATTTAAACACTGGATGTAGTTGTCCTGTAGAGGTGTGGGGAACAGGTTCAGATTTTTGGAGTAATTTAGGCACCTTACTTAAGTATCTAATGTTAACAGCTTATTCACAGTAGGATCTGTTTTTTCCTCTTTGAGAAAGTAACTGGAGGACAACTCAGAGCCACTGAATTAGGTTTCTAGTCTGAATCACTCCTCTAGAGGAGTCTTTTTGCATTGCCTATCAAGGGGTCATATGGAAAACAGTTTCTTACTTTAGATGCCTAAATAAGGCACACATGTGCCACTACTCTGATGACAAAACAGTTGTGCTGATTTAACCGAATGATTCTGCTTCCATCTTTATCCTTTCTACACTGGTTTATACCTGCCTTCTAGCTTGAACCTGTTACTTAGTCTGCCAGCATGAGAAAATTGAATCACTGTAATTTTATCATTTAAATTAATTTAAGCTCAATTGATGCACACCCTTATTTGGAAGCTGATTTGAGGGTGGCTTTTTTGATTTCGGCTTATTCTCATTATTACCTTAAAGTCTTACATCCTAGCTATATTGTTGTGAATATAACATTGGATCCTTTGAGAAAGTTGTTAAATCAGGTATTGAGCTTAAGGAGAGTGTTTTCTTGTAATTTAGATGTCAACACTTCTGAATGCTGCTGTTCATCAGTTATGTTTCTCAAGTGGTGTCTACTTTTGTGTAGTTGCACAAAACTAACTTCACACTTTGGTGAGACCCAGGTTAATGATGAGTCACATCCTGGCTGTCAGTGTTGAGGTGAATTGGATATACCTGGAATCTTCTCTTTTGGCACTGAGACTGTTTGCTTAGTTATTTATTTATTTTTCCCAGTGGATGAAACAGCTTAAAAGAAGTCTCACTTGTAGTTACACCACTGTCAACGTCAAAAATACACATTGTGAATGTGATGTGAGCAAGCTGTCCTGGTAAGAGGTTGTCTGTGTGTCACAGGTGGATACCTATGTCATTTGTACTACACTTTTTTGCCAGGATTTTCTAACTTGCTGAAGGCGAAATCAGATGGAAGTGTAATTTGGATCAGTGCTGCTGTTTTGCTGTCGTGGTGATGCTTCTGTACGTAGTGTACTGTCTAACCTGGTCTGTGTTGAGAGGGGAAACTGGGCAGAGGTCACACGTTGGTGGGCATGCTGGGAGGACGTGCATGGGCAGTGCCAGCAGTGTGTAGGTCAATACGGTCATCTGCTTTCCTGCTCTACAGAGCTTGGAGGAAAGAACAGTGGAAATTGCTAAAAAAACAAAAAAAATCAACCAACCAAACAAAAAAACCTTGATCCTGGAAGTCCTGTGGGCACTTCAGGAATGTGTGAACTTGTTTTAAACTGACAACTTATGTGCCAGCTTTGGGTTTTGGCAAAGGTGAGCTCATATATGCTGTTTAATTTCAAGATAAACTCCATGTAAGCAACTGATGATCAGAACCAACATTTAGAGGCCTAGTTAACAGTAGTAGCCTATACATGGTGCAAAATAAAACTTTTTTTAAATGTGTTGTGGAGAGCATTCAGTTCCTCTTCTTACTGAAAGTTCTCCTTTAAGAAATGAGAAGGCAAAGATCAAGAAAAATGAATGGCTGGAAAATTTTAGAGAGCTCTTGAGCTTGCTTACTTTTGGATTCTTCTTTAAGTAACTTGCTATTCTTTTATAAGAGCTGTAGCTCTTTCACTGAAAGAACTACAACCAGTTGGCTGCTGATGGTCGCACCACAGTGCAGTTCAGATCTCCTATAGACACGACTAAATGACACGGTAGTAAGAATTTCTGGAGCTGATGTGCACTGCTGTAGTGCTGTAACTTGTAGGCTTGCTTTAAAGTAATTACAGAGGTAAAACATTGGTAGATTTAAACATTCTTTGTATTATCCAGCACGAGTAGTTACACAAGGTTTAATCATGGAATAGTTGCAGAGCAGCTGGTGGGGAAAAATACTGGTTTAGGAAATAATCTGTGTCTTGGTGGGTTATTTTCTGATGGTTTTCTTTTTATCCACAAAACCCCTGATGTCACAATGGTGACCTGCTTCATGTTGCTAAATCACCTCTTCTTATAAGTGATGTAAGTCAAAATGTCTTTTTTTTTAAATCTAATATTTCACTCTATTTAATGTAACACTTCTGAAGTCACTCTTCATCTGAGAATCTTAAGAAAAAAAATTACAAAAATGAATGAAGGCTGCTGTGAAGATGAGAAAATACTAATTCCATTTTGTGCTTCAGAAAACTGTGGCACAGAATCACAATTAGTGTTGGGTTTGGGATCTCTTGGTATTTTGTTCTCAAGATTGTCTTACCTTGAATAAACAATACAGTTTTGATGTGGTGCTCTTTCAAAAACTCAGAAAAAAATAATCTCATCTCCTTTTCTTTCCCTTTGGTTATTCTGGTTTTGGAGTCAGGTTTACTATTACAGACTGCTTTAAATCAGTACTAAGACTAAAGGATCACACATGTTTTCTTTCTTTCTAATGTCCTTGTAGTCGTGCAGTAGATGCCAGTCATAGTTCAGTACTCCTTGACTTCTATCACCCTTGAGTATTTCTAATTTAATAAAAAACAGAAAATGATCCTTATCCTTCATTTCATTAGATTTGCTCTAGTTAACATTGCTGCACACCAAGAACTTGGTGTTACTGTGAATGAGAAACTGAAAATTTTCATTCACGCATAGGAAGGTGAGGATCATGATTATTAGAAATTTTGCAGTTAGTGTAGGCACTCTCTGCTCTGATACTGTCCTGATTTTTGAGAGGCATAGAGATGGTTTTCTTCTCCCCTTTCCGTGGAGTGGCTGCTGGTTTTGCTACTGGGGCCCAGGTGTGTGTGGTTTGTTAGTGCACAAGGTAGACCAAAGAGAATGTGAAGATTCTGTTTAAATGTAAAGCAGGAAGATAAAAGGAATTGGGTCGTTAAGAAGACAATTTCAGCCATAGCTGAACTCAGAAATTTCTTGTTTGTATTTTTCTTTTGCGGCTGGTCTAACTTGACTTTTTGTGTTCTGTGTGTTTAAGGTCAGGCAGTATCTTAATGTTGATAGAATTTTAAATTGAGGCTCCTGTTCTGACCTAAGTTCATCTTCTTTTGCTATGTAATTTAAACTTAATTTCATATGTAAATTTACAAGCTCCTTTTGTCTCACAACAGTGGAGACTGTCATGTATGGAAACTTTATCTATAGTTTTGAGGACTGAATTGAGGGAGGAAAAAGAAAAAAGTAAGGGTAAGGATTGTAGGAAGTGGTTCTTGTTTTATGTAAGATGCTAGCCTGACTTGCGATCCCACTTTCTGTGGTAGTAATGTGTCAGGAAAACCTTCAGCTTGCTTGCTGGTAGCCCAAGGAGAAATTTTTCACTATATAATTTGAAATGCTCGAGTTTTTTAGTTTTATGCATTTGTTTAAGAGAACAATCTGTGTTCTCTTACTGCAGGTATTTTTCCAAGTTTTGATTTCTTTGAAAGCGTGCCTTTGCACGCTTTATCCTGTCAGTAATAGGAGTGGTGTAATGCCAAAATGTATGTGCTGAAGTAAATTCATTAAAATTGATTTGGCTAGATTCTAGTGCAGGTGTAGCTTGTAACTCAACAGTGCAAGCTAACTCAACAAGAAGCAGGATTTAAATGTGGATGTTAGGGATTTGTGTCAGTTTAACCTTTACAAAATTAAGTTAAACTGTTTCACTTCTGTACCAGATGTGCCTGTTGCAATTGTTGTAGGACAGAACTGATGAAAAATTTGCTGAATTGTATGTGGAATAAATGTTTTATGAGGTATACATTCTTTGATTTGAGAGGGTTAAATTTGTGTTTGTTACAGTTAAGATATTTGAGTTGAATGAGAGAAATCACATATGAGTACCTTTTCAGTCTTTAATGAGAAAGTTCTCATTGTTTTCTTGTTGGTTCTGGAGGTGTATGGGTATACATTAGGTATACATCGAGTGCTGAAGATGGAATATTTAGGAGCAGTACTGTTTGTTGCTAACAGTATCATAGCACTAGACCGTGCTAGGAAGTTACATCGCTAACAGATGTATGGGTGAGCTTAACATAGACTTACAGTTAGAATATAGTCAAATGTAGAACTTGAACTTGATTTTTAAAAAGTATGGAAAAGGGGCAGCTTTCTCGCAGTAGTGATTTTGCCATTTGCAGGAAATGAATGCAGATAATCACAATGTTGCTGAAAATAAACTTTTTCAAAATGCGGTACTCCTTGTTATTATGAACCGTTTTAACTATCTGCTAGTTGTAATGCCAGTCACTCCTGAATAAAACATTAGTATGAAGACAAATAAGGAGGAAGCACTTCAGTATTTAAGCCATACTCTTGTGATATATTTGAACATCTAGAAACTTCAGACTGCTTGCAAGACAAATCAGTGTGACTGTTATCTTTATTTATAAACTGAAGTGGCAAATTGCATTGCCTTGATCGGTTGAGCCCTTGTACAAGTAACAGGATGGAAGAAGTTGTACGATTAGTAAGCCTCTGGGAAGAGATTCTAGCCAAAATTGGATGGCACTGGCTAACATTAGTGCTTTTTTAAGGTACTGATAAAAATCACCACTTTCCAAGAGTGAAGTGAAAAGTTGGCATGCAGGCATTATTGCAGGTAAAAATTCCTGTTTGTCTCTAACAGGTCAGTATGAAGTTATAAGGTGTGATGTGCTAAGTTCTGTTATAACTGAGAGGGCTTTGTGTCAGGATTGAGAAACTTGTCCTGAGAGTTTTCTTTGAGATTGCTTTGCATGTTATGTCGTGCCTGAAGTGGATTGTCAGACAGCATCAGGATGCTCTTGGTGAAGATCAGTCAGATCGCAGTGTTTCAGGTTATTAAATGAGTTTCAGATAAAAGCTCTCAGCAGCTACCAAAACATTAGGAAACCAGTTATCTGTAAGAATTTTTCTCCTGGGATCAGCAGGGTCTGTGAACTGACCCAAGACACCTCAGAGTTCCCAGAATCTTTGTTGTTTGTTCTTGATAAATTGCATTTGATGCGACTCCCCACTGCCTCCTGATTTTCTTTTATAGGAAAGACAAAGTGTATTTTTCTGTCTTCTGCTTGGCAGGCTGGATGTGTAGCAGTGTGTTTTCTTGATCTGTATTCCCTCACCTTTCTTTTCTGTGCCTCCTTGGCTGATTGAAGAAGCACATCTTGATCTATGTCATCCTTTGAGGCTGTCTAAACTTTTCTTCCTTCTCTTTAGTCTGCTCATTCCTTGACTTGATTTTCTCTGCACATGAGGTTGCTCTCTCCCAAGGCTGCTGCATTCCATTTTTCAAGATGTAGGAGCTGAGCACTATCAGTGTTTTAAGAAGTGCAAAGCTTATCACTGCAGGCTCAGTTAAAAAGCATTGTAGGGTTTGCGTCATGTGTGAAGCGTGGGAAGACCTGAGCTCCCAGGTTAGAAAGGACACGTTCTGGTTAAGAGTACTTCTAAGTATTTGGTACAAGGATTACTTGTATGGCAAAAAAAAAACCCCAAAAAATAACCTCCTGTAGGATGGCCAAACTAAAAAAGATTTACCAGTATATTAATGTTAAGGATGTGGTTTCTTTTACAGTATTTCTGCACAGGCAAAGGCATTAGGGTTGATGCAGTCACAGTACCTTTTTTTTGTTTGTTTTTTTTTGTTTGTTTTTTTTGTTAGCAAGATTGTTTATACTGACAGATTTTCCTTCAGCTGTGTGTGCAGAAAGGATCACTTGCTTCTATGGAGACATTAGTAAACCTTACCTAGTCTTGGACCAGCCTCCGTGTATTAGGCAGTACCTACATGCTTTTGTTGTTTTATATTAGTTATTGCATTACTGTTAATGACATCTCTGTCATATGCTACAGGAACTTTTGTTCCTCAAGAAAAACAAGGTTAAAGCTGAAACCCAAGAAATAGTGAAAGAATGTTAAAAAATTAATAGAAGAATATGCAAAGAGAAATGTGGAGAAGAGGCATGCTCAAACTTACTGGGTGATTTTCTGAGGAATACTCACTTGTCTTGGAAAAGTCTTTGTAACTGGGCATACAAATTAAAACCACGTTAGGTAGGTCATGATAATGTATAATTTAAGTGAATAGAAGTCTAAAAACTGCAGTTCCAGATTACGTTCATATATTGTGCTTAAATTTGAAAATAAAGGTGACTGTATGTGTCTTTCCAGTTGTGAAGAACACATCCAGGGTTTTGTTTTTCATTTTTTCAGCTGGCAACTGTCACTGATATGTGAAGTAATGTAGGTGTGTATTCTTTATACAGCTTTAGATATTATTGATCAGAGCTGTAACCTGTTGAAAGGAAAGGAGGTAGGGGAAGAACGCTAGAGTCCTGAAGCCCTGAATGGAGGCATTGTCGGGTAGTAAATCAGCAACTGTTCAACCTTCATACCAAATTTGCACGACTTGGTATTAAACTGCTGGCAAATTGAACCTACTCACTTCTGTTTTAAACTGCTTTTTAAACAATATGCCATGAAACATGTTTTTCCCCATCCAAAGGCAACTTCTGGAAGGAAGGAGTATATCCATGTATATGTCTGTTTTTCTCGTAATGAACTGCACTGAATTTAACTCTTCAGAAAATAAGATGAGCTGAAGCTTTTCACACTACATCTAACTGAGTATTTTCTAATAATACAGGAGAAAACTGAACACTGTAATTTGTGCAACTTATCTCTTGATCATCTTTGCTATAGTCGAAAGAGGGGAAGAAGTATATTCTAATATTTCTCTTCTAATATTGATAGGAATTTTGGAATAGCTGTTTTTCACAGTAGTTGTGGCTTCATTTTGGTGGGGCACAGTGGAAATGTCTGCTGTAGACAGAGTCTCCAGATTTGATTTAATGATGCAAATGTAGGGTGTAAACTGCTAAGGACATAATCCTAGTCCTGATATAAGGAGTGGGTCATTTGATATGCATCTGCCTAGTTTATACTCTGTATATTTAGTGAGCTTAAACACTTTTGGACAGAAATGTCAGTGCTGTAAAATGTTGTGCACAGGACCATGGTTTCAGCTCAACTTTAGGCTGTGTTGCATTATAATTTTGACCTCGTAATGATAACCTCAGGAAGTCAGCTAAACAAATTAATTTGAGGGCACATGCATATGTAAAGTATCCTTAACATCCTAAATTATGAGTGCAAGTGATTGTAGGGACAAAGTAGAATAATTTCTCCTGCCTCTTCCCACCCTGTCAAATCAAAGTGTGCTGAAACAGAGGCTGGGTCCTTTAGGATTTTAGAGAAACACTTGTTAATCTGAAAAAAAAAATCTAAGAAATAGCTTATATACATTTTAAAGGCAAGGAAGTGCTTCATTTTGCAGAGAATACTTCTGTATGAAAATTTCTAAGGTTTCCCCCCCCCCATGCTAATGCTTATATCTGAATAAATATGTAGATTGTATCTTGCAATTTTGCAGGCTAATGAGCAGTGAAGGTATGTTGTTCTCAACTCTTCTCTTTGCATTTATATGTGCTTTCAAAAGGCGTCTGTTTGTTTACATGACTTCAAGAAGAGTCCTAAGTGTATGATTTGTAGGATGGAATGTTTTCAGTATCATTATCTATGGAGCTGCCCATCTTTGGTAAGAAAGGCTATATGAAGAGTAAGTGGACTTCTTTGACTGTGAGAGGGGTTTGGTTTTTTTTTTGGTATGTTTTCAGTGTTAGGCTTTATGCAAAGTAGAGACATGCCTTTGGAGACCTATTGCAAGACAAAAGCTTGCCAGGTATTTTGATGTGGTAATACTTTAGGGTCATTTCAGCTACAATGATTCTGAAATATACTAGAGCTGGAGTGGAAACCAGCATCCAATATATTAAATTGCTTTTAAAATAAATATAAGAACAAACAAACAGCTTGTGTTAGACCAAAGATAGTGTTTAATGTGCTCCTGATTTACTTTTGTGAAAATACTTCTTGTGTGCTTGTTTAGTAGGGAGTTGGTTTGATCCATATTGTGCATCTTAAGTAAATAAACTTAATAGTTGCCTTGACTCAATGTAGAGGTAGCGGAGACTTTGAGGGAGTAAAATTGTTTGGGAACCTTCTCAAGAGTTGCTGTTAGCTGGATATGAGAGCATCTGTTGAATTACTAGATCAGACTTGATGAAATACAGCAATGGGGGATTGGGATAAGATTAGTTAGAAAAGTCAAGCTGGAGAAAGGGGGATGAAAGAGTTTGGTACGAGGAATTTCATCTTGTGTTTTAAATGTGTTGTTGTATTAAACTTATTCCTTTTGTTTAATCATTGGCTTCAAAAGTCATTTATTATGCTTTATCCTTTGAGTAGAGAAGGTTACTATTTTGCTTATAGTGGTTGTTTGGTGAATGTGGTCAGCGCACAAATTTTTAGCGAAGACAACTGCAGCCACTGTCCAAATGAACTGCTACTGTATTTTTGTTCCTGGCAAACTTTCATTCAGTTTTATAAATAGTAAATGGATTTGAGGCAATGTACAGAAGGTAAAATTCTGGCTTTTAATACACACATGTACATTTTGGAAACCTAATAGCATTGAAGGTCTTTGAGTTTTCTTTCTTTTTTTTTTAATGGTTTTCGTTGCATCACAGATTATTGGTGAAACTTGCTTCTTCTACACAATGTTTGTTTTTACCATGATGAAATGCAGTTATCTTACCTCATGCTGTTAGGAGTGGCAAGAATGTTTTCCTTCTTATGTTTGAAATTAGACAAGGGATAAAATATTTGGAAATGACTAAGTCAGCTACGGTCCTGTGCATCTCTGCTCTTTCTCTAAAAAGTGCTGTTTGGACTCTTGGGTCCAAAAGTTGGAAAACCTTATCCTAGAGCTGCAAGTTCTTACTGAGGTCAAGAGGCTAATAACTAACAGTATAACTAACTATAGATAGATTGATTGTTTGGAAATAAATGGTTGTGGGAGAACAATGGGTGCATAGGCCTTGGAGCTGTGAGGTAGAAAAGTGTAGTAAAACATCAAAACAGGGTGGTAACTTCTTCAAGATGGCTTTAGGTGCTGTAAATTTCAGTGGGTTTTATTATGGTTCTTAGATAAGAGTTAATTTTCAGAGATTTTCTTACAGACCTTATTCAATGTACATATCATTTTCCTCAAGTGGAATATAGTTTACTATTAGAAGGTTAGTAAAAGCAATGATACTATTATCAAGTGAGCTCTGTTCCCTTGCAAATGAATTCTTGTTTTTTTGTTTCCCAACAAGTCATGAAAGGGAGGGGAATAGCACTTCTCTTTGTCCTTCAAGGACATAGTTCTGAAGTTTTGGCAGGAATATTACTTGCTTTTGACACTGGTATGAGCAGAAGTAACAAAATTGCTTGTAGGTGTTTTGGTTGTGGTGCTTGAAAGCAAGGTAAGAAATGGGATGGTATTGAACAAGAATTCAGATGTGATATTGCCATACTTCTCCATGGGACTGTGTATATATATCAATTGGGAAGTGCAGGAGTAATCGTTTATGTTAATTCTGGTTGGTCCTGAAGAAATAGTGCAGTCTGGATTCTCTGGTGCAAAGCTACAGAGCTGATGATGTAACTCGGGCAGGTAGTCCTGTTTGTGCAGCTTTGTGGGAGGAAGCACGGTGACCGTCAGGTCAAGACTCACTTGTACGTACTGCTACTAACGATGCTTACAAGGTGAATAATTTGCTAATGTAAAGATTACGACTTAATGTTGAGCTTTTAATTGACCCGTAGCAGCTTATGATTCTAGGGCGGGCGCCGTGTTCTTGGCAGTTGCACATAGGGACTTTTAAATTGTAGTGCTGATTTTTTTTTTTTTCTATAGTCCCTGTACATTCTGCACATTGGTATTTCCTAACATCAAAAGCAGTGAGGATCATACCAGTGGATTTTTTGTATATGTGTTCTAAAACATTGAAAACATCAGCAAAATCAGAGTCTTGTATGATTTCAGGTAGTCCACGCAATGTCATCTTGTCATAGTCGGCTCTAAGAGCTTTATCTCTGTGTAGCTTATCAGAGAATTCACAGAAATATTGCTGTAGGTTTTTCATCTTTCATTCTCTCTTTTTAGAAGCTTAGCAGCCAGGACCTCAGGTAAAGAGATACAGAGTAACTACTGTGGAACAGATTTGACTTTCCAGGATTGTATGCCTAGGAGAGGCTTTCTGTGCTTGAGTCATAAAATCATTTTGAAAATTATGCTTAAACTTGGCTTCATATTTTCACTGGGTGCTTGTATATAATAATAACTGTGCTCAGTAATAAAGCCTCATTTCTCCCTCCCCTTTCTACAGTCTAACATCATGTCTTAGTTTAGCAGCTCAGTGCAAAAGGCTACTTTCATAAGCAAGCTTTTGTAATTAATCTTATGTAGTGATACTAGTCACTTTTTACTCCCGTGAAGTTAATATACTAAATTCTTTCTGTTTTGCTGAAAATGAATAAATGTGCAAAAAAAAATAGTTTATAGCGTTATTAATCTGTTGCTTTTCCCCCCCCCCCTTACTGTGTTAACTAATAACTAACTGGAAAGAGCCATTTCTTCAGTCTAGGAAGTTAGTAATATGATGCTATTATGATTCTGTATTGTTGCATTTAGTTGCAAAATTCAAATTGGAAATCGGCCAAGGGGGGATAGTCAGGTAATGTAGTCAAATCCAAATATTGTAGTGCAAATAATTGCTTGTAAAAAGACTATATTTCTAAGAAGTGGAGGGCATGTAAAAAATATCATAGATATGTGAAACAAATCAAAATTATGTTCTTTCTGATGGCCTTTTTCTGTAATGGCCACATCCTGATATAAAACAGAGGGTAACTTTAGGAGGATGGTAGGGGAAATAGGATATGATTTGAACGAGGAAAGCTTTGATTTCAAAAGACTGTGGTAAAGGTGGTATTTGTAGATGCACCAGGGTGCATACACAATTAGAAAAGTCTTAATTAGGGAAGGAAGTGAAATATTGTTGTTATCACAGAGGGGAAAACTCTGTGTCTGTTAGGCAGCTAGGGACTGCGGGCTTACGTGGAGGAGTGGTTGGCTCTTACTGGCACCTAGAGAGACATTAGAGTAAGAACACTGGCTGTTGCAGTCTGCCCGGGAAGGGGCATTAGCTTTGGACCTTGTCCCACTTGTAAATTATTATAAGCTTAGTTCTGGTTACTGTGCTTTTTCCCAGCTAGTTACAGAGTTCTTCTTCTGTTGAGAAGTTTTATATGGCATAAAGTATTTTGTATTTGTTACCCCAGAATATTTACTAAAATATATCCTAATCTGAGGCTGCTTGCTTTTTATAGATTAATAAAAGAGTAATAATCAGTTACTTTTTAGAGATACTATTATAATAGTAGACTTGTAGTTTCTTAACCAGGTTTTCTCTCGCTTGTATGGAGAGTTCATGTACTACTAGATTTAAGGAACCAGAAAGTTTCTTCTCTCTTGGTTTATAGACATAGAATGAATTTTCTTGCTTTGTATTACAGTGCTGATCTAGGATCATAGTCCGTGACCATAGATGTGTTACCTGCACAATCTGTTCCCGGCAGTAAAGGTGAGTGGCCATTAGTGGATCTTTGCTCTTCTTTTCTTCTGAGGTGTGGGACTCCATTGTCATTGGTACTGTAACAAGTTCTGCTTCCAGAAATGGAAGAAGTGAAACAAACAAGGAATGATTTACGTTACACTTCAGCATGGTGGTATATCATTCCCATGTGTTCTTAATAATCAGTTTGCTGTAATTGTAGAAATGCAGAATG
The DNA here is from genome assembly GCF_036370855.1 of Dromaius novaehollandiae. Lineage (NCBI taxonomy): Eukaryota > Metazoa > Chordata > Aves > Casuariiformes > Dromaiidae > Dromaius > Dromaius novaehollandiae. Next base: position 61,241,781 of record NC_088099.1, read on the forward strand.
GTAAACTTAAAATATAAGTATGTTTTATAAGATATATTGATTAAATTCTTGTTTTTCTGCCTCATGTTCCAAGAAGTTGCTGCTCTTGTTTTTTGGTACAGAAGCAGTTTGTGTCCATGATTGAAATGAGACAGTACTTTTTTGTTTAGATCAATATAATGAAAATATTTTTCAGTGGTTTTTACTCAAAGCTTGAGATTTAAATGCTTAAAGATGATGGATGGTAAAGTACTATGAGAAATGGTAACTTCCATGTTATTGCAATAAGGCTGTTGAGTTTTTGGCGGAACAAAGTGAGCAGTTGTCTCAATATTAGCTGTTTTTAAGGGTCAGAGGAGAGAAGGGAGAAGATAAGTCCTACAAATAAATTTGGCGGGAGGAGGATTTTATTTTTGGTAACAAGATATTAAATCTTGAACACAGAGTGAAATCTGGAGTGGAACATGTGACAATCCAGATGTGGCTGTGGCAAAGCACCTATGAAATATTGTGGGTCCTGAAGGAATGTATTTTCCACTGCTCAAAGATCACAAATAAATAGTATATGTTAAGGCCAGATTAATCATATTATCCTTGAAATTTTGGAGGAGTTCCTGTGACCCTTGTCCCATAGGCTTCATTATAGGACAGGTTCATCATAAGACTGTGTTTCTTGTCCATAGAAACATGGCAAAGAATAATCAGGTAAAGAATCAGACAATGTTTCACTGTTTTCAGTATTATGGTATTTCAGTAATGGACAGTAGTGTAGGTTGGTCCTGATTTATTACAGTTCTGCTAGTTGTGGGTTACTGTTTTAATTGTATTACCTCTGTTGTTACTTTGGGGAATCTTCTTAATTTTGTTGCTACAGTGGATAAGCTGTGTTAAAATTGCAAAATGTTTCTAAGGGCTTTTCTAAAAATGACTCTTTTCTCCTTGATATTCTCAGTAGTCCTTTCCCAGTGACTGTTTTTTGCTACGCTCTGTCATTTCATGAGGTTAATAAATGGTAACGGTCTTTTCACTAGCTCCCAAACATTGTGTGCTCAAGCACTCACATGAGTAGTATATTTTCTTAGTTCCTTATTCTTTCTTTTACATTTCACTTGATATTTATTTTGTGGCTTGGTTAGTTTTTCTTTCTTCCCCCCATTATTGGCTGCATATTCTCTCACTCATGACATGCAAGAGAAAGGGATGTTTATTTACTTAACTGGAAATTAATGTAAACATGTATTTACCAGAGATGAAAATTCTCTTCCTCCAAATACCTTGGACTTCTAGTTTACTTGTAATAGAATTTTAGGTCTGGAAGAGCTCATTGATATCGGAAGGGAAATTGACTTTAGTAGCTTCTGACTAATCTTAGATGTTCATCAGGATGTTTGTTAAACAATGAGTTATCACAGAACTCTGAACTGGTGTGAATTATTGGAGTTTTACTGTTGTATAGGGAAGAAACACTTTGTAATAGGATAGTGTCTGCTGCTTGAAAAGGTTCTTACTGAGAGTAGTTCTATTACATTTTTCTTACTAGCATTAGGTTTCAGTGTTCCGTCACACTAACCAAAGTACTACAGTTCTATCCTTCCACAGCTTTGGACAGAGTCAGGCACAAATGGGTGCATCTTGTGGTGGGTTGCTGAATCATAAAGTTATGTTCTTGGCTGTGGTATTTCAGATCTCATTGTGCATTTCTCATCATTGTGAATGCAAATTGTTTCAATTGAATCATTAATTTCATACCTTTTTGTCTGGTATTAATGAAGCTGATTGGACTGTCAGTACATATAATGTTTTTGTTTTTTTTTTTTTTTCATTTTGCAGGTCACCTTCCTGGGAAGCATTGCTTTTTGTATGTAAAGAATATCTCTTGAGTTACTGCAACGGAGTTTAGAATGTTACTTTACTTGTGAATCTGATGGAGGAATAACCAGATCTCAGACTGCTGCACTGGAAGGCTTTACAGGAAATACAAAATGTCATCGAATAGGAGTCAGAACCCGCATGGACTAAAACAGATTGGTCTGGACCAGATATGGGATGACCTAAGAGCTGGAATTCAACAGGTTTACACTAGACAAAGTATGGCAAAATCCAGATACATGGAACTCTACACGTATCCTAACACCTAAGCCAGTTAGTGCTTCCACTGTTAGTAGATTAGTTTTTTACATTTTTAAACTTCAAATTGTTTCATAACTAATTGATTTATACTGTTTTCTAAGAATATATGTTTTTGAAGATTAGCCTTTTCTGTTTAATCTTACTAGCAGATAAGCAGAAAGATTCTGTTGTCTGGAAAACTATCTTTATAATTATGTCCCCCTCTGAATTTCAGGCGTGATTGCAATTAACTTTGACAGAGCAGATGTGTAGAGTGATTCTTTTTTTATTAATAAGTTTAATTTTGAATACATAATACACCAAAAGAAAGTAAAATTTCTTTTTCCTTTCTATGTCAGTGCTCTCTGGCATTATGCTGCAGGTCTTATTTGTAATAACGTCCAGTTACCTTGAAGAACGTCCTGCTGTCAACCATGGAGTAGTACTTTTCTCTGCAGAATTACCTGAGTTGGTTTTATAATTTTCGGGTTGGAGTGAGGATGCTCCCAATGGATCTCTTTCTTGAATTCCCAGCTTGTATCTAAGAGCTGCTGAAATTTCTCAACAGCTGTTCTGAGGATTGTTTTAAGATACAAAAATGATGTTGCGTTCATGCTCATGTGTGCATGATGAATTGCTATTTGGAAAATGTCAGTAAAATGTCAGTAAACTTGTTTCTGGCAGGCAGCACACAAGGATCTTGTATCACTGGTTTTTAAGGAGAGGTGATGCCTCTCGCTGTATTAGAGCTTCAGTGTATGACTTAAGGACTTGGTTTAGAACATGAGAAATCCTACTTCTATGCTCCACCTATCAAGCAACATGTAAATGAATTTGATGAGGAATCACAATAAGGTGAAGTCTCTCAGCTGTCCTCTGTTTTGCATCTGTTGGTCATCATTCACTCTCAGGACTGTGTGTTTCCCAGTGGAGTAAGTACTACTTAACATGACAATAACGGCAAAGGGGGTAGACCCGTGATAGGAGAAATGTTACTTGATGAGTGAATATATGCCCTCTCTTGTGTTAAGTAGTTTTGCTCTTTTTCTTAATTGACTTTTAAAGTGTTTTTTTTTTTTTTTTTCCCCCCAAGGTCGTTGTTCTGATATATAAATTACTGTCTAAAACTCGTGTTGGCACTGGTTTAGTATTGCATATCAAATTTTAGTCTGTGTTGTGAATTTTTTTGAAAAGTCAGAGCTTTTACAGAAGAAAATCTTGGTGGCTATAAAACAACTCTGTAGTTCTCTGGACTTTCTAAGGTGATAGAAGTTTGTATTCTGTACGTGTAATCTCAGAGTGGGTGTGTAATCTTATCAGTACCTGCAGAAACCATGCTGCTAGGGAAAATAACCTAAGCAATCTTCTGAATTTTTGTAAGATACTTCTTTAGTAGTCCTGGGAAGATTAAATAACATTTTGTTTAGACTCAGATTTTTTCCTACAACTTTCAAAAGTGATTTCTTTCAGCACTAGGTCTATTGCTGTTCTTGACTGAGTGAAACAAACCTGCAGCAGTTGTGTGTGTGCTAGGATCTGAAGTGTAGTAGAACATCTGAGGGATTTTTTCCCCTCAGAGTACCTTTAACATTTAACTCCTATTTGTGAGTTCTGTCAAGCAGTCCAGCTGAATACTAAGTACGTCTTATAATGGTACTGTTGTTTTTTCTCTGCATTTGGTGTTTTCAAATATTTGTGAGACAAAGTTGTAAAAGGGGTATATTGTCTATTACCTACTCATTTTTTTTCTAATTGCTGCTTCAGCAGTTGTTGGGTCTGAAACTTAGGACAGTTTTTCTATTGCTTTCATAATATAGTGGATAAGCTTTATTTTATGATTAACTTATTAGTTTGGTAACTCAGAATGTTTGAAATTAGTTAGGCTAAGAGTTTTGAATCCACTACATAGATTACAATCCTATTTTAGAAGATGCGCTTTGTGTCTTATGTTAAGTACACGTTTCCAGAAGGTGTGCTTAGAAGAAAGTTACTCTTTAGTCTTACTACCTTTTAGATGCAGTATGTGTGGTGTATTTACTAAGTCATCACACGAAGAGAGTCTAGTAGATTGACAGATTTTATTTCAGGAGATTCTGGCTGTAGAACAATTTGGTTTGGAAAGCAAAAGAGACCAGTTTCAGCTCCAGCTGTAATGGATTTGCAGAACAGCCCTACTTAGGAGGATGTTAAATGTGACAGCAGTTTGGAAAGCTTGTGCTGTTGACAGCTTAATTATTTCCTCATCCTCTCTTATCCCCTTTTTTCTGTTGGGCTGTTGTTCCTGAAGTGGATTCTATTTCTCCTCTATAATTTAGAAGAGGAGGAGAGTCATGCATACAAGCAAAACTGCTTTTACTCCTTTATCTGCTATCAAAGTTTCAGGCAGAACTGATTGGAAATGTGGAAGTTTCATACCTATCTGTATCAAGCGGTGGCATCCTGTTTTCTGAAACAGCTAAAAACTGAAAGTTTATACTTTACTCAAGTGAATCTGAGAAAGATTAGGAAGTTACGCAGTTCAGACAGTTTAGGCCTCCATCCCATCTTCACTGTTTTTTTTTCTTTTTCTTTTTTTTTTCTTTTTTCAGAGGATCTCTTTTGTGAGACACTGGATTCAGTCATTTTCAAGTACAAGCCAGAGCTTATATTTGTGGGGTTTTTGTTTTGTTTTGTTTTTAATTTCAGCAGAAGAGAGTGGCTGATTATTCCAGAGGTTTTCTAGATTTGAGAAAACTGAAGGGGTGAACCAAGAAATCTTGTTTCTAAACAGTGGCTTAAGGATTCTCATCCCTTCTCTTTGCACTTTAGATTGATTTGCATTTCTTGATTTCAGGGTGTATTTTCTGTCAGACTGGAGCATCCCCGAATGTTTCTTAGTACTGCATTTACTTTTTTGCTTCCTTTTGCCCTGTCAGCTATGCCACAGTGTCCAACCAGAAGAGCAGACCTTTTTAGAAGTTGTGATATTTTTGTTTACCACTCCTTACAAGATTATGAAGGTCAGTGTACTAAAATTATCTTCTGAGTTATGTTTTTCATATGTGTGTCCTACTGAGAATTTAGGACTTATGTATAGAAACAGGATTCCTTTAGAACAGTTCTTGCTGTGGAAGAAGTGAGCTTTTTTTCTTCCTGTGTGAAAGATTCATGAAGTCCTTTATCTTGATGTTTTTCTGTCACTTACCCAGATAATTAAGTTATTTCTGGTACTGAAGGGTCCAGTATCTCCTGTAATAATAAGATGTTATGACAGGCTTTATTGCTAGCTAGCGTAGAATTACACACCAAGCACTGACATCATGCAGAAAAGAGAAATAGTCAAGGAGATTAACTAGATTTCTGGATATGGTAGACCTAAATCATTAATGTTATGAGGGAGGAGTTTTCCTTCAGTAACAAATAGTTTGGAGGCTGTTAGCAAAAGGGCTGAGATGTAAAACTCTGGAGCTCTCAGGGGAAAAACAAGTTTTGGTACGCTGCAGCTGAGAGTAGCTCCTTTACTGTGAAGTAATTCTTTCTACCTTGTGCAAGGGGAAAAGAAATTCAAGCCACTGTCAAGTTGATGGTGTTATGCAATGAGAAAGAAGGAACTCAATTTGTTAAAATTAGTCAAGGAGTGATGAGATTGTAGTGTTGATGGATCCTTTCCTTCCCACGAGTCAGTGGGAGAGAGCACCATGCTTGTGTGCAGCAAGTTCTGAGCTTCCATTTTGAACCGTTGGCAGACCACATTACTTCCTTTACTAGAATTATTCTTGTGGTGGTATAGTATTGGCATGTTGGTAAGTCACATGCCTTTGTGGCTACCTTTTCTTAAACTGCATTTGATTGATAAAATACTTGTGCACCTTGCACTAGGCTTTTTTTTACAGAAGGTGATGCCAGCTTTTCACACTAATTATACAGTAAGTCTGCAACTTATTTTCCTCAGGCCGTGTAGCCTGAGAGGATGAATTGGGATTTACATACATTTGGATTTAAATTCTGCAGTGGAGAGAATGAAAGGATTTGGTGAATCTGTGTTTTATATATCTTAAGCTGATACTTGGACCAGGTTTTAGACCATCACAAAGCTTTCTTGCACGGTATTAAACTACACGATATTTCATAGTGTCTTACACAAAATGTATAAATGAGTAACTCTTTGAAGTTTCTTGCTTTCTTCCTCTAAGCACACGTGAACTTCTTAATTTTCAACTATGATTGATGAATGGAAGGTTCGGTGGTTGTTCTTTTTCCGTATCTCTATACTTTTGATTTGAAATATCAAGATGAATTTTGTGGGATAAATTCATGATTTCACTGTCTGCTTGCAAAACATAATCTGAGAAATACCATTTTTAAGAAATTTTTTAGACCATATAATTTATTTTTATACTGAGCAGAGCAGTCTTTTTTTGTTCAGTTTTACTAGTTAAATAAAACCTAATTTGGAAAAATAACACTATTCAAACATTTCGGGTGATATTAATTTAAAAGAAGATTTCTATTTACATCAAACAGGGAGCTGTCTTTAAATTTTTTTTTTGGTGAGAGGAAAAGATGAGAAGTACTATAGAAGGGTTGGTTTTGTTATTAAAAGTGCATCTGCAACCTTCAGATTGGCTTAGAAAGTCTTAGTGTTGTTTACATAAAAGTTATAGTGTCACTTTCAGTAGTGTTTGGCTTAGTTGTTATATAGTTTTCATATGAAACTTTGAAGGGAAAGGAGCACATTTATTATGACTTTGGTGTGAGAGTGGAGAAAATTAAGTTGGATTCTCCAACTGTGTTGATTGTTGTTGCGTTATCGACAAAGTTGTCGATAACTTCTGAAATCATTGTTGATTACTTTTCAAAAGTGTATATATAAAGTATTTTAAAACAAGGTTTGGTAAACGTCAGGTTGTTCTGTCACTTTTTTTATGCATAATCTTTTACTTGTTTCTAAATTTGTTTATGTTGGTTCAAGTTTTTTTAGCTTATTGTGATGAAGTGGTAGTTACTGATTATACTTTTCATCAAATGTAAGTAAATGTACAATCAGAGAAGGTTATTTTAACCTGTGCTTTACGAGCTGGGGTATTGCTGATAGAGATATTAGCAAGGAACAGAGGGAGAGATTGCGTTACAGTAAATCATTAAGTGTAGTATGTTTACAGATCAGAAGAGCTGTATGACTTGGGATAGTCTACCCATTAGTAAATTAGCATGCAGAAGTACCGTTAGCATTTTTTTGCTTGTGGATAGATTCAGCAGCACTAGTAAATGTTGCCCAAGCAAAGCTATCAAGGCTGCGTCTGTGTCTATTTATTTGCCAAAGGTTTTGCGTGATTGCTTCTATTCAAATCCTTGTCCTCATGGCTTTCACTGGAATCCCTGTGCTTGAGTGAGATTTTTAGTAAGCAAGTATATTACAACTGCAGGGATTCTTTGTTTCCTGATCACATAACTCTGCTGTTACTAGGCAATCCGGTGTGTTTTCTTTCAGAACAGACTGTGCTCGTCCTGCACAGAAAAGGTAGTGGGGAGTTTAGGCACTGCGGGTTTTAAACCTGGGAAACTGTTCTGCTTTCTTTGGAGATGAATTCATTCTAAGCCATCCTTTCACTTTAACATCAAATTGGTTTGAGGTCACTTTGGATTCATCAAAGCAGCCTCCCCTGTCTTCTAGTATTAATCCTGTCTGTGTTCAATGTGGTATTTCATAGCATCTCTTTTATGCCAGTTAGTGCTTTTAAGGAATGTGGAGGTAGACATAAATGTATGTGTTTACATGTTCGGGGGTGTTTCATTGACAGTGAAATGCATATACACTTTACATTTTTGTGTGTGGAAATGTAGGTATAACTATAGGTATCATTTTGTATATATATATAAAATTTGCTGCTTTGGTTCCAAAGACCTGCAGAATGTGTTTGTAATAGTGCGATCAGTTCCTTGTTGATTTTCTTCCCTCTGTTGATCACTGGCTGTTCTACCTGCTTTTTATAGTTACCAGGAATATTCTGTGCAAAAACAATTTCTGTTGATGCAAAGTACTTTAAACTTGAAAGCAACTTATGCTATGGTGACTCCTACGCTTTCTGGCATAAAGATTGTATGCTTTGTATATGGCGTGCTTGAAAACTTGTATTTTCCTGCAACTCAATGCTTCTCTGCTTTTTTTCCTTTGAGTTTATGCCATGGAGATGGCAAGAAGAAATTATTTAGTGGCCTTTAGATGGGTTTTGCTACACTTGAAGTTTCTCGGACCTCAAAGTTGCCGAGGTGTACCTGAGCTCAGCAGTGTAACAACAGTGTAATAGCACGTCATATAAAAACTAAAAGTGTAATTAGCCTTAGGATAAAACGTATCCAAACAGAAATGGAAAATGTATAGGATCAGGGGGAGGGGTTTGATACTTGTGTTTTTTTGTTTGTTTGTTTTCTCTGAACTGTTTGGAGGGACATCTCTACCCTACCTCACTGAATGATGAACTGAGCCTACTTAGTGTTGGCTCCTGCCCATCCCTTCCTGAAAAGAAAACTGAAGGTTTGTGGGTTTTTTGTTTTTGCAAGAATGCTACTCCTCACAAAGCTGAAGTCCACATTTGAAGCACTCTTTCTGAAAGTAATTTACTTTGGCAACCTACCTCTTGGTTTCAAAAACTTGCATGAAATTCCTATATCTGTGGCTTGTGAGACCTTAGAAAAATCGTGTATGCGTGTCCACTTCTCTTGGAAGCTTTATTTATGCATGGGGTGACTCCATGTGTTTTACATGGGATAATCTGAATTGAAATTTTAATCTTTTTGAAGAAAACATGCAAGTCTTTTATTTATTAAATATAGTGAGCTGTACTGTTTATGTTAGAAGTCATTTTACAACAATATACAATTTTCATAGTTTTTCCAAATAATTTTTCTAACACTGTGTGTTCAGTGACTTTCTACCCCTGGTTCTTGCATGCCTTGGTGTAATCTAGGAAAATATATTTTATGCGAGTGGAACTAATCTGAACTCATTCCTGTAGGCCAGTTCCTGAGGTGACGGAGCACTGAGCATAGAGTTAATTACTTCATTAGATGTGTGAAATAGCAGAGTAATGCCTAAATTTGACCTCATTTAAAAGACTAGAAGTAATCAATCAATCTGGTTAGAAGATTGCTTGGCATGTGGGTTGTGGTTTGTTTTTTTAATTTTTTTTTTTGGTTCCATGCTTCCTCCTTCCAGAAAGCTTTGTTGAAGTTTGACTCTGCTGTAGCTTTGTGCTACATCATATTATTTGTGCTTCACTTTCAGTTCCTTTTAGTTTTACATATTTTCAATCTCAACTCAATCTCAATTTCAGTCTCCTCAAACTGACTCATTCCAGTTCTGTTAACTTTTCATAGTAAAATGGAAAAAAACTGGGGGGGACTCATATGCCTTTATGAAAGGGCAACCAGTTATCACCTCAGAAGAGTAGTTTTCTTTATAAAAGGTTAAAATTAGGGACTCATGTTAAGCTTATTTTACCCATCAGTGTAAAATCTGAGTGTTTTTCTATTGTGTCTTGAATTACAAAACTGGTGTTTGCCTCGCATAATTTCTGTCTGCACTTGCTCCTTGAGAAGAAAAACTCTGTGTTTTGGCACTTTTCTAGGGGAGTGGGTAGATCAGAGGTGGGCTGGGTACGTCCCGGTTCACCTTTTGATGGCATATCCGCACAAGAAGCTTATGCGCCGCTACTGACAGTGCGTTTCACTTCCTCTGTGCTGACGCAGGGTGTTACAACTACTCAGCAAGCTATCTGGGAAAAGGGAAAATGGTTATTTGTAACCTCAGTCACTTCCCCAAACCAAATCACTGCTGGTCTGCATAAATGCTTGTGCTACTCAAAAAGCAGGTGACCAGGGTGTGGGGAAAGCCCTCCAGGTGGGTGACTGTCAGAACCATTTCCTTCATTGGGAATGATCTCTTACAAGGACACAATTTAGTTACGAAATGGTAGTGTGGGAATTTCTTTGTCTTTTGGACTTTCCAGCTTTAGAAACTGAGTAAAGGTTGTCCTGAGCATTGTGAATGGATTAGAGTACTGAAGACCAAGGTGGTAAAATTAATTTTAGCGCGGTCTTTGGATGCTTGTTGGATCGCATTTTAGAGAGTTTCGAAGAAGAGTGAAGCTCTGAAAGAGACTTTTTCCTCTTAAATTGCACAACATCGAATGAAAGAGACTTTTTCCTCTTAAATTGCACAACATCGAATGAAGTGGAAAAACTTCCTCATGGTTTTCTACCTTAAAATTTAATTTCTCTTTTACCATAGGAACAGTGTAGAATTTAAAAGAAAATGATCTTGATTTGCCCTTCTAATAGGTGCTTTGTCCAGTTGCTGGACCACATCTCAAGGTTACCAAGTAGAAGTTGGGGAAGCAGCGCAACTTCCCTGCAGTACGAAGTGGTTTGTCAATAAATTAATTTCCACTTGTAGTAATATGTGAATTACTAGGCAGAATTGTGCAGACACGGCCAAAGATGTTTCTTAATGACTGCTTGGATATTATATGGCTTTCAAAGTATGCAGCAGTTGATTAGTTTGCTTCCTGCAACCCAGAATTTCTTACAGAATTTTCTTTGCGGTTCTTGGCTGGACTGTGATGCACTTTGTTGTGAGCGGTGCAGTTCTGATTTTGTTTTGAATCTGTCAGTCCTTGTGTCAGTGGTTGGCTTTAGGAAATGGGGACACAGATTGTAAACTAGTTCAAGAGAGTTATTTGCGTGTACAGGCTGCCGGCTCCACTAAAGCAAAAACGTTGTAACTTTGATTTGACTTGCATAAAACGACTAAAATGGTGCATTTTGAAGGTGTTGTGTTGGGTAGTTGGGCCTTTGGCTAGGGAGACTCAAGCTGGGATAACAAGCAGAGAAAGCCATTACTGTATCTGCTTTATTTTTTACTCTGGCTCTGAGGGGGCTACTGTCATGCCTGGGAAAAAGATCTTCGTCTGTCTGTGTTTAGTTTACCAGGAATCCTGGTTTTGATAGTAAAATATATTGGATCGGAAAAAAGGTGCCTATCTTCCAACCTTGGTGTTCTATTATTGTGAAGGCTGTTGGGATTTGTTCTTTTAAGAGGAACAGGAAGAATATTTTCATCTAGCACCATTACATAAAAACTGCAAGAATCACCATCTGGAGAACTGTCATATTTTGGCACTTGTTTAAAAGCCACTTGGGGATGGGTCAGTTGGGGGAAGGAGGAGGCAAGACTGGCAACTCGGTACTTGTGAACCAGAGCCCTAAATTCCTCGCATAATTATGGGGAGACTTTCCTTGCACAATACATAGCATCACAAATGAAGTACCTCAAACTGTGAGGTAAGTTCTGCTCTTCTCGTCTGTGAAATAGGGAAAGTTTTGTACCCGGAGGAAAGTTGTTATACACTATAACACTACTGACGTGGGCAATTCTGAGATGGAAGCATTGGCGGCAGAAGTAAGGATGGAGCCAGAAGAGCTGGACAAACAAGTAGCTATGAACAGGCATTTGTGCTGAAAGAAGCCATTAATGTCAAGGACATAAGCGGCTGGTGGAGAATAAAGCTTCAGTTACTAAGCACAAATTGAGATTTTACATTATTGGTTAATATTGTGAGAAATATAATTATTTGGCACCTAGAAGAGGTAACGGGTAAAGAATAAATGTGAGCCTTTTGAAAAGGTGAATCTTCAGCAAAGAACATTACTCTGTTGGGCTGAGTGAGATGACTTTCTGAAAAAAGTATGTAAATCAGATGGGAAGGAAAAGAGAAAAGTAGTCTTTCCTTTCTATTTATGTCAAAGACCATGAGTGTCTTGCTGTGTAGTGTGGAGTACACTGTTAACTGAAAATCTTTAGGATCTGACTTGTACGTGAAGCCATCAGTGTAATTTTTAAAAGAAATTGGAAGGGAGTTAGCTGGATATTTTAAAAAGATTTTTTTCTTCTGGAGTGTTACTGTTCCAGTACTACAAATAAGTCTGTTTATAAAAACTCTAATGCATCATGTATTTTGGTTTTCTAATTTCCTTGGCATTTAATTTTGCTTTAATTTTTAATTTAGTCTGCTGACCTTTCTGAAGGGAAAAGTGAAAGACAAATGTCAGCAAAATATTCATTTCCTAATATATAGTATAATGCGGAGGAAGCCTGTCTAGCAATTAGAGCCTAGCGCGTTGGTTAAACTACCAGTTGAAACCAAATCGGACCATCTGGGTTTCTTAATGCAGTGTTGCTCTAACAAGGGCTGCCCTCAGACCGCCAGCAGAAATGGGAGTGCTCAGTAGCTCTGTTCCTGTTGAATACCCATTTGCTGAGTGAGTCATTTTGGTAATCTTTGCTGTCAGATCCGAGTCCTGATCCTGTCTATTTTGAGGACTACTGAGTTAGTCTCTTGTTTGTTGAGTGCGGTTTCTTTTAGGACACTTGCTTATTCAAGTGTTTCAAGCAGTGTGGCTTCCACGTATTGCTTTGGAAGAATGCTGAATATTTGAATATACATTAGCTCAGGAAACAATGTTTTCTTGAAATGTCATGTTAACATCTACGTTAAGTCTTCCAGGTTGTATTAATATGAGAGAGAAATTACTGCTACCACATACTTCAATGTGGGTATTATACTTGCAGCCCAAAATGTGGTTTCAGTGAATCTCATCATATTGCTGATAAAGCTCTATTATCTTGTGCTTTAGAGTGAACGTCTCTCACCATTCTGCTTTCTAGGTTTGTCCTCCTGTCTGCATGTTTTACTTGGCTAACTTTTTATTAAAAAATTAGGTTGACAAAATTTTCCTCAGTGTTTTCACCTACTGAATGTTGCTTGTCTGTTGAGAGTAGCGTTGAAATTTCTTCTTGCTCAAACAAAAACTTACGTATTTGTAGATGGCCAATAAAATACATCAAGTAAATTCCATTTACACCTTGAAAAGAAGCTTATCTCTAAATTCTACTGCTTTTCCTTGTTTTCCATGTTATTTACAGTGTTAGGTAAGTTTAATTTGCAGCACAGTCTCTGTGCAGTGTGAAACATTTCTGCTACTGAAAATTCTGCTTAAGCAATTTTTGTTAGTTTTAGTTTGATTTTATGTGGGCTATTATGTCCTGTAATGTATTAAGGTTAGGTCATTGTGATAATTCTAAGATAGCTTATTAAAATTAACAGCCTGGTTTTCATTGCATCTTTAATGTGTCACGCTCACATGTACATATTCCTTAACTTTCCTGCCAGTCATGTTTATAACTACTGTACTAGTGTACACCAGTCTAATCAAGCACGGGGAGCTGGAGTACCTCCTTCAAAGTCCAAAAAAGGCCAGACCCCTGGAGGTGCTCAGTTTGTTGGCTTGGAGTTGTACAAACGACTAAAAGAATTTCTGAAGAACTACTTGACAAATCTCCTTAAGGTAAGATGGGACTGTAGATCACTTGGGAGTTGTAGCAATACAAGCTGTGTTGAGGAGAACTTCCGTCACCAAAGTTAGAACTCTGTGCAGCTATGGGAATTTAAGTAAACTAAGTGAGCCTGAAATGTATTTTTTTTTCTTAAATATTCCATTAGCTGTTTGAAAGTATCATAGGCTTTGCCGTGCACATAGGGTGGTCACTGAGTGCACCCATGAGCTTTGTTTTATCTAGCATGCTCATCAGTGTAGCTCTCTGTTTCTAATGTGGCGCCCTCTTGCTCCCTTCCAAAAGAGGGAAGGGAGTGTCTTCTGGAGCTTTGTCTGGGCTATTCATTTTTTCCACCCATTTTCGACCTGGTAGATTTGATAGTGGCCTAGCACTATGTTTCATATAAAGCTGCCATACTGAGATATTCCAGAAATACATTGTATGGTGTGGGCTTCTTAAACCATGAAATCATGTGCCTTTGTGTATCTTTGTGTACTTCAGAAATTGCCCTACAGTACTGATGAACTTTCTCCCTTTTAGGATGGTGAAGATTTGATGGACGAGAGTGTGCTGAAATTCTACACTCAACAGTGGGAAGATTATAGGTTTTCAAGCAAAGTATTGAATGGGATATGTGCCTACCTCAATCGACACTGGGTTCGTCGTGAGTGCGATGAAGGTCGTAAAGGAATATATGAAATTTACTCGGTAAGTTGTTCTTTGAAGTGAGTGAATTATCTATTTCAGCTGTCCTTTTGCATTCTCATCCTACAGATTGCTCCTTGAAACTTGCTATCTGTATGAATTTCACAGAGATTTTGGAGTGTGCTTCATATAATCAGTTAAAATAACTCTTTTCCGCTTTTAAATCCCCCCAGCATCACCCCCACACACCCCGCACGCTGCACACGTATTTGTAAAAGCTCCATGGGTCTAACCTGTGAGATTGTCTGCGTTGTATGTGTTGAGACACTTACCGTGTGTCATGGGCTGTCCACTTATGAATATTTGCTGCTTAAACAGTTCTGTGTGTGCATCAGTGTGGCCTTGTCATTCCACTTAAAATTGAGTCAACTGTTCTAAACATAAAGCAAAGTAAATTGCTTTTTTTTCTGTTAACTTCACTACATTGCTACAAATTTTTTGGCATCCAGCCTGCTAAGATTCAATCAACGTTTGGTTTGTAATACGAGTTAATTTGGTACAGTTTGGAAGGCTGTGTATGATTTTGATGATGATTTTTTGGTAATGTAAAGTAATATTAACAAGGGAAGAGCCTGACTGAAGTTCTCTGTCTCCAATAACTAAAAATATATTTTTTTTTAATAAAAGCTGAGTAGTGTCCTTGCTGGTAATGCATTAGGAAATTGCTGTTTTATTTTACTGCTTTTCTGAAATAACTTTGCATAGGGTAGAACAAACAGTTGGTGAGGGTATCCTTGCTTACCTGCTTCTCAGCTATTCTACTTTTCACCAGTCTAATGCTAAGGGACTATATCAGCTTGAAAATTGCCAACAGGAAAAGCTCTTTTGTCAAAATAACTTGAAAGGTTTGCTGTTTTTTCAGAGTTGGCGGTGGATTTCTCTGCCAGCAAATGGGACACCTTAGATGGGATTAGCAAAAAAAGCAATAATAATTTTACCGTGAAAAAATGTTGTTAGATGAGATTTGTCTGTCAAAATATCATTGTAAAAATTGGTTCTGATTTTTTAGCATAATATGTTGGCTTTCCTTAAAGAATTATCATCTGTGTGTGTATGCATATATATTTATATATACTTTTTTTTTCTTCCATCTTTCATCTCCCTTCCTTCTCTTCTAGCTTGCCTTGGTGACCTGGAGGGACTGCTTATTCAGGCCATTAAATAAGCAGGTACGTATATATTTTATGACTGTGATGCTATTTTACAGAGTTGGTTCTAAATGTTACTGGTTGTTGTTCCAGCGAAAACTTAAAAAAGGTCAAAACCTACAGCAGAGCCTTCCAGTTCCTTTGTGATGTTAAAAAGATAAATATCTGAGGTATTAATTTTGGTGCCTTTCTGTTGTTGTTGAACCTTTATATCAAGAATGTTATGTGGTCTCTGTGCTGAGCGGACCCCAGGCATTTTAAAAAGCTGAAGGTGTTAAATGAAATCAGCTGAAGGTGTTATTTCAAGCCGGATGAGTACTCACTGACCTCGATGTCTGAAGGTTTGAGATTTGAGAATCTGTGAGGACAGTGACAGGACTGGGACTTCAGTCTGTTCTCGTATTACTATGAATCTTTAAATTTACACTGATGCCTGGGAGATTCATGTCAAGTTAACTAAATGTTTTTAATTAGTGAATCGGCATAATATAAAACAAGACATTCCATCAAAATGTGTGGTATATTTCAGGCTTATTTACCAGCACTTCACAGTGAAAAGACTCTATATTGGTTACATTTCAGCTGTAAGGAACAGTATTTTCAACATTTCAGTCATGAGCTATACCTTTCTTTGTATAAATTACAGGTGGTTAGTTTGGCTGTTATTGCAAGATTCCCTGTATTTCAACTATAAAACAGACAGTACTTTGGTTTAGAAGGTGCTTTTTTGAAACCGGGAGGGAAAAACAAAAACAAATGAAAAAGTAAAAAAACAAACAAGCACTTTCATGTTCCTCTACAGCTCACTCCTAATAGACTGTGGCTGTATGGTGGAAGTTACAGATGTAGCTTGCTCTGTGGTGGAGGAGGATTCTCATGTTCAGGTTTCCTTAAATTTTGTCCTCAAGGGCTTGAATTTTCTTGAATATAGGAATATGCTCCTGATTAAGTACTGTGCTTGACCTACCACCTGTTTTCTCTGTGCTTGACTCACTCTTAATCCCTGTTTTTGAAGGTAACAAACGCTGTATTGAAATTGATTGAAAAGGAAAGAAATGGTGAAACTATCAATACAAGGCTGATCAGTGGAGTTGTACAATCTTATGGTAAATGAGATTTCTTTAAGACTTAATTACTTTCCTTGGGGGGAAGAAAATGTCCTGTCAGTCTAGAAATAGCCTCCTACCTCCTTGGATGTCCGGTAAAGACTTTTGAAGTAAGATAAACCTGGTTATGTAAAAATTAACTTTGTTTATGTAGAGATACATGACACACAATTCCAGTTAATAATGCAGTACCTATAAAGTATGTAATCTGCACTGATAAACAAGAGTGTTCATTGTTTATCAATCACTTATTTAGGAGCTAAAAGTGGTTGGGGTAAAAAGGTAGCATAATAAATTACAAGGTAGAGTGGGATATTTTTTTTTCTCCCCTCATTTGCGTGGAATTGAGAGTTTTGTCATGCTGGCTAATAATTAATCACTCATTAATAAAAATAGGCATATATGGATATAATCTGGAATGCCAAGAGATAAAATGGAAATGGAATTTGAACTAGTATTTGAGATAGTGAAGTTTCCTGAATTCTTCAGTTTGCTCACTAATTTATCAAAAAGAGCAATTTACGTGAATAATACGATTTCTGCTATGTATTTCTAAATGCAGAATAAATATATACTTTTAGAAGTACTAAAAGGTGGGGCTGATGCTACCCCAATTGGTCACAATCACATATCTAAAGTTAGAATGGTGGTATCTGTTTATGTGCAAGGTATCATTTAATAAAAGACAGTTTTATCATAATTTGCTTTCTTGTAGTGGAGCTGGGGCTGAATGAAGATGATGCATTTGCAAAGGGGCCTACACTAACTGTCTATAAAGAATCCTTCGAATCTCAGTTCCTCGCTGACACAGAGAGGTTTTATACACGAGAAAGTACTGAATTCTTGCAACAGAACCCAGTCACAGAGTACATGAAGAAGGTAAGTTATTAAGTAACCCTGTGATTATTTTCTGGGTCCAGATATTTATTTGAAATAGAAGTAATTTCTTGACTTTTATTATCAATTTCTTAAAATGCTGAATATTTTATAGAAGGAAAACCAATTAGTTATTTTTTCCGAAGGTGACTTGTTCCTATGTTTATTACCTCTATCTGGTCCGAAGTTTATCACCTTAGTGTGCTTCAATAAGCACAGTGAAAATTTGAAACTTTCTTAATGGGTAAACCAGAAGAGGACAGTAAAATAAATACAGATTTTGAGGATTTCCAGATTTGTCACCAAAATAGCCGTTTTGCTTTGAAACTGCAAGCTTACTATTCCTGTACCAGACACTGGTAGCATGTTATTGAAATCTCTTCCTGAGCAAACTGGCCTCCATAGAGTAGGTAGATCATTAATTAGCTTTAACTCTTTCTGAATATTTTGGTCTAGTGAACCCTACACAATAATTCTGGTTAACAGAGACCAGATTTAAATTCTTAGATAGTTTCTCTGGCCTCTGGGATCCCAGACAGGGCAATTAAGAACAAGCTGGATAAACACTGACTATTTCCAGACTGGTTATTGGGTCAGTCTTACTGAATTTAAAATAAATAGGTCATGTTCATTTTGAATAAGTGCTGCTATATATATACTTTTTTCAGTACATTTCCTTGCTCTTTAAATTGCTCTGTTTTTTACCTGCCTTTCAGTTTAATTAAAAGCCAGAGCTTTGCAATTATGCAAAGAAAATCTGCTCACGCACCTGGAAAACGTGTCCCTTGCACCAATATCTCTGTGCTCCTTTTGCGTAGCTCTTTTTGCCACAGAAAGAATACTGTCCGATTCTTGGTTTTGAACTAGATGATTAAAAAATACAATAATAATTAAAATAGATAGGCTCAGGAAAAACACAGTAAAATTAATCTGGACATCAGTGCATTGGGATAGTTGCCCAGAACCAGTTGTTCTCAGACATATCTGTATTTGCTTTTTCTGTTGCTGTTGGATTAATGATTGTCATTACTTCCCTTTCAATTTCTTGTCTTTTCTTTCATCCTCTGAAATATATATAAAGATAGAATAAGGGCATTTCAGTCATTCATAACCCAAATGACTGGCTTGTCCAGGCTTCCTTCATGCAGGACACTAAAAAGCCGTCTGAAGGTCACTGGAGCTGTTTCAAGAAGTAGGGATTAGTGACAAATAGTAACTTAATAGTTACTTAATAGAACTTAACAATATCCCAAACAATCTTCAAGACTTCAAAAATCTGTAAATGGGTTGAAGCTGATGGTGTTGAAGCTAAACATGTGTAGAAAACCATCCAAATGCAGAGGAAATCTTGAGCAATAAAATGTAGCCTTATTGTAGTGTTCCATCAAGTTTGGATACTGGAGACGCACAAGCCAGTTTGGCTAGCTTGCCATCTCCCCACAGAGAATGTGTCTATGTAAAAATCAAACCAAACAAGAAACTCTATTTTCATTACTCATTTGCTGGGTTTTAACTGCTAAAACTGGAAAAGCTCCATATTGGACTTCAAAGTAAATGTAGCAGGAGCATGCAGAATGGTCTAAACTGGGGCTGTGACCTCAGAGAAAGGGAGAAGTGTATGAATTGAAGCTGGAAGTTGGTCCACTGGGGCGGGGGGGGAAGTCTAATTAATTTCTCTGGTTTGCATGCTCTGCTGGAGAGATCAAGAGAGATCATGCAAGTTATCAGAACTCATTTGCAATTCAGATATGATTTTTTTTTTTTTTTAACCTTACTTCAGTATGCATAAGGATTTCTTAACATGTTTTTGACTTAAGCATCACAAGGGAGTTTTGTCAACTTCTTAGTTATTTTCTCTGTTTGGGTTTTGTGAGCAGGTGTGCAACTTAAATGCCTGGAACAGAGTAGTACTCCCTATAATTATTTACTTGTGTATTGATAGAATTAGGTGTTTTGGGGGTTTTCTTGTTTTGTTCTTTTTTTTTTTTTTTTCCTTGTTATGAAAACCCTAAATGAGACTGATGTGAAAAGCTGTAAGTAGTCCAGCGGTCACATGATATACTGTCACTAAGAGGGTCTTGAAAGTCATCTATTAGAAGTATCAGAGCGTTGCCTTGATATAAGAGGATTCTGGTTGTTTGTTGTAGAAAATTCAGAGAAAACTTTAATTCTAAGATATATATAGTTATACAAGTAGACTTACTGAGTTTAAAGGGATCGTGAATTTTTTCACGTGGGGCTGGCCTGGGAATTAGAGCTAGCATGGCCTGGTATGCTGTAGGGAAAAGTTTGTCCTGAAGAGTCGTGAAGAATATCCCTTGAAATAAAGCCTCAAAATGAATTTGTGATTTTTACAGTTGAAATAATTGGAGGTACTGTGTGTGAAGTAATTATCTTTCCCTTGTTTATGAAGTATGACTTAAAAACAAAAATGGAACTATAAAAGCACAAAAAGTGAGAGAGCTTAAGCAAATCTGGAGTCAGAGGTGAATCTTTATTTTCATAAAGGAGTTCAAAGTAAAGTTGACCATTATCCATAAACCTTCACTTTTACTGTTATTTTAAGAAGAAACATTAGAAGTATTAATTTCTTAAACTACAGAAATACAGAGTTAGTCAAACAAGTAGTCCTACTAGTCTGATTCCAGCTTCTAATGCTCATCAGAAAGATTCAATAATTTGCTGCTATTTGCTGTCTTTAAGGAAGTTGATTGTTAGTCCTTAAAGCTAAGAAACTGGTATGTACTCTGAAGCACAAGTTTGTATCCCTTCCCAGACTCTTCTTTGTGATTTTTATGTTTTGAGCTGTACTGGTTTAACTCTGAAAGACAGTAATCCAGAGTCGTGTCATCAGAGCTAAGTGCAAAATTATTACAAAAATGAGAGAAGTTAGCAATAATGTAGAAGATTATTTAAACTTGTCTGCGTATGATGCAACATTCCTGAAGTTAAGTTGTTATTTTGTTGTCCATAATACCATCGTTCATGTTTACTTTGTTTCCTAAAGTGTTAGGAAAATGCATTAATTTCATTTCCTTCTCTTAGTGACATTCATAAATATAAATAATCTGGACTGATAAGAAGCCATATGTGCCTTATCCCTAATAGTGTGTCTCTCTCACAGATGGCTTGTAAAGTGAATCTTTAACGTTTTGACAAACGAAATAGAGGTAATTGTTACATAAACAACTTCAGGTTTACATTTCGGAATTCAGTACTATTCCTCAAGTGACATTTAGAATTTTGGTTTAGCAGGAACATATGCGTATGTAGCATTTCATGTGCCAGATTAAATGCTAGTACAATTTAAATGATTGTAGATTGTTGGGAAGCTTTTCTGTGTAAGAATGTATGTGAGAACATGGAAATAAATTTGTGATGGGCATACAGTTAAATGGTAATTTCGTGCCTTTTAGTTTTTGTGCAGGCATGAAATGTATTCATGTTCATTTTAAACAAAACAACCTACCTCTGTGGCTGGAGAGCTTGCTGATCCTAAAGTGCGAGCATCTCATGTTGGCTGCTTGCTTTTTTCTGGCAGCAGATTTTCGTCCGAAAACATCTTATTTGGAAGCATGAGGGAAAATAATGTTGCTATGACTGTCCTCCCATTTCAACAGAATATAAAACTATCATCAATATAGACATTGAATCCATATGTATGCAGCAGGGGAGGAGTCACATTATGATTCCCAGAAACATAACAACTGTTTAAACAGGTGGACCAGAATACCGCATTAGGGAGAAGTTTGTTTATTTTTGTTTTCTGGATGAACTTACTAAATAGTCATCTGTTTTCTGCTGTTAGAACTCCGCTCTACTTTTTGTACAGGTTTCATGTTTACCTGTTTGTTCCGTAGGCTGAAGCTCGCCTTCTTGAGGAACAGCGTAGAGTTCAGGTATATCTCCATGAGAGCACACAAGATGAATTGGCACGAAAATGTGAGCAAGTACTTATTGAGAAACACTTGGAGATATTTCATACAGAGTTTCAGAATTTATTGGATGCTGACAAAAATGAAGGTAAGCTAATTGAAACATTGGTTTTAGGTTTTCCAGCAGATCCTCTCCAGTGATTTGTGAGTAATGTAACTTCTGATAATAAATGTGATTTCTAAATGTGATTTCTAAATGTGATTTCTTTAGTAATTACATTAAGGGAGAAGATGGACGCTGAACCAGCCGTCACACAGCTGTTGATTAAATGGGGATGTCCTCAAGCTGCCTGCTTCAGTCTCAGATTTTAAGGCAAAACAGCACTGATTTTGATTTCTCTTAATATGGCTGGAACAGCTTCAGCTTGAGCTATTCTCTGCACGAGAGAGGCATGAGACAGAAAACAGACCGCTAGTCTCACCAGCTGTTTCCAAGGCCCCTTGGGAATCAGCAATGAGAATTTTACAATCCAATTTGTATGTTTAGGGAATTTTAAAAGTACAGTAGAAACAAATAGGGAGCTTCTAAATTATTGATTAGAACTGCACATAGGACAGATAACACAAAAAGCACAAATTGGTAATTAATGATATAATTTTAGCTGTGAAAATTAGTCTGAAATGCCACTAATGGAGTAAGCTTATACCGCCATAGATAGCACATAGAATAGAAGCTTACTTATTTTAGAGGAACTATTGAGGGACAAGATTATCAAAAGTTCAGGTATCTTTAATAAGTTAACAACTGTATTGGTTTGTAAGTGTTCAGGAGTTAATGCCTAGAAAAAATAAAGCAGTCAAAACTGGGGCAACGTAATTCTTGTATATCATGCAGGTGAGAATGGATGGTTTTTCTGACTTTCTCATTGGGGATTAAATCTATATAGGAAACAAGGGTAAGGCTCTATATCTGAAATATTTCCTTCAAGGAAGTGATAGAATTGAAGAGAGATTATGATTACTATTGCTGATGTTGGTTTGAGAGTTGTAAGCAACTTAAAGAATTGAAGCCTCTGAGTGGCTCAGGATGGAGGATTAGTGGCCAGCATTACATTTGCCTTTTTTTCCAAAGGTGTTAAGAGTTGTGATTGTATAATTATGACTGATCTCTTCATATATCAACCTTAAAGAGCAGCTGTGAATAACTACCATAATCATTTTATTGATAATCAAGGGACACTTCAAAATAAAAATGGACATTTAAGCATGATTGGTAGGTCAGAAGTTACCTGTTTCAAATGTAAATTGAAGATTGTTATCCTCTACTAGCTCTTAAGGGTCAGCTATTGTTTACATTTCTAAATAATAAAATTATTTCCTCCATAATTGGAACAGGTTTTAATACAGATGGATTTTGAATAGTAAAATGACTTTATTAATGTCTTCAGATAATAGAAGTAGCACAATCCTGAAAAATTTTCTGGACTCAGGAGTCCTTTGCAGGCTATTTTATTATCAATATTGCAAAGTCTGTGGGCTTTGTGAGCCTTTAATATAATCATTTACCATAGTGATACAACTTTATATGTTTGTAGGAGCTTAAAAACAAACCAAAACAGAAAAATAAAGACATCAAGACAGTGCCAAAGCTATAGGGTTTTTTTTATAGGTCTTAGTTTTTACTTTTACTGAAGCTATTTCTATGATTATTAGGTGTTTTTAAAGAGCTCTGTTTTCCAAAATATTTCTGTTCCTCTTACTGTGTTTCACTTGCAGAAATTACAGTAGTTATTCCTTGGCCATTTCTAAGTTTCATAAATTCTCATGGTTAGAAACATTTATTATTTTGATAATGAATGAAGAATGAATTATCAAAGAATCCATGATCACTTCACTCTCAAAGCACTGGACTTAAATTTGTAGTATAGCTAAATAGCCTATTTTAGATTATCCTAAACTTATATAACATCTTTATTGCCTTGCTCTTGAAAGTAAGCTCCTTTTGAGGTCCGCACTGTGTAAAGTTTGTTAGACATACTGTATTACAGGCCACTCCTGCTGCTAATCTGTAACTGTTTAAACACATTGTGCAACCAGTTACAAAGGTTGTGGGGCACACTTGTCATTTGTTGCCTATTCACATCGGTATGATAACTACAGGAAATAATTATCTTTATGGGGAACGGGATTTTTTATCCTGTAAATCTTCCTTGAGCTTTTGCAGCGTCTGCTTCATATTTCATCAACTACAGGCGTCCTGATAGAGCAACCTATGACACCTCGTAGGGGTCTAGTGGCAGAACATCCCACCCATGCTTGGCATTATTGTCCTATCACTTTGCTAAAATCCTATAGCTAAGAGAACAACATACTTTCCGTATGTTGTTGTAAAAGTACAGCATCAGGTCAAGAATGTGATTTTTCAGAAGGAAAAATTGTTTTTCAAAAATGATCGATCCAGAAGAAGAAAATTTGCCAAAGTTCTAACTGAAAGCATTAAATGGAAAAGGCAGTTGGCTTGAGCATAGATGGCATAGCCTCATCAGTAAAGGCATCAAGTTTTGAGTGTGGTCTTCCAGAGTTAGCTGGCTGTACAGCTACTGGATTGCTCCATCTTATTTAATATCTAATAATCCTCAAGTGGTAATAAATTATACATAAGCCTTTCAGAGAAGACCTTATACTGCAGAAGAGCTATATATAGTTGAAGACCTTAAGATAGATCCAACAAGGTTAAATACCCTCATTAGTCTATAGTAGCTAATTTGGTGATTTGCCATTTTACTCGAGTGTCTACTAAGTAAGGCCAAGATTGCTAGAACTAATTAGTAGTTTTGTGCATCTGGTTTATGTCCATATTAAAGCATTTAAGAGCCTTGCACTGAGAAGGTACTAAGACTCTGCCCTGTTTAAAAAGAATAATAAATGCAAAGCCTTTACTATTAGAATTTCCAAAATTACTAATTGATTTTGGAAAGTCTTGGCTGAAAACCAGTGAGATTTTAATACAAGGTTTTAGCCTACATGAAGTTATGTCCAGTTTCTTTTCACCTTTATTAGTCTTGAGTTTTGTGGTGATGCTTTTCTCAATCTTCTTTTTTTTTTTTCTTTCAGATATAGTTATTTCTATTACTAATCAGGTACCTAAAGAGGTAGCTTTATTGACAGTGCTTTATTTATTGCAGGGAAGTTGGTTTATAATTTTTCCGTTTTCGTCTTAAACGCCACATCACCACATGACGCTTTACTTCAGATTTCCCACAGTTGCTAGATGAAGTTGCCACCAGCAGAATATACAAAAGGCTGCAGGTGGTGGTGTTACTTCTGAATACTGTTGTTCTGAGCAGGAGGCTCAGAAAGGCTGGTGGTCAGTGCAAGAGCACTGTGCTCTTAACCAGTAGGAACACTAATGACACTCTTGATTAAAGGTATCAATTTAGAAATTTTAAATGGGGGGGGGTGTTAATTCTATTTTTAAATTGTCGCAGCTCTTTAAATTGGTCATAAAAACTAGAAATCAGAAGTAAATGTACTTCTGTAATTTAATTCTTGGGGTTTGTTCTTGAAATTTCTGTAGTGTTGTGAAGGTAAAACATTATGCTGGAGCAAATTGTTTTCCCTTTTAACTAATCATAACTTTCCAGGTTAGTGCAAAGATTTACTATAGCACTTCATTTTTTGCTATAACTTGTGTGGCTTTTTACAGCACCAATTGCATGTGTGTTTTTGTTGATGGTGATGTTGAATGTTTAACTCCTATTGTCAACTTTGTAAGTGAGGAGTTGGAGTCATACCTAATACAAACAGGAGACATTGGCTTTCTTTTCTTCCAGACTTGGGACGCATGTATAACCTTGTATCTCGAATCCAGGATGGCCTTGGAGAGCTGAAAAAACTTTTGGAAACCCACATTCATAATCAGGGTCTAGCTGCAATTGAGAAATGTGGAGAAGCTGCTCTAAATGCAAGTATCCCATCAAAATAAGTCTGTATGTGGTTGCTACCAGCTTTAGGTTAGAGAAGGGTGAATGCCTGCTGATCTAATTTCCAGTTTACATATATATTTTCTTTTTCCACTGATTCAACTTGCGGACTAGTCAATTCTCTGATGCTTACAGGAAGCCTAAAACAGTAGTATTTTGGTATTTTTGTTGTTTTTGGTTTTCTGCTTAATAGCTTCATTCTGTCTGGAAAAGCATGAGAAAGATGGTGGGAGGAAGAGATGAAGCAACAATTGAAAAATTTGGATAGGGCACAATATAAGGATCAAGTCGGGTCTTTTTGGTCATTGAGCCATATGATTGGTTGTCTTCCTGATTTTTGCCATGTAATTGTAATTTCAGGCTTAATATTTCATTAAGCAGGGATGAGTCTTAACGACAGTGAGGAGAAGCTCTTTAAAACATTTGCTGAACAACTTTTTGTCCGTAGATAACGTGACATTTTCTAGCAAAAAAAATATAGAAGAAGACATTGCACAAAGCAGACTTAGGATAGAGAATATATTTTGGCAGATCTTTAGTTAAAACTGGGTTAAGCTTAATACTAGTTTGATTTTTGACAAAGATTATTTTAACAAGCTATTGGCCTCAGGTATTCTTGGATTGTCTTTGTAGGTAATTGTTAAAGCAGCAATCTTCAAAGACTGCATGGAGAGCAGTAAAAAGCCTGTTTTTAGCATAGATTAAAATGCTTAACAAGTGTAGTTTTCTAGCACGATGTGATCTTTTGTGAATCATGAAATAAACTCAGTAATCTTCAGGGCCATTCATAGATGTCCTCTTAAATTTGGAAATCGGATATGCCCCATGGTAAAATCAGTTGAAGCATTCCCTTGGTGGTTGTCACTCTGTAGTTCCTTGGTACCTAGGCCTTGAGGCACTTCCTGGAGAAAAGAAAGCTCTTTCTCCAGGAATTAGTTTTAGCTCAGTCTTTGAGAGGGAGGAAGCTTGAGGTCTGTATGTATTAGTTCTTTTGATTCCAACCACTTACAAAACTCTTTCTGATCACTACTTCTTGTTCCCTGAACATGTGCTTTGCCTTTCTTTTGCTCCTTTTTTTTCCTTCACATTTGTTTCTTTATTTTCATAACAATATCTTTTGTCACTTTTCCTTGGGACCATTTTCCCTCCTCTTCAGTGTATTTCACTCCACTCTCCCTTTTCATCATGAACTTGTTAGTCCTCGACCACATTTAGCTAAGATTGATTCTACCTAACTTGATTTATCTGTACCTTGTCTAAACAAACAGACAGCTGAGCAAGTTTCTCTCAGTTTCTCTGTCGTCAGTGGAGAGAGATAGTCATGTCAGAATGACTCAACTGACCCATTTTAGACTGGTACTGTAGAATGAGTTGTGTTCTAGACTCCATTAACTATATTAACTAATTTCAGTCAGTTGATTACCACCTTTAATACCTTTGGTTATCTTTTTAGAGTCCTTGTGATCAGGAGACTCCTCTGACAGTCCTTTGAGTGCTCTTGAAATTCTTGTGTGAGAGGGTCTCGCGCCTCTGTCAGTTCTGTCTCGAGCAGTGCATTAGAGCAGTGGGCCATGCAGCCTGTTAGTTGGTCCTCAAGTGCAACAGGAAAAGCTTTTCAGGGTACTAATACAAGCCTGGCCATGTTTCCCTATCCATTCCCGTCATCCGGAACTCTAACGGTAGATATGTCACAGGAGTGCCCCCTACCCAGTCCTTTCAATATATGTTTATGGACCTGTTGTCTATGGATTTGTCTAATCCCTTTTGAACCTGTTGATATTACCTGCCTCCACAACCTATGGCAGCAAGTTCCAGAAGTTCACTACCTGATGTGTAAAGATGTTCTTTATTTTTATCTGTCTTAAACTTATTTCCTATTAGTTTTGTCAAGTGCGCTGTAGTTGTAAATTGTGGCTCTGGATGAACCTTCACCTCTTCAATCCTTTTCCTGATTTTGTAGACCTTGGTCATATGCCTTTTCCACCTTCTGATCTTCAAATGGAAGAGTTTTAGCCTTTTTAGTCTCTCTGTATGGTAACTGCCTATCCACCTGGTGTTTTAGATTCCCTTTGCTGTTTCTACTCTGACTCCACTACATCTCTTTTAAAATGCAGAGGTCAGAACTGCACACAATCTCAGTCTGTGGGTGCAGTAAAGATGACGCTTGATGTTTATTGGCATTTGGCTGCCACTGGGAAGTTGAGCTGATAATTTTAAAGAGCTGTCATCGATAACTCTGAGATCTTTCTGGAGTTGTAGCTGTTGGAGATATGATGTTGCTTCACTACTAGAGAGATTTAATTGGAGGGTTTCTTTAATTGGAGGTGTTTTTTTTTGTTTGTTTTTTTTTGTTTTTTTTTTTTTTAAGGCAATTTTATGATTGCCCATCACTGTCAGGTCTGATTGGAATTAAGCTTGTGTCTTTTTAAAAAAAAAAAAAAAAAAAAGTCCTTCTTAGAAATACTTGCAATAGTTGAATAAGGATTTTGTTTCCTTTTGTACTATATAATGTAGTACGCTCTTTCTGTAGTCTGATCCATGTAAATAAAAGGTTGCAGTAATGTAAGTCAGTCATGAACATAAAACCTAAGTTAGTCTGGGTACTATCTTATATTTAAAATGTTCTTTATAAATTTTCACCATGAAAATTTGCTTAAAGGCAATGATTGTTCCTGTTGGAAGAAACTGAAAGCAGGAAAGTCAATGGGTTTCATTGCAAGCAACAAGTTATTTTTCTTACAGGATCCAAAAATGTATGTACAGACAGTGTTGGATGTCCATAAGAAATACAATGCTTTAGTTATGTCTGCATTCAATAATGATGCTGGTTTTGTGGCTGCACTAGACAAAGTAAGTATATGTGTAAGTAGAGTCATATGATGACCATTTTCTCTCTTTAGTGTTTTGGGTCCCAAAAATTTCACTGTCTTTTGTGATTTATAGGCTTGTGGTCGATTTATAAATAATAATGCAGTGACAAAAATGGCTCAATCATCTAGTAAATCCCCAGAGCTACTGGCGCGATACTGTGACTCTTTACTAAAGAAAAGGTATGTCCTCAAAGACGAATTATTGTTTCAGGTTGGCTTTTGTTTTAAAAAGATTTAGCATATGAAGTTTTATATTGTTTTCAGCAATAGAACTTAACATTTCAATAAAATTTAATTATACCAAATTCTGAATGAAAAATGTCAATAGGGTTTTTAAAGATTATATTTCCTTTTCTTGTTTCCTTCCCTTAAGGGAAGAGAGGGTAATGAAAGAACCAAGCCCTTCCCCCCCCCCACCTTTCTCCCCCATAGGAGGCTAAGTTCTGGGTGTTTTTTGTTTTGTTCCCCCTCCCCCCCCCCCCCAAACTGAAGTGTTTTTTCCCAAAATTTGATGTGTGTTATACGTTGTAAAGAAGAGGGGCACTTTCCCTTTTTGCATTAAAACTCTTGCTTTTCTCCTGTTATTTTCTCTATATCTTCTTCCATCTGGGCAGAAATTAAAGAGGACAAAAACTGCCTTCTAACTTCTTGTGGTTCATAATTAATTAAGGTATTCGGCTTCCAATGGTTCAGCAGCTCATAAATTGAGTTGGTATCAGTCCAGCTCGTACTGGATTGGTGTCAGTTTTGTCACTGGCAACTTTGCTAGCTGTTTTTCAGGGACAGAAAAAAGACAAAACCAAACCCAGGAAAGCTTCCACACCCTTTTCCCCTCCATTTTGTGTCATTCCCCCCCACCCCCCAAAAAAAGATTTTTCTTTTGCTTTATAAATACTAGCTTTCTGCAGAGTAGCTTTGGGGTTTGCCTGATGGACTAGCATGATATGGAGGAAAACAATGTGCTGCCACTTTAGCTCTCACCCAGTCGAGAATGAGCTCTGTGAGCTGTTGCTTTTTTGCTGTCTGTAGCACCTAAGACAAGAAATGAAAATAGCATTTAGTGGCAGGAAGCTAGAAGATAGAGATGCACACTTAAACACACAAATTGTAAGTATCATCCCAGGCTCTTAGGAAGTCCCGAGCGCTTTGTGGTACAGGACTTTGACCTGTCGTTTAAAAATCTCATACTTTAAAGTTGCTTAACATACGTGCATTATGTGGAGTAATGAAGAGAAAACAAAACTCTTCACTTCATTACATTGTTTCCTCTCAAGAGAGTCTTTGGCCCAAAAACTATTCCATCTGTCATTTTAACCATGTTCCTTTGTTTATGAAATAAACTTCCACAAACCCCCACGTGTTATTTTAATTCAGTAGTTTTGGAATCGTAAAAAATGCTCCTCTTTCATTGCAGCTCAAAGAACCCAGAAGAAGCAGAATTAGAAGATACACTCAATCAAGTGGTAAGACATAAATACAGTTCCCTTCTGTACAAGCTTTGACAAGTTAGAACTATTCGATTGTCACGTAAGGTAGATGAAATCAAACCTTTTATTTTGTATGTTTATTTTCATTACTTAATATTTTAGCTTTTCAGTAATATTCTTAATCTCCGCAATGGCTGTTCGTTGTATTAAAAAAAAATTGCTGACTTAAGGTTAAGGGCTTTTATGTTTCAAATGGCTGAACAGAATTTGCTCAATTGAATTTTTATGTTGAGAGAGAGAGGGTGGTGTGTGTGTGTGTGTGTATGTATGTGTGTATATATATATATATATATATATATATATATATATGTATATAAAAAACTGTATATGTGGAATATACAGGTAACATGTTTACAGTTGTATACACATTTTAAAAAAAAACCTTAAAAATTTGTGTTAATGAAATAGCTACTATTGTGGCTCTCCTTCAATACAGATGCTTAAATATTTTCTTCTTCTAAAAATTCTTGTTCTTTCCAGATGGTTGTCTTCAAGTATATTGAGGATAAAGATGTGTTTCAGAAATTCTATGCTAAAATGCTGGCGAAGAGACTTGTACATCAGAACAGCGCTAGTGATGATGCTGAGGCAAGCATGATCTCTAAACTTAAAGTAAGTATTCCTTGATTGTCGCGTGACCTACCATATTGCAGATCTTGGCGTTATCTTGGAAAGCATTGATGTATGTACTCTCAAAATATTATGATTTTATTCAGATTTTGTTACATATGATAGAAAAGTATAGGACCTCTGCGCTTTTGGCAGACTTGCATGTCTGATGGAATAAATTTAATTTTAATGCAAATAAATTATGTAAACATTATCCAAATGAATGACTGTTGAAATGTTGCCAGTCATGTTGCTTAATTCCATTAACCCTTGTTGGTACAGGCGTCAAGCAAAATAAGGTCTAAGGTCTTCTAGTAGTCTGTTCATTGTGTATGGGTATGGTGGTTTTATTTTTGTTTGTTTTTTCTTTTTCCAAAATTGCCTTCTGTTTTTGGTGGCAATTAAATAGCACTTGTCCAGTTGGGTTAGTACTTTTGAGTAAGGGAGATACTGAACTTTGTATATCTTCTTTTAAGGAAATGGATTTCTATACTTTTCATTCTTCAATGTCAAAATGTATGGTCTTGCTGACATATCTGTGCTTTTAAAATGCAGCAAGCTTGTGGTTTTGAGTACACTTCCAAGCTGCAGCGGATGTTTCAAGATATTGGTGTAAGCAAGGACTTGAATGAGCAATTTAAAAAGCACCTGACCAATTCAGAACCATTAGATTGTAAGTAATACATTTATAACTAGCTGTTGTTCCAGAATCTGAGTTACTGTTAAGTAGTTTAGCTTCCCCTATTTCTACAGAGAAAAGCTAAGTATATGATGGAAGTATTTGATTTACATATCATGCCCCCAAAAGGTTAGCATTATTAATATATTTTGACCAAGATAGGTAGGGTTTTTAAATTCATGTTTTAGGTCTGTGCTGTGTCTTCTAATAGCACTTTATATCTTCTGTTATGGGTAGCCTCCTCCTGATTTTGCAGCTCATCTTTAGGTAGGTAATTAAGTTAAGTTGAATCCTGTCTCTTTTTTTATGATTGGAAAGATGCTTTTGTTAAAAATGGCTTTACTTTTGAGCACAGTTTGGCTTAGGTAATCAGACTTGAATAGAAATGTTAAGAAAAAGGGTGCTGTCTTTTAGATCAGTAGGTAACCCTATCACTTTCTTAGGAAGAAATCTTTTTTCACTGAAACTTGTTGAAACAAATCCTTTCAGAAATATATTTTGAATGATGTTTGAATGATTTTTATCAAGCTTAGATTTTATTTACTAACGTGCCCCAAATGCCATACAAACATGAACATGAAATTGTTATTGTTGCCAGTGTGTACTGTAGACTGGAGAGTTTTCAGCTGTACATAAAAATAAGTAAATAAATCTACAGCTACACTTTGTTTGCATGTTAAAAGAGAAAAACCACTCACGGGGGTAGAAACAGGGTAGTGATCTCTGCAAATGAGAGAAAATTCAGTTACTGTCACGGTAATTCTAATGCTATCCAAGAGCACCTTGGTCTTACATGGATTCCTTTGTTTTACTCTTACACTTTGAATAAAATATTATTTATATTGTTTTATGATTTCCACCATGTTAGTTTGAGTGGGACAGAGCCTGTTCTGGTTTGTGTTAGAACTGTGAAACTGCATGTTTGGAAAGAGGCTGGACCCAAAGAGGAGAGTGTGGTTAAGTCTGTTAATCTGTGTGCCCCCTCTTCCAGTGGACTTCAGCATCCAGGTCCTGAGCTCTGGATCGTGGCCGTTTCAGCAGTCCTGCACGTTTGCTCTGCCTTCTGAGGTGAGGCAATGCCCTTTTTTAAAAGCTTAACATGGAATTATTCTACAAGAAATTTCCTTGTTTCTCCTCCTGTTTTGTTGTGTGTCGAAGAGGACTGGAATTTTTTTGGTTTTGCTGTGGTTGTTTTTGTCTAGAAGCTTTGTATGTCTAGTTTGGCTTTTTGGCTGGAGGATATTTGGAAGGAGATAAGTCATTCAGGTAGTAGGAGGAAATTGTCTGAAAAGTAAACTGGTGTCTCTGGTGGAAAGACCGTGATTGAATCTTTCTTCAAAACATTGAACAGTACCTGAAGTAAACCTTTGTTATTCTTCTGCATATGCCTTTATTTAAGGAACTTTTTTT
Source organism: Dromaius novaehollandiae (assembly GCF_036370855.1). Classification (NCBI taxonomy): domain Eukaryota; kingdom Metazoa; phylum Chordata; class Aves; order Casuariiformes; family Dromaiidae; genus Dromaius; species Dromaius novaehollandiae. The sequence goes on from NC_088099.1 coordinate 61,273,991, forward strand.
CTGGCAGTCAACTTCAGTCCAGTAAACTCTTCAGATAGTAAACATTAGTTTTCTGCTGAGTGTTTATCCAGAATAGACAAGACATGAATACTTAACATGAGAAATAAGTAAATGTTGTTAAATGGAGCATTAAGGTGGTTAAAAGAAAGTGTCTTTGTAGCCTTGTTCAATCTATCTTAAAGGAAGACTGGAACCTTTGCCCTTGGTTAGGTTTTTATTGTTGATAGTTCTTTAAAGGGAGACTCATCACAAGGGGAAATTTTCATCTAATCTGAAGAATTTGAATAGTTTGGGTTTCCATTTGTCTCTCCTAGAAAACATGGCAGTGGAGAGTTACCTGACTTGATTCTCCTGTGATAGGTTCGGGAGCATATTCTAGAACAGAAGTGTGAAGGAAACTAATCTTTTTTTTGCTGCTGTTGTTTTCATACAGTTAGAACGGAGTTATCAGAGATTTACAGCGTTTTATGCCAGTCGTCACAGTGGAAGAAAATTAACATGGTTGTATCAGCTGTCCAAAGGGGAACTGGTTACCAACTGTTTCAAAAATAGATACACGTTACAGGTAAGAATAACATCATACTAACAGGAACGCTGATTATTGCACTGTCTAGAAGACTGATTGCTAGCTGATTGCTTGGAAGAAGTGTTCAGTCTTTGCTCCGCTGCTTTTACCTTGTCTGGATGAGCTCTTTAGTCTCTTTACTCCTAAATTGGAGATAATAGCTTTTCCCTACCTTAAAGGAGCATTATGTAGGTAAATGTGTTAAAAATAATGAAGTGTTTAGATGCTGAAGTAGTGAAGTTCATGTGAATACCTGCGCCAACACACAAACTAATTTTAATAGATAATAGAGTGCATTGGACTGTGTTTTCTTGTTATGTCAAAGTATTCATTAATGGTATGTAATGATGTATCACATTAAGTATTTTAAATCATTGAATTTCTTAATTAACACGCCTGTGGGTACATATGTACGTATACACGCACATACATGTTTATTTAGTGTTTAAAATGTTCATACGTGTTGATCAGCTTTACTCCCAAGAGTAATCCTACTGACTTTAATAAAACAAAGCACAGATGCAAGATCTGGTCAATACAAATCTCTTATGTATTGCTGAAGTGAACCAATGTTGTTAGACTTCCCCAGATAGTTGTTGGGGTTAAGATTCATAGAACCTTTATTATATGCTTGATTTATTCATTTTAATGCTACTTAAGATCTAAATTTAAAAGAAAATTGACTTACACAAGTGCATTACTTGTGGTTTAAACAGTTGTTGAACTGGGTTGTACGAGGTAACTGCAACCTCTTTGTATATGATCTCATAGTTCTCATACTTTCCTGTCTGCATTCTCTCACAATGTAGACAGAGAAGGGGAGTTCACAACAGTGAGAAGAAATAAGATAATCTCAGACTTTGAACTTGTATAATCAACATATGTTAACCCACTGGTGATAGACTTGAATAAGCCACTGATGGCTGCCTTGTTTATAAATCTCATTTAATTACTCTGCTAGAATTGGGAGGGTTGTGAAGATGAATTCAGTAGTCTGTCTAGGTTTTTGATGAGTATTTAAAAGGGTAAGAGTCAGGGAGTGATGGAGAAAAATAATTAAGAATAGTATTAGCAAGTAAGAAAGATAAGGCTTTGACACCACAATAGGAGATGTGAAGAAGTGTCTGCAGCTAGCTAAATGTTCATGATCTTAGGATTTATGTTTAGATAATGCTGGAACATAGAGTTCTGGTTGTATAAGAAATACCAGACTTTTCTGTATCATTAGCACTAGTTGGATATTTTTCATTATCCAACTATGCAGCCTGTGTGTACACACTGGTGAATTTCAAGCTGTTCAAATTCTGAATGTATGTTTGTTCACTCATTTCCTATTTGTCTTTCCCCCCCCCTCCTTTACTTCTCTTTTTGGGATCTGGAAGGCATCAACATTCCAGATGGCGATTTTACTGCAGTACAACACAGAAGATGCCTATACCGTGCAGCAGCTGACAGACAGTACTCAAATAAAAATGGTAGTGACTTTGCACATTTAACAGCGCTCTTGCAGAGTGTCTCAGGCTTCAGAGCTCTTCCTGCTATCATATGAAATTGGGATTAGATATGCTTGAAGCCAGAGCTGGTTTCTGTTCTGAAGGAGCAGTTGTTTTCTTTTCTTGGTCAACTTACTTTCCTGGTTTACTTTCTTGTAATCATAACTTCAGACTCGTTAGTGTGTACATACTGCCATTGATCAGTGGAATAAATTGTGCAGCTTCCTGCTGAGCTCTCATAATCAATTTTCAGTTTTTCACCATGTATGTTTTAGTACTTTAAAAAACGCACTTCTAGGAAAAACAGTATTTTCTCCACATTAATGTGTTATGTTTCCTCTTCTTTGTATCTCGAGGCTCATAGTAGAACCTTCAGATTCATTGTCTCGCTATGTGTTGTAGAAAAGGTTCCCTTCTTTTCTTTCCAAGTAGACTTTATGGCCCACAGTTTATTAGACATCTATGTCTTCTAGTAATAGGTTTGAACCAAGTCTGCTGGATGGTACTTCTGGAAAGTTGGCAATCCCTAGTCAGTGAAGATTTTTACTTTCAGAAATGTACATCTAGTAAATTACTGCTGCGGATAGTTTACAGAAAATTCAGAGGTCTTATCTATGCCACTGTGGTAAAATAGCAGCTTTGCAAGCCTATGTGGGATATTTACAGTAGTGTAGCCATCTCTCTTGGTAACTGCCCAGTGGCAGTAATCCCTGGTGTAGGCCAGACATGAAAAATGTGCAAAGCGGAAAGCAGAGGGTGCTCATTTTCTGAGATTGAAGCCTGGCATGGTACTTATATTTGCATGATTTGGAGCAAAAGGCTTTCTTACACTTAGGAGCTATTTTGCAAGCAGATTTATAAAACAGTAATCGGAAAGATCTGTTCTTTGAGATCAGTCTTTCTGAAGAATTTGACAGCATTTGATCAACTGCAACAGGAATGTGTCCTGTGTGAATGATGTATTTACTGTTTCCCAGCCCCATCTTACAGCCCAGAGAGGCTGCGGAGTCTCCATCCTGGAGAGGGAGGTCCCTTGACCTTGGCTTGACCAGGGGGGCTGGACCAGCAGACCTCCAGAGCTCCCTGCCAACCCCAGCTATCCTGTGATTCTGTGTTCTGCGGTCTTGGGTTCTTAGTCTAAATCTGTGTATCCTTTTTACTGTAATTTTCTGTAGATGTTTAAGAACATGATTCGAAATTGTGAAAAATGAAATGTGGATTAAATGCAGTATCTTGCATTGTAAGCATTTTAAGTTTGAGAGTAAGGTGCTGTGTCTGCACTGATAATATTTTTTCTGTAACTTTGCAGGATATCTTGGCACAAGTTCTACAGATACTGTTGAAATCAAAATTACTTGTAAGTGCTTTTGCTTTTTTATGATCTGCTTATCATTCAGCAAAATGTCTTAATGCTTATTTATTTAATTTATTTCCTGCAGGTTTTGGAAGATGAAAATGCAAATGTTGACGAGGTGGAGTTGAAACCCGATACCTTAATAAAACTCTATCTTGGTTATAAAAAGTAAGGAAAAACTTCAGCAGCATACATTACTTATGTATAATTGGCAGCATTGTGCCTCTCTGCTTTCAAAATTTGCGTATACTCTAATATATGTGAGGTGAAAGCATCAGGGTTCAAGTGCAAATTCAAATGTGGATCTAATATACCTGCTTTAGAGGAGGCAGTTGGCTAGTAGGGGGATGGGGAAGATTTCAGCTATTTGTCATAAAGTCTCTCGAGGCCTGAATATGTTTTTGCATCTCCATTTTGTTCCTTGATTCATGTCTGCATAAATATTATATTACTGTGCCCATTTTTGCCAAAGCACATGATTTACATGTGCTCAGCAAAATACATTATATTTTATAAGGTTACTGTAACGTACAGCGATCAGCAAAGGCTGAAGTTTTAAGTGGTCATCCACTACAGATAACCTGATAAAGATGAGCGGGTGCATTTTAGACCTTCAGAGGGTGAAGTGCCTTGGAAACTGAAATAATCAGCACAATTTTCCATAGTTTTTATTACCAACTTAGCCAGTGCTATTTTCAACATTCATCTGTTTTTAAGCTGTGCGCACTACTGTGGTAGCGTTTTTTTATCATGCTTATTAAAGTGTAGAGATAAATGCAGTGATGAATTCAGTATTTTTTGAGATCGTATCTCAAAGTGCAACTTTTTTTTTCCCCTGGACCTCACTCTCTATCTGCTAATCTCTTCCTTCCTTGACCAGTAATTATAGATCTATTTGTGATCTTTTAAGAATTTGCAGCTGGTTACGTAGCGTAATAAGGGAAACGCCTCAGTGTTGCTGCACTGTCCTAGAACGCTGGTTCCCAAATCACTATTTATGAGACTGCTAAATAAATAATGGCTCACCTCTCACTGGCCGGGCTCCGAGTGCGGCGGATAGGCTGGGTGCTGCCACGTGCTCACAGTGCTCTGCTGGGATGGTTTCTTCCCTGCCTGTAACCCAGCATCTTGTCTTGAGAGCAGTGGCCTGTCGTCATGTACTGCCCCACCACGGTGGGGGCCCTGGCAAACGTTTGAGCTCTGCTGGCTTTTAACTTGAATAAGATTGTTAAATCTGCCAACATGCCAAAGTCCGATTTTGTTTAAAAGTAATCTTTAGGCTTAAGTCCTTTTGACTTCTATTTAAATACCTGCTGAAAGTAAGGGTATGGCACTCTTGAAAATGGTAATTTAGGCTCCTATATCCTAACTGAGGCAGTTTGAGGTTTGGGTTTTTTCTTTTCCTTCTCTTCAGGAGCATCTTAATTTTTTTTTTTAAGGGTATTTTTTTGGTAGCTTTTAAAGTATAAGAACTAAAAAGATTGCTGTTTCAGTGGGGGTTTTCATGTAATTTTTTTTTTTTTTTGAAAGCAGACTAATTATTTGCCTTTTTTTTTTTTTTTTTGCAGCAAAAAGTTAAGGGTAAACATCAATGTGCCAATGAAGACTGAACAGAAGCAGGAGCAGGAAACTACACACAAAAATATAGAGGAAGATAGGAAACTACTGATTCAGGTGATTTGGATTGCAGGATATCTGCACACCGTGCACCTACAATTGTAACTTTGAAATTGTTTAATGAAGACTGGGTTTTCTTATTTTTAATTAAAAGACAATGTGCTGTTCCAGTGCATAATCAAATTTGAGCTAACAATGTATTTACAATACTCTTAAAGGCTGGTAGAGTCTGTAAGAGAAAATGTAAAAAGGCATGAAAGGATACTGTTGTTCTTCGCATTGTTTTAACAACATGCCGATGAGTGTTTGCCTTGCAGAGATGCATACCCTCACCAGATACTGATCTTGGAAGAAAACCAGTAATATCTAGATACATGACTAGATGCATAGATAATATCTAGATAGATGGATATGTTAAAAATATCTTGAAGATGATGTTTTATCATTTCATTAGGAATCCACTTGAGACACAAATGGGGCAGAGAAAGGAAGTAAAATTTGTTACTAAGAAAATGAAATGTTAAGGTTAAATACATGAATAAGACTTTCTGTTATATAAGCATTTTTATGTTGGTGTTATTGTACCGTTGTTATTACTGACCTTAAGCAGGGTGGTTCTAAATTCATGTCTCAAACACTTGCAATGAGCGTATGCGGCATACAGAATACTGAGCTCCTATGGTCTGCCTGAATAGTTGTCATTTGCAGGCATGCAAATCCATCTGCTGCTCAGGCCTGTTGTGATGATGCTTCTGCGTTAGCAGACGTGATCTGCTGGGGAAGTAAAGTGACTTGATCCAGAAGGACAAACTGTATGCTCCTAAGCACATCTTTCTGACTTTGCTGTTTAGGCTGCTATTGTGAGAATCATGAAAATGAGGAAAGTTCTAAAACACCAGCAACTGCTTGGGGAAGTGCTAACACAGCTCTCCTCCCGGTTCAAACCACGAGTTCCAGTAATTAAGGTATGTGAAAACAGCAGTCCGAATCTGTGTCAGAGTGGGGCGGGGTTGGGGAGAGGGAAGAGGAGAGTGTTAAATATGTGTTTCCAAATTAAAAAGGACAACTAAGGATATGAGATGAGTTGGGACAAATTTTCATAGCCCTAAACAAGTAGGGAATACTTCAACAAAAAATACTGTATTTCTCCCACCATTTCTCAAACGCTAATGTGCATGTTTGCTTTTGTTTGCAATGGTAAAATAGTAGCTCAGGTGCCTCTTTCAGCAGCAGCAATGCCAGCTTAAAGCAGCCCCTGCCCCATGCTTACTTGTTTCTATGCTTGTGCTGTTCTCCCAGTTGTGCCAGTACCACTGCTTACAGGCTGGCTTACTACAACAGATCAGGGAACTGTTGTAGGATAACTACAGATAAGACTGTAGGATAACTGTAGATAAAATAAGGATGGGGGAAAAAAAGATAATATTTAATTCTGGTTCCTTCTTCAGATTTGTTTAGAGCCCCTCAAATAGTTGTGTGACTGAGGGGATAGCATGGAGCAACAAGCAGTGGAGAGTAGTTGGCACTGATGCTCTGTATTTCACGACTTAACTGCGTACTAGTTACTGCAGTCCCTGTATTTTGTAACATTACAATAAGCACTCTGCATCTTGGTTTAATTGTTTGCCACCTTACTGGAAGCTGCTCAGCATACTGATGGTCAGTTGATCTCCCAGTCACTATGCTGGATTGGTATCAAGTAACTGTAATTCAATTTAGTGGATTAGTGAAGTCCTCTGCCTGGTTGCGCTCAGTAACAGGAAAGCGAATTGCTGTGGTTTGTGCCCTTTACCTACTCCTGTCTTCTACTTAGTGTGAAATTCAACAGCCAATACTGTTAAAACCTTGTAGCCACCACAGAAATGGTGTTTCTGCTGCAGTGTCCCACCACTTACCTTTTTGTTTCCTCCTACAGAAGTGCATCGACATTCTGATTGAGAAGGAGTACTTGGAACGTGTTGATGGTGAGAAGGACACCTACAGTTACTTGGCTTAACATTTTTATTAGCAATTATCTGACTGTGTGACACTCGGCAAATAGGTATGTGATGGAAAGAATGAAAGCAACTGAACTTCATAGCAGCCACCCTGCTGCCATTTGGACCTCCCTTTTTAATAACTGAGACCAGGACTCCCATCAGCCAGTCTCAGATTTACATCAGAACTGCTCAGGATTGATACATTTCAAGTATGTAAATACGGACACCAATGCCATTTAACCTAATTTAAGAACAGAAAGGAATCAAACCCTTCTCCTTTAAGGGTTGCATGCTACTGCATTTAAATCAATACATTGGCTATATGATAAACAGCTGTCATCACAGGCAGCACTTAAATGTTGGCAGCACTTTGAGAGCGAGTCTGAATGGACCCATGTGTAATCTGCTATGAAAAACCATTTGTATAGTGTGTTTCATTTTTTAATGTGTGATAAATAAAAAAAAAAATTAAAAGATTTCTGTACAAGTTGCATTTGGTTTTATTGTTTTAAGTTTCACTACTTACCTTTCTAAATGTAAATAAAAGGTATAATGGTTATGAAAGCTATAAAAATTTGTTTTGCTTTTCCTCGTTTCCACTGTTTTCCAGTGATTTAAAGCACATTTTGTTGTTTTAAGAAATCAGTTTTCATCTCTAATCAAATGTGCATGTTGTTTCTTTTTAAGAGGAAATGTTTGTGTTTTGGAAAGAGAAGAAAGTTGTGCTGATCTCAACAAATATGCAGAATAGAAAATACTTAAAATATGTATGGCAATACCTGATCACTTGAAATCAGAAGCTTTTTTTTTTTGATACTAAACAGATATAAAATGCATTGCACTTAAATGCTGCCCCAAGTTAATAAGAAGCTTAGGCTGTTCCCTTGTCTGAATAGAAGAGAAAGTTGACTATGTTCCTGAAGAATAATTCCCAGTTTCCATTGAATGCAACCTTCCCTCGGAATAAAACATTTTTGAGTGTTACTACATGCAAATTGATCAGGCTTCATTCTGTTCTTCTCAGTGTTGTGTGTTTATTATACACAGGTGAAGTGAGTATTAGCTTCCGGATGTTAACTGTCTGCAAAAGGCTACCATCCTTACAGGTCTCAGTTTTGCTAAGTATCCTCTTCTGTTCTTGATGTTGAAAAGACCATAGAAATGGTAACTTGTTCATTGTGTGTTGTGGCAAGAAGAAAAGGGGCCCAGGATTTGTGTTGATACTGTATTTTTGTGAGGAAAATTAACTTTTAATGGCTACAGTTCTACTTGTTTTGTGGGACCTACAAAAATGGATGATTATAAAGAAAGGAAAACTTAGAAGCAGTTCTAGTAGTGCTCCATCATTCAAGCTGGGACTTCACTAAGTGCTTTCCAAAAATTGAAGCAAAGAACGTAGCTTGGGCTGACTTTCTTTTTTGAATTATGATCCCATCATGTGGAAAGCCAGAAATAACTTGCCAGGTTAGAGCTGTCTCTGAAAGCCTAGTTGGGCAGCCTAACACACATCACTGGTAAAGCACCATTGCTCTGTATAGTTTTTCTATGCTTTGTCTTACAGCTATCTTTATTTATTTTTAAAAGGCATGCTTTACCCAAGCAGTGGGAAGATTAGTTTTGACTTCTGGTATAGGAGACTAACTGTCTGGTTGAACTGTGCATGTTGCCACCCTATTAATTGGGGCAGGGAGAGGAGGGAGGGCCCTCAAGAGCACAAATAAGATGAGAACATGAATTCCTAGTTCTTCAGGACACCAAGCAGTAAGTACATCATAGAAAGGCAAGAAGGTATTCTAGCAGATTGCTGCCATACCTGCGAGGGCTGCCTGACTGCCTGCTCTTAGGAGTGAGTAATACCCGAGTGCACTGCTTTGATGCTTTGCTCAAAAAGTTTAACTAGTTAAAAGCCTTCACAGTGAGGAAGAGTGGGGTAGGAGGTATACATGTAATGCTCTACAATCATTAGAGACAATTTCTTGCAGTTGGTTTTTGCAATATTATTTCTCCCCCCAGAGAGGAAAACAACAAGTAACTGTTTTGCTGTAGTGTTTGTCAGAAGTAAGCCTTTGCTGAGCTTCTGTACAAGACCCAAACTGCCCATTAACTGCACTCAATGATTTTGGAATAAAACATATTACAAAATTTTGCAATAAGAAAGAGTAGTCAATACCCATGAGCAAGACCTTAATTTGTTTATCTGTAAGCAACAAGGAGGTGCAACATAAATGGTCTTAGGGTGGTTGATACAAAGGGGAAAAGGAAAGATATGTGCAACTACTGTTGCATTCTTTTGGTTTGCACCTTCAGAAAAGCCACAGTTGTAGATGGCAGTTTAGAGTACCACCTTATTCCCTTACAAAAGCAAAACAAGTGTGTTCTCTTCAGTAAACTTCCACATTGATTGAACTGAGCAGAGAGATTTAAACCAACTGCTTGGGCACCTGGGTTGTCACTAACTTAATGTGAATACAGAAGCAAGCCTTGCACAGCTAGATTAAAGATGCATCTTAAAACTTGTCTTGAAAGACTTGTTTGCCATAAAAAGCATCACAGCTACTGCCCCTCTTTTTCTAGAGACTACTGGCAGGAGCAGCTCTGATGACAATTTCTTATAGACCTGTTCCCCCCTGCCCCAATGTATCCACTGCTACTGGACCCTGTTTAGGACTAAGGATAATTGGCAGCAAGTAGAAAGAAAAAAAAAAAAACCCACACATTAAGGGCAGTCGCTGTTGTAACAACAGGTTACCGTAGGAGCAAAGAAGCTTTGAAACAGCAAAACATTTTAGAGAACCTGAATTCAGTCCCAGGGCTTCCTGAAAAACTGAGGATCGCTATTTTACTTTAGTGTTATATTTTCAAGTTCCCATAGATATCTGACAGCTTTCCCTTGCACTGTTCATTTCTTTACATTCATCTCAACTATGACCTGAAATAACAGAAAAAGAACTAGCTAAGTAGGGTGCTGCCTTTGTTCAGAAGTTGAAAGTAACTCTTCAACCTGTTTCCTCAACTGGCTAATATAGAATTTCAGCCCAGTTCCAGTAAAAATGAAGAAGTTCAAGTATCCTTTATTTTCAAGGTTGAAAAATGTACCACACCACATTATTGCAAAAGTTCATAGGTACAAAACACTTTGCAGCTGGTGAGAAGGCAATAAAAAGTTGTTTTTTAAATTTGTTACTATAAATTACTGTTACAGTACTTTGCAAATTCAGAATTTCAAATTGCATCATTTTATTTTTCTAAAATTGCCCACAGTACTAGAAATTCCTGAAGATAAGGCAGCTGTTTGTTTAAAAGAAGAGGTAGCTGGTGTCAAGGGATTTCCATTTCTCTTTCAATGCCCACATATTTAAGGGCATCAGCTTGGCTATATCTGGGGGAAAAGAAACAAAAAACACAGTAACACTGAATGGTTCAGCTTCATTGTTCTGACGTAACAGCACAACCTGGAATACTCTTGTACCTAGCTTTCCCGCAGTTTCTGCAACAGCTAGGGGCTCTAGCCCTTATGTAACCATGCAGATATAGAATAATGGCAAACACTTAAGAAATTGCTTTTTTGAAGAGGCTGAACAAACATGAGGGTAAGTAAATTCCACTTACTTTCCTCTTTGATTTCACAGTGGTCAATCTTGTTTGTTTTAGCTAGTGGAAGCTAAAACCAGTTCTCAAGGTGGCCTTAAACTGTACTTTGTCATTAGAGAGCCTTAAGTTTTTCTTGAATTGAGACAATTTTAAAAGAAAGTATGAACAGAACAATCTTAGCAAGTACTTATTCAATAGAGCAAGAGTATTTCTAACCCTTTCTGAAGGATGGAAGAGACAAACCATGATGCTACTTATGGGACTCAACCAAAATAGAGTCCTTTACCCATTAATAGTGGGAACCAGGGGAAGGCTGTCACCATAAATAAGAACATTTCTCAATACAAACTGACTTTAGCAAAGTGGCTGGCAAAGAGCCTTGTAAACTTGAAACAGCAGTCTTATGATAGCTGGCTTTAAGAGGCAAGGGCATTGCCCCTCAGCTGCTGAGACCTGAAGTCTGGACAGGAGGCAAACACAGGAATTAATTTTGAGCTGGCCCAAAATACTTGTAATCCAGTGTGGGACAGGGAAGAAGTACAAAATACCAGCTACCAACCTGTAGTCAAAGAACAGCTCTTCACCAGTCTGAATGGCTCTCTTAGCAAATATACCTATTCTGTGATCACCATTAACCATCATAACTGTTAAGAAGAAACACAAACATACGTTAACACAAATAGGTAGATGTGTATTCTAAATTAGTATCCTACAACATTTCATATATTGTTAGACTAAAACAAGTTAAATTATGTTTGAAACTTACCTTTTGCATAGCAATTTGGATTTACTGAATGGTTTGCAAATCTAATTTTGTTGCCCTTGCGTGTTGCATCAACCACAAAATCTAGGAAGAAAACAAAGGATGGTCACCTACCACCAGATTTTTGTCTCTCATCTTTTTAAATTTTATTTATTTGTTTTTATATGCAGTGTGCTTGGATTTTAGCAGCTGGAAAGATAACTGCTCAACTTCCCACATGGAAGAGTTGGCACATCATCATACAATAGCTTTATTGTTCTGCAAAACCCAAAAGCTTCCACTTGCCCCATGCTATGCATTCCTCATTCATCTCCTGCCACAGTGACCTAAATTAGTTTCTGATTTGAGGCTTCTTTACCTTTATCTCATAAGTACAAGCATGAAATATATGAAGTCAACATCTACAGAAAGCAGTTTTTTAAAAAAAACAAAAAAACCCCTATTTTTTAAAAGTAGTACTTCATGCGTGACAGCACAGTATTTTTCTCTCTTTCTTCAAATTGCAGCAGCCACACACACCTGTTTCCCAAGACTTTTTTTCTTCCCTCACCAAATTATCTCCATATTTTACTGCTAATTTAAAGTCATAGTAAAATGACTACAAACAGTAACTAGTAAGACTTTTTTCTTCAGGCTATCTTACTGATGCTTGTATGTAATTTTACTCCATGAAATTCCACTTCCACTCAAGTCATCTTGTGTAGTTGGCTTGTGTAACAGGCTCCATTGCTACTGTCTAGTTGATTTGCATTTCAGGAAGGTACATTGCAGAGGTGGTGGTGATGGGGAAATAAACCCACCCACAGAGTTAGCTATCGATGTTAGGAGTCCTTAAGTTACCGAGAAAAGATGTGCACAAAAAAAGATTTCTCAGTGTTACCTGCTACCTGCAAAGAACAGAGATGAAGGAAATTGTGTACATATTTTATTTTTGTTGCAAGCATTGTGACTAGTACATACATACCATTATTCAAGTTAAACAGAAAGCTGCACATGTACTTGTCATATACTTTTCCTCTTCTGTCTGCCTCATCCTGAGAAATAATCTGAAAGAAACAGTACTACTAAGTGACCATCTCTTTTCTTTTGTAACCATAGTGGCTTCAGGTCACAAAATGAGCCATTCTGAAAGAAAAGCCTTATTTTTTCCATTCTCTGGCATTAAAAATATTCTCAAAATACATTTTTCATCAAGTATTTTGGGCCTATCAAACAGCCATGGTTTGCTCTTAGCATAAATTCGTTGTTCTTTCAGAGCAGTGGGAAAGCAAAAATTACAAGCATCTCAAAATCAAGACCACGTAACTGATTCAAGGTTGTCTTATTAGTGTGAAATACCATTTAGAGAAAAAGACCTACTCAATTTTAGCAGTACATTAAATGATTTTGCAATGTTCCAGGCATGCCTGAACTACAATTAAATCTTGAGCTTCAACCAACACTCCAGCCTCTCATTCTCACAAGAACCTGTGTCAATTTTTTTTGTGACATTTAAATCATCTAGCTCCTGAGTCTGGAGCCTTTGACAGCACTTGCTGAACACACGCATCTGAAGAATGATACCAAGTTACAGACAGTCTCTTGATATCTAGCCAACACACAGCTTTACTAGTTAAGATTATACATAGTATTGTCCTTCCTTACCTCACCACAGTATTCAGAAATGAATTCATTCTTCTGTACAGGATCTTTGATGAAAATTCCCCAGCCTGCCACATCTGAAGGTGCCAATAGCAAGTGCTATGGAAGAACAACAAAAAAAAAAAAAAACCAAAAAAAAAAACAAAAAAACCCCAGGAAAAGCTCTAGTCATGCCTGGCTTAGATTTTTTTTTTTTTTTTTTTTTTTGAATGTACCACTTCAGTGAAACATATGCTGGGGCTTTAAGACAGACAGGACAACGATTCATCTAACCATCAAATGCACACTAAAATTAAAGCACACGGATCACAAGTTGTACATGAAAGAAAACCATATGAATTACCTGAAAAACTACAAATTTAAAGTTTAACGTTGAAATGAAGGTGTTGCATATATGAAAAAACAACTTTGTATACACTAAGGACTTCAAACTACAGAAGTTTGCTGACAAGAGCCTAATATTGACTAGTTTTAAATTTTAGACTGACTGGTCTGTGGGAAGATGTTTGGGAGCAGAACAAAGAAATTTTTCAGCAGAGAACTAAGTTAGCTTTTCAGACATCTTTGGCAGACCTATATACAAGTCTATCCTTCAGCATCAACTATTGAAGCAATAAATAAATCAAGCCAATATCTAGTCTCCGAGCCAAGCCTCCTTGAGGCTGATCTAGGGAAAGACTTATGAGCTATCTTTTCAAATCAACAGCCTATTCTGCAAATTACAAGCAAAGCCTGAATGGGGAAACAACAGATACTCCACTGTAATATTACATAGAAAACACCAACTTGGTATTGGCAGATGAGGAAACATACAGAGAGCTTAACAGCAGTATGTAACTGAGAACGATACACAAGTAAAAAAACTACCTCCTCTTTTCAATTACTTTTTCTGGTTGACAACATGAAGTCAAACAAATTCCATTCTCTGGCATGAAAACACCTCAGAATTAAGACAACAGACATGCATGTGTATAACTACATACTTTTTTGGATCCTCTCTGAATACTGCAGTTCTTGCAAGAAACATTTTTGCTGTCCCAGTGGTCAGCTGCTCCACACGTTAAACAGAGATCAGGATCACATTCACGTACAGCTAGGTAACATGGACACTGCTTAGTGTTGCATTGTGCTTTACAACGACATCCAGGAAACCTGTTTTGGCCTACAAAAGAATACATGGAAAACAAAAAGGAAAATAATATGAAAAATGTGCATGGTAAAGTTAAGACAATACAGATTATAGCTGATCAGAATATTAAAAAAAATATAACCACTGAGTCTCTGGGTAGGACATTTGAAGTACTGTACATTCTTGACTGTCCTGAATTGCCTACAGTCTCTCTCAATTCTAAGTCTTAACCAACCATTAAACAAAGTCAAAAAAGAATCTTAAGAGCCAGCTTGAACAGAACATGCACACCCTTCTCACACCATTTACTGCTCTTAAAAATGTTTGCAATAGGGACAGACAGCTAGCATCAATTTACACGTTGAGAAACAGAACCATGAAAAAAGTTACAGATAGCTTTTAAAATTGTTACTTACATTCTGAGCTGCACTGACAAAACTTCTCACAGAAATTTTGAGCAATCACACACGGGCATGAGCTGTCACAAGGCTGACGTGGATGATCACATGGCTGATAGTTGTAAACATGATTAGATGACCCATCTGAATAAAAATAGCAATATTTTGTAAAGTTGAAAGGGGCAAATAAACAAAATGCAGTTCCCTTCACTCTTTAAAGTAGAAATACCCTTTTAGTCCCTTAACTCGCAAACAAAAAACCCAAAAGCAAACAACAAAAAAACCCAAACCTACAATCAGTAGAAAAAACAAAACAGGACACCAAACCAGAATTGTAACAGTAATCAGGTGTTTGTCAGCATTAGTTGCTTGCTTCCTAATGCACTTCATTCTTCCCATTACTCATCTGCTTAGAGCATTCAGAGCTGAAAGCTGTCTACTGTGGAAAACTGAACTATGAAACTACAATGGTATAATTTCCTGTGTGAGCAACATTCTGGAATAACAGTGATTATTCCAAGTAAATTTGCTTCAAATACCCCAAATCATTTTTATTCTGGAACAACAGTCAACTCTCAAACAGACACACTGGCAAAATAATACCTGGGCATTATACCACTGTGCTTTTTCCAAGTCAATTTTCCAATATAGACAAGTCTAAAATCTTGCAGGCAAGGAGGGACTATCAGGGTAGTCTAGAGCTTTATCTGTAGAGCAGCTAGGAGAATCTGGTGCTGTATAAATTACATTTGCTATAAACACTCCTGAGCTTGTCCAGGTTTGCATGTATTTGTAAAAATGCCAAGTTACCAATCAGCAACCAAAAGGGGGAAGAGAGAAAAAAATCATCAATTATTCATGTTGCTAAGAGTCCCAGCCATTCTCAATGAATTTTCAGATAACTACCTCTAAAGTAAACTGTTTTCAAAAAAAGAAATGCTGCTTATTACTGCAGCTCATACTATTAGTACTGCTTGTATTTGTGCTTCAATGAGGCCGTCCTGAAAAGATTATAAATTCAGCCTCCTTCCCTTTTTATTGAGTTATAGAGATCTTCCAAACAGTTACATAAACCAAACAGGATCTTCTGTCCTTTCTGTATCTGTAATAAGAACAAACTTTTTTCTTTTTAATCCCCCATGATCTCTAGCTCCCCATGGAATGTATATAATGGCCTAACATTAAAAAAAAAGGAAAAAAAATGCAAAACAAAAAACCCCACAAAACAAAAAAGAAAAAAAACAATAGTAGGATCTTAAAAGTTCAGGACATAAATTGAATGGAAAGATGCTAACCCTTTTTCAGCTGTATCTTTCTGCAATGAGCAGCCCACAACCTGCAAAAACACAAAACAAACACAAGAAGGTTGACAGGAACTCCTCCTGTAGTGGGCTGTGAGAGGTAGCTGCATCTTGCACCCACACGTGGCTCAAAATGGGCGAGTTTCTGCTAACGTGAACAATCTGCTAAGCGTATAGAAATCAGAAGTGGTTGCAGCAGAACCGCCCTGTCCCAGACTCCTGGAGCCAACAAAAGCAGCCCTGCAGGCTACTCCCTGCCTTCCCCCCCCGCCACTCCCCACACAGCCGCACTCCTCTGGTGGCAGGACTGTACAAAGAGCCACCCCCCACCCAGCCCAGGCTTAGATTCAGGTGGCTTTTAAGGAAAACCTGCAAAGAGAAGGCTGCCAGCGCTGCTTCCAGCAGGCAGAAGTAGTGGCAGAAGGAAGAACATGCAGCTGCAGCTCTGCAGCGGCATGGCTGAACAGAGCAGTGAAAGGTCTGCCAGCCGCTCGCTGCCCAGGCCTGGGCCCAGCCCAGCCTAGTGTTCCCAGTCTCGGCCAGAGGCTGCCCACTATCTGCTGAGCTCCGAGTACAAGACAACAGGAGATCACGTCTGTCCGACACAGCCATGTTGACACAACCTCAGAGTATTTCTGCTGGCTGGACAGACTTTTCGCCATCTCATTCTCACTGTTGGTACTGCGCTAACCCTTTTCCCTTGTACTTCTTCAAACTCTGTATGTCTATTATGTCCTTCAGTGTCCTCTCTCCCTTTCCTTAGCCTTCCAGTTAGCTTATCCCTTTCTATGTAAACATGCTCTTTGCAGTTTTTCTTTTTTTAAACAACATGCTTTTAGTTATCGTAACATAGCTCACTATACTTGCAAGTTAATCATTACCCCTTTTCTTTATTTTCTATGCATGTCACATCTCAACCTTTTCAGGCAGGGCCTGTCTACTATTCCATGAATTGCAATATCAGGCACAACTGAGCAAGAGCATCTGTCTGGCTTTCAGGTGCCGCACGCAGACTTACTGTATTTCAATAAGCTTAAAATGAAAGTCAGAATCAATGGTTTTAATTTTTCTTCAAAGCTGGGGTACAATTTTATGCATTTTAGCTAGCACTTAAAAGTTAAGTGACCTAAGCCTAATAATTTTTAAAAAATTATTTGGAGTAAGGATTTTCAAAGTTTATGCTTCTCAGAGTTTGTTAGGATGTCACAGAGCAACATCAAAAGTAAGGGAGCACCCCCCCCCCACTCCCCAGCCAAATAACTATTAAATACGAAGTTACATTAAATAACTTCACCTAGCAACCCCTCTTTCTATGCAGATCTTTTATTACAACTGGTCCAAAATACTAGTGAATACATGTGCTTAAAAATCCTCAGCACAGAATACTCAGAAAACTGCACTGCTTTTCAGTGAATACAACACTCAAAAATTTGCATTCCAAAAAAGTAACTTTTGCTGTGTATATTCAAACAGAAATTTTTAGCTACTACTTTCTTTTGTACATGCATTAAATCAATTTCTGTTTTAACTGAATAATCCCCCCCACACACGCACACACACAAAACAGCTTTAGGTAAACATAAACCAGATTCTCTATGTAATTGCCGTTTCAAAGGCTTACAGTTGCACTTCCTGTTCTCTACAGCTAACTTCCTTTCAAGCTTTTGAAGGAACCCATATGAGATAGAAAACCACTGAGGCAGACTTGTCCAGGCACCTGTGAGGATGGGGGGAAGGGTACAAATCCAAAGACTTTATCAGAACTACAAAACACTACTAAATAGATGACATTCTTAAGAAGAGTGGCTCATTCCAGAGTAAAAAGCTCCCAACATGTATGTATGAATTATGAGACATTGATTCTTTGTAAGAAGCAGCTTCCCATACAAAAGAAAGAACAAGGGTAATTTTGACTTAAATTACTCTAATGCACATCAAGCAATTTTTGTTTGTCTGGTATTTGGCAAATGTAACATATACAATACTTTTCAACAACACTTCTTTCATATAAGCTTGTCTCTCAGCTCAAGATAATAATGGCCTACTAGCATACCAAACCCTTAAAATCCTTCTGTGGATGAACTCCTTTATACACCATTTCATTAGCAGAGAGCCAATTAATATGAACATGCTTTGAGTTAAGCACTATCCTAATACTTCAAGACAAAATGCTAGTTGCTGACTAGTTGCCAGCTGGGACTTTTGGGTTTCTATGGTAATTGCCTTAGAAAATTATAGACTGTATTGACAAGATGACCTGAATATGACAAAATTACTCTCATCAACAAAAAGTTCAGCATACAAACAACTCAAACTTACAGAAAAATAAATACAGAAGTCACAATGACTATAATCAGCTTAGCCAGTTTTGTAACAGAGACTGGTGTCATTGGAGGAAGACACCTTGACAAGAAAGGAATAGGAGACATGCAGACCAGGGATTAAGGAGAAAGTGACAGAAGACAACGTGCAACAAGTTGCCCCATGCTGACCAATTAGCAAGAAGAGGACGTTTCATTAGCACAATCAAGTACTACAGTAACAGTCTTGTGACGTTCAAAACCTGCCAGAAAGCTCTGCAATTTCCCTTGCATTACTACACGAGGCTGAGGCCTGAATGAGTACCACACCAAATGTGGAAAAAGTGATTTTGCTATGCTACCTGCCCTGTAATCTCCTATCTCAAGCAGAAACTGAAGGCCTCAAGCGACAGGAAGCAAATATTCCAACTACTTACTACTTGCTCCGATGCAGAAGTCTCCTAATTTAAAGGCAGTCTGATAATATATAGAAGTTTCAAAGGTTTCCAAAGAAGAGACAGAAGGTTATGCCAGAAAGTTGAGAAAGCATTCCTGAGTCTAGGCTTCAGAAAAAAAGCAAATTGGAAATTCAGTGGCAGATTTCCAAGCAAGCAGGTGGATTTGTTCATCTGGTTCCTGACATCTGCATGAGAGCTAACTTACCAAAAAAAAAAAAAAAAAGTTTCCACAAGCATTATGACAGAAGCTGTCAAAAATACTGTTCTTCTCTGCTAACAACCTACTAGGTGTTGCCAGTGTTTTTAAGAAGTACTGGTATCAGCTAATGAGACAGCAGAGATGCATTCTTTGGAAGAAATTACTAACTTTTTTTTTGTTATAAAGGCACAGGGATAGTGTGATAGGACTGGAAATTCAAAATATGCGACAGTTATGCAAACATATGTGGCTAAATCTTTGCAGTGTTTGATTTTCTGGCATCACTCAAATAGAGACTTCTCTTATTTCAAGTCTCCTAAGACATATAGCGCACTAAGACTCCACCTTCCTTCTAGGTGGCATACAAGAATATTTGTGCCAAGGCCTCGAAACATCTTTGCCAGACAACGGTGAGTCTTTAATCCATTTATAAAGGCACCAGGAATACTAGGCAAAGTCATATAAGCTAATCAAGTATATATGGTGAACAGTAATCTAGGAGAGGGCAGGGACAGCAGGAAGAGAATGAGAAAATAAAGAAAAGGAAAATACTTTCACAATAAAGTCTTTACTATGTAAATTCACATCTGGGGGGGGGGGGAGAAAACCAAGAAAAAAAAAAAAAAGATTTTTTTCAGCATTACACGGGACTACTAGTGATAACAGTCCTTATCAATCCAGAGAAGGGTATACTGACTATTTAAAAGCAAATAAAATTCAGCTCCTAGCAATGGAAGGAAATATAAATAAAAGAATTAACAAGTACTGAATTATTTTCCTTCCAGCAGATGCTCATGCTTTTCTGAATTGTAAGAATTCTTTCTTTATTCAGCTGCTTCTATTTGCTGCTTCCTATACAAAGCACTTTTTCCTCCAGCAAAAAAGAGTTTTTACAGCCTGTCAGTTTAGATGCTGTTATATCCTAAGACAGGCTCCAAAAGATACTGATCTCCAGGAGGAAAAAAAAAAAAAAAAAAAAAAGAAAAGAAGAAAAAAAGACATGGTAGGGGGAGAGAGAGAGAGAGAGAATGTCTTTTACTTGCAAGTACTTTTACTAGTCCTGTCAGCTAGTTGCTTGGTATGCCAATATAAGTACCCCAAGATGGTATAGGAAACACTAGAAGGGAGCGAGCAGCGATTCACCTAACAATGACAGTCCCACTGACAAGACGATGTCTATCATTCTATAACGCTACCTAGATGCTCAGAAGGAAACTGAACAAGATGTCCTATAAGAACGTGTGTTGTCAAATCAGTTAGAAAAGGCTATCATTTGAGCCCTCTGCTGCTGCGTTTCTTCTCAGCGAATGCTGCTTTTCTGTAAGTGCTGCCACACGTGCGTCAGGGAAATGTGCAAACCAGTGAGTCCCCTGCAATTAAAAAGTCCCAACAGGAGACAAGGGCTTTCTGGCTCTGGGACTAGATTTACTCTAGCAGTGAATAAACTCAGATTGGACTCAATATAAGAAACAGAGGAAGCCTTCCAGCTACTTTTCCCAATCACTAGTTGCCCAACGCCTTTAGAGAGCGCTCAGATTATGCTATGATACAGAAGAACTAAAAGGTTGTTCTTTAAACCAAACAAACAAAAAACCAAACAAACAAAAAAAAGACTTGCACAGAGAAGAGGAAACAGCTTGATCACCATGCATGCATGTAATGCAAGGCATTTCAAAACCAAGCTGCAGACATCTAAGTTATGTTGGTAGCTAGTAAGAACAAAAAAAAATTTAAAACCTCAAGTATTGATATATGCTTTCATTTATTTGTTAATAAATAAATAAATTCTCCAAACACAACAATGGTAACCACATAATCCATTTCAGCTTCAAAATACATGTTTCAGCCTTTTAGTTGCACTTTTCAAATAGATGTAGTGCAGCCTTTCAGTTGCACTTTTCACTACAAAAAACAGTGCCACTACATACATCTATTTGATCTCCCTGAATCTGAAAGAAAGCTAACTCCCAAGTGCAAATTCCAAACTTGCAGGGTAGCTATTTAAACAGCCAAGCCCACAAAATGCTCACACACTTGAAAGCTATGCCAAAAGCATTTAATCAACAGTTTTGTCCCAAAGAAGCAGAACCTCTTGCAAATGCTCACTGAATCTTTTCCCAACTCTGTCAGTTGCTTCTATGCTAGGAAGAAGAAACATTATATTTTACTTGAACAGTAGTTTTTGGAACCAGTATCAGGAATTTCACTAAGCCTGGAAGTAATAAAACCTAGAGAAGCAAGAAGAATTACTGGGAGAAGAACTGGAAGAAAGAAGTTGGGATATAGGGAAGGAAGTTACGGAAATTTCAGTGGAGAAATAGGAAATGTTGTAGAAAAAACGTGTACTTATTGCTTCCAGAAAGAAATGCTCTTCTCGCTAATTTTCGGTCAGTTATTTATCCCTTATTTTCTTATCCCCTGAGAATAAAAGTCATCATAGTACAGAGTTGTCACATTTGTCAGAAACCTCAGCATTCTCGACAAAGAAAAATTCGTTACATTCACAGACAGGAGCCACTAAGTTTAAAATTTTGACAGAAATAGTTTTAGATGGGCTTTCTGACTCCAGGAAAGGCTTTTGGATCTTAATTGCAGCTTCTCTCTAAACAAGGAAGAAGATAAAGCATCCCAAGATTTTTGAGCTGGGAATTTAGTTATCTGCTAACCTGGTTCTTCAGCTGAAATTCTAGCTGGTAATGAAGCTGAGGTCCTTGTCCATGTAGCAAGGAATTGTTTCTCTTTAAAAATGAGGCAATCTTAGTTTGCTGTAACGTTTTTGCTTTCTGATCATCTGAATTTAATAGAATACTTTCCACCATTAAGAAAAAAAAGTTTTAATTTGCAAAATACCATACATAACCCCTATTTAATCCAAATACAACACTAGTAAATTTAATACTTAATTGCTGCAAACTAAATCATACCACAATGTCTTGAATGTTATAACCAATTGTGTAGAGTATTCCTAATCTAACCTTAGTTTGAATATTTGCAGCAATAAACTATAAGAATCTGCTAACAAGAATCTGGCTCTTTTACAGGTTAAAAAAAAAGGGGAAGGGGAGAGAAGAAGTAGTGTTATACTTGCCTAAGTAGCAGCGTTTTGGCCCAAAACCAAAACACTTTACATATGAGACCATTTTGTTTTATTACTACAAATTATTTTTGAAAAGAAAAGGAGAAGAGTTCTATGACTTTTCCTTCAAAATACTTTGTGTTCTTATTTACTACTGGTCCACTGTATCTCCAATGTATTATTAGTTTAATGCTAAGGTTATTTAGTAACAGATTTACCTGTGTTTCCTCTTCTTCTTTCTGGGAGGAGTATCAACATCTTCAGCAGGGACTGGAGCAATAATACTAGATTCCTTTACTCTAAACTCATACACCTAACAAGAGATACCATAATACATCCACGATAAATCTCTCGCTGGTAGAAAGTTACTCATTTTCTAAGTTAGCACGATTTCCTCCAACCAACGTCTTACAGATTATATCCAGTCATAGTCTCTTTCCTACATATTTAAAGTTGACTTTTTTTCATATTTAAGAACAGATAGTCTAATTTAAACCTTATGTAAATTTAATTTAAAAAACAGATTTAAAACTAACTTTTGTATATTTGTGGAGTGAATTCTGGATCACAGCATTCTTGGGAAAACCAAGACAATTAATAAGTTTTCTCTTTTAGTATTTAGTATTTATATATTTCCCTCCAGTTTTGAAAGTAAAATGCTATCATTCTTAGCAATTAATTTCACTTCTTACCTGCCTGCATGTTTTGGTCCCAATCAGTCTGGCAATTGCACAAAAGTTGTCATAGTAAGTGCCAATAAGAACTCTAAACATTGAGGCTTCAGCACCACTCCATTCCACATTCTCTGGTGGCTCAATATTTGGCTTCATCTTTATTGGTGTTTGACACCTAGAATTTGCTTCTGTAATAAGCAATTATTGAGATTATGGGTCAAAGTAAGGCTTTGATCCAAAAGCTTTCCACATCCCTTGAAACTGTGAAATTACTAACCTGTCCAAATGTAATAAATAAAATAAAATAAACAGAGTATTTTATAAAGTGCCACAACAAAAGCAGTAACTTTCACATAGCTCTTGCAGGTATTAAAATGACACAATCTCACCTCTACACATAGTCAAGAGACAATATGGAACTTTTGCTATAGGGTTCTATTTGATTAATATAATTATTCTGTCTTTTCACTGAGTTCCATACATTGCAAAAACAGAGTTTCTAAGATGGTGTGGCTCAGCTTTGATTCCTCCTTTCAAGCACTGCAACTACTTGAATAATGAAGCATTGACTTAGCCGTACCAGAAGAACTGGATGTTTCATCCTTCTTTTCTTCTTCTTCTTTATCATTATTTTCTCCTCCAGTTTCAGTTCCAGCTTCTCTGTCACTATCTGTGTCTTTTGATTCCAGTACATTTATTGTCGGTGTACTGGGTCTGCTGGTGTTATTTGGAAGTCTTCCCCTTCGGCGGCCACCTGGGCGCTTTGGTGGTGTCTTTATACGCTCAGCTGTCAGGGCAGCTGCAAACTCCTTTGCGCCTTCCTAAATATAAAACACTACAATTTTCAGTACAAGAGTTTAAAAGTTTTTTCACCTGTGGTCAGAGGTTTGGGTAGAACAGGTTCTAGGTGCATACTGTAGAAGTCTGCGTTATTCTGCAAGTGAATCATGTACATATGAATTCCAGTTAATGTCCTCTAGCATTTATTCAAGTTGTTTTTAAGACTCTCTGCATGTAGAAGTGTTTTTAATTAAATCATGAACATGAATACTTTCAATGCTATAACGAATAAATCTACTTTTAAAAAGTGTTTATGCTAGTATTTCAGTTCCGCTCTCATTTTGGCTGGCAAGTGAAAAAATAATTCATTAGTAAGTTTTCATCTTCCTTGATGATAGGAAACAAAGATTTCCCAAACAAAATACCCTTCAAAGTACAAGAGCTCTTCTTGCACAGGGCACCTAAACAGTACATATTCTGCATTTTTCAAAATACAATCAGTGTTATCTGCTTTTTAGTGAAAAGGGGCATGATAATGCGTAGTGAGCTTTTGGACTGGAAAATTAGATATTTAGTTCCTCATACTGGAAAATTTAGAAGAGGTATGGGAGAGATTCAGAAGTATATCAGTAAGAGTTTCGCCACTTTCCATTATCTCGCTTCATAAGAACAGAAATACTGGATGGAATCCTCCTTCTGTTAACTAAACCTTTCCAGTCTTCAGTTAAGATATAACTTACAACTAAGTATGCAATACCCTGTTTTCAACTAGATTGGATACAATGACAGCAGCACGTTATTGAGAGATAATAATTTTTTTTGCCTACAAATATCTTGGACTACATTTAATAGAGTTAAAAATTATTCAGCTTCCTACTTAGACTTTCATTTCATGACTGGAAGTTAGCAATTCTTTTGCAAAAACCTGAACATAACATAGTTGGCTGCAAGTGGCCCACATCTATATTCTTCACATTCGAAGATGCAGCATGTCCTAATAGCAGGTATAGTTTGCTATTCTATAAGGTAACACCAATTCAGTGAATTCTGACAGTCTACTTGAAATTATCTTACCAGATGCTGATAACAATGCGGTCCACAAGGTTTATTATCTAGTGCTGTTTCTGTATTCTTTCGTTTGTAAGTATTAGGAGTTGCGTGGAATGCTGTAGAATCAAAATATTGCACTTGTAAGTCTTAAAATATAAAAATGCATTAGATATCTCAAACGGTATCCAAGAAACAAAGCTTGTTTTTTTTTTTAATCCAAGTTTTACCAAAAGCAGCACACAAATGTTAAAAACTGGAAAAAGAGTAAAATAAATCCCAACTAGTGATATTTGACTTACCATTTAAATACACACAGAAAGCAGGTGAATTCATTTTGCATATGCCCATTTACATCAGTAAAGATGATTATCACATTTGTTTCATACATCAAGGAAGATTTCCTAGATCTCCCTTCCCAAACAGAACAAGTTTTACTTCTATCATTGAGTTAAAAAAATCATTCAAGGTTTCTCCTATTAACACTTCTCTTTCAACCTCTAAGTTTGGTTAAACAATTCCTATCGTGTCAAAGAGGAAGAAAGAAAAAAGCAATCACACAGACCTTGGCAAGGCAATGGATCCAATTTTCATTTGCACTAGTGAGAATGGCACATTAGCATTTTTACTTTTAAAAAAGTTACCAGCACCTGAGGGAAGCTGACAGGCTGTAAGAATACAGTTCACCTTCCGCAGTTGCAAGGTAAAATGGGTTAGCACCAAGCAGTCGGTATGGATCAGAACAACCACAGTAAGTCTGCAACTTGCAGAGAACTATCTATTGCTATTTATGCTCGTGAAGCTCTGAAAGAAGCCATCAGGATAAAGCTGCATAATGGTGACTTAGAACGGAGCAGAATTAGGTACGTTACAGATGCAACATGCACGCCTTTGCAACAGCATCACAGGATAGCAATGTTACAAATAGCCAACCATTCCCTTTGCCCAGAACTTGTCTCTGCCAGCTCTTCCCTCTCAAATACTGCCTGCCTCCCAACAGAATGGTTTGAGAGAGACCGACTTTCCTGTTTTTGCTTGAAGCCGCAAGTATTCTAAGCACCTACTGCCTTACTAACCCAAGTCTGGGAAACTTGGAGCTAGACTGTCCCTGGAACACGTGTTCTGAAATCACGTAAGGAGCTTTCTGAAACACCATCCTGAGTTTTCTGCAATTCTCTTTTTTAAATTAGTTCTCCATGCTCAAGGAAAGAAACAGTGCAAGTGTGCACGCGTATGTGCACATGCATATGTGTACATTTTCCCAAGCAGTTCTAAGACATCAGAAGGATTATTTAATATTCCTACTGTTCTTATAAACTGAAGGGGGGGAGAAAAATGAGAGGAGAAAAAGAAAAGAAAGAGAAAAAAGAAGAGAGAGAGACTCCTTTTAACTCCATAAGCATTATCTAGTCAACACCTCTCTGTATGATCCGGACCAGAGTGAAGGCAGAGGATGTTTGGGGCACTAGTATATTCATTGAATTCAGTGCTATGTTATCTATGTATACACAAAACATGTTAAACAAAGACTAATGTGGAGATTGAACTAAGATAACGGGAGGGGTGGAACTGTTAAAATTCATAAATTATAATGATATTATGAGAGAACCACTAGCCTTTATTTAATCACTAGCATACACTTTGTTTTTAAGAACAAAATAGCTGCCATAAAATAATTTTGCCTCACAGTTATGACTTCGGCAGCGCTCACTCTTCTGTTCAGTGTAGCAATAGCTTGGTAACATTAACTACCTTCAAGCAGAAAGGGCAAACATTTAAAAAGAAACCAATTTGAATACAAAAGGCTGTACATCAGGTCTCAACAACAAGCAATGTATTTCTACTGTGAATATCTGATACTCTCCTGCCTAAGAATATATCACTAGCCCAAATACCAGACAAAGAAAGAACAGTCCAAACTTTCAACATTACCAGGAATCCTGCAACACTAGAACGAAGGCCAATTTTTCTGCTACGATTATTCAGTGTCACTCTATAGATTTCAGTAGGACACTGCAACTTTACATTCTCCATGATTCAATGACCTACTCAATTTAAAATAAGATCCCTTTAAACTCAGAAATGTACATAACTCATTTTAACCAAACTGCTACCAATAAACACTTTTTCCCCTTAAACGTATTAGTGGTGATGTAAACAACAGTGAGTGAGAAAAACAGAGAGAAGACTCAAGGTGTGTGTGTGTGTGGGGGGGAGACCTGGTGTCAGTTGCCTGTTTCATAATGCTCCATGAAAGCCTAAGAGATGCCTGTCTGAAAAAATCTAATTCCCAAGCACTGTAGAAATTTTTATGCTGCAGTTTTATCACATTATAAAGCCTAAATATTAAGTAACTCCTTAAGGTTATATTTTTCAACATTCAGTGAATAGAAAGTGCTAATGTTCAAACTGAAAGAACAAATCCCTCCCATCTGATGCATATTAATCCATAAGAAGGACCATTCTTCAAAAACACATTCTTTATAAACAAAACAAAAACAAAATCACATCTTTCTCCTTCCACTTAAATAAACCACCAGCTTTTCCTACTCTTCATTTTCCTAGATTCTACACAGGTTTCTCGTTTCAATAATCCACCAAGTTTTTAAGGTTGTACTTCTTTAGTGCAGTTCTGTTCTTTTTGAAGAACATTTTTCAGCTCTTATAGGCAGAGCTCACATATGTTCTCACAGACAAAAGTTTTTGAAAGCAAATCTCATTTCAGCAATCTGGTCTGCAATGTAGCTCCACAAGCACTTGTTTTGGCACCAGTAGTGGTAGCAACTTTCTAAGGGGGCTTCTCTGATGAAGCCACTGCATTTTGGAACCATCACTGCATGCTCCCCTCCCATAATGAAAGGTGTGGTGGAAACCAAGTCATAAATTCTGTATTTTATGCCTGCATTAATGACAACAGCACATGGGAATCTCCAGAAAACAATGCGTTCCAAGGCTTGCTTAGTATCTGTAAAGTGCTGGACGTGCACGCGTGCACACACACACGCACACACACAAAAAAGAGTGCAAAGGGATATAAATGTATTACTAATCAAATATTGCATTACTTGATTACATGTAATTAAATGTAATACACATTTATGCGTATTACAGTTTATAAATCTGAAAACACAGTGAAGCTTCCATTCACCATGTCCAGGCATATAGATACGTAAAAATCAATTACAAGCAAAAAGAAAAGCATAATTTACACATATTGTTGCTAATAGCACTCCTTCCTCTCTTAACCCTCATTCCAGTTAAGAGCCTGAATGTGGTATGTGACTCATGTTTCATACATCCTTGATGTGTTCATATGTTCTATATATAAAATGTTAAAAAAATAAAGAAATCTTACAACTTAATGTCAAAGTATTCCACCTTTTCCTAATTTTAAAGGAACGGTGAGGGGAAGGGACCTCCCCCCCCCTTGAAAGTGGGGGGAAAAGTAGGTTTTTCAACATGGCATCTTTTAATTTGCACCAAATACCATTTTATTCATTCAAGTTATTTCTCAGAAGGAATATGGTTTTACAACAATGCAAAAACACAGTAAAAGCATTTGCAAGCCATGATCCTCAGACTGCTCTAATGTGTAGAAATAAAAACTATTTTTGTTACACGTCAGCTGCAGATGCAAACATTTCTCTCAGATGCTTTTGTGTGAGGTCCTAAAAATCAGTGGTATTTTTTTTCTTTTTCTTTAGACTAGAAAATGTTTAGTTTGTAATGCAATGAAACCTGTCAACATCTGACTTTTTTTTTTTTTTTTTTTTAAACAGAGATGTCTCAAAAATATGCTATGCCTGGTATTTATTCTGAAAGCCTTATCTTATATTGAACTATTTTAGAACACTCAACACAGTATAGTACTGACAACTATAGCCAGAATCTATCAGAACTGTGCGAGGTATTCGGAGGCTTGTTACAAAAGAAAGGACCAGGAAGAAAACTTTGCTTGTATATCTCTATTATGAATGTTTCAAACATCAGTAGCAAGTTTTTTCAAAAGGGAAGAAGATTTCGCAGAATTTCCTAAATAACTACACTCCATATTTCTTTAGTTTCCTTAAAAAATTCATTCCAGATTTGATCCACTAAGTACGTGTTCTGTCTTTGCTTTGCCTTGTGATTTATCACCTGTATCATATCCCCAGTGGGCTCAATTCTCTTATTTTTACTTATGTGAAAGTACACAGGCAATAGTTTAGCCTGAAATGTACATTTGCTTCACAGTCAAGCTATTTGGGAAATTCTCCCTACCTGGTATTTTTCCTTCTTCTAAATTCTTTGTTAGTCCAGACACTTAGGCATAATTTCGTGCTGTCAGCAAATGAAGTCGGTACACAAGTTTTTTCAGAAATGTCATCACCTGCACATAAAGGGATTGCCAGCTCATCAAGGGGATATGACATGTTAAAGATCTAATGATATTTTTTTCAATATTTAACTCAAACTTTCTAAAATAAAGATCTGAAACTATATAAAATGAGGCTAATCTTAACAAAAAGGGAATCTAAGAGGAGGCATTACAAAGCCAAAAATAGAACTAAAAGAATCCCTGGGTTTTGTATTCTCTATGCCTCCTCCAGAGATTTAGCCCTCTCAAATTAGAAATCCGATCACTGTAGCCAACCACATTTTACCAAAACAATTCATCCACAGCATCGTCTGTGGAAGCCAGAACATCACGCTGCAGTACTTAGCAACTGCATGAAGTAGAACATAAGGGTAACTGATTAGGTTGCTAGTAGGAGCATATCAGCTTTGTTTAAAAAATAGTCATGCTGTTACAGACATACTAAAAACTGCTAGTGCAGCCTTCTGATTACTAATGTAGTTTTTTCTTGATGAGTTGCTTATTCCCAGCAATAAATTTGGTGGATTTGGACTGATAGTCTGGAAACTTCACAGAAAGTAAAGATGTCACACAACTGAATTTCTCAGTTCTTAACAGAAACTCCTAGCTCTTGTTCCACTCAAACAATACAGTCCTAGTTTTTTTGGTGTTACTACAGACAAAAACAGAAAGAAGTGATGCATCCCAAGCAGTAACCAGTCATAGCAGAGGTGGGATTTGGATACGTGTTCAGGGAACAGTGGCTGAAGCATCAGTTTGCTAAATTCAGTGTCCAATCTGGAGGCTTCGTAAATAAACTACCTCATGAATGTGTTAATAAAACTTCAAGAGATCTCTTCGCAGCTATCAAATATGTTTTCATCAGTGACACTGCACATGCTGCATGAGCTGTCATGAACAGCATAACAATTACAAGTTATTTCACACACTCTTGAAACAAAGGTGCATTTAAGCTGACTCCTCAGCAAAAGCATGATTTTTTTTTTTCTTTCCACTATGGCCCCAAAAACCTGAGGGGATTGCTTCGTCAGTCCTTTTTAACTAGAAGGCATGACTTAAAATTAAGCCTTAGGCACAAAGCACTTTGGAAAGAACACTGACTTGGTTAAGAGACTTAACAAAAATCACCAGCAGCAAGAACTTAGGCAACCTTTAAGAATAAAGGCTTTGTTTTCCATCTGAAGACCGTGAATAGAGAGAAAGAGAGCACAATACTTTTGGCTCAAAGGATGCTGCTACTATGAGGGCTGAGGTTCCATAGCAGATTAGGGACGTCACTCTGGACTGTAACACTGGTTGGCTCTTGTGCTTAAAAGCATGGCAAAATGAACACTATAAACCAGTCCTCTGCAGCATTAAAAAGAAGTCTTGCAGAGCTGGTCTCTCAAAGCTATGGAGGGACAGTGTCAGGCTTCCCAGAGTAGTAGACACATCATGTGGTCCATGGACCTCTTCAGTTCTACTTGTAAGCACCTGCTGAGTGTGACTAGGAAAGGCAAATCCATATAAGCTACATTAAATAATCAAATATGTATGTATTTTTAAAGGAGCCTTCACCTTCACTGTAAAACTCTCAGGAGTTTATAAAAAATACTATGAAAAATGGCTGAAACCACTGCTCCAGAAGCCTTAAAAAAATTCTGGGGTGCTACTGGGGAAGAAAAAAAAAAAAAGAAAAAAAAAGAAAAAAGCATTTTAAGTCTGAGCAATGCCTTCTCATTGATTTAAAAAACAAAGTCTTTTTAAAGAAGGAAAACAGGACTGGCACACAAATTCCCTGATAGACTATCATGAGTGTCAAGAACTCCTGAAAACAACACCAGAAAAATGGTTTTGCCAAGAGATAGCATACAGCTTTGCTTCCCTGTCCTACATATGAAGACTGACTACAGAGTACTTCCTTGGAATGGGTCATCCAGACAAAGATACTTTTAACAGTATGTAAAGCTTCACAGGACAATGTTGAAGTTGGCTGGTCAAGGCAGCAGCTCTACCTCCAGAAAAATCTTTCTGTTCTTAAACATTATTGACAGATAAGAGCTTTTTTGTTTGTATTTTCAAGCAAGGGCTGTCAACAGAATGCAGGTAAAAAGTGACACTAACTGATCTAACTCCCAAAGCTACAAGTACTAAAGAAACTAGGAACAGGAAGAGCTTTTTTCCCTACAAGCACAACTCCAATTCCTCCTCAAACTGAAAGGCAACTAAAAGATAGTAAAAAGCAGCAGCACCACGTAAAGCCTTCAGTGTAAAGTACAAGTACAGGCAGAACGCGTGCATGCTGAATGGATAGCTGCTGACAAAGCACAAATATTTCCAAATAAGCTACATGCTTGCACACTCACAGTGGAACATGCATATGAGCCGTTAAGTCAAGAGAGAAAATTAAGTTGAAATGGAGGAAATCATAGTATTAAACTGCAAGTCTAAACCACTTCATATTCGACTGTTAGGCTCCCCTTTACATTTGACTCAGTTCTCAGAGAAAGCATCGTCTCAAATAGTACTTCGGAATCTCTCTTCATGTTCTTAAATGGAAACTAACATCCTTGCTAACACTCCTGTTAACTTTTCCCCCAAAAGAATGGGGCAACATTAAAGGAAAATCAATGGAAAGGCTATTACACTTTCTAAAACTGAGCTGTCTGAAACAAGTCCTCTTCAAATCACCACAGAGAAGCGAAGTGGTTAGAAAGTAACCTAAGGAGTTAAAATTAAAAAAAAAAAAAAAGAAGAAAAACAAAAAAGAAAGATAAAATTGTTCATGGATATTCAGTTTCTCTGCTGGAAAATGAAGCAAGTCTGAAGAATGACCAGATATTTTTATTGAGAAACATATTCTATTCTCAGTTTCTCTGTACAAACTGCAGAAGTGTAACACAGAAGACAAGGTAGTTTTCTTGCAAGAATATAAAATGAGAAGTAGAATCAGGTTGGTCCAAACCAAACATTCTATGGAAATTTCTAAATGTAAAAAGGGTATCAAACCACCCCAAACAGAGACATTCAGTTTCTTGAGATATAATATTCACTGCAAAATGATGTTGACATACACAAGTTTATTTTGTGAACTTTAGCAAATATTAGTGCTTTTATTTTTTATTCTCTTTTTTCCGTATTCTACTTTATGGCACTTTTAAGTTTCATGAATACCAAAAAGCAAGAGATGTGCAAGCATACTACAATTGTACTTACGATGTAAGAAGCAATCATATTTAAAACAGCGCCTACAGAACAGCGTGTGAAAGGAGTGCAGGCTCTGCTCCCTCTGAACAGATTTAGCGTTTGGTCCATCTATGTTTGGTGTGCATTCAGGAGGAAGAGCTCCTGGAAGCTGCTGCTCTGTGAGTTCTTTATATCTTGAAAGAAATAAATTGAAGTTATTTATTCAATATAGTAAAAACATGTAATTTTTGACTGCAGCATCACTCCACATTTTCAGTGACAAATTAAAATATAAGAATTATGTCTCTGCTAGAGAGGTAACAGTATGCTCATCAGCATCAATGACGTGACAAGTTATTAATTCCATACTCATTAACACAAATATAAAATTGTTAGGAAAGATGGCATTTACTTTCTAGAGCCCCATCTACTCATTTATATTACTCATCAATCCCCTAAAAGAGACTTTTGTAAGAGCAGCTTTTACTTTCCCACTCAAAAGAGTGACATGCGTTATTAAGCACCCACATTTTGATAGTTTGCAAGCAAGGCTAATGCAACCCCTCTTTATTGTTTGATTCAGTTGGAAGAAACAGTCTCTTTAGTCTTGCCTGATGTAGCCAATTTCCTTCAAGTATCAGTTGCTTATCAACTGCCATGAAACCGAGAAGCAGGGAGGACCACTCCTGATCATCGAATATTTAACAAAGTCAAGAAATCTATGCTTCGTAACGCAACACAACAATACATCCTAGAAGAAATCCTTTCTTACTTTTCTTTCAGTTCTTCTGCTGTACCCTTGTCTGGAAACATTGAGGAAATGGCTTCAAATATCTTGTCAGAAGGAAATTTCCGAGGTGGGTGGCTTTCTTTCTCTGTCAAAGAAACAAAAAATTTGGAAAACAGAAAAAAATATATTTCTGCTCCTTTTCTACTTGAAGGAGGTGTTGAGAGAAAGGGGAACTTCTCCAAAATCCTAATAAAAAAAGAAACACAAGTTTTTATTTCTAAATTACACAGAACTTGGATTAAACTGCTTAAAGTGATCTTTCCTGCTGACAGAATTGCACTTGTAAGATTTGGTCAAACCATTATTTTACCAGCAGATGGAGATGGCAATTCAGAACTTTGCCTACTTTAGGATAATATTCTACTTTGAGGAGTACAAAAGCATTTATTAGATACCTTACTGGTTTTTGAGCACTTGATTGTCTCAGTGTGCAGAGAAACATAAGTTGGCAACAGCACTTTTCATAGCATTCTTTATGCAAATCTTGAACTAAATGGCAAAGGAAACGATGAAGAAAATGATGCAACTTTGGATCTGAAAACTATCAAGCAGAAAGGTTTGAACAAATTTCATTTATTGAGTGAGTAAAGAAAAGGGTTTTTTGTCTTGATTTTAAAGTCTTCAGACAGACATACCTATCCTGTTACCTTCCCGATCTTTTTGCTTGTCATCTCTTTCATCAGGATTGTCATCTCCATCATCGTCATCTTCATCATCACTATATTGACCAAGTGCATTGACCAGCTCAACAAATATTTCATCATTGATAAATCCGCATTCTGAAATTCAGCAAAATTGAGAGTGAACAGAAAAGCACAATGTGTACATGAACTATTTTTAATATTCCCTACACTTGAGTTAAAAATATTCAGTATTTGACTTTTAGACTGATAACTGGGAAGGAAGCCTGTTGAATTTTTTTTTTTTTTTTTTTTTTTATGTTCCTGACTCTCCATTCTTCATACCAGCAGACAAGAATAAATATCTCTTCCTTACAAGGAAAATAAAAAAGGGACTGAAATTACTAGCCAGACTATTTAACAGACTTTATGCCAGAAACCCATTCCAATACGGTCAGATAAAGCCAGTCTGGTATTGCAGGTAAACATACTATGAAGCTATCTTTCTTGGGGAGCTAAGGAATCTTAATCTAAGTTCCACATCTTTCTCCTGCCACTTTCTGCTAGGCAGAACACACTTAGGGACATTACAATATTATATTCCAGAGCTCTGAACATAAAATTGAAGACCAAGAACTTCTCCATGTAAAACCTAGCCATGAGTCACTTTATGCTCTCGTGAGGGGAAAAAAAAAATTTTTTTTAAATTAACATTCAATTTCTCCATACTACTACTTTAAAATTTTGCAGCCTTTTGAAAATGCAAAGCAATATATTTAAATAAGGAAGAATGTTATACACAATGTTTACATAGTATAGGGATTCTACAGATACTACTATAACACACAAGCATCAGGCCTTACGAAACAAAATTGAAAGCAATTATTTATATATGAAGAAGGGATTAGTATACCCGAGTGTTTGGGCTCACCTCTGTCTCCATGCACTTTTCCATCATAGTTCTTGATTAGTTCTTCAATAAAGGTACCATCCTGGTCAAGCACTTCATCTCCCATATATGGAATGTTATGTAAAACAGTTTCATCCTCTACCTAGTAACAACGTTTACAATTATGACAGGGTAATGCTCCTCAAATAATTTGTAAGGTGTGTCTTCATTTGACCATTTCAGCATCACTATTTTCACAATCTACAAGTGGCTAGTTATCACACTTAACAAACAGGCTTCACTGCTATAGCACCTCATCACAACCAAACAACCAAACAACCAAACAACCAAACAACCAAACAACCAAACAACCAAACAACCAAACAACCAAACAACCAAACAACCAAACAACCAAACAACCAAACAACCAAACCCACCCTAATCTTTGTTTAGCAACTTTTTGCACTAGTGGTGACTAGCTCAAGACACTGACACTAGCTCCTAACATTAAGAAGGTGTTTGTATAAAGCTCCTACTATTGAAACACAGTAAGCTACCTAGCCTTGGGAAGTGTTGGTTTGATTATAAGTTCTTTCTCCCTTCCTTGCTTCTCTTCCACTGTAACGTGCGATAGAAATTACTTTTTCATTCCTTTGCTAGAGATGAGAAAATATGATACAAAAAAAATCATACACAAAAAGGTTCTAAATCCAAATAGTCTAAACAGCAAGCATGGAAATATGCCACAAACTATTTAATCTGAACTCCTTTGCCAATTTTGTTTTGTCTGTATATAGACTAAATGTCTAACACTCCAATATGCTATCAGTAAAATTTATGGACCTTGAAATTCAGCTTTATCTTCGATATATCAAAAGAACCTCCAATTGTTTTTTTAAAAAAAGAAAAAAAACAAACCACACAAACACTGATGAATCTATAGCAGTGCAAAACATCCAAACACTGATGAATTGAAAAGTATAAAAAGTATAAAAAAGATGCAGAAGGAATATTTTACATGTACTGATAAAACCAATTGTTTTAAATCTCTTTGCTAAGGTTATTACCATCATAACAATGCCAGCAAAGACCATCCTATACAAAATGCCATGAAAGAACTTTGTTAAGCTAAGCTTTTCAAATAAATGAAATACTTGTATCAGAAATCTCTTTTTAGGGCTTGTACACACAGGGAAACTAATCAGAAGGACAAGCTATACTCCATTGGCTATGTAAGATCACCATTATGTATAGACACTATCTCAGGAGTAAGTTCTCTTTATTTCATAAGAATTATTGTTCTACTCAAGGTATGTTGGTCAGTTGTCTTTCTTACATAGATACATTAATATCCCTCAGAAAACATTTCTCATTACACAGAATTATATGCTCTCTAAAATAAAACTGCATTTGTTAATTGCTATACAATATAATAGATCACTTGAATTAGAGAGAGTAGAACTCTCTCTTTACAGCAGGGTTTCAAGATACTGAGGTTCAATGAGGTCAGAGGTTTAGTTTGTAATTTAAGTAATAATTATTTGATTTGGGGGAATTGAGCCTTATTATAGACACCAAAAGGATACAAAGGTGTAACTGGCAACCAACTTACTGACATTTTAGTTCTAAAATTAAAACGCTCCCTTTTCACCAAATATTTCCCCTCCCATCTTTTTTTTAAACTTACCATAAAATTCTGTTGAAGGGGAGACCAAGAATACATTATAGGCACAGAAGCAACAGCATTGAGAGTCTTTAGGGGGATGACTTGTTTTGGAAAATCTATGTCACTGGTAACAGAGCACTGAAAAAAGGAGGTTGAAATTACACTTATAATAGCAACAACAACAACAACAATAACAAGATGAACACTCTACAGCATACAAAATTCAAACTGTTTGTCAAAATTAAACGTATCTGCCTCCTAAAAATGCATCTTTTTTTAGGGAATAACAGTAAGAATAGGTTTAACAGGCAAGAAGAGGCAAGAACTATTTTTTGAATAACTTCATTAATAGATCGTGGTGGGTTTTTCCCCCCCATCATATATAATGATGCACATGTAGTAGCTGTGACAGATTCATAGTCTTCTCCTCAGGCTATTCGGCCTGCAATACAGAACATGTTTGTTACCTCTAAAGAGATTTAGCACCTGTTGCTGCTACACTCGTGTTAAGAGTACATTTACTCAAGACATCAGTGAGGCAGCTGAATTCCCCTGGTTTTAAAACAATACACTGCAGAAACCACATAAAATTTATGTTAAAATAAATAAATTATACTTTACTGTCAGCAAGACATCTTTTGGAAATAGATGCTCCAAATGTCTTGTTGACTCCTGTTCTCTTTCCCTGTTATTGTCTGCTTATCTTGATCTTATCCTCAAACTTTTGATTATGCTGTTTACAAAAACCAGAGGAAAAGTTAAAATTAACTCCTAACAGACAGCTCTGGACATGCCAATGAGTTTTTAACTATGGGAATGTGTTTGGAGACTCAGAGGTTTATGCAGTCTCCAAAAGATAAACATGCCACAGAAATACAGACACCTTTTCTGAATTACTTGGACAGTAGTATGAAGAATTTTGAAAAAAGTTACAAACAAAAGCAGATAGGAACATACACAGCCAGGAAATGTATGACAAAAGATTTGGAGGCAGGTAAAACAAAGTTTAGAACAGCTATCATAGCTACCTGAAAGGAAAAAAGGAAGTGGAGACAAAAGATCTTTCTCCTTTCCAGAAGGGAAAGATGAACAGAGCTTCACATTTCTAAAGAAATACACAAAGTAATGTAACAAACAGTATACAGAGACAGTACCCTGGTAGAATGACAAAAGTCAAGACTTTTTTTCGAGCTGCAGGCAGTAAAGTCAGATTTCTGCTGTGTATATCAATACTAAAGACACTTTAATACTTTATACCCATCTCAGGTTAACACTGAATTTTCTAGCTAGCAGCCATCTAGAAAATTTTTCATGCATTTTTAGAGAAAAATGGAAAGTAAAAAATAATTTTTCTTTCAATCTTTGGAACTAGAAGTCTCAGACTGACAAATAAACTATGTCAAGATGACTCAACTAATTGGTACTAAATCTCAGATGCGTTCCACAATTGCTTTGCTTTGGAGCTCAGCTTGATGTTCCTTAGCATAGCATGTTATGGGCTCTGGTTGTTGCTGACCAGAATAGCCAATGGGAGTAACTGAAAGCCTACACAGAGTGATAGCTACGTCACCAGTGAGACCCTGCAGTCTTTACCAAACACATAAAGGTTCTCATAAAACCTTTTCATCAGGTAACTCAGATTCTAGTCAATACAACTCTGAAGAAATTCAGCACATTAACAAAAAGATTTTTAAAAATTATTTTAAAACCTCCACCATTTCTCTGTCTCACCTCTCGTAGTTTAAATTATGGCAACGTTAAAATTGAGCACTAAAATTCTTCTGATTCATGAGACAGACTGGATTTGAATGAGGTAATTAGTGATGTGCTTCATCAATTCAGACAGGAGATTAACATGAAAGAATGCTGAATTCAGCTATGAAGAAAAGTGATATGTCCAAAATCTAACTCTGCTGATGAGATATGATTACTATCAAAAAATGAAGATTAGATGTGTACCTGTGTCACTTATTACAGAATATTATAAAAAGTTCTGATCCTACAGTATATGTGTGATATTTGCACAAACATACGTACATACATATATACATGTAAAGGTGTGTATAAGTAATTCTGTATTCAATCATGTTTAAAAGAAAACACTCTGGCAAAAGTACCTTCCTGCTTACAGCTGAACACAGGCACACAAACACACCTGTGTGTAACACACCCCCAGTTTCCCTTGAAAACCTTAGGAGATGAAAAAGAAAAGTCTAACAAACTTCCTTGAAGATTTTTTTAACCTATTCACAGTAATGTTTTTCTATATTCATCCTACCGAGAAGGGTTAGCCCTTCATATTATTACACATCAAACATCCTTGAACTGGCTCAGTTTGAAGAACTGTCTACAGAGCAATTGAGAAACTATATAAATTAACCTGGGCTGAAAGCACAGAGTTGGGACGGACTTCAACCACTATCCAAGCTACCTACACAAAAGCCAGTTTAGGTGTTCAAACTGCATTGCAATCATGGAAGTGATTTTTCACAACTCTAGTGTCCAATTTGAATGTGCAACATAGGAGGTGCACCAACTCAACTCCTTTTAGAATTTATGTGGGTAAATGACCAAAAGACTTGGTCAAATGGTTATGTTCACAACTTTCATGTGCTTTAATTCAACAGAAACCAAACTCTCTCCTCATTTGCACCATTGGGGGTCAACTGCAACAGGAGTGAGATCAGACTAAATATCTCTGAGACAAAGCCATTTAAGAAAAGGCTACTTAGCAATGATAGAAATATTTTCAGAAGTAAAGATGCTGTTTCAGTTCTGCATGTAGTTCAAAGCTAGATAGGCTGCTATTTATTTATTACTTTCTAGAAGTCATTTGATGGACGTAAATAATAAATAACTCCTTTAAGAGACTCCTAAGAAAAATATTTAGCCACCAAGTTATGTCATGCAGAAAAAAAAAACCAAAAAAACCCAAAAACATCAAACAAACAAACAGCCAACTTTCCAGCAATAGAACAAAAACGTGCTGACAACCTTGTAATTGGAATTACCACAACACATGTTAACCAACCTCCCTGGTCCCGCGCAATGAGCTCACAGAAGTCATGATGTGTACAGGCTGTATCCTACGTTGTTTCCATTCTTGATTTAAGATCTCAGTTCTTTCCAGTATCTTCTGACGATTAGAATTAAACATGCTCTAAAAATTAAACACAAATTTTAACCATTACAAATAAGTCACACCTGCTAACCTCTTAAAGCATCGTAACCTTTACTGAAAAGCTACGGAGAACATGAAAGAAATGTGCTCAAAGGTGAACCATTCTAATTTTAAATGCCGATTAGCCTCAATATCTTTCATTATCCCTTTCTTTGACTCTCAATATATTTTCATGTTTAAAAACTTACAGGTTTAGCATGGAATTACATTCCAAATAGAGTTAGAAAGAATGTGGCTAAAAGAATAGCCATACTTACTCTCCAGAATCTCTGCTGATATTCAGCATCTCTGATTAAATCAGATACAAATGTAGTGTTAGGTAACACACCTGCTTATAAGGTCACAGAATTAAAACCAGTTTTCAGTAGGTTAACAAAGTATTTCATGAAAATGTTATCATAGGTGCTAACTGCAGGACAACTTAGTGTCACACCAACTCATACTTCAGGAGAAAATCCATTTTGATAACAGTTTTTAAAACTAAAAAACCAAAAGATAGCATACCTTTACTTCATCTGCACGTCGGAACCTCTTGAGCTGCCTCAGCCTCATGTATTCTGATTTCACACGTTTTCGCCAACAAATTGGTCCTTTCTCAGATTTTTTTCCGGTTTGACCCATGATTATCCTACAAGTGACAATACCATGTTAACAGTATGAATTCTGACCTCTCTACTCACAGTGCAATTTAGAATGATGGAACAGGCAGGAGAGAGACATTCCTTTAATACCAATCAGACACTTGCAATCTGGTCCCAATTTGAAAAAAAGGAAAGAAAAAAAAAAGCATACTTGAGTGACAGACACTGAAAAAAATAATATTAATTACAAGTCAGCAGGACCATTCACACACTTTGCCTAAAATCCATTATCTTTCTGTATATAGCTACTAGAGGTGCTTAAAAAGGTGAAGAACAAGTCAGGATTCCCACTGGAAAGAGACATGCTGGCGTAAATCCTTGCAGGCAGGCTTGTAAATTAACTTCTGGACGACTATGTTTAAGGCAGACAAAAACCTTTTCTTCCTCACAGGGTTTGCCCTCTTCAGACAAATAACAACCCCTACTCTAGGCTTCTGGACTAGATTTCAAGTGGGGAGAGGTGCCCTTAGTGCAACCCTTCCAGCCAGCTACTCAAGCTCCAAAAAGATCTACAAATTCTACCACACGTACATAGTTCTGGAACAGGTAGAAAAAGAGACCTACATCCTCATGCTCGATCTCTCTTGCTTCCCTCCCTTCTCTCTTCTTATAAAAGGCACTCTAATATATATACTCTAATATATAAAAGGTACTCTAATAACATCCAAACTGTCCAGTTGGACACAAATAGGACACAGATTCCACTTTGACTAATCATCCTTCTAGTACTAAGTGCTTCATTTTTTTATTTTTCAGGACTGTTGGCAATGAAGTTGTACTTTTATATTATAACCCAAATGCTTTGTTAGAATATGACAATCTGCTCAACATTTTTCAGAACGAAGGACCGTATGCTATAACAATGCTGGCAATGACTATTTTGACAGCATCCTGAAACAAAACCACTACATCAAAGACTGGCTTCTTCTCAAGAGCTGCACTGTAACAACACACAGTATTTCACTGAGTAACTCAAAAGAGCATTCACGGACTGTAAGGTTGAAAAGTCCAGTGTCCAACAATAATACATTCTCAAACAAGTATAATCAAGTTGACCAAAAATAATTCTAGCCCTCATAATTATGAAGATAAGTAAGCATGAACAGAGCAAGTGATTTGCTGTCTTCTTCAGGACAGAGTAAAACGTTCAGCGCTACCTTGCCACCACAGCTCCTTGACAGTCACAAAGACAATTTTATCCAAGTTATTGAAAGTTCTTTGCTGTTGTAGGCAAAGGTCTATTTTCAGCATTTCTGTGTAATAACTTTTTTAGATCCGATTTGAGTTCTACTTGACTTTATGATGATCTTGAGAAGGAAATCCATGCAACCCGTTTATTCTCATGACTAGATCTTCATTTACATTCAACAGAAAGTAACAGCAGTCTATGAGAGCCTGAAATCCATTTTTATACCAGACACATTAAGTCAGTAAGTTTGGGAGGAGGGGGTTCATTTTCATCCTAATGGCAGTGTTACCAACCCAAATCATAACAAGTATCCTACCAGGAAAAAAGGTAAGGCATACAAATAAGTTTTGCATTATGTCCTAGTGCCTAACTAGTCAAAGAGAGAAGATGGAGATCCAGCAGGGGGAGTTAAATCTAGAGCAAAATGCCAAACATAGTTGCTCTGCGTCCATGCCTCCAGGCAGCAAGTAGAATCTACACCTTTATTTCATTTGCAACAATACAAGCAATTATAAGAGAAAGATATTAAAAAATAAAACAATCCCAGACCACTAATGTTAGAGCACTGTAAAAAGACATAGTGATTCAAAATGTGCCATGATATTGATTAGAGGACAGCATAAAAGCATTGTGAAGTACAGCAAATACATAATATGCTGTACTAAGCAAAGCAAAAATGTGGAAAAACATTCCATTCAGTGTAAATAAATTATACACAGAATAAATATCAGTAAATGACAGAAAGATAGAATCTTAATTTTTAAATAATATAGAGCATCAAAATCATCTTGGTCAGGTTCAGCCACAAGACATGGAAAAAGTATCGATGAATTCAAGAGACAAATGAAACCTCAACTGACATTACCAAATTAGCATAACTCATAAAAACAAAGCATGGATTGTGTTCATTTTAATACTGCATCAAGCATCCCTTTTTATCCTTTTTTCCTGGAGAATAACAAATGACACATGCTGGAAAAAGCTTTCCTAACTAAAATTAAGTTGCCAGATAAGCCCAAAATCAATCTCCATCAACCTCAAAATCAGAGATCTATTTGGAAACCGTATATAATTAGATTAACAACAAAAATCAAACAATTCCCATCCTTGTTTCATATGACTGAAACACACCTTCGGAAGACCCTGCAAACAAGGTTCTAAGACTTGAGAGAAATAAATCCCATCTAGTATTCAAATCAAATCTATCAACTATTTGGTCATGAACATCCCTGTTATCTGATGTGCTAAAATCATAAGAAAAATAACACTTCACAAGAAGACAAATACTTCCTCTTAAAACAGTGTAACTTCTGCACACTCAGATCATTCATCTGAAAAAATATGCAGCTTACAGGAACATTCTCCTCTAACACTAGGTTCAGCTGCTATCAAGGCACAACATACACAACTAGCTTAGTCTTCGAGGCACTCAATAACAAGTCATAGAAGACAAAAGAGTACTGTTGTGTATGCAAAGTTGTAATAAAAAACGTTATTCATCTGTTCTAGATAAAA
The DNA here is from genome assembly GCF_036370855.1 of Dromaius novaehollandiae. Lineage (NCBI taxonomy): Eukaryota > Metazoa > Chordata > Aves > Casuariiformes > Dromaiidae > Dromaius > Dromaius novaehollandiae. The sequence continues at coordinate 61,316,369 of NC_088099.1, forward strand.
TAACAGTGTCAATGTGCAAAGATTAATGGGCAGCACGTAGAGTTAAATATGTATAGAACAAATTAGAAAAGGCCTTTTTCCACTCAGTGTTGTTTGCCTTCCTAGGGACTGATTGTGTAAAGGAAACATACACGTATATATGCTATAAAAAAGTTATAGCTAAGAAAAGAAATAAAACGTCATGAAGGTGTTTGTATAACACTAATTCCCACAAACCCTGAAAATTTATCAATGAATGTTCTTTTCAGAAGCAGTCTTCTAAACCAAGTGAACTATATTTGCATGTTTCTGGGCAGCTGCACACCACCAAAGAAGAATTACAGTCTTGTAACACATGTATCGTGGTAACAGGTTAACTTTTTTTCTATCCCTAATCTCAGAAGAAAGTATGCGAAAACAGTGGGGAATGGGAGGTAACTTGTAGAGGACACAGGAAAACATTAATTCTCACAGTATGATTGATCTATCATATTAGAACTACAACCAAATGCCACTTACAATTCCTAAAGCCAATTAAGAGTTTGGCCCAAAAACTATATATATAGAAATCTTTATTTGAGAAACTGGAATAAAAAGTAGCATAAACGAGGACTGCCTATGCTAAGTCAGGAATGGAGGAGGCAAAAATGGGACAGAAAGATCAGCCCTTACAGAAAGATACTAGACACTACCTCCATCCCTGGAAGGAAAAGTGATTTGGAGAATTAAAAGATTGTGAGGAAACATCAACATAAACTCAATCTCTGGAAGCAAATTAAGTACTGTATATACTGTACTGGTGCCTTAGCACTAGTACTGGGCTATAAGAAAGACCTTTCCCAAATAACCTTCTTTGACCATTTCTGCTGTTTGCATTCATAAGTACTCTGAACTGTAACAAATTACCTAGCTTTCATCCTGCTAAATAAGGAAAAAAGGCCTATACATACTTCCAGTAAAGCATGCTGCACTGGACTTTGCAGCTAGGACTGCAAAGCAGAAAAGCTAGTGGATTATAAGGTCTATTTGTCAGAACTAGTCAACTGTTGATATAAAATGTCAAGATATTCCTTACAGTGGCACAGTTGCTCAAGCAATATATCTTAAATACAGTTAAGCCTGTCTTATAAGAACAAGACAATATAATGTTAAACAGTTTCAGCTTAGCAAATGAGAACATCATACTGAACTATCTTAGCGCAGCCCCCAGGTTGTGTCCCTCTCTGTTCTTATCCCCCCTTCTGAATTCTGCCACCAATTTCTATTGTTTTAAAATTTTTTTCTTTCTTACTTGTATCATCATCTTCATACAAAGGGCCTACAGAAACCATGCAACTGCTTACGATCCCATCCTGAGAGCACCTATCCAAAAGAACACAACTATGCAGTCAATTGAATTATTTATGGACAAATTTTCTCTAAATAAGATAGTAGAGAGAAAGAGTAACTCTAAAGCAGTCTGCTTCTAGAGCAAACTCTAAAGCAGTCACACTGCTTATAGAGAAGGTCCACCTCCTGAAGTACACAATTACTTCCTTGCAATACCTTGAGTTAACCTTGCCTGATCTTCATACTAAGGAGGCAGACCCTGCCAAAACTCCCTGCACCCTTTTGCCAGGCCCTGTGCTAGGCAGCACTGGGAAATGTGGTGAGACACTTCCCTGGTCCCCACTCCTCATCCCAGCTGATTCTAGAGTCAATCCAGTACATCAAGGACTGCTGCGCTGCCCATTCCAGACAGGGCAATCCTGGTGCCATGGAAAGCCAGGAGTTTCCACTCCAACACAAGAAAACACTTCTTTGCTGTGAGAGTGGTTGAACTCTGGAACAGGTTGCCCAGAGAAGTTGTAGAGTCTCCACCCTTGGGGATATTCAGAACCTGACTAGAGGGAGTCCTGGGCAGCCTGCTCCAGCTGACCATGGCTTGAGCAGAGTGGTTGGACCAGACAGTTTCCAGATGTCCCTGCCAACTCCAGCTATTCTTTGAGATGTATGTGCCACACTTAAATGCAAAGGTTTAACACCTGGGGTCCAATGCTGCACAGAACCTAAGTGGTCCTCCTTAAGCACAGAATGGCACTGCAGATTTCAAGTGGCCCCTCACTACCTGTTCTTTACAGTTGAACATTTCCACACTGTGCTCTCCATTACTCCTACCATCCACATTTTTCCATTACTTGTAGTATTACAGCTACCTAGTTCCCCAAGTTACAGAGATTTCACAATATATCTAAGTGCGTGGGACATTACCTTTGTCCTCTCATTCGGTATAATTATTTAATTTAAAAGAGTACCATCAAATACACTAAAAATGAACAAAAATAATCCTAATTTCTGACCAATCGGTAGCTTTAACTACGGTATTATGAATGAGACATACTCAACCTACCTAAACAATGATAAAAGAAAAAAACCATACATGAACAAAACATAGCTGTTCTTTTTAGTTTCCATTCGTGCTTACACATCTGGAAATGGAAAATAACAAAAAAAGGTAGTGTCCTAGTGTGTGCATGCTTGTTTTTTTGAACAAACTGCTAAGAATTTCCTAAAGAAGTTATGGACAAGATCCATATGCTTTACAGTAAACATTAGAGACACTGAATGCTTTTGAACTCAAATCAGTCAACTACTTACTGTCAGTAGCCAAAGTGTGTACACTACAACTAATAAAAGTTCACAAGGAGAGACAACAAAGTGTAGAAAAATATCTGTTCAAATTGCTACTGCTTTGCCTACAAAATACAGAAATAGCCTAATTTAAAAACAATGTCCTGGGTTTTTTTTTAAACATTTTGGCAATATCCATCAGTGACAGACGAGCACACAGATAATTCTCTAAATTAGGCAATCTATTCAAGCAATCATATTGCTGTCAATAACTTAATTTAAGTTCCTTTGGCTACCCTGCCAAATTTTGGAAATTTGAAATGAAATCTTCTGAAATGAAATGTGTGGGAGAATAGATGAAGGGGTCTGCTCTTTTAAAAGGATACTATTAGTTTGTAATTATGCTTAGTATTACACAGTATTTTAAGCTGTAACAAAATTAAATAATGTTCCTCCTACTTAGAATTTGTTTCTGGCAATGTTTAAAAATAATCTGCACAGTGCAACTTCTCAGTTTTTATTTGTCAATAATTCTACATTCAAAAAGTTATTTATATGCTTTATATGTGCACACATGATGCTCTAGTGAACCGAGGAGCACTTAACCAAAAATTTCAACATTTCCAGGGAAAGGAAAATAAAAGGCAGGGAGAGCACAAAACCCCAAAGAGAAACTGCATATGCAATCTGGTATACACTGAATAAAAAATAATTCATCACGTTTTCTTACTTAGAGCAATGAAGGAGTAAAATAATTCAGACTGAAGGGGTGTGTGTGTGTGTGTGGGGGGGGGGGGGGTGACACGCTACTTCTACCTCCCATAAAGCCAAATGTGAATGCTTCCACATTTGCTTCTCAGAACCTCCAGTTCTAAGGGAACTTACTTAACTGCACAGCACTGCTCAGTGAACTACAATATTCAGCTTCCAGACCTGTTCTAGCTCACAGATAACCTTCTCTGCCCTGTAAGCATGCCCACAGGTCTGTGAACACAGTGATGCACTTCCACTAAGTTCTCTGGACTGGAAGCACTGGAAAGCTCAGAGCATACATCTGAGCTAACTTCAGGAAATATCACTTCAGATGCCATAAACTTCTTAGCTTCCATTCAATAGCACCCAAGAAAAGTACAATTCCAAGTACTCTCCTCAGCAGCAATGGCATCTTACTATGGTTCAATCCTTCTAAACTTTTTATTGCCATCCCAATACTGCCCTTAGAGCTGCATCCATTCCACTTCTCGCAGGGATGCATGCTAAGCAGGATTAAACTGACCCACAATAAATAAAAACTTGTATTTTTTCCTAAAGTGCTTATCAGTTTGATGATCCCATCCACAACTGTGGCTTCACAAACACTTGCACACAACTCTGAAGCAGGGAGGAATTGTTATGAATTCAGACCAACACTGAGGAAAACCAACAGTGCCTGAAATTACACCATAAACTGGTACAGGTTGTTATACACAGGTTTGCTCTGGGATGGCAGACCTGCGCTTGAACTGTAAGCTGTTATCAGATCCAGACAGCATGAGTATCCCTGACCATATGTAATCTCAATCAATAATGGAGAAATGATTGTATATTAAACTCTATCCAAATTCATCACTGAACTTCTTTGGGCATCTATGAAACTTGAGTTTTAGTTTTTTAAAAAAGCTAAACTCCCTTGCATGTTTTTCCTCAAAGGAAAAATGATGTTTTTGGTTTGGACAACAGAATTTAGGACAACTTCCATATTCAGCTTACATTAAATATCAGAAAACCCCAGAATTTTAGCAAGAGAAGGGAAGAAGAATTAACAAGATTTTTCCATAGGCCTCACCCCCCCCATCAATACTTGCTAAAACCACTGAAAAATACGATAATTTGAAAGTATCAAAATCAATATATTCAGGTTAGACCTAGCAGGTCTTAATTTTCCAAAACCATCAAATAAATTCAACTCAACTGATCTTCATGTGCTACAGGATTTTACACAGCACATAGTAACACCATAGTGTATAAATACTACCAAACAGTTATTCAACTGCAGCTAAGCATTTTTTAGCTATGTTGAACCACACAATTTATTATTCAGAAATGTGGAAATTTATTTTTAGTATTTTATTTCATGCATTCTAAATACAAAACAAGACAATATGCTTTTTGATCCTATTCTAAAACCCTGTAATATATACAGAAATAATATTCTACTATACTTATCAAGCACCTGAAAATAAACTATCAGTGGAACACGTGTTACCAGATTTCAAAGAAATGACTGAAAGTTTATTATTAATTACTACTGTAATCTGCCAAGCAAATATCAAACTACTTTATTTATCCCAAACTTCTTGTTAACAGTGTGCAGAGATCCAAGAAAAAATCTATGATCAAGAAACAATATTACTCTCTTGGGCTAAGGAAGAAAAAAAATTGTTCCCTGCTGCAATTTCAGAGCTGCTCACTATTTCCACATTAAGTTATGCAAGTTAAAGGAAAAAAATTACACTCCTGGCACCTCAAAGGCCTTTTTAACCTGTGCTATCAGCAGACACTAAAAGCAAGCTTAAGAGTTTTGTAGTTGCTTGTTCCCCTACATTTTGGATTTTCTAAAGAAAAACAAACCCATAGTGCTCTTTCAAACTCCTCTGCATAAAATAGCATTCTCATTTCCATGGGAAGAAAAATATTTCCAAGGCCACCATCAGCCTGTGTATTTCAGACACCAAGCCAGATCGACTAACAAAATCTGTCTCTGAAATACAACTGCATAAGAGAGATTACCGAAGTTTATTAATATAGTACTTCATTACAAATAAACAGCTACAGCACATTCAGTCTTTACAGAATTAGGCATATACAGATAGATGGGAGTAAGATGTACCATGCTTTTTACTGTTCTATATTACAGAAAGGTAGTATTATAGGTTTACAGTGCAGTCCAACCTAATTTTAACGAAGAAATTACTAAAAATACTTACGTATAATTTAAAATTTACATAAAGTTGTATTATTGCATATGCTGAAGTTCTATATCATTAGAAATCTTTAAGTTTAGAGAGAAATCTTACATCAAATGCTACCACTAAGTTAAACTGTCTTCTGCAGTCTGAGCATTTGGTGTCAGTTTTACTAGAAAAAGACATCATTTGTCTTCAATATCAACATCCCCTGGCCACTCATTTCCATCTCTACTCTGCCTCCTCTATTGCGAGGGCTTAAGTACTTACGATTCTGTTCAGCAAACTAGGTCAGGAAAAAACTCTGGCCAAACAGCCCGAAAAATAAACACATTTAGTTTTTAAATACTATTCTTCAATAAAATCAGTTCCACAAGCCAGTTTGTTCAGCAGCCACATGAATTCTTGAGTCACCACAAGGGAAGGGGCAAGACGGGCAGGAACAAGAGGCACGTGATTTTAACCAGAGAGAGCAGGAGCTTAAGCGAGTGCTACCTCCAACAGAAGTGTTTGTCAAGCCATGTCTTTTTCCTACCACTCAGTTTTACCAGTGCATACAAATTCTTCTCACCAATTGGAAACAGGAGACATTCACTAACCCACCCATGCCAGCTTTGCCACTCTTCAGCTGGATAAATGCCAACAAGCTTGTATTGGCCTACACAGACTTAACCTATACTGAGCTCTCTCTCACAATATCTAAAAGAAATTCATGAATGTAGGCTATGTAGGTAACTCAAAACAGCTCATCTGCCCTCCCTCACCCAGGCAGGCTTCAGTAGCTGTGGATGACTTAATTTAATATAACACTCATGAGCAACTCTAAAGAGATTCTATGATCTGCAAGAATATTCTTGAGTACTCAAAAGACGGAAACTGCTAGACGAGCTATTGTCAAAGAATGAACTATTAATTTTGACAGACTCGCTGTAAGGAGAAGAAACATCAACAGCTTCAGATGTACAAACCATAACCTTGAACTATGGAGGAATGTCTGTGTACCAAAGTGATGCCCAAATCTCAGAATACTTTTTCTTCCTCCCCCTCAAGCTAGGAGAAGACCTCTAGCTCACAAGTAGAATTAAAAGCCTGCTTTTCATTGTAGCACGAGCAACAACCATATCCAAGATATTTTAGTGCCAGCCCTAACACCAATACAGACTGATGACAGTTGTAGAGCTTCCAGTTAATCTGGCAGCACCAAATGCAGAAGGTCTGCTGCTATAAATAGACATACTTCTATTGTGAGCAGTCTCATCAAAATGAAGCTCTGATTTACTGTAATACATTTAATTATATGCAGTTACTATTTGCAACACTAAATTACATTTTAAGTTAGCAGAATCTCTTCAAAAGTGGCAGTCTGTCACTAATTTTTTTTCTCTCTTTGATGTATCAATAACTTAAAATTTTTGCTTCCACTGAAACACAAATTCACAGCCAGTGCCTTCTCCTCTCCCCTGACACATGCATAATCAGTAGTTACTAGTGTATTAACAGCTACCTAACAGAATTTAACTTTGAAGAAGAACATTTTAACTTAACCAAACCTATGCAGCACATTCCTTTATCTATTTGCTTTTGGAAGCTGATGACAAATACATCCTATGCTTCCTTTCTTTACTGTCTGTCTACACTACCTTGCATTTCAGATAGAATTAACATGACAAATATGATAAATTTTATTGTGATCAGTGACATCAAATAAGACCTTTTCTGCCCTCAAAAGAAGATTTTTTTAACTGGGCTGAAAAGCCAGAATGGCTCACACCACAGCCTCGTTAGCACCCAAACTGCTAGGGAAGAAGGAGGGTCATGCAACCAAGGACAATGGGGAAGAAAAGCAAAACCTCTGTCAATCTCAGCTAGCTGCTATGGCACCTAAGCTGCTTGCCTTAGACTACAACATGTAAAACATGCTATTTACACTGTGTGAGATTTATTTTTATGTTACAAGGCTTTGCACAACCAAAGCAGTTAATTTAGTGAACTCTACTTCTGTGAGAGCAGAGAGATAATATGCTTCCTGCTATCACTAGATCAACTAAAGATTGCTCTGGAAAGATGGCAGTGGGAAAAAAAAAGAAAAAAAGAAAAACAGCCTCATGAAAATAACCACACACATGCCATGACTTGTCCACATTAAGTTTCCAGTAGAAGACAAGGACAGAAGAGGTCTTCAACAAATGAAAAACTAGCCCATTCAGTTTAGTTTTGTCTCACATGCCACTATCACATCCCACTACAGCCATTCACAACAACTATATATTCAAACCATCATTACAATGGTTATTTTCAATTTCTTATTACTACAGCAATTCTAAGGCTTCAAGGAATGGCTGTCTACTCTTAATAAAATCGTCCAGGGATACAACATGCAGGGAAATAAACTCCTAAACAGACCTTTTTTTTTTTTTTTTTTAAATTTGTATCATGATTTTGTTTCTGAGCCTGGTCAGAAACTGGAAGAGTCACTTCAAGGGTTTCAACCAACACATGAGAAAATTAATTCCCTGAACAGCATGCTTTCTTACACAAGAGCTAAACTCAAATAATTACAGGAGTTGAATACTATTCTAGCCATTCTACTGAGACATGCTAATCTATGCTAAATTAAAGTATATGAAGCAATGAACACAAGTCTCAGCAAGGAATTTTGTTGAAACGTAAGGAGAAAATTCTTCAAATTCGTGTGGTCAAAAATAGGAACAAATTAAGCAGAGAGGTTCTAGAATCTCCATTCTTGGAAATATTTAAAAAGTTACCTGTAAAAGAGCCGGAGGTTGGATGAGACTTATCTCCAGATGTCGCCTCCAACCTAAAATTATTCTATGAGTCTACATTACATTTCTGAACTGGATACTCCATTCTCAAAATCAAGGACCACACTGCTGATGCTGTGAGGTTGCTTGCCTTTTAAATGTGAATTTAACATTTCAGAAGGTGAAAAGGATCAGCACTGCACTCTAAAAGTCTTGACAGCTCAATCAGCTACAGGTACAATTTGGAAAATACTACTACTACTACTAAGGGAACAATGATTTGTGAATGAAAGTGCTTAAAAGCTTAATCAAACTGAACTCTTTAGTTTTGTGTTTAATCATGGCCTGCTCTAATCAGTAGAAACATTTGTTATGTTACACTGTCTCCTTCAACAATGCCATCAACTAGTCAGTTCACACACTCCTTTCCCACTACAATCCAGGCTTGTTTGTTCATTTCAAATAGGTCTTCTCTGCTTAACAGCACAGCTGGAACCTTCAGTTCTACCTCTTATAAATCATAATAAAAAAACTGATTAGGAAAGCTCTTCTACAATTAAAAATGTAGTCTAACTAGATTGCTACGTACCCTCCACAAACTTGCCAATATGTTAAAAAAGACAATAAAAGTACTTCGCACAACCTTCCTTCCAAAACTAGACAAAGCACAAGAACAACGTTTTTTTTTTCCCCTAAAACTAGAACGCAGCCAAAGCTGTAACTTTGCAAATTCTGCTTCAAAAGCCAATTATTCACTGCCTAAATTAATCCATCAGGTAGACAGGCTCTCTCACTCAACTCAAAATGAAATTCTGAAGTGTGGGAGAGGTAGCTTGGAGGGAGGACAGGGGAAAGTTCCAGAAAAGGGAGGATTAGAGAGATGAAGGAAAACATGATAAAAATATAGTGAAGGAGAAAGTGGCTGAGAACTTAAAAGCAGACTTTCCCCTGTCTTGAAATTAGAGTTCCCAATCTTTGTTCCTCTTTATGATAAAATAAAAGTTTGGAGGAGGATGCATCTTAAGTGACTACAACTTTACTTTGCTCTTGGTATACTTAAGAACAAGAGTTTGATCTTTACCCTGGAACATTAAATATCAGAAACATTTTTCAGATTTCAAATTCATTTTTTTCATTTTTAAGTAGACTTAAAGATTGTCTAGAAGATATCAATAAGCAGGTCAAGGAGCACCCAAGTCATCAGTAAGCTCTTACTCTGTGACCTGCTTCCCCCACAACTGGAGAGACAGACCTCTCCATGATTTCTTTCCCAGCACAATGCTTCTCTGGCCTTGTTACTATCCCAGCAGCTCCTGAAGTTAGTATCTCCCGACTGATCCGTCAGGACGCTCTCAAGATTATTCAGACATTTTTTCTGTATCCTTTGATCAAGAACTTCAGTGAGAGGTAAAGGTTCAAATCATCTTTTTTCTTTTTTACTTCAAAGATTTTTCCACCCTCTTTTAAGATTACCTATGAGGTACTCATCCAGGAGCTTATCTTCACCTTGTCAGCAGTTCATTTTGCTGCTTTCACTTCCAGAATCTTTCCAGTCATCTTGTATTCAGTCTTAAGCTACAGCCACTAGCTTCCTTTTGCTGTTTTTGTCAATCTTTATACCTCCAAAAAACATTCAGTAGTTCTGCAAGCACATTACAAGAATTTTGTTTGAAAAAACATTGACTTTTATTTTTATTGCAAGTTTTAATGTTGCTCTTCTGTGCATTTCCTCATTAAACTGGTCCCTTTCCCTTTCAAAAATACTTATTAGAAACAATTTTCTGCATCTTGCCCCTCTTTCAAAAGAAGCTTAAAATGTTACCCCTTTGGGACAAATCTACACTTCGGTCATCAAATGCAATCTTAGTGATCAAGTGGCTATCAGCCCCAAAACCTGTACACCTATTTTTCTGTTACAGGTATAAGGACCAGTATCAGTGAACTAACAGTATGGTTTCATGATATACTTAATCCAGCCAAACTACTGGCTCCATTCAAAACTTACAGTCCACTTCACTCTACTTGCTTTTTCATACTGCTTCCTTTTGTGTCCTGGTCTAGAAATTGTGTGACCAGATGCTGAACAAAGTTGCTAACTGTAATGAGTTTTCATTTGTAGCATTATTCTCAAAACTGAAACTAGTTGGAGTGATTACTAAATTATCATAACATAGGCAAGACTTTGTAACTTGAGCTAAGCAATGCAATCGGAATTTCCTTCAAATGACTGGCCTTTCTATGAAAACAAGGCTGATGGCATCATTTAGCATACATCCTCTGCAGTAACTTTTGATGCAAATGGCAAACATAAACCAAATGTGACACAGAGATAGAGATTTAGAGATAATTAAGCCATGTATGTTTTCTGTAACAGATTCACAGAAGAAAGCAAGTGCCCTAGCTTTATGAAAAGCTGCAGTGTAAATTCATGTTTTATTAAAAAAAAAAGTGAGAGAATTCATGAAAAACTAAAACAATTACTAGGGAGAAACACTACGTCGGGCTTCTATTACTGATGTATCAAACATCACAGATGATTCCTATTCAAGCACTGCTGTTGCAGTTAACCACAATTGAGAAAACTCACTGACAAATCTGCTCTCTGCTCCATCTGTGTAATGTAATTACACATGCTAGTTTACGGTAGCTACACTCCTGCATTGCACCCCTAGATCTTCCTGGGGAATGCTCCTATCTTAAATAACATGTCTTCTAACCTTCAGTCCATTTTTTGGATTTGATAGGACCCCTGTTTCCCTTCCCTTCTAAATTCCCGACCTCTGTTTGTCTTGAGCACAGTATCTACCTTCTTTCACCACTCATTGTTTCTAATCTGGCTTTAAGATTTAAATGCGTCCCTTCAAACACAGTTTCCTATTACTGCCCAAATACTGTACCACACAAAAGATGTTTGAAGAAGCAGAGAGCTTTGACTTCCAAGTCTCACAACTACTTTATGCTGGCATTGCTACAAAAAGAAGCACTTTTACCTGTCACTTGTTCCTGCCTCTGCGCTACCCCTTCCTTCAAGACAGCACGAGCATTTTTGCAGCCAGACAGCGACAGAAGTAAGGAAGTCCTCTGGCCGAGAATAACTACTTCTTTTGATTGGAAGAAACTGAGCATCCAGTCCAGCTGTCCCCACTTAAAGAGAATGTGAAACTACGGCCTTAGACGCTCAATGTTTAACTTTGTGAAAACACTTAATGCTCAAGCCTACAAATCAATTTCTGGATGTGCTCAATGCATATTGAAACTCATATTGCTTGTTTGAGCTGCTTACCTCGCATAATAAATCACAGAACAATTCAGTTACTGACACACAAGACAGGAAGGAAGCCAGTCTTGGTTCTAGTGCTCACAGATCTCACATTTTCTTCAATCATGATCCCCATCTGATTTTAAGAAATATTAATTTGCCTCCAAAAGTATTTTATTTTTCCTTTCTCCCCTAACAGTGCATTCACACAGATTCTTTAATACTACGTTACTTGAATTTTCTTCAGAAGGAGTTTCTAGCACCATCATAAATTGACCAAGCAGATACTAGAAACCCCAAGCCAAAAAGCTTTCTCTCTTCATCAAAGGGCACGGAGGAGAGAAAGGGAAGAATGAGGAGTCAAGCAGCTCTTGGATATGAAAGAGAAGGAAACCTTCCTCCACTCCCTTTTCCTTCCTGGAAAAACAGGCATGATCTTAATTTATCTTCTTGCTGGTTTTACCTTAGAACCTTTTATTTGCTGGGCTAGCTAGGTAAAGTAACAACCAGCTATTCAAAATCCTTTATCTTATCTTTCAGTATGTTAAAAACTCAGTAACAACTTTGCAATTAATAGTTTATAAATAACCCAAACCTTCCAGAAGTACTTCAGAAAACTTACCCAAAAGAGTCTGTAGTTCTTAATATCTAAAATAATTAAGGCTAATCAGTCTGCTTCAAACATCAAAAAGAAAAAGAGAAAAAAAAGAAAAAAAAGATTCAACTGTTCTTGACAAAATCCTTCAGTTGTCTTAAAGTTTTCAGCACTAAGTTGATTCAACATAAAGTACCTGAAAAAGATCCAATAAAACTGTACAAGAAACCAAACTTATTTCAGATTTTCTACTAGTCAAAGAAGAAGAGGGCAGCAGGCTGAGCACTGCCTCTAGCTCTATTTAATTTACCTCATTTTACAGGGAGGGTTTGAGTTAGAACATCTATTAGTCAAGAAACAATGATAAGGATACTTCTCAGAGTTTCATTTTCTTTAATAAAGGAAAAACGAAATAAGTTAGGTTAGCTAATAGTGAACTAAGATTTCAATAGAAATGATTAGATTTCTGATACATTTCTTTCAACCAATAGAGGAACAGGACAAAAAAATAAGATAGTATATTTTTTTCAGACAGCTGTTAAAAGAAAAAGACAAATCTTTACTAGAGTGCTGAATCACTGTGTATGCAAATCTGTAACTTTTCAAGGTATTCTTCCCTTCAAAAATTAAGATCTTTCTCTATTTCCCTACAGTTTTAGGATTTAGAGAAACAAGATCAGGCATAACATGTAATTACCAAATACTGTGTAAAAAATATGCATTTCAATGATAAAATTTCTTAATTCTCAATATTACTTTCTTCAAGAACATTTCAACATTTGATATTTTTAGAAAAACACTGTTTTACAAATACAAATGATAGGTTTAAGTATTTGTCCACTTCAGGGTGGTAGGGAAGGGATGGGGAGATTGCAATTGAGTTGTTTAATATTAAAGATCAAATCAAAACAGGCACTAGCTGTAATCTACTGAAATTTCACTTCAGTTTGGGCAATATTAGCAAAACACTATGCAGCAGGTAATGCAACTATTTATTTTTACTTGGATATTTGCATGTATAAAAGAGTTTTAACTACATTTGCAGGTATGAGTAAGACTATTTGGATCAAAAACAAATAAAACGTTTTAAAACACCAAACATCAGTACAGCAACAAAAAGTTTCAAGCTTGATTTTGATAATGTTCTTTGCAAGTCATAATTAAAAACATGAATTTCCACATCTCTTACACAAGACCATGCCTGATTATTTGTCAGGAGAAAGTAAAGACTTAGCCATACAGCTTACATTTTAAATGCATACCTTCAAATCCTCTTTTCACACTCATTCATAGAATGCCACAGGATACATTTTGTATCATTTCAAATACATTAGACAACTCCCACACACATTCCAAACAACCTCTGTTGCCTAACAGCTCCATCTCCTAAAATTTAAGCTTTTTGATACCCTTGATAAATCTGGCAGAAAGAGTAAAACTTGCTGGGAGCACTTACGGCATGTCTACACAGGCAAAATAATTTAGGGTGTGAATTTGAAGTGCAGTGACTATTCTACCCTAACTTGTTTTGTGAACACACCTATTTTACGCTAAAACAGCCAAAGGTTCTTTAGTTCTATCCACAAACACACACACACACACCCTCTCCACGCAGGAAAAAAAACCCTACCATGCAACAATTATTTGGTTCAATAGCTACTCCATACTTATTTCCCTGCATAGGCAAAAAGCCTAAATTTTGAAAGATACTACACTTCTATATATGCAGAAAGCTCATACAGAATTTATTGTAGAACAGTCTGAAAAATTTTGGAGCTTAACAGGCATTTGGTAGATTTGCCAATGTTCTGAAAATTTCAGCAATGAGCTTCAAATGATGAAAGCAACCAAACTAGTTATTTAGCCAATGTCCATTTTAAAGCACTCAGAATAACTGGGTCTAATGTACCATATCCGTACCCTCCTATAAAGTATATGAAGATTAATCCAACGGCACATTATTCTTTCATTATAAGCAATATTTTTTCCTTATAAGCAGTATTTAATCCAAAGAGGCTACTTTTCCAGAAGCTTGATTTAAAGGGGAAAATTATTGAGAAACTGATCATCTCTGAAAAAGAAAAAACATTCAGCAAAAAAAACTCTGCTCCCATAGGCTACGGAAGAGAACTATGGATAGTTGCAAGACTTTGGAACAAATTATGCCTCCCAATTTCAAGGCAGTATTTGAACACCAATGGTAGTTAAATAAACCATTTTACTTCTAAGTGTAAAACAACTTCTGTCAATTTCCAAGAGTTAAATAGTAGATCTAACTTTGAAGCAAACACATTAGTAATACCCACTAGATATACAGCACAAACTGGTGAATGCATAGCTGGAAGAAGTCATCTTAAAGGACAGATTTTAAGCTGTCCCCAATTATATGTATCATAAAAGCAGAGAAAGCATAATAACGTTAAGATTTTAATCCATTTGACAGAGTTATGCCAACAAGTCAGATGTCTGAAACACACATCTGCCTGATTTCTTACAGAAAAAAGTAATCTAAGTCCCAGCCCTAATTTTCACAACTACACACCAAAAACATAAAGCTTGCCAGGTCCATTCGTGCTAAGAAATGTGGAAAGGAAAGGAAACCAGCTAGCATTAAACAAACAAACAAAAACTATATGAGTAGTTAAGATTTGAGTTTCCTTCCTTTCAAACAATTTTTTTCTTTAAACTACATCAGATGGCTTTGGGATTTAAACTGAACATGCGGGCTGTGAAAAAGAGAATGCATGGCACGGAAAAACTGAACCAACCACGTAAAAGGCAAAATGAGAGAAAGAGCCAGATGCAACAGAAATTGACAAGGGAAACGGGCCTGGCTCTAGATTTAAAGACAGACAAAAAAAGTATAAACACTGCATACGGTCCTGAAAAGATTTTTTTTCAGCCCAGGCTGTGGACTGCAACTTTTACCAGTACACCTGCATAATTACACATACAACATCAATTAAGCAGGCACGATATGTGTATATATATATATATATATATATATATATATAAAAACAAGTGGCAAATTCTGAAATACTTCTACAATTGCATATTAAAGAAGTCATTAGTTGCATACAGGAAGATGGCAGTACATTCTCTGTCAATTTTACCTCATTTGTTAAAGAAACCATATACATCCAAATTAAATGCTTTTACAGTAAGTACTACTATGTGACATTTTCAAGCAGTTGACAGTACTGCACTGATTCAGACACATCATTATATTATTTTTATCCACAGCATTTAGAACATGCACCGTATCTGACTAGATTTCCAAGTGGTCTTGAACCAGAGACTTCTCACTTTAAAAGCACAACTATTAGAAAGAAGGGAAGCACAGTACACATTATAAATCTTTATCAGATTGTATTCTTCACGAATTGAGCAGAGATGCAATTATTTAAACATCCTATACGTAGACGTTAGCTGGGTAACCAGAGCAGTCCCAAAATAAGTGTCTGACCCATTTTTTTTTTTTAACAGATTTTTCCAGGACACAGAAAGAACATCTAACAGTCACCCTCTTCTCTGAAAAAATATATATATTTTACAATAATTTATATACAAATCTATGTCTAAATAATTCTTGTTTTTTCAGAATCCCTTTATCTTCCACTACATTTAAAAGAAGCTTAATTTGTTTATATTACATGCAAATGATAGTTACTCATCACTCAGCTACTCTACCCAAGTTTACTGATGTTACTTTATTTTTTTAATCCAAAAACATATTCTGGCTATAACACTGAGTTAGTTTTCTCAGTTTCACTGAGGCCAGAACTCAAGCCCACACTTTAACAGATCTTAATGGGGATCTAGGTGCACAACTAGAACAAGTCTTTAACAATCAAAATACCTGCTGTTATCAGTTACAGAAAACAGTGGCATTGCCACTATTTTCTTGAAGAAAAACAACTGCACATTTTCATGCTTGGATCTCAATACACCCTACTCTCCCCACACCCCAGACTTCACTCTTTAGCTTCACCTTATCTGCAAATAGCAATACACTGCACCATCCTAAAGCCTGCAAGTGATTTCCATGAGGACAGATAGAATATCTACTTAGTTCTAGATATTGCTTTCCTTTTTAATCCTTAGCTTAACAAAACTCTTGGGCATATACTTTGAACTAAAAAACAAACCCAAGCACTCTGCTAACTTGGAACCAGCGTCTTTGTTGTTCCCCTATGAAATGCCTCTCCCTGTTCTGCATCCATTTTTATATGAGGTTTTTCTTCTTCTCACCTTTCTTCCTCCAGACATATCCCCTTATCCAAAGTTATCATTTGAACTACATCAGCACCGGAGTAACTCATTGATTTAAAGGCTGATTTGGTTATTCTAGAACATCTGTACAAGTTACACATAGATGCCAAATGCCATTTCAATTAGACATCATTTCAATGAGCCTGGCATCACTCCACAGAGTTTCCTGACAGGATGAACAGAAGGTTGGTAGCAGAATCACCATTAAAATAATCTTCCTTGTACTGTCCTACAAATTTTGATTACAGTGGTCCTGTTTCTGAAAGTAGGTACTATTCAAGTGTCTAATGAACTCCTTAAGAATTACATTCACAATATGCAGACTACATCCATTTCTTTCACATTTTTAAAATTTGGTAAACTGAATTTTGCTTGGACAGGTAATTCTGTAAAAATGACCTACTATGCTCAGTAAACTTTCAAATGTTCCTTGCTTAAAAAATGCCGGCTCCTCTTCCTGAGATTTCCAGCATCCCTACTGGGGACAATTTTATTCTTCCTAAAATTTCATAGATACTTCTGCGCAAGTCAGCTACACTGCATCTATTAAATGCTAACTATAGATACTACACAATGTTCAGATTATAGTCACCACTAAAGTTTTCCACAATACTTTTGCTTGAGTACTATATAAAGCAAATATTTATTAACTATGCCTTGTCAGTATTGTTGCTGTTTTTAAAAATAAAGCCTTTACTGTTCACTCTTATGAATACAGCAGTCATTTCAAATTGTCACTCAATTCTAACTTTAAATTGTGAATTCATTAAAATGTATACATGATATATGCAGTTAAAGAAGCAGAATCTTTTGTAAATTTAAATCGTGTAAGAAGAACAGGTTTTTTTCACTAATTGCAAGAAGAATTTTGTAATGCACCAACTTTTCTGGAAACATTTTTGGAGTGCATTAGATGCTAGACGTAGTTTATTCTGATGTAAGCTGCTTTACAAAAAGTAACATTTAGCTGCACTAACAACATCTGCAGTTGGTGCATTTGCTAATGCACTACAAAAGTTCTCTTCTCACTAAGCCAAAGTTTCTTTACAGATAAGCAGAAGTGCGTAATTATATTTACATTTCATCTTTGAATGCTGCAGTGTTACAGAACAAACATAATTCTATTCTGACACATAATCTTCAGCAAAATCACTAACCATATTTCAGCTTGTTGGTAATTCTAGCAAGAGAGGGGAAAAAAAACAGCTTGAATTTCAAGTCTCCGGCCTAAGTTTACACACCATCACTTTAGCTCATTCTAAACTGAGCAAACAAGCTTTATGACCTTTTGACAAAAGAATTTTCAGTGTCTGTCACTTTTGAGGGTGAAGTTACAGATTAAAAAAATATTTTTTGTATGTTTTTTCCAATTTTTGTCCTAAATTAGAATCTTGAATTGTTTTAAAATTTCAGAACAAAATAGCTGTCGACACCTCATGGAACATTTTATTGTCACAGATTTCCCCACACGGTGTTTAACTTTTAATTTCCTTCCTCATGTAAATGAAGAAAAAAATGCATTTTTCTCAAATTTTTTTAAAACTCAGTAACAAAGAAATATAACCCTTTTGATGAAGTAATCTCAAAAGCAACCAAGTGACATAGCATTAGCTCTTGAAGTTAAAGACACTTAAGACACCACACAAAACTTTCCAGTTATATCTCCTAAAATACTAGAAGCATGCTTTCTGAAGGACTCTGCTGACCTTAAATATTCACATTTCAATGGGCTAAACTGAGAGCAGTTATTGTACACTGTGTACAAATAATACTCACCCTTCTGAAGATGCTTTATTGTTACCACAAATAAACACTCCCCGGACTCTCAATTTGATATAGACACTGGGGACAAACATAGAATGACCTTTTAATTTTTACAAATCACATCAAAAATCTGAATGTGCCAACCCCTTAAAAAAATACAACAAAACAACACTGTCTATGAGATAATCCTAAGAAGTGAAGCTTGTACTAAAAGCACCGGGAAATCTCTTCACTGAAATACATACTTAGTAAGAACCAAACTCCTAACAGGTGGACCTACAGCAGCTAGACTTACACGAGGGCAAACCTATTTTGTAACAATTGAACAACCTTGTTAAAACTGTTGCACAGTTTTCTTAAAGAGACCAAGGACGTGAACTTCCAACTTCCTAGTTAAAAACTCTTCTCTGGGTCCAATAAGGATAGTGTTTCATAACTTAGAGAAAGTATCTTGAGCAAAGTACACGACTGTTATTCCATTCCCACTGCACGTATCCACAGACTGCTTTTCTTTTGCCTGCTACTAATAATTTTTGAATCAGCATGAATATCTGTCAATGCCAAATACATAAGCCAGGTGCCACAACGCACCGATTTCTTCACTTTTACCTAATCACAGATTTTTTGCACAAGGGCAGCTCTGTCCAGTACCCTCCTTCACACCTTCCCAAACACGCTGGCTTTTGAAAGCGCTCTGTACACCCACACTTGATGACCTTCGAGCTAAAAATCACAATTTCCAGCTCTCCATGAACTTTCTCTTGAAGCGCTCTGGAAAGCAAGAATCAAACGGTGCCCTCAGTGATTAGGAAGTTCACTCGAGTTACCGTCAGGCAGATTTTGCCCCTTAAACATTCTTCCTGAACTAAGACTTTTCGAAGGCAAAGAGGGGGAAAAATAATAATAAAAAACGGGGAGAAAAGAGCCCCTAACAAGCACAAGTTTATAGGACAGCAGCGTGAAAACGAGCGGGTCGGAGTGTGCTCAGCCTCCCCCCGCTCGGCTCGCCTCGCCGAGCACCAGCTTCCGGGAGCCCAAGAGCACATGAGCCTGCAGCAGACCTGTCCAAACCTCTCAGGAAGCAACGTTTCGGGCGCCCACCTTTCCCCTCGGGGGGTGGACGGGGGGACGGGACGGATTTCTCTGCGTGCGGCAACCAGCTGGTCTGAAACCTTGCTCGACACGTTGAAAAATCCACGCATCCTTCAACAAAGCTGTGCCAAAAACGCCGCGGCGCGAAGCCGCCGGGCACGGGCAGGGGAGGGCAGGCAAGGGAAACGGCCGGCGCTGCCCGGCGCCCGCGCTCCCGCACGGCGCGGCGCGCACCTCCGGCGCCGTTACCGGCCGCCTCGCCAGCCTGCGGCCGCGGCGCCCCGCGCGGGAACCCGCGGCCGGGCTGGACAGAGCCAACTTAGACAAAGGGCACTTCAGACTCCATGTCTCTCCCCTCCAGCTGTCACCGGCCGGCGGAGCGGGCGCGCCGCCCCGCCCGCTCCCGCCGCCCCCCGCCGGGCACCGGCCGCCGCGCGGGCACGGGGGGCGAGGGGAGGCTCCCCAGCAGCCGCCGCCCCCCCCCCTCCTCCCCGGCCCCCTCCCCGCCGCTCGCTCCCTCCTCCCCTCCCCCCATTACAAAGGGAGCCGGTTATAAATAGACGCTCCCGGCGCCAGCGCCCCAAGCCCGCGAGGTGTCGCTCGCTCTCTCACTCACTCACTCGCCCGCCCGCCCCGGCCTCGCGCCGCCGCTGCCGCCCCGCCGCCGCCGCCGCCAGCTCCGCGCCGCGCCGCGCCGCGCCGCCCGCCCGCGCGCGCTCGCGCTCCCTCCCCTCCGGCTCCGGCGGCCGGATTCACCCTCCCGGACCGAGCGCCAAACGCGACGGCCCAATCGGCATCGCGCTCATTGGCGAGCGCCGAGCGCCGCCTCGATTGGATGGACGCGGCCCGGGCGCCCCGGGCCAATCCGGCGCGGCGAGAGGCGGGGAGAGGGGCGGGGCGTTCGCTCCCCACGTGCGGGGGGGGCGGGAGGGGTGGGAGAGCTCTTTGTTCTCGCGCTGCCCGCAGGAGACGGGGAGTTTCCAGCTTCCCCCTCTTTTCCCCGTTCTCCCCTCTTCTGTCCCCCATCTTCCGTGCCCCGGCACCGTCCCCCCGCCGGGGAGAGGCGGCAGCCGGGTGCGGGGGAGCTTGAAACTCTCGACCGGTTCACGTGGAGGGGGGGAGAGGGAGGGGAGGGCGCGCGGCGGAGCCCGGGGAGGGGCCGCGCTGCTCGGCGCTGCCGAGTTTGAATCAGTTCGAAAGTGGGAGCTGTAACGGTTTTAACAGTCACGCCGCCGCGGCGCGCGCGGGAGGGGGAAGCCCTGTGGGAGAGGCAGGCGGGGAAGGAGGGAGGGGGAAAGGCTGCTCGGAGCCCAGAGCGGGGCTGGGCTGCCGTGTTCCCCGCTCCTTGCCTGTTGCTTCCCCAATGGGCAGCGCAGCCCTCCCCGCGGCTCCCCCCCGCCTCCCAGCCCAGTCCGCAAGGGAAACCGTCGGTGCGGAAAGCCGCCCCGGCCCGTGGTGGGCTGAGGTGAGGCGGCCGTATGGCGACCCGACTCCCCCGTGCCGAGCCGCCTTCGCTGCGAGCCGGGGTGCCGGTGAGAAACGTGCGGCGGCTCCGCGGAGCCCCTTCCCCCGCTCGCTGACGGATGTCGGCTGGCTGAGTCACTTTCCAAAGTTGCGTGATGCACCCTCATCTCGTGTCATCTGACCTTTACTTACCCAGACGCTGCAGACCTCTGCCCTTTTTCTGTGTTTCGGGCTCTTCCGCTCGGTTTTCTGTGCCTGGTGCTTTGTGTCCAGAATGGTTTCTCTAAATCCTATACCGTTTTGGTGCTGCTAATAAATCACAGCAACAGCAAGGTGTCCACATCAGGCTTGGATCAGGTTGCTAGTTAAATGCTGTCTCCAGCCTCTAAGGCTGCAATCATTTTCCCTCATTTCTAATCTGTGAGGCATGTTCATCAATCTTGTTACCAAGGTTATGTTTAAATCTTGAGGCTTCATCCTGCCTTACTCTTCTGTCATCTCACCCTTCGATCACTCCATTTTTCACTGCATCAGTGAAATACAAAATTGAGAAGATAAGTTTCCTCATGTAATACTTTCTTTCACCTTCCCTTGCAACCGCATCCCTTTCCTGTCTGTCTTGGGTTAGCACTGCTTCCTAGGTAGAACGGAACATAAACTGTATCCTCACTTTCACAGCTATCCCCACTATCGTTCATTACCAAAGATCAGCTCTCCCCTCCCTTGCGAATGACTTCATACATCTGTGGTGAAGGTGCTTCAACTGTGGGTGAAGCTCCACCATATTGAAGTCATAGGGGGATGAAAAGCTCTTACGAAAACATCACAAGCACAAGCTCAATCTTGCATCATTGAGTTGGCTTACAAGTCAAATGAGGCTTGATGGTGTTCTTCTTAAAATGGTGTATTTGTGTGTTTTTACATTTTCTGTCTTTCAGTGTATAAGTACTTGAAATTTCCAAACTTCTCTTCATTACCTATGAAACTTGCAATGAAATCTTAAGAGCTGGCATTCCTGTGCTGAATGTTCTCTGTTTACCTTCTGGCCTTCACAAGAGGTTTCTACTAATAGCTTATTTTTATTATCTCTATTATTTGCAAATACAGAGTTAAAAATGTGTAACTTAAATTCTTTCTTGTTATAGTGACATGTCAGTGTGATAGATTGCCACACCCTTCTTCTGATTCAGTGGGGTGGCTGACGATTTCAAAGATTTTATTAAAATCATCATATTTGCAAAATATTAGTCATTTCTGGAAATTCAGCTATTTAAATCTATTTTGCCCCAAGATGGCTGCCACCACCAAAATGGCTACCCACTCACTTCACAATTTATAATTTATAATTTATTTTGATTGTTGGAATTGCACTTCATGAGATCTGTTCGTAGGCAGAAAGTATAAGTAATCATTCTTAAAGAAGCTCAGGATAACTTAATGTAAGTAGCATAATTAGTCACATGCAGGAAAAATCAGTATTATAGAACCTATTCTGTGAGCTAAACCTCATTACTGATAGCTCCTTTTTCTGTCTTGCACAGAAAGTTACTCATCTGTTATAAAATAAACTAACACTTATTAGAAAATAAAACACATTTTGAAGAGAGTTTTGTTTTGCATTGCAGGAAAACAGTCTTCCCACTTAAGCTCAGTTTTAGGTTCTTAAAGAGTCGAATCTCCTTTGAGAGGAACTCTTTAAACACAGATTTTCTGATCAGTCATTCAGTCTGTCTCAAACAACCAGGAGAATTTTGGCAGCTGTTTTTTCTACGCACAGGAGTTTAATGTTGCAATGAGCTTCTTATAGGCATTCTGTTCTCACAGAGTAAACCACCCAAGTGGCTTTCTGTTTCTACTGTATTTTTATGATTAAACAGCATCTATTTGAACAAGGATCAGCTTTATGAAGAGTCATTTAAATTAGATCTTTAGACAAGATAAATAATACAGAATTTTCTGAAAGAATGATGAGATCTGGTATTTTGAAGAGTTATTCTGAAAGTGAATTCTGATGGCAGCACGGAAAAATAGTACTTCTGAAAAAAGTTAGTATTGAAGAAATATGTATATATTACATGACAATGAAGTTAGTATCAAGCTCAGGAAAAAAAGTATCAGATTTGGTTTGGACCCTTCTGAATTGTTGAAAACTTTTGTCTTTTTTTATAGATAACACATTGTAAGAGAATTGTTTCCTTGTTCCCAATACACAAATGAGACATCTTTGTGTATGTTTTTGTATGTAAATAAATAAAATAATTGGAGAGTGATGGATCATTGATATGAATTAAACATAAAAATAATTGTTTAACAATGTCACAAGATAGTCCTAATTACAATTGCTTGCATTGGGATGTAGTAAGATGCCTTTTTTCACTTTTTAAAAAAGTGGCATATGAATACACAAAGAAGAGGGACACCACTACAGGGCAAAATTAGCAGTTTAATTATTTTTTAAAAAGATTCTCATAGCTCAGAGAAGGTGGTATTTCCAAGACATAGATTGTTCTTTGTGCATTTATCATTGTTCTTTAATGATTTCCTTGCTGACTGCTGTAGTCAGAATCACATGGTTTTTCTTCGATCTGACTAGGGGAATTGAGCAAAAACAGTTACCCTGTGCCTTAGCCTGAAATAACCATAGATGTTGATCAGATTTTACATTATCTTCCCTGCTTGGCTAAGGAAAAACACAGATAGGCCGCCTCCACCATTAGCAACCCAAAGTAGGTGTACTGGTAGCTGACTTTATAATTTTCAGCTTACGTCACAGTATAGCTCTCCTTTGTGCTTACCTGTAACATATTTATTTTGCGGTAGCTCTCTTCTGTGGTGTGGTCCAGTAGATTTCACATACTAGTTATGCAGCCTCAAAAGGTTCAGTCTGGTTCTTTTTGAACTCAATTGCTCTTTGAGTAGGAGAGAAAGATGATATACACTTTGTCCTTGTTAAAACCACCCCTATGATTCCCTACTTTTTACCTTGGTACAAAGCCTTTAGCACTGCAAATAATATTTCACCTGTTATGAAAGGCCATTTAGGGGTATGGTCCTTGATGCTTTGGGTTTTTTGTTTGTTTGTTTTAAAAACTTTCCATGTCTGTTTTGGCAGATGTGTCTTCCATACACTATTCATTCAGTTCCTTACACTAATTTGTGTTAGACTAACTTTCAGGTCTTTAGAACTAACTAGCACTAACACTTTTCCTGATAGCTTGGATTGTTTTGTGCCTCAAATCCTGAATTTTAGTCCATGTGAATTTGGTACAGTTTTGTATATGGAAGTGTAAACGTACAGAACTAAAAGCACAGCCTAAAACAATGAATGTGTAACAGTGTTAAACTATTATCCAATCCAGCAAGTACATAGTAAAAGTAAGTATACATGCTTTTTAAAAGAGTTGGCCTCTTGTTACATTATTATTAAAAAAGCAGTTCTTTTATTAAGTATGTTAACTTCTTAATAACACTTTAAGGAATATGTGTTTTGTAACTAGCAGTTTTAAGATCAACTTTGTTTTAAAATGTTTTTCCATTAATATCTTTATGGTACTTATGGACTGATTTCCATGCAGGAAATGCAACCTTGTGTCCTGTTTCACAAATCGCTCCTGACTTCTGGTTTTCCATTTACTGCATGCTTCTCTGTAGAACTGAATGTAATAATCAGATAATCATCCAACATAATTGTGGACACAATGGCCATTACACTAGATTAAGGGAACAAGAAGTCTAGTCACTAGAACATGACATGTACACGTTGTATCGAACGCTGTTCAGACCTGTGGAGTCTCATGTATTGTGCTGGTGACTCCCGCTCCACACAGCCCTGCAAGACGGCGTATTTCTCACATGTTTACAGTGCGGTGCTGTGGCCTTGCCTGCTCTGGTACCTCACACGCCTGAGGCATGGGGTCTAGGAGCAGAAAGACTGTGGCACAGAGCTGCAGCTGAAGGTTTGCCTCCAAGAGAAGCCCTAAGCTCAAAGAATCCGTAGTAGTAGAAATTATTCCTGTTGCGGACTCTTTCACTGTCATGCAACCGGATGTGCAGTTTTCATTTGACTTGATGCAGTTGTCACAGGATCCACTAGCTGCAAACTCACATGTTGGGCCAAAACAAGACTGAGAGGTGTATACAGTCAGAGTGCAAAATACGCCAGCAGGTGTCAAGCATATGTGTAGTTACTCTCTCAAAGTACTCATGCCAGAACACTGAAAATTAAGTAGACTGTGTCCATGAAAGAAAATGTATGGCACTAAGTATGTTGCTAAACAGATTACAAAGATTTGATGAAGTGCCGTTACATCAGAATACACAGATTTCCATACAATTTAGGGACTCTCTGCATCTGACACTGTGAATGACAATGCACGCAGCTGGTTCTTAGGTCTGCCAAAGCATCATTTTTTTCCCTAAGTGAACTAAAGCCACCTAACTGTTCACTGAACACTTGTCTCATATATCATAATATAGGTATGTAATACATTTGTACAGAGCATATGTGCTTTCAGCATACTGGGCTACCTCAGCTCTATCATACCAAGTTCAAGGAGATTCTTAACTACAAACACTCCGTTTCAGGGAAGAGAATGCATGACAAATAAAGGTGGAGTGACACAAAAAAACAATTCCAACTATGGCACTTTATTATACAGGATAGTATCTTTTTGGCTAAGAAAAAATGTTGCTGAAAGGATAACTCCAATGTTGTTGCTTTAGAATCTTTTCAGTTTATAATGGAAGCAATGGAACTGATTTGCTATTAACTTATTTTTAACATGCAGAGATAAAACCTACTGCATGAGATCATCCATTTCAGTTTGTGAGAGGGATTAGTTGATTTCCATTGATTTCAATTAGAAATTAATTTGACTTTAAAAATCTATCAGTTTGTAACAGTTTCACTATAAAGAATTTACTTTTGTTTAATTTGTGGTCACAGAGGCTGCTTAAATTGTGTAAGAAAAATAATTCCACATCCTTATGTGCTTGTTCGTCACCTTTCTCGTTATTTTTTACCTAAATGTGTATTTACTGATGCATTCAAACCATTTTAAGGACTACATGGCCTTAACGAAACTACCATGAAAGCATATGGTCGAGAACTCAAACTCCAGAACCCATTCCCATTTTCCAGGCATATTCACTTATAGAGCTTTATGATACTGTTGGGTGTTCTATTCCCAGGGAAGAATTTGCCCATACAGAAAAAGCTGCAAATTTAAAGGGTTCAAGTGGGCATTCAGTAAGAATTGATGGATGGTCTCCCTTTGGGCCAAATCCAGATTAAAAGCCTGAGCTCTCTTTAAATATTCTGTTTCTGAGATGTTAAATTTCTTCTGTGGCAGTGGCTGAATTATCCTAACAGATGTACAAAGTTCATTGACTAGAATCAACTGTTCTTGTTTGGCTGCAGAAGTACTTCAGATAGCTAAGCACGGTATACATGTAATGATAATTCAGGTTGTTTGTAAAAGTAAATGTAATTGTTGAATCTCCTCCCTTCTGTACATCATTTCACCCCTCAGCAGTATTTCGTTCAAGGGTATGATGACTACCTTCCCATCTGCATGTGAATTTTCCGTGTGTATGCCTCCATTTTCAGTATCATTCACCCCTTCTCATTCCCTTTGATTTTTATCATATGCCTGTTTTTGACTTTTTCCTTGGAAAGGTGCAGTCCTGTCCCAGAATTGTTTAATCCCGACATCTAAAATAATAAAAGGCCCTTGCTATTGCACTGATCCCACATAGTTTTTTAATCAGATAATCATGCTTGTTATGTTATGTTGTATATACGCAAGAACTCATAACCTCAAGATTAGTAAATTCATAAAGCTAAAAATGAAAATACTGTTTGTCAACATAGACTTGATTAAACTGAAAAAATATTGCATTTACAGGACAAGTCCAAGATTTTCTATACCTTAAAAACAGATTTCATAATCTCTTAAATCTTGCCAGGACTAGTAAATTATATTGTCAGAAAAGTCAGTAAAAGCTGATTCTACTCATCCATCCAACAAACAAATTCTGTCTATACAAGTCATAAAAATAAGATATTCTTCTGGAGGTGTACAAAGCAGAAGTATGTATGCTATTTGGATATGCTTTTTTTTTTTCTTTTTTTTTTCCCACTGTTTGTCGTGATTCAGAAGAATTTTCAAATGGTGGTATATTCCAGATTTTATCATCTGGGCCTGCGCTGCAGAAAGCTTTTGTTCAGTCCTGGTCCATATTAAACTGCTGTTCCATTCCTGTTCCTTGGCTGCCATGTTTGCAATGAGTCGAGATGCTGGTCCTTTCAAACAGAAGAAAAGCATTTAATTGATCCACCACCACCTTGTGGCTTTTTTTTTCACTCTTAGCCCTGGGTGGGAATGTTCACAGATAAATGCAAATAAATGCAAGTTTAACAAAGGATCACACAGACCCATTTGTTTTGGTGACTTTATATCAATACGTTTACTTCCTAGCTGTTAAGAATTTGCAGATATTTGACAGTCTTTTTCCTGAATATGTGATCCTTTATCTCATACATATCTCTGCAGATCAAAATTGTAGAAATAAAAGTCACTCTACTGCTCTGAGAAAACTGAGAAAATAATGTTCCATTCCTAAAATAAGAAGGTGACAAGAGTTTTCATGTTTTATGACAGAAATCACTAATATAGTGATTTATACATGTGTATGAATACAAACATAGTTATACATCAAAATCTGATACATGGTAATGCAGAACTTGGTCCAGAGATGAGTTGGCACCATTACATTCTAGGTGTTAGCAGAATATACTGGTCAAATAAGTAATGGAAAAAATCACTGATTTGAATTTGTATCGAACTTGTGTCATAGAATAAAAAAGGCCATTGGTTTAACAATCTTTTCTATCATTTTCCTCTCTGAAGCCTTCATGCCGGATATGAAACATACAATTAAGACAAATTAAGGGAAGTTGAAGTGACCAATTACATGTGCTGAATTTTAGCAAAGAAAATATTGAAATAAGTGAGTGTCTGCACAGACTGATACTGAGAAATGCTTTATGAAGGATAGATTGCTGACAACTATGTAAGTGTTGAAACCTTGTCTATAATTCACGTGTAACGGGCCACATTTTGCTCTTGATAACAATTAAATAAAAAATAACAAGGGCAGAATCTCATCTTTTGCTTTCAAAGCAAGCAAAGTAAGAAGGAGAAATAGAGATGGCTAGGCAAGGCCTGTGCAGCACCACAGTTCTACTTAAGACATGAAAATACTTGCAAGTCACACTGATAGGCTGTTTCATGAGGTTCAGGATCTGAGGTGTTCACCAGCTGAGGGTGTAATTCTGATTTTCTCAATCTGTGTGACTCTTCAGTGAATTTTAATTGGCACTATTCCTGTGTCTTACTGGGAAAGTGAGATCAGACTCTAAGCCTTTAAGTATGAAGGACTGAGTCAACCAAGTGAATGAAACAGTGACTAACTAATTATGTGAATAAGTGAGCACGTCATTGTTTGCTTTTGTAATCATTTCTATGCATGAGTGAATGGCAGGGCAATTACATGTGTGTGAATGAGTGGGGTCAGGGTTGCTGAATAATCCATATATTTGTGTGGTCTTTCCATCTTTTGATTAGACTAATGAGCCAAGTGCTTGGAATATCAATATATGTAAAATAGAGATAAGCTTATTACGTAGTTTGGAGACAAATTAAAAAATATGAAGGATAATGTGCCAGAGCCTGTTTTCAGTCACATATGTGTAACTCTAGATTGGGTAATCAGCTGTTTCGCAGTAGCTAGGTTTTAGCCCATTGAGTGATACTCCATGTCGATGGCAGGAAGCTGACAGGTACACAATTATTTCCTCCAAGATTAGTGTTATAAGTGACATTACCAAATCTGTCTCTAGTTTCTTGCAGATCTAATTGTGAAATATAAACTGAAGAGTTATCAGACAATGAAATGATTTTCTGTCGTATTACACTTCCATAAAGGAACAGATTTGGCTTTCCTTATGTCAGCTCTTTTGTTTCCAAAGTAGTTAACAAGGCTAACAATAATTTTGGCACCCTAAAAGCTTACTCCTTCATCTAGCACAAACCAAAGCAGAATAAAACCTTGTTCTATTACGTCATATATAAATCATGTCATATTGCCAGATTTCATTTCTTAGCTGCATACAATTAAGTGAATGAGAGTCAACTCTGTGCTTCTAAAATTGAATCAAACTGTAGGTGTAATGGATACAAACGGACATGGATATAAAGAAATAATCTAGAATCTTGCAAAACTTCATTTTTTTCCTGCCTATGGAAATTCTTCGTTTTTTGTGAAGGCCCGTTGGCCCTCATTACCCTACCCTTTTGCGAGAAAAAAAATCTCACTGCAACTTCCAGTAGTAGCAAAAGTAGGAAGAAAATATATATAAAGCATTAGTAGTTACCAGCTTTTTACCACCTCTGATGTCTTGACATGATCTGGGGAATGCTTTTAGTTGTTGTAAATTGTTCTGAATCTGAAAATAGAGGTCATGGGAAACATATGTTTCCCATAATTTCCCCAAATAATTAACTCTACATTTTTTCAGACTTCTTCTCCTGTGAAGGCTGATCATTCCAGTAGATCCTAAGCCAAAATCTGCCCACTCATCTGCACTGTACTATCTCAGAATGTTTCAGTGAATTGAGCAGCTGGCAGTATTTTTTCATGTATCTTATGATCTCACAACATTTTGCCATTCTTTAAAATGCAGGAATCCTTAGCTTTGTACATCCTCCAGGTTTGGGATGGCAGTTTTCCAAAGAAGGACATGATTTGGCAAACAAATTGTGAGTTAGCAAAATGCTGATATTCTGCATATGCTGCCATCTTTCTAAGTGTGTTTGGTCTCGATTTGGATGCCTTAAGCTCTGTGGCTAGCTTTTAAAGAGAATAATAATATTTTTTGGATCTTTTGTGGGTTTATGTAGCTGTAAGAGCCATCTGACTTTATGAGCAAAATTAATCACTGATATATGTGTAAAACCAACATCCTAATTCAAATTTTGTGGCTTATGCTCTGATCTGGGTCACTTAAGTATGTTTTAGCTATCCATGCAGTGACATAAGTAGGTTGGGATTCCACTCAGGTCTGATGACAAAAGGGATCAGACTGAGAAATAAACCAAGTCCACTGTTACTGAAGCATTTTTTTTAAAGAAAAATGAGATTTGTCAGTCTATGTCTTAAACCGATAGCTAAACAACAAAAATCTTCTAATTTGTTTCTTAAATAAAAACGTGTTCTTATCTAGTGCTAGTGTTAGGAGCCATTTTATAAAGAGCTGAAAATTGACCAATATTCTTTTGCAGCACTAAGTCTCTATCTACTGATTCCAAACACCATTACTGCCTAGGGAAGGCTGAGCAAGGTTTGTGTGATACAGACTGTTCCAGAGAAGAGCTTTTCTAGATTATTTCAGTCTAGTACTTTGGCTTAGGACTAATTGTTGGGAGCTTGAAGTGTGAGAAGTATATGATGCAGTGACAAGGAAACAGATAAGATCTGTGATTTTTGGCAACTACACTTCCATGTGCCTAATTCTCATATTTTCAAGATGAGATTAAGATTAATGAGTGTTTGTAATTACTTTTTAATGCCTAGGGAAGAGGTGGCTTTAGCATCACAAAGTGCCAGTAGAAGAGTGGAAACTTACCACAGTAAGTTGTTGCTGATACTATTCATTTGTGAATTTTTAAAATTATTTTTGATGAAGTACTTTTGGTATTGGGAGACTTGAATGCAATATTAAAATACAGTGTCAGAAGGTACAGTAGGAGTTAAATAATGCCATATTTGTTCTGGGTGGCCAAATATGTGGAGAGAGAAACCTTGCCCACAGCTGGATCAGCTTTTCAGATAAGAGATGGCAATGTGCCATGTCGGTTACACCATACAGCAAGCAAATGCTTGTCTGCATGTAATTCTTGCAGATCTTCAAAAGCTCACATTCTGGCTGTGGCTTGACGTCTACCATAGATCATGGAACTTGCTTAAGTGCATTACTGCATGCAGCTATCATATTGCAACCTGTTTCTTAAGCTAGACTAGTAGACAAAAATAATTGAAATGTGAGTGATCCATTTTGCATTTGAGCTTTCACCTTATAGTGATATTTGCACAAGCGCAGACCCTCATGAATATTTTTGTGCACAGGATTGTTAAGGATAATGGACTACCCTCTGGAAGTGCAGCACTTTTAAACCTTTTTAGCCCATACTTCCTATAACTCATTCCAAATTCTCCTCACGCTTCCTCATGGCATGTGAGTCAAATACGGATGCTTTGCACTTCATATACTTTTTCATGGTGCCTTCTTGGTGAGGTGTGTCTCACAAATTGAGAAGTGCAAGTTAGTGTGAATGTGTAGAGGATCAATAATAGAGAAGTGCTGCCATTTGACAGCTGCTCATTGTCGCATATTATCACTATCCGGATCTATTTCACCAATTCAAGCATTTTTGCTCCCATTCCCCATGTATAGACTCAGGGGCCCAGAAGACTGCTGAACTCTTATTCTAGAAGCAGCATTTATACAATGATGAATGTCCAGCTTGAGGAGCTTTAGATTCATGCTTTGAGTAAATTTAACACATTCTCAGGGCTTTCTGAAAAAACATATGAAGGCAGGTGAATAGAAACTTTATTAATCCCAAGACTCAAATTGTGCATGAAGGACAGTGGCAGTTCAGAGATCACTTCTGAACTACGTGGCTGAGAAACACACAATCATCCCCGTGTGCTTTATCCAGCATATAGAGAATGCTACATCAAAAGCATGATATTAACTTCATTAAACTCCATAAACAGAAGGCTTTGTGCTTTTATTCTCCTTCTCCCTCTCTCTCTCTTTTAAAAAAAGTTTAGGAAATCAAATGCAACAATAAATAAAAAAACCCTACATTCATACTCACATACAGTTATCCTGTTAGAATGTAAGAAGTCAGGAATGCAAAAGTTAATGTTCTTATGTCAACTCTCCTGCACTGAATGGAGACAATCTTTTCTCTTCCTGTTTTCCATGTTGGGTTTGGGGTTATGGCCCCTATCTCAAACTCCAGATGCTTCACATGGAACAGACCTACTGAACTGTCCACACTCGTTTGGAAAAATAAAATCAGACCATTGCATGATAATAAAATACAACTCAATGATAAAATTAACTCGATACATTGCTTGCTGTATTTATGTTGTTTAGTGTATGCTATAAAACAAACCAGATGTACATTGTGGCTAAATTAATATTGCTGGGGGAGCTTTCTGTTTCCATTTTGTGGTTGCTAGCATCCTGCATTAGTGAATTCCAGAATGATTCTATGGTGTAGGATATATTTTTTTTTTACTTATCATCTCCTCATTATAACCTTAAGTGAACACCCAGAAAGTTACTAACCAAGAGAGAATTCCCAGCACCTTTCTTCTACAATAGCTTTTAAATTTATAGCTTTCTAAGGACTGCTGAAAGATGTGTATTAATTAATGTCCTGTTCTTCATTAAACAGTGTGGTATTTGACAATTTATTACCTGAACAACTTTTCATATACAGTAAGACATAAATAAAAATTTAGGACCTGAGTTCAGCGGTTAGCAATCTTTCTATAACAGTTTTATAATATGATTGATCGTTAGTATTGTTTGCTGAATATATGGAAAGTTTGACTTGAACTAGTTTTATCCAGTATATATTAATCAAAAGATCTTTTGGGGGGGTTGCCTGTTTTTGTCTTTTTTTTTTTTTTTAAGGGAGGAGACATCTGAACTTTTATTATTTACTATTATCCTTCTTCATTTAGTACTGCATATTAAATTTTACTGAAAGGACCAATAAAAATAACAGGTATGGAAAATCCCCAATTATATTAGAAGGATAAACATTGTACTTCTGCCCCCAAAACCTAATTATAGTCATGTTTTCCAGTTAAAGTCAAGTTTGCCAAGAAACATAATTTTTATCTGTTTAGTAGCAACAGTAATACGTTGGAGCTGGATTTTTAAATGAGCTTGCAAATAAATATGCCTTGAAAATGTGAATGTTTCAAATTAAGTGCTAGTCCCAAACTTCTTATACAAGTCTGCAGTGTGTGTTGAGTAAAGAAAAGCAGCTTGCAAAGGCAAGTGAAGACACCTAGAGTAGCTGTTACTTGTCTATTCAGTATTCATTGTTCATAACCAATGGAAGTAAAGCAAAAATGCTTACGAATCCTGACCCTTTCTCATGGGATTCATAATGTAATAATTTGAACAAGAGCACTTTATTTTCCGTTTATACATCATGTTATAGTTTCTAAGGTTTTAATCATCTGTACATTTCAGAACATGACAAAGGGAGTGTTGTGTAAAGGAGTCAAGGCTTTCTTGAGGAATACACCATATAGGAACTACCAACTACCAAGACTTTATTATGTGTGATTTCAAACATCTGACCCTTTTTTTAATATTGTCTTCCCTGAGGAAAAACATGTAGAATTCACATTTACTTAAAAAAAAAAAAAAGGAAAAACAGAGCCTATGCACACACTATCCATAGAATGGAAGAAAGGGGATCAGAAAATGCTTTTGTCCCTTTTGTTGAATATACTAAATTTGGAAAGTGAGCTCTTCATCAGTAGAGTCTGCCTTGGACCTAAGTCGGAAAAATGTTCAGACTTCGTGCCAGAACCATACAAAATAAATAATTTATACACAATACTAAATTTTAATGTAAAACTGGAAATTTAGATATAATTGTAAAATTGTAGAAGGCTCTTTTTTGGCTCCTTTATGAAAATCCATGCTGCCATATGAAGTGTGCAATATTAAGATACTGTAGGCCTGTAGAAAGACCCCTGCAGTTCTACAGTTTTTTTCCCTCTTTCTGTTACTTAAAAATCCTGTTTGTCATAACAAGTGAAAGTAGGAGAGGAGAGAGAAATTTCTGTTCTGCAAAATTTCAGTCAAGACAAATTGTGTTTGGCCCTATTTTTTCCCTTATGTGTAAAATAAGTATAATCTTATCTATTTTTTCCCTAGTGCTCTAATCTTTCAACAGGGGCTACAGAAAGATGTGCAGACATTTAAGATGGCAATCTTATCTTCCAGAAAACAGCTGTTGAACCGAATATATTTCTGGTGAAGCGCTGGTTCTTCAGTCATTTCTGGTCACTGTAAGATCTCCACAAATACACCTTTCACCCAGATGAGCGGGCCCAGGCTCACGTTGCTGCTGAATTAGTCCGAGCGCACTGTTGTTCTGACCCTGTGTTGTTCCATGCAGGCCTATGCCGCAGGATGGTGGATACCTAATCCATCGTAAGGTTGGAGTAGCTCAGTGAGAGAATACCTGACCTGGCACAGCATCTGTCACAACAAAGTTCTTCATCAGAGGCCGTGAACACATCTGAACCAGCAGAGTTTATACTGGGTCAGCGTTTCAGATTATGTGGCCATGGTGTTTTCCATCCAGTGCTAAAGTAAGTGTTAAATTCAAAACTATGATGCCGTGAAATCACAGTCTGATTTTAAGCTCATTTAATGTTGTATACAGCAGTGAGATGTGATCATATGTTCTAAACTGCCACTGCCCTAATTTAGGAAATAACGTGTGGCAAAGATCTAAAATGGCCAAATATTAAAATATACACCAAAATATTAACACTTCAAAGAACCTAAAATAATGTGCGTTTTCTTTCCTGAATATAAAAAACTTTTTCCTTAAGCATATGTATCTTATATTTTACTATTAATAGAAATAATTTTCAGCAATAAATGAGAGGGGACAATTTATTTTGAAGTATAGGACTGTTTAAAAAAATAAGTAGTATGTTTGTAAACCAAAGACACCGAGACAAACTTTGGAAGGGACTCAGTGCTCGCCTTATTCCTGGAAAGCAACAGTAGTTGCAGCAGTTCAGCACCTTTCAAAATTTAACACACCATTGGTATCTGCCTTACTTCAATAAAACCATAGATTTTTTTCAATAAAACAATCCTGACCGTTTTCTGGATTAATTGCCTCTGAATTCTCTGGTTTTTGAAAGAGACCAGTCAGCTGAGATGTAAAAATACAGAAACCAACAAACATGCAGTATTCACTGTACAGACATTTGTCTTCCTTGATACTTTATAGAATTTTTATATCATATGAATATGACATTTCCTTTCATCCAAGTGCTTCAAAGGTTTATTGGCTAAATAGTATGTAACATCTGTACATTTTATAATCTATACTTATTTAAGATTTTTGGACTAGTCTCAATAAACTCTTCCAATTTAATGAAGAAAAGTATTTTTTAATGACATTATCAATTGATGAAGTTGCTCTATATAATAATAATTTCAGTTTTTGTCAAGTGCATTTGAACTGTTGGATTTATTTTTTAGTGGGCTTAGCATTCCTGTGCAAATCATACACACACTGTTTTGCACTTGGGGAATAGGAGAGAGGAATAGCATCTATCATTAAAAATAAATAAGTGGTACAAATATCAATCTCATCTAAAACTCTTAGGAACGAATTTTGAAAGCTATGATTTTGCCAGATGACATTACATGACGCTTTCACAGACTACTTAATTCTGCATTTTAATAAGGGTGATAGAATTGTATCATTATTGTCTTAGAACTGCTACTTTTCATTGACCACTGATTTTATTGGATTGTTACGCTTTTTAATCATGGGGTGTCAGCTACTTCTCCCTGATTCTGTTTTCTATTGTGTTTTACTCCAGGTTTTCACCCACACCCACATTAGCAGCTCCACTGAGGTGAAAAAAAATCCTAAACGCTTTATCCTTTCTGTCTTGCCTGAACATCCTTACAATGTGCTCTGAAGAGCTGCAGTTCAGGCCTAACGAGTAAATGAGATACTTCAAGTCTGCAATTATGTGATTACATAATGGTCTGAAACAGCCATCAGGGAACCAATACCTATTATCCTGTTACCACATATTATATACACATTCAAAATATGCAATAAAATGTATAATAGTTTGGGAAGGGTTGAAGATGTTTGGAATGCAGCTGGTCAATCTTTCTCATGAGTTCAAAAAGTGTATATACTACAAAACAAAATTACACAAAAACATAGCAACATGTGCTGTGTGGCTGATTGATTAAAAACATTTAGAGACTGTAAGCTTTCATTGAAAGATGAGACAGATATGTACCATTTCAATTTCCTTTTGTAATTATAGGATCGAGTTTGTTTGCCTTGACTTCTTTTATTGAAAGAGCCAGCTAGTAGTGTGCTAACATGGTTACGCTTTGAGCTCCAGCTTCTGAGACCTGTTGTAAATCTCTGCTAGTCCCAAACTGGTCAGAGGAAGAGAGAAAAGGTGCATACTTGTATGGAATCAGGGAATGACTTAAAACCTTGGCTCTTAATGTTACAGAAGAGGCTGGTTTTAGCAGAAGTTAGGATTGTGTAGCCCTGTATACATTAATAAAAGCTGTATACAAAGCACATGCTATGATATCTTAATGTTACAGGTCCTTATTCAGCAAAATTTGAGTGTAGGCTTAAGTGCTTTGTTGAAAGGGTGCCACATTTATTACAATGTTCAAGTTACCTACGGATTGCAGCTGTCTGAAACAGCTCAAATATTGAAGTGACACCTCTAAAAGGGATATGCAGCATGTATGCTTTAAATTGTAGGTTGTATTGTTCTTTGAAAACTAACAAAGCTTTAAAATGTATTTTGACCCCCTTTCCAGCTGTTCCAGGTCGGAAGTACAAAGATGTTTTTAATACAAGAATGGAAAAAAATTAAGGCAAAGGCTGTTTTCAAATGTTCCTTTCCTTTACAGTCGCATGGACAGAGAGGAACTTATCGTAAACCCTTATGTGTGTGTTATCCCAGGCTATCCATTCTCAGAGACAGTCTCAGGGAATTGAAAACTGAATGGCCACAAACTTTGGCAATATGGTGTCTGACAACTGGTCCCCAAAGAAGAATTTATGGAAAGGGAAACATAGGGGAAAGTTTACATAGGGGAAAGTTTACAGTTTACAGGGGAAAGACCAGAAGAAAATGTGTGTTATTCTGTGTCCATGTCTTACAGAGTTTTGTCATTTGCATCAGAGCACAGAGCCTGGCTTGGCTGATCCATATGATCAGCACCTCGTCAGCTACTGACTTCTCTGCTAGAAAAGCCTGTGTCTCTACGTAAGAGAATGAAACTGTAATTCTCCTTCTTTACCCACATGCAGCTACTGGAAGGTGAAATCATCAACAACATATTACAAAAATGGCTAGAAACAGACAAAGCATGAATAAATGGAACCCAAGATATTGTATGCACAGCTGGGTATTACTTAATTCTTTCTAATTTGAAAATTGTATTTGTGCTTATCTACATAAGCAAGACTGGTGTATTTGTTTAACCAGTCGCTGGAACAGGTAAATTGTATGTAAAATTGTTAAAACAGTGGTATAAAAACACATACATGTTTTATTTTTACCAGTCTAGTTTCTAGTTTAGTATAAATGCAATTAAATTTTAAATAAAGTCTATCTTTAATTGATAGAATAAAATTCTACAATTACATTAGCAGTAAATTTGTTCATTTAATATATCAGAAGACTCTTTTCTGAGCTAAATGTGAAATTAATGCTAACCTAGGGTTAGACGTTAGGTCTAGACATTAGATTAGGTTAGAGCTGGGTGTAGACGTTAACCCTATGCAAATCCTAGAGATCACTTCAGCCACAAGGTGCAAAAAGAAGGTCACCTGAGGCAAATTTTGTCTAGTGTAAATAGATACTGAAGAATGGCGTTCAGAGCGTTTGCTTTTGTTTGCATGTTTTTAAGTGACTTTGAAGGGTTAAACTCTCTGTCTATAGCAGGCCTTGCCATGAAATGGAGCTGAACGAGCTGAACATTTCCTGAGAAGTGCTGTGGTGCAAAGAATCAGGACTGAAAGTCAGAAGAAAACAGAGGGCAGGAGTGTTTTCTCTGTGTTTTGGTGTTCTGCATACTGGAAGTCAGTGTGAAAATGAAGGATGAACTGTAAATGTTTGAGTGTAAATGAGTGGAAAATCGAAAGAAGGGAGGGGAACGCGGGGAAAGGGGAGGAGAATGCATTTAGAGGTGTTGACTAGATTAGGAGTAGGTGAAAGGGGGATGAGTTATGAAACAGAAAAGCTTATAAAATAAATTATAGGATATGGTGCTTGCGATAACAGTGTGTTAGATTTGATCGCCTGGAACATAACCTTTGAGTCTTCTCTCCTGGACATGGGAAAGGTTTCTTAATAGCACTTCAGTCTTTTCAGAAATGAATGCTAATTTCATTTTCTCTCTTTGGCTTTGGTCTCATTTTCTTTAGGTACTAATATGGATGGGCAAACCAAAAGTCTCTTCGTGCTTTCAAGATGCTAATTATGAAGACCACCAAGTAAAGGAAATAACTACCAGCACTCTTTCATTATTAACTCGTACTGAAATCCACTCATGGAAATGTAAAGCCTACATATCCGTTTAGTCTCTCCTTAGGGCTCTGCTTGAATGGTGACACAGCAGAGGAAATGAATGAGAGTCAGGAGACCTTGGGGTTGTTCTTGGCTCCCCCAATCCTACTGTGGCATGTGGAACAATTCACTTCACACTTTTCATGCTTCTGTTTTATGTGTTACCAGAGAATACTGATAATACATGCTTTTCTGAAACACTTCAGAAACCTTCAGAATATCAGATAAGTAACCACTGTTATTTTAATTTCCCAATGAGATTTCTTATATCAAGTATTCCGTACAAAATCCATGGAAATAGAAAATAATAATAATAATGAGAAAATCCACTGCTCGCTGCACTTAAAATTTCATGCTGCTTTTTAATTGTGTCTAATTTCAATCATTTTTTCTTTTCAAAGGGATATTTAATTAGATTTCAGAAGAAAAATTGTCAGATGGATTTCACGTAAGTTTTGAGTTACTGTTTTATGTAGGAAAGTCAAATAACATAGTATATTCCTTCTGGATAATGTAGTATTTTTAATATGTACAATAAATTACTGCAGGTTATACAATGGGAATAATGACACTGAATTAAATTAATAACAGTGATATGCTTATTTATATTTTGATTTCCCTTAATGCAGGCAAAAAGACGATGTAAAAATACAGATTTGGGACCAGGATTATTATTTTTTAATTTATAAAAAGAGACTTTCACAAAAAGCTGCAGTTAAAATACTTGTATGCTTAATCAGAACACTATTTTTAGAATACTGTATTTATAGTAGATATTTAGACAATATAAAGGATTTTACATGTCCTCATATTCAAATTTTTTAAATGTGTTGTTTTACTGTATGACATATCTCATCTCTCTCTGGTTTTCACATGCTTGCACTGCTGACATAACTAGGCCCTTAACTCCTGTTAGCACTATAGAACTAGAACAGCCCATGGAGAGTCAGCTGGCTTTTATGCAGGTTTGCAAATCCCTAATGGAATTATCATTAAAATTCTAATTCCTGTACCTTTCCTACAAGTGATAGGATGTGAAGCAGAAAGCGCGCTCCGATCATCGTCAGGCCACAGTAAGCAATGCCGCCTGATGACAGGGGCAGAGGTAAGGTGAGACTCACTTTGGGTGCTCATGATACTGTCTTCTTGGGGCGTAGTCAGCAGAACATGATTTAAACATGTTGCTTGAATGCCACTAGGCACATGAACAGCTGCCACACGTGAGAGATTTGTAAAAAGGTCATCCAGCATCCTGAGGTCAAGGAATTCCTAGCCAGCTTCTTTTTTGACTGAGAAAAAGAAAAGTCATTGTCTTGACAGATGTTAAGAATCTCCTTGTTATGGGTTCAGGAGAATAGAGAGCCAAGAAAGTCCATGTTTATCCAAATGTATTGCGTGAGTAAATGCAATCATAAAAAATCAACCCCCACTTCCTATTCCAGACTATAGGATTTTCTACAATTTGTTGGTTAGCTTGCCATTAATATCTACTTATACATTCAAGTGCTAATTATAAATGTCCACTGAGACTACTTACTTAACATCTTGATTAATAGTCAGACTTAACTTTCACTAATTAATATTCTCTTCATAAGTAGTATATGCCATGATTTAAAGTAAAACAATTAAAATAGTAATAAAACAGACAGCTACGGTTTCTGTATGATGCATACCTTTTACATCCACAAAGCCAACTAGTATAATCCAGTGAGCTTTTCTAAATTACTTTTTTAATTATCTTTTCCTGCTTTCTATGAAGAAGGAATAGATAAATCTACATGCAAGAATGCGTAACTCTAGGATCAACACTTGATAAGTTTTAATTTTTTTCTTTTACTTTTCTGTATTTGTTTTCTTCATAACTCTTCTTTCTCAGACCTTCATATTTTCCTTCTGCCTTTTTGCTATTTGTAAGAGAATATATTCCTTTTTGAAGGAAGTTATTTCCTGTAATTATCCTCCTCCAATACCTGCATTCGTCTGCAGAGGAAATTGAGCAGTGCCTTAGTTCTCGTACACGGAAAAATGACCCAAAGGATTGACTCTGCAGTATGGCATATCAGTGTCAGATCACTTCTCTTTTACCATATTCAGAGGAAGACCTAAATTTAGAATTCAGTTACTCAAAAACTGAGGGTATTTAGATTCTGAATTTGACTCAGATAATTCTTCAACTAATTGTTTGGGGTTTTTTTTAGAAAGCAGTGCATAATATTCCCCACAAAAATAAAAAATAGGCCATAAAAAGACAGTAATGTAAAGTGACAGGTGTAGCTTGAAACTAAAATC
Organism: Dromaius novaehollandiae; assembly: GCF_036370855.1. Lineage (NCBI taxonomy): Eukaryota > Metazoa > Chordata > Aves > Casuariiformes > Dromaiidae > Dromaius > Dromaius novaehollandiae. The sequence continues at coordinate 61,356,881 of NC_088099.1, forward strand.
CACAAAATAAAGGAAGAACAAGCATTTTCTCCTAACACATGTATCTAAACATTCAGCAAGCAGTAACAGATGATATTCTGTATGCCTCATTGGCTGGGCAGAATGGGAAGATTAAATTTCATGTTAAGAACATATTCAAGATAATTAACATTATGTCAATAATGTTCATATCTTCTCTCTGTTTGTCTGATACATATAATAGAGTAACAACTTCCTTTGAAAGGTTAAAGAGCTGCTGTCTTAATTACTGACAAACTTGTAGATGGTTTTACTTAAATGCTTAAATATTTGTGCCCAATAAGGTACTAGTGAATACAGCTCAGAACGAGACAGGTTTTTACATAATTTCAATTAATTTTTTACAGCTAGTAATATTCCTTTACATCCATCACATTACGGATAGAAGCTAGAGTTTGGTTTTCTCTCTGGGTGGGAATAACATTACAGTATACTTTTTAAGCAAAACCCCCACAAGAATAAAAGATGGCATATGGACTGATTAGCTCAGATGCCAACAGGCTGGCCTGCAGGCTATCGTTAAAATCATGAAATAATTCCCGTCATTGACTAGTTTATTCCAGAAATTGTTTTTCCTGGATGGGAATGCCAGTTAGGTAGATCTATGAAAAATAAGAATTATTTTAAGACCTTCTCCATTATGAAATGGAAAACATCATCCTCCATAATGGAGACCTATCTGTCAGTGGTCTAAACTAATGCCAGGCGGGTGGAAAAGATAGCAAGCTTTCTGTGTTCAAATTTCCAGGTCAAAACAGACACACTAACACTAAACTCCGCTGGTTCATTCAGGAAGTATAACAGTTACCCTTTGGTGGCATGAATTCTACAATAGTCTTGCTAGATTAGCTTCACTTTGTCAAAGCTGGCTTTCAGCAGATGATTGTTTTTATACTATTATAATAACGCTCATAGTATTATTTAATTTTTGGAATGGGCTTGGCTGTGGCAGTGTTTTTGTGAAAAAAAAAATGTATATGTCCTTTAAAGAAAGAAAAGAAACAAAACTTCTCTGTTAAAAAGTAAACATTAGGCTGTTCATTTACTTTCTGGGTCAATGATAAAGGCGAAGGAAATTTTTACTGCCTCTTTAAAAAATACTTGTCAAGAAAGATAGTATCCAATATTGTCCTCAATTCTATGTGTTAAAGAGCTTTACCCAAATGCTGATCACTGATGATGTTCCTGAGAGGCAGAAAAGTCTAAACGAATGCTGCAGCTGTGCCAGAGGAAAGCTGAGGAGGTGGAGAGAAAAAAAATAAACTCCTTTATGCGGCTTTTTTTTAATGAGCGCTGTGATTAACAATGAACTCTCGTCTGCCTCTTCTTTTAAAGTACGTTTCTTGCTCTCATGTTTAAAATTGAGGGGATGTTCCCTGGAAAGAAATAAGGGAGCTTCTGTACCCTCCATTAGCTGCTGCCTTGTGGTGTGCACCTGGGCTGGAGCTGAAAGGTGTGCTTAAAGGGAACGAAGGGGGCTTGTTTTGCCAACTCCCAACAGTTTGTGTCCATCCTTAACATTCATAAAATTAAGAGGCCAAAGAGTGCAGAAAACCAAAGTATACAATTAAGCCACCTCCTTCCCAGCTCCTAATTTCAAGGCCACTCTCATGCTTTCCACCAAATCTGGCTATAACACAAAGCTGGCCCTAGCCACAAATCCCATAGCCTGTGAATTAGAGCCCAAAGTTACTAATTTGATAGAAAAGAGAGTGGGTACAGGCATCCTGGAACTGAAGAGTGAAAGGACTTGGGAGGTTTCTCTTTTAAAACTGTTCTGAGCAGTATAAAACAATAAAGGATTTATTTTTTCATTTTTAGCTGAGTGTTCAGGAGATGCTGAAAATTATATTGTCATCTCCTGAAACACCTAAATAATACAGAATGTTTTTCAATAAGGCATGCTGTATTTTACCTGGAAGTTGTTGTACATCTAAAATGAAGTCAAGATGACATTCTTATTCTGAGTAGGTGTGTCTAAATATCCACAGCTCTTTTTATTTTTACTTATTTATGATGACAGCTTCTCAGTGATGTTCTTTTGAACTTGTAAAGGCATTCAACTTTGAATCTTGCTGCCTGTTTCTTGATTTAAGACACTTGCTGACAAATATACTAAAACAAGTTGAAATCCAGACAAGTAAAATGGAGATATTTAGCAGCTCTAGGTCAGCCAGTCAGTGTGAGGAATGGTAAAGTCTGTATGCTTAGAGTAATCCTGAGATAGGCAAAGGATCATGTTTCCTTTGTACATTACTGCCATCTGCTGCATTTTATCAACAGGCTTTTTTTCCCCCACTTAATTATAGCCGGAAGAGATCAGAAAGTATAACAAGCCCCACAAAACTCATGTTTCTTCATCAATATCAAAGCTCCCAATATACATTTTTTAATTCAGTAACTAAAAAAACCTTTTCCTCAGTATTCCTTCAGCTAAAACATCTTTTAATAACCCAGAAAGCAGAGTCTACAATTCAGTCATTTGCTTATATTTCCCATCATGCAAATTTGTTGCAACCCAAGAACTCATTCTGTCTTCTGATTTTCCAAAGAGCTGCAGAGAGATGATACAGTGCTTGTTTACTGGTATTCATGATACAAAGTGTACAGTGTACAACCATCATTTTCTTTGCTTGTATCAGTAAAATAAATCATCCTAATTAGGGTGGAACAGTGATTTGAGAGATTTATATATAAGCCAAAGATACAGTAAAACTGGCTGGTCCGAAGGTAGTGGGTTAACAGAAATTATTACCGTTAGTTAAACTAACCTTTCTATATTCCACCCCACTGCTAACCTTGACTGGTCTTTTTAGTGACTTTTCTGCACCTATGTTTTTTCTAATAGATTTATTGCCGTTGGCCACATCTATTAGCAGTTAAGCAGACTTTCTGTCTTCTCAGATAAACTCTTCGTGCTGTGAATGTCAACTCTCAGAGTCTAGTGTAACTTTTACAGGAGGTAGTTCAGTATGTGGCACTTTTCCCTCTGAAACAAAAGCAAATAATTGTCCCACTTTGGGTTTTAAGGGGCACTGAACTTCCAAACTGTTTTTTTGCAAAAGCAGTAAAACATGATTCTAGGTACTTCAGCCCATAATAGTTAACAAAGGAAACTACATGAAAACACAGATGATAAATCCAGCTATGTGACCAAATTAAAACACTAGTGATGATGTCCGACTTGTACAATTTCACTTGACATTTCATGCAGTACAGTGTCATTATCTGCCATTAAACCACTGCCAAATATCACAATGGGAGCTCTGCGTGCCGGTGATCGGAGAAGCAAAACAGCTCCTACTTAAAGTAAGGCCTATGATGACTGATCACGTGCCTCACTTGAGCAGGAGGTTAAGTCCCACTGAAGTCAAAGAATGATGATATTTTCTTTAAGTCAGTGATGTAGTATAATACCCCACAGTGGCTTGATTTCTACCTTCCTCTGCCATCTGTTACAGGTGACTACATTTTTAAACCATAGTTCAGATTTTTATTAGAATTAGTTGATAGCTTTCTGCTAAGTTGTTAATTCACCAGTATTTTATAGTCTCCTTTGAAGTACAACTTTTCATGTTTCACTTTTCTAATATAAAAGGGTACTGATGATGGTTTTAGATAAAAAGCAAGAGGAAAAATGGTACTTAAACTCAGATAAGATTTAGGTGGTAAATGTTACATAACCTTCAGAGAATAAAAGGAAAACAGTGAAAAGATGAGTCTACTTTTAAGAAGCCAAGGAGAATTGGGATGGAAATACTGCAACAGAAAAATGCAAATTATTCCCATATGGGAGATGGTGAAAGCTGTAGAGTGTAAAGAACCTGCAGGCACCTTACTCGCTAGTGAGATAGGATAAGTAAGGTAAGAATAAGGGTAAGGAGGCCACACCTATATGATTGCTTTAAAGAGGGATTTCTTAGATTGCAGATTGATTTCTCTATCTTTGAACAGAGTGACTTTAGAAAAATAAAGTACATAACAGCTGATAGTAATAAAAAGAATTAATGCCAGAAAAACATGGATTCTTGCCATTAAAAGCTGAATGGCAATTTAAGCCCTAGTCTTGAAGTGAAAAGAATCCAGAGAGGGAAGATGTTCCTGCAGAAAAACAGGTTGACCAATTTAGCCGTTATGTCCAACGTTTGTACAGTAAAATCACGTGTGTGCTAAAACTTCACTTTCATTCAACACGCAATTCTCCCTGCCAGAGAAGATTTATATGTGTGTATTATATGGGGCACACATGAGGGAGGCAGAAGATCACAAGTTCCACCATCTATTTGGCAAACAAGGTGATGGGCTATGTACTTCCAGGCCCTGGTGCAACAGTCCACTGAGCCAAGACCTAATTATTAAGTGTCAGTGCAAATCAGAGCAGTGCATGTAAATTCCACCCATAAGGAGCAGTTAGCAAAAGATTTATCAACTAACAGAAATAATTGTAAATATGTGGCTTTCCCAATGTGTTTATGATGATAAATTATCTAGTTTGTCATCTGCTGCCATGTGTTCTCTGGCTCTGTATCTCTGCTACTATTGAAAGGTCTGTTAGGGCAGGAGGAGTGAAATGGAAATTGTGTTTTGTTTATATTTCTCCCTTACAGAAGAATGTCTAATGTCTGCCAGAAAAAAGCCATACTTCAGATTTGTTTATAATGTTTGTCTTACTTTGATCTAGAGTATAAGGTAGTTATACCTTATTAAGATCAAATGGTCAGGGCCTCCCAATGTCATTTCTAAGATGGACAAAACGTGACAAGAAATGCCTTTCCTGATCTGGCTGTTTTTTTGGAAGTCTCAGGACTCAGGTCTGTCCCTCTGGCCTGGTTTCAGTCATATTGACTTTTGTAGTTAGTTTACTAGTTGGACTTTAAATTCCTCCCTGCTCCTACTCAATAAGGTGAGTTAATAACTTAACCTCACTTGTTTTTGCCACACTAGGTTTTCAGACCAGTGAGTGAGGAAGACAGACCTACGGTAAGCGCCCTTACTGAAGCTCGGGTGTATCAAGTGAGCAGTCCACTGGCTGGGATCATGGTCTGAGCAAGACTGAGCAAACAAACAAAAAGGGGATCTTGTGCCTGATATTACAAGAATGATCAGAGTACAGCCCTGTCTAAAGTCAAAATCATATAAAAGTCCCAATGACATTTTCACACTGACAGTGTTTGATTATTGCTCTATGAATGGCCTATGAAACATAGTACAGGCAGGACAATCCAGTGGAAACCAAAAGGAATTGTATGTATACTGTTTAACTGAAAAAAATGTATGTAATGAAATAGGAAACATAAGCAGCACTGTAAATAACTCAAAGGAAGTGTCTACTCCATGGACAACAAGGATCTAAGATGTAAATGAATCATTAGGATCTGTGAAGAAAGGAATTGAACACGTTCGATGGCCAACTATAAATCTTTGGCAACTCCTTAATAGCAACTTGGAATTCATCTCTGGCGATTCAATAGAAAACAAAACATAGGTGGGAAAAATAAAAGATATATGGACGGCCAATGGAAGCAACAAGATACCCAGAAAGCTTTCATATCATGGGAGAGTGAAGATGATTGGCCTGCTTAGATAAAAGAGGAGACGACTAGATGGAGTTATGAGAGAGGGATGCAAAATTATAGCACGGTGGAAATGAATTTGGGACACTACTTAACCTTATGTCATATTGAGACAAAAGGTGAGTTTTAATAGTGATGAAAGGCAATGAAGCTAATGAAACAAAACACATTTTATTTCACGCACTGGTAACCTGTGCAAACTGTTGCCATGATATAAACTGATGTGGCATTTATGTGGGTAATTAACAGATGCACAGAGGACCATGTTTTATAAACCAAAAAATAGCTAAAGAGGATTAGAAAAAAATCTTTTGCTTGATGAGAGGTTCTTGCAACCTCTTTTAGAAACTGGCCTCTAAGTACTGGCCTTGGTTATCATACTGGATAAATGTTCTATATTCCTAGTAGGCCTCTGAAAAAAATACAAGTTTTTTTCAGAGGCCTACTAGGAATATAGAACATTTATCCAGTATGATAATACCTGTTGTTTTTTCTTGAATCTTTCATTCCTCAGACACATTTAGAGGGCTCTACTGTCCATTGATTTTTTCAGTGATTTTACTTTGAAAATTTCCTCTGTAAGGCATTACGTTGTATTCTAAAAATCAGGATGATTCAGGGACCACTATATAAACATTAGAGAAAACTCCCAACTCAGCAGGGATAACTCTCAGTAAAATGGGCTGTATACATTTATTTAATTAATCTGGATCTCAACACAGCAGTTGAGTGTCAGGTACCATTTGCTGGGTAGGGGGAAAAATGGAATGGAAACACCCAAAGGAAAACAAACACTCAGCAGTTAATAGTCTAAAATGCATCAGATATTTCAAAAAAAAATTTTTTTTCTTGGAATATTGATGCAAGACAGTAGAGATCACAAATCTGAATCGTGGGAAAGGTAATTCTTTCTAACTCAGATACACTTCATAAACTAAATCTCACCATATACATACTGTATTAAAGACGATCCTCAGGCTGCTCCCTATAGCAGGCTTTGTCCATACTAGAAACTTTAAGTATTCTAACCAGAGTTAGTCTAAAATTGATATTGTAAAACAAGCATGAGCCCGAGCTACAAAAGCTTAAGGTAGTTTATGCTTTTTATTGAATTAAATTACACAGGTATAAGCAAGGCAATCTTAATGGCTCTAGATTTGATATTCTCACTAGTTTACTATATGAAGTTTAAACTGACAGATAGCTAGCAGAGGGAGAAAAATGTTGTACTTGATAAACCAAAAGCTAAGTTGCCAGGTACAGGCATATCTTGGAGATATTGAGGGTTCAGTTCCAGACCACCTCAATAAAGTGAATATCACAATAAAGTGAGTCACACCAATTTTTTCATTGTGCATATGGAAGTTGTGTACATGCCTTAATGAAAAAATCCTTTATTTCTAAAAAATGCTAACCATCATTTGAGCCTTCAATGAATCATAATCTTTTTGCTGATGGAGGGTCTTGCCTTGATGTTGATGGCTGCTGACTGATCAGGGTGGTGGTTCCTGAAGGTTCGGGTGGCTGTAGCAATTTCTTAAAATAAGACAGCAATGAAGTTTGCCACATCAATTGACTCTTCCTTTCACGAAGGATTTCTCTGTAGCATGCAATGCTGTTTGATAGCATTTTATGCACAATAGAACTTTCAAAATTGGAGTCAATCCTTTCAAACCCTGCTGCTGCTTCATCAACTAAGTTTATGGGATATTCTAAATCCTTTGTTGTCATTTCAACAATGTTCACAGCATCTTCACCAGGAGTAGATTCCATCTCAAGGAACCACTTTCTTTGCTCATTCATAAGAAGCAACTTCTCATCCGTTAAAGTTTTATCATGAGATTGCAGCAATTCAGTCACATCTTCAGGCTCCACTTCTAATTCTAGTTGTCTTGCTATTTCCACCACATCTGTTGTTACTTCCTCCACTGAAGTCTCAAACCCCTCATCCATGAGGGCTGGAATCAACATCTTCCAAACCCCTGTCAATGTTGCTATTTTGACCTCCTCCCATGAATCACGCATGTTCTTAATGGCATCTAGAATGGTGAATCTTTTCCAGAAGGAATTCCTTTCCAGAAGAAAATCCTTTCAGTTTACTTTGCCCATATCCATCAGAGGAATCACTATCTATGGCAGTGATAGCCTTACGAAATGTATTTCTTAAATAATGAGACCTGAAAGTTGAAATTACTCCTTGATCAGTGGGCTGCAGAATGGATGTTGTGTTAGCAGGCATGAAAGCAACATTAATCTCCTTGTACATCTCCATCAGAGCTCTTGGGTGACCAGGTGCATTGTCAGTGAGCAGTAACCTTTTGAAAGGAATCTTTTTTTTCTGAGCAGTAGGTCTCAACCGTGGACTTAAAACTTTCAGTAAACCATGTTGTAAACAGATGTGCTGTCATTCAGGCTTCATTGTTCCATTTATAAAGCACAGACAGAGTAGATTTAGTGTAATTCTTAAGGGTTCGAGGATTTTTGGAATGGTAAATGAGCACTGGCTTCAACTTAAAGTCACCAGCTGCATTAGCCCCTAACAAGAGAGTGAGCCTGTCCTTGGAAGCTTTGAAGCCAGGCATTGACTTCTTCTGTCTACCTATGGAAGTCCTAGATGGCATCTTCTTCCAAGATAAGGCTGTTTCATCTATATTGAAAATCTGTTGTTCAGTGTCGCCACCTTCATCAATGATCTTAGCTAGATCTTCTGGATAAATTGCTGCAGCTTCTACCTCAGCACTTGCTGCTTCACCTTGCACTTTTATGTTATGGAGACGGCTTCTTTCCTTAAACCTCATGAACCAACCTCTGCTAGCTTCAAACTTTTCTTCTGCAGCTTCCTCACCTCTCTCAGCCTTCGTAGAATTGAAGGGAGTTAGGGCCTTGCTCTGGATTAGGTTTTGGCTTAAGGGAATATTGTGGCTGGTTTGATATTCTATCCAGACCACTAAAACTTGCTCCATATCAGCGAGAAGACTGTTTCACTTTCTTATCATTTGTGTGTTCACTGGAGTAGAGTTTTTAATTTCCTTCAAGAACTTTTCCTTTACATTCACAACTTGGCTAACTGTTTGGCGCAAGAGGCCTAGCATTCTGCCTATCTCGGCTTTCGACATGCCTTCCTCACTAAGCTTAATCATTTCTAGCTCTTGATTTAAAGTGAGAGACGTGCAACTCTTCCTTTCACTTGAACACTCAGAGGCCATTGCAGGGTTATTCACTGGCCTAATTTCAATATTGTTGTGTCTCAGGGAATAGGGAGGCCTGAGGAGAGGGAGAGAGATGGGGGAACAGCCGGTCGGTGGAGCAGTCAGAACACACACAACATTTATCAATTACGTTCGCCGTCTTATATGGGTATGGTTCGTGGCACCCCAAAACAATTACAATAGTAACATCAAAGATCACTGATCACAGATCACCATAACAGATACAATAATAATGAAAAAGTTAGAAATATTGTGAGAATTACCAAAATGTGACACAGAGACACAAAGTAAGCACATGCTGTTGGAAAAACAGTGCCAGTAGACTTGCTCGATGCAGGGTTGCCACAAATATTCAATTTGTAAAGACCACAATATCTGCAAAGCACAATAAAGTGAAGAGCAATAAAACGAGGTATGCCTGTATTCTCTCAGCTTGAACAAAAGAAAAAAAAATGTTCTCACTGGGCAAGAATCCTACACTTTTAATACAATGGAATACTATTTTTTTAAGAGAGAAGAGGAAGACCACAGACACATGGGATTTTTGGACTGAAACCTGCCTAAATGCTGTGGATTGAACACAAACTTAGAAGGAACTTCTTTCCTGGTTCCAGTTTTAATGTAACTGATGTTAAAAATGGTTTACACTGTATAGAGGAAAAAATGTAGAAAGAAAACTTTTGGAATGAGACTCTTTGGCTCTGACTTGGATAACAGCCTAAATGTTACTATAAATGTAAACTGTATCCAAATGTGGCCCCCTTAGGTCATTCCTGACTGTTGTAGCAACATAAACATTACTCTGTGCTTCAATATATGCAGTGATGTGTGTGTATGTGCTTGTCCAGTACTATTCAATGCCTTATTACAATACATTCACAAGGACCACATAAACTTTACTTCTTCTCTCTCAGAGGACATTCAGGTGAAGTTGCAATTCCCTATTAGCCTTGATTGACACCTTAGAATAAAACAAATAAAGCTAAGTATTTGTTTTAGGGTAACATATACTGACTATTGCTATTTGCACTGATAGAAAAAACATGAGTATCCTGCCAAACCTTGAAGCCTTCCTGCCTAATGCACTGCAGTCTTTCAAAAAACCCTACTTTTGTATTCCATAACACACTTTTGAAGTGTTAAAGTAGCTGTTATTTAGGTTTCTAGAATACCAAATGCATTATTTTGAATGTCAGGCTTAAATCTAGGTTGAAGTGGAGGAGAGAATTTTGTTTTGTTTGCTTTAAAGCCATTCAGCAAATCGTTGAGACCCAATTTCACAGAGGCATTTAGGCATACAAAAGTTAGGAGGCACTCCAGACCTGAGTACCAAGGAATTAATTATCCTAATTTCCTCATTCTCTAAGCCTTGGCCTTTTCTAACACTATCTATTTTTGGGGGGTTACTGAGAAAAGGGTAGAAGGAGGACTGGTTTCCACTTGTAGCACAGACACGCAGTGCGCCAAACGCTTTACAGGGGGACAGCTGAAACACAGTCTAGACAACCAGCATAGATGAAACCCTATACGGCCTCGATTCAGCATGAAGTTCATGCACAGTATTTTCAACATCAAAAGAAGTAACTGCATGCTTAGAGTACTGCCAATATTTAAATATTTTGCTAGATCAGGACTTCAGTTGATATTATTACGAACTGAGATTTAACAAAACTGCTTTGTTGGAAACCATTCAACTGCCTGCATATGGTCATAAACTGACTGTATAGTGAAAGGTTATAACCTTACTAAAAACATGTTGTGTAAAAAAAAAGCTTATCCAAAGAGGCATCCATTAATTTTTTAAAAAACTTTAAGGCAAGCTAAGTGCTACAATCTAATACTGAAGATAATTTGAAACACTGGTTAAAATCATTACTTGCTAAGTACTTCTCAGTGGCAGCTCCAAATCTTCCTTAGTTGGAACAGAGATATTTGGGGACACGATCACATTGCCATTTATGACCATCATTTGTATTTTTATATTTAAATCTGTAGTCTCACTATCACAGAGTCTTATTCCCTGATCAGGCCTACCATAAGCAAATCCAAACAGATGTTCCAAGTGATAAATTTAATTGATATATGAGTTTGTAAAGGACATAGCTTTATTACTTTATGAAGATTCAAGCATCCATGGGTCTCAGAATAAGATAACACATTAGATTTTGTATTAAGGAAATAAAACAAAAGTTCTACATGCCTACTGGTCCTTCTTTTCCAAGTTACTAAAAATCACAAAAGCCATAGGATATATCATGCATGTCCTTCATTAGGCTGTGTCTTTGCATCTTGGAAGAAGGGAGAAACACTTTTTTTAGCATATAATTGCTTGTACAGTATGAGCTGTATTGCTAGCAGTCTTCAAATTCCCAGTAATGATTATCAAAAGGAAGAATAAAAAGTACGAATGAAAAATCCCAAGATATGATTCATCATATATTAGGAAATAGCAATATCAGGTCAGTTTTGCAAGCACAAGTCAGATTAGAAGAATGAAGTACAGAGAAGACAGCAATAGACCTATTGGTAGGCAATTTCAACTGAAATCAAAGTTTCTGAAAGCTGGACAGGGCTATCAGAACAAAATAAACAGTGAGAGAATTTTCTTGGTTGAAATGGAAATCAATTTTCAGGTGACTTTTCCTGAAGTTGCCTAAACAGGAGGAAATAAAATTAGCTTTAGACTCTGATCAGATTATTTTTAGTAAGCTAATAACCATGAACATTAGAAGCCTTTAAATATTTTTGTCACGAACTCTTGCCTTTAGAGGTAGGAGTGCCCATTACTTTGATTTAATAATCTTAATAAATTGCAGCATTTAGCTGATTCAGCATACTAAATCAAGCTGTATCTTTAGACCAGAAAGGGAGAAGTCAGAAAAACATTTTTACCCATGTCTGCAAATGCTCGAAAGAAAGTGTTTCTGTTGAAATTTCCAATTACGTAAATGCCAATTTATATACTTTCCCCTAGGTGAAACAACAAAGACCCTCTACCCAATTACATCATGTCCCTGGCTGATCACTCTTGCAGTTTCTGAAATGTACTGGCATTTATTACTTCATTTGTAGACATACAGCAAAATCTGGGCTTAAAGCTAGGTTTGTAAGCAAAGCAGCTATTCTGCCACAACACATAGTTTCAGATAATTTTGGAGTATAATGCAGTTATTAAAACTCATGGGAAGAAAGCAGAATATAAATGGGAAGAAAGCATATACTAGTGACTAGTGACAAGTAGGCTCATGACACCACTTTGTCTTCAGCAGATACTCGCAAGTCTGTAACAAATTAGAGAGCTTGCCGGCAAGGTACAGAGAACAAAAAGAAGCTATTTCAAAGAAAATGAATCCCATACTGTCATATTTAGTTGTTTGATTTTCATTGAGAAGCTCAGCCCTCAGTGGGAAAGCTGCTTCACCAAACCCTGTTTTTACTACTGCTTTTTGGCTGCAGTTGTCATGCTTTCTTAAAACTGTATCAGTGCAGGGAAGGTCAGGAAAACATTATGAAAAATAAACCATGTGTCGATATTAGAAAATATAAGGTAAAGGAGAAACCAGATGTCCTTGGGGCCTTATCTCCACCCACTGGAATCCTATTGCCAGATTAGATCATTTGGAAGGGTCATTTATTGGCTCCAGGCTCTTGTATTTTCTGTAGCTAGACTATGGCTGTATGGAAATCGAGGAAGTTTTACTTCTTCATTCTTTGAATGAGGATCCTGATGAACAAAATTCCTTTCTGAGATATGAACTATGCCATTCTTTGTTAAGATCAGCAATATTGATAAAATATTTGTCCTCGAGGAGAAGTCCTTTTTTGAGGAGAATACTTGGAGTCACGTCAGTTACTTTTCCTTTTGGACACAATGGAAGGAGATATGTCTCTTTAATCTTTACATTGGCAGAACTAATGATGTGAACATGCTTGTCAAATTACACATTGCTTTGCATTCCTCGAGCGCTCTTGGGAACGTAGCTTACAGTACATGTGGAAGTGTCAAGTGAGGTCATCTGCTGCTTTTAGTGAATACCAATAACCCTATCATTAACATTATATGTTGAAGTGCTGTGTAGAGCACTATTTGAAGCACACCATAGGATCTTTGTCACCTTTTTCTCAGTCTGTCATAATTAATTAAAAGTAACTATATGAAAGTAATAATAAAGGTTTCTATAGCAACATTAACTTTCCAACATTACACGCTAAATATTTTGATTATGGGTTAAGTTTTTAAAGATCCAGCTAAACATACAGATAGTTGATAATGACAGAGAGTTAGCATTAAAATTAACAGGGCTACTCAGAAGAGCAGCGCTTCACAACAAGCAAGTTAACATGAGCTATATAAAGAAATCCTCTTGAGCTCTTACGAAACCTATTACATGCAAAGTGGATCTCTGCTGTAGATGGGGTTCTCTGGAACAGATAATAAAGCTCCAACCTGTATCATTACCCGTATATTGAAAAAGCTGGCGCAGAGGACATATATCTCCTACTTTAGCCCTGAAGTCCAGTTCATCTTACAGGGTAGAGAACTAGTGTGCTAAAATAATAGTGAATTTTAGGTCAAGGAGAAGTGGCTAGCACAAGGTCGACGTTGAAGCCAGGAGTAACGAGCGTGGGACAGATCTTGATGCCTTCCTGGAGGCTGGCCCAATGTTCCCATCGTGTGCCAGGGAGCACAGATATTCTGGGTCTCTGCTATCGTAAGGGATGCCTCTTCCAGGTCTAATCCTTGAAGATCTATGAAATAAGTAAAAAGGGTATCTGTGGAGCTAAGTAGGGCCTTGCTGTGGAAAATGGAGACTATATGTGAAAACTGGAGTATGAAGGCTCAAGGAAAATATACGATCCCTTTTAAGGGTGAAAACAGAAATCAGTTCCAATGCATATTCAGTTGTTAGCATTTCTAACACCAGCTGAGAAGGCTGGTGAAGGAGCCTGCTCTAGCAATGGTTTTGTGACAAATGCACTGAATGACGACTGAGAGTGGCCTGATTTTGCAACTTTTTTGAAGGAAATAAATTTCACAGCAGAACAGTTTCCAAAGTGGTAGCAAGTGGATTCCAACTGTGACATAATCCAAAAAGATGTTGTGAGATTAAGAAATCTTTTGAAAAGACTGAATACAATATTATTGATGTAAAACATGTACAAATGAACTGTGTTGTAAAAGCAGCTTGGTAACCAAACATATTTACAGCATTAGAAAGATATTTGACAACCAAGAGATGTAGTAAATAAGCTTAGGGATCATTTTGATTTCTGAGAGCATCTCTTCCATTGCATTTTAACTAGTTTTATTCAATGCCTTGCTTTTTTTTTCTGCTCTCTCTGCTCATTAAGTTATGTAATTAGAAGGACTCAGCGAGGGAAAAAAAGATTACTTATGATCTCCTGATGAGTCAGGAAAGGTAAAAGGGTTCTGAGTTTGAGGAGGAAGACTAATGACAAGAAATCTGGGAAGGGGAAACCAACCTACATAATAAATAAATAATATAGTGTGAATCCATTGTTTACTTTCCTTTCAACATACCTGAACATAAAGTTGATACTGTCAGGATTTGGTAAGTTGTGTACAATTTATTAATTCTCTTTGATATTAATCCTGCTTCCTCTTCTCCTGATCCGCCCATGTAGATATACATTTTATTATGAGCACCATTTTGATTCTATGGCTCAGTTGCTGGCTGATCTCTTTTGCCTTAATACAGAGCTAAAAGCCAGCAGGAGATGATTTTCCCCCAGTGAAGGGCAAACAAATTTAATGATTATTTGTTCAAACGGACTACCATGGACAAACAGTTAGCTGACATGCGCCTGTTTTTTCATGTCTAAATTGTGAAAAGACAGCAGGGAGACCAAAGAAAAGATCAGAAAGAAAAATCAGGATGGGATTACTAGCCATCTTAGATGTAAATGGGACAGAAGGATGGAAGCCTGAAAACAGCAGATAGGAGAAAGACGGACTTCAGGGTTTAAAAGGGAAGTCATGAACAAGTAAAAGAGAATCCTGGAGGCCTTGGAGGTCTATGATCTAAGCCCGATGAACAGTAAGCAATACTGAAGAAGCTAAGGCAGGGAAATGTATGCAGATGTTGAACTGCTTTGTCTAGATCTCTGTAATATAACAGGAATATTACAGAAGTGTTGCAAAACTCATGGCTTATAGGCTGCATTGACTGGACAAAGGGCAAATTTTTCTCATGGAAAGCTCACAAGGCTTCAAGTTTTAGAAAAGGTGAGCTTAAGTTCTGAGATGTCTATAGAAGGACAGCCCTTTTTCTGGGAGTTCAGGTGAGCTGGGCTGTACTTTGCCAACTCCTGAAAGACAGCAGGCAAGAAAAGCTATGCTCAAAAAGTAGAACATGTAAAAAGACACTGCTTCAATGTCCCTACTTGCATTGCACTAAGCTTCCTACCATCCAAGTCGATCTGCTGGGTCTCAAGCACAACAAACAGAAGTGACTTTAGGGAGAACAGTTTTACTGAAGTTATGAGTCTTCACTTCCTGAAGCCAGGAAAAGCTTCCTTGTTTCAGAATATAAAAATTCTGTCTCTTTAGGGGTATGTGGCCATATGAAAGTGCAGCACTCTTCTGAAGTTCATCCATTAAGAATGGTGCTATTAGGATAACAGTACCAAAACATTCCACCACAATAAAACTGAAACATTTTCTTTCAGTTCCATCTTCGTGCTATATATACAGTTCTGAGTAGGCCAAAATTTGAAGTTTTGACATTATTTCAGAATTTTTAAAAATAATGGAATTTTCTCTTCTGGCAGGCTGTTTGGTTTGAGAGCTTGGAATTTTTCTCTTTTTATGTTTTATACTCACAAAAGAAATCTGATAAACTGTAGACATCAAGCCAAATTCAGCCTCTGAAATATTTTAGGAGGGCTATTTGCGTTTTTTTAAGACTATTTGGCTTCCTCCACTGATGAAATGGTGAGCTCTTGCACGCATAGATGACCTAAAAACAAGCTACTGAAGATTTTCTTTCCTCCTGATCTCCAAGGTAGTCCCATCCTGCCCTTGTTTCCTCTCTGCCACTTGTGCAACTGCACAGTGAACTAACTGGACTGAAAACAATTTTTGTAGTGTTATTTAAAACTGTATCACTCTCCTGGATTAGCTATGCTGATGCAAGGTATATGCAAGGCAGAAGATAGGCGTATTCAAGCAGGGAATCAGGGAGAAAAGGTGCGACCTCAGCAGCTTGGACTTAAACAAGTTGAAGAAGCTGTAGAACTGCTCCTAATGTCTCCTTTCCTAGACAGTCTGAAAGGAGACACTGAAAAGAACTGCAGCGAAACGAAATAACAGTGAATGAGATGCTGACTTTGGAGAGTAAAAGAATTCTTGCCCCTATAGTGCCGTTCATCGCCCTCACAGTTATGCTGATAGAGCTAGTTGTAGAGCTGCGCTGTTAGCCATAGCACCGAACTGATCCTGATTAAACTGAACCTCCCAATATGAAGTATATTTTGATTTTTAAAATTTGAGATCATTTTCTCCGGGGTATAGCGCATTGCCCCATAAACGTTTATTGCAGCACTGCCGAGGCTGAACTGCAGCATGGATGTGAGAGTGACATGAGGGGGAGGTTCCTGAATTGATATCGCTTGCAAACAGAGCATTTCACCAACATTTTTGGACGTGTCCATTGCTGCATGCACTTTGATTCTTTCCAGTAATAAAAAACCAATCATTGAAAAAATATCATTTTAAAGCATTTATCTAACCCTAGAAGAAAGGTTCTATTTTGCAAGAACAGTTTGTTAGTAGCTGTTGAGAAACAGATCCCATCCACGCCCATGTTGCTGCTTGCCTCTCTGTCTCCTCGGTTCAAGCACTGATCTGCTGCATAGCAGGAAACTGTCAACAGAGAAAAGCTTCTGCAACGGTTCAGCCTGTCTTGTATAGACAGATACATTTATTGTGTTATAAGCTACGGTAGATGCAAGTGAAAGAGTACGTGCATGTAGATATGTGTGTGACCTTGTTTGTCTCTGGAGAGCTGCAAATGCAGAAGGGCAAGCGTATAACTGCTCATTTAAATCACGCTGTCTTCATTTGTTAACGAATATATGAAAAGTGTGTTTTTCCTATATCAGAGATCAGCCTGTAATGTCTGCGAAACTGAAGCTAGGCTGCTTCACTATTTTAAAAAGAACAAGACCACAGCACTCATTTTCTGCAATTTGCAATTTATGGAGGTGGCTTATTTGCATATCACTTACCCATCATGCAACAGTGAAGTTGTTGCTGCAAGAAAAAGGTCCATGGGAAAACATTATACTCACTGGATTTTTACAGCAATACAGGTGCATTAATTTCAAAAGGATCAGCAGTTTTGTTTGATTTTCTGAAGCTGGTGCTAACAATTCCACCATAATTAGAAAATACTGCTATTCTGAGAGATATAAATAGGCTTTTTAAGGGAAGACTTTCCGGCTGGTCCGATGGCAGTGGACTTTATAATTAATTGATCACAGTCAGTTACAGATTTCTTTGTTCTTTCTCCACTCCCACTGCTGCACTTGACTAGTCTTTTGTTGCTGAAGCTCCACATTTTTTATATTATTTGCAATAGAACATTATACAAATATTGTTTGTATAGAGCTTCAACGGGCAAGACGAAGCAGTAATTCATCAACAGCGTTCAGGAACATCTGCAACATACACAGCATAATTCAGCCTTCCTCACTCTGCTTCTACTTGTCAAGTGCTTGCCTGATTTTAACATTTTTAGTAGCTTCTGTTCCTTTTAGTTTGTTAGCTGACAGTCATTTTTGTTAGCCTGTGATGTTCTGGAATAAATGAGCATCCAATCAAGAAAGAAAAAATACCTTGATCCCTCACAGATTATGCTTTCTTGTCCAGTCTCTCTGTGAACCTGATGCCTGCTACTTACTTGTTGACAACACAGGCATTGCGCTTCAAAGGCATTTGAGAGTCACTCGCTGCTGGGGGTAGAAGAGGAAAGAGGAGTAACTGGAGAAAATTCAGATTCCGTTTTAATTATATGGTCTTCATTTTTAATACTTACGACTTCAAGCCTGGTTTTAACAGATTGAAGGAAATCAATAACAGTCAAAAGAATAAATAGCACAAATTAAGTGATGACTGCCTAAACTTTTCACATACTAAACATGGGAATTCCTTGCTCTAGGTACTTTATGCAAATGTCCTGTTTGACTATCCGAGAATACAACTCAGCGAGGTGGAGTTCCTGGTTTTACACAGAAAGGCATTTCATTTTTGGTTGTCATGACCTTCAAGTATTTCTTTGATGATCAGTTTCCACAGGTCACTGCTTGAAGCTTCTGGCTTTGAGCAGTCTCAGCCCCCTTATTCTAGACAGGGGTTTGTGTGTTTATTTTTTTAAGTCATCATATCAGCCCTGTGACATGTTAATTGTGTTGGCAGGAATATTTACTCAGCTCAGCCAATACAGATTCATTTTTTCTGTACGTACTTTTTAGCAGCATTTCATCTATTTGAAATATGCATTTCTTGCTAAATTATTGTAGTCTACTAGATAAAATACTATTGTTTCTGTTTTGCCTTTCTTCATTCTCCTTTTTTTTCCTCCACTACCCTTTCAGCTATGTCTATATTGCAAATGCCTTACAAGAGTATGGACACCCAAATATATAGTACCAACAAAAGGTTTCTTTTGTAGATGGAGCTGCACAGGCGAAGTTGCACTATATACTTATATAACTACCTCCACAACCTCCCTCTCACGCATAACTGTATCCGCAGGTAAAACAAGTGAAACCAGTTAAAGTTCCCTTTTCCTCATACAATGGAACAGCACTAAGAGCTCTGCACACACAGCTCTGCAGATCAAGAACCACACACCTTTCCATAACCCCAAATGGCATGGCTATACCAGCAGAAACCTGCATGCCAGCATAGATTTAAATCCACTCCTTTTTCTCCTTCAGCATTTTTTTTTACCATTTCAAGATTTCCTCCTTGCATGTATTTCATTACTATCACTTCTCCAAGGGTGTGAAAGCTTTATCTTAGTAAGGGCTGAAGATAGCCTTCAAGTAACTTTCTTAGGCCACATGTTAATATTTAACCTAGCATTACTCATCAGCGTGAAAATAACTGGGCACCCTTTTTCTGCACTGAAGGGGGGTAGTGTGTGGAAACCCTCAGCTCTGTCTCCATCATAGGGTCTGGAAAACCTGCCCACTCCTGAGCCCTCTCCTGCCCTCCCAACCACTAGGGCACAAGCCCTTAAAATCTCGCTTCGAGCAGGGCAAGGAAACCCCAGACACCTCACGCCGAGCAGCCCTTCTCCCGCTGATGAGATGGGAAGCCCTCCAGCCTCGGGAACCCGGCTCTCCTGTCAGGGTAGAGGTGGGGCAACAGGACCACGGCATTCAAATCCTAACCTCCAACCTGGCCCCAAAGATCTAAGTCAAGTAGCAGTCATCAATAAACAGTTAAGATGTCCCCTATCCAGCTCCACGTTTTACATGACAGCAGCAGAACCCAGGCGAGTTTGCATTTTCCAGCAGAGTTTTTCAGAACAGGAGAGAGTTCAGTGTTCATTTGTGCAAATGGACTCACCAGCAAGGACGGACTCACCAAGCGGGGAGGGGGACAAGGGGACTCTGAATACACATGGGGGACATGCACACTTGCTGGGCAGGGGAATGATTTTAATAATAGAAATATACATTTTACGATTTTTAAAAAAAGTGTTACTGCTGGTATTATAGTGTTATACTTCAATGTTGTGAAACTATCACAGCCAGGAAAAAATACTGAAAACTTGAACCCCGAGTCCGGTGGACAGGTAACACTACCGTGAAGAATACACCCGCTGTGCTTCTGTAGGCCTGCCGGGGCTTCAAGTAAACTCCATTTCTGAATCATCATGGGCTCTAATTGCGTTTGCATTAAAAATATTTCCCTTGGAGGCATACAGTTGTCGTCACTTCAAAACAAAATTGATTTAGGATAAGCCAGGAAAGGTTATTTCAATCTCAGCACATTAAATATGTTTATATGCCATGCCCTCGATTGGCCCCAGGTTGTGGCTCTGGGCCGTGTCCTCCTCTGTGGCCTCCCCAGAGCTTCCCCTCCTCCCGCAGGCCGTGAAAGACGCAGATTTCACGTCCGAAAATTGCGGGCCGCGCTTCCTGGGGCAGGACGGACCCTGGCCAGCGGCAGCTCCCGAGCCGGGAGAACAGGCTGTGCCACCATTTTCCCCTCCTCTCCTGCGTCTGCCCTTTCCCCCCCCAAACTTTCGGCCTCCCCCTCCCCAGGGGCTGCCCCTTCCCATCGGGGCACACGGCCGTGCTGGCGAAGCATCCCAGGCCTCCACTCTGTGCACAGCCCGGCGCGTCTTAGGGATCGCAACACACATGGCAAGTTCCCTGGGGAAAGGTGCCGCGCTGCACTGTGCCTGCCGCGCTCTGCTGCAAAGCGCCATGTAAAATTTATACCGCTGTGGAGATATTTAATAAAACCTCGGCAGCATCCAGTGCACAAGGAGAGATTTCTGCATTATTCATCACCTCACTCAGAGGAATAAATCATTTCCCTTATTTTACAGTATGTGATTGTATTTCTTTCTTCTCTCACAGGGGAACGTAATCTTTATTCTGTTTTCCAGCCACTTTCCCCTCCTACTTGCTGCCTTCTCCAAGTAATCCATTGCACCCTCATTTTTAATGTAAGCCACTTAAATAAGTAAGACCTCGCAGAATCCTCTTTAGGGCCCCGCTAGAGTACATGTTTGGAGTCTATTTGCTCTTTTATTCTCGTGCACCTTGCAGCCAGCCCTATGCGCTTGTGTCAGAGCCATTGCTATACCTCCGCACTGGCTAGTGTTTTAGAGCCGGGATCTCTAGGCGTAAGTAGGATGTTGGTCATTTTATTTTCATGATCCTTGGTAGTTCTCTCTCCTGCATCCACCTCAACCGCTGACACCCTGCCAGCTTCACACGGGCTCCGCTGTGAAAGTAGCATCACCCAGTCTCCTCTCTCAAGACTCACTACTAGGTGAATGCGAGTTTCTGATGGCTTTCACTCTTGGATTCAAGCAGCTTCAAAATCATCTGCCTGATGTGCATATTCTGATATCTGTTGCCTCTTTTACAATCATGGAGGCCATTCTAAAACTCGGACACCTTCCGGGATGAATGTTAAGTATTCTGCTAATCCCCTTAACGCACCACCCTTCCCCACTGTGACTGAGGTTAGCAAACCTCTGAAGCCAGAAGAACTTACAAGTTTCAAAAAGCCTTAAGAACATGCCTTTCCCTGAAACAGAAGCAAAGACTGAATTTCATCCTGACAAAGGAAGCCTATACAAAACTCCGGATACACGCTCCAGATACATACATGCTAAATATATAGCTCACTTTGCTGTTTTCCAAATATATCAAGGTCACAAATTTTGACAGGAACAAGAAACAATCACAGCGAATAGAAAAGTGCACTTATGCTGATTATAAGATATGTATGAAAAAGTCAGTCTCAAAAAATTTGCTTCAAAGAATAAGATTTTGTGAATTTGCAGGGTTGGAAATTGACTTTTAAATACTTGGGAGTTCACTAAAAATGTATCAGCCAGCGGTGTGGATCACATCTCATGGCTGGCTTGCGTTCACTAGATCAACAAATAAATTCCTATTAAATACGACTGTCAGCTCAACATACACTTCAGACAATAATTTTTTATGCTATAACTTATATTCGAAGGTAAGAGTGCCAGACTGTCTGTAATATTTGCTCAATGATTATTTCTCTAGAAAGCTCTCTTTATCACATTTTGAACCTGTGATATTTGTATCCAGCTGTACAGTTTCAAATGAAATTTTGTAAAGATTGATTGTATTAATCACTCAAAGTATTAACTGGAAGGCACTCACGAATATTGATTACTACAATATTCTAAAGCAAAAGCTAGTGAACTTTTATTACCGTGTGATATAAACCATAGCATCTGAGGTGCTCAAAAATAGATGCTATGTAAAGGTCACGTGGTGGTGAAAGAGGCATTGGCACATGCAAGCATGCGCTCCTAGTTTGATCACCCAAGCAGAAATTTCATTAGGAATTTTAATTGCCTCTCCCAGAGATAGGTCTTTCTAGGATTGGTGTAGTTTACTTATGGAGCCACTGCTTTTCTCCATCACCAATGGACCGAGAAAAAAAGACCAAGATAAATTAATTGAGACCACAAAAATTGCCAGCAGGGAGACAAAATCCAGTCGTTAGCCTTTAGTCCCCGTACCGGAGGTGGATGCTGCACAACTCCATCGACCAAGACCCAAGCAAATCTTCCCTCTCCTGCAGAACCACCGGCTTGTATCAGACTGCTGCAGAGCCCAACATGGTCACTGGGACAGTAACTCACCTGTTTCACGGTGCACACATCAGCCTGAAGCTGGTGCTTTCAGTGCCTCTCTGCCCCTCCGCACAGGTGAGGGAGGTGCCTGTGCCAACCAGCACGACACCTTTACCGTCTATATGACAATCTGTCCTTGTGCCACAGAAACATTGCTATTTTTCTGCCAAAGGGTCATCTGCACCCTGCAGGAGAGGACAGAATTATCCCCCAAATAACCCATAAAAAGAGGACTTTTGCCTTTCCAGCCTTCACATCAGTTTTTAAACACTGATTACCAATGTCACAACATTTTCACCGTAAACCTATTAGAGTTAAATGTGGTAACAAAAATATACAAAAGTATTCTTCCTCATGACATGACCAGTAGTTTGCTGTGAAATTTATTCATTCTCTTTTAGCTCAATGATGTAGAAGTAGTGGAAGGCTAACAGACTGCAAAATTCTCTCATTAAGGTGAACCAAACGTTTTGAACAGAACATACCTCAAAGTTTAGTTAGACATAGTATCTTTTCTCTTAGCAAAGTTATCCTTTCACTAGATGTTTGTTTTGTTGTTTGAAATAAATTTTGGAAGTATTAACTTAGATGCTTAGTGCTGGAAATGGTAATTGGAAATATGCAACATTGTTACCTCTATCGAAAAAGCTGAGCTATTTCTTCAGGAAGTGTTCACTAGGGAAAATCATTAGACGCATCTGAATATACAAATACCTGTAGTCCACAGAGATTAAATAAAGTCATTTTAATTAATTCACAAGGCGGGGAAAGAATTCCCAAACTCTAAACTGCAAGGAAATTATGCAAAAAAGACATTATTTGCAATTTCAGATACTTCACATTTTTTTCCTCCAGAAAACACAAAATGTTTTCATAGTGCTACAGATTACTCATCTTAGGACTGAAACCCTGAGTAGGGCAAAATAAAATCTTACCTGATCTCAGAAGGATGTGTTGCTAATGGTGTCAGGTGAAAAAATTTTCTCTGTTGTCTAGAAAACACAGATCTATAATTTAAGACGTCATTTCCCACCAATTTAAAACAATGAAGCGCTATACACCTGAGGAAGACACATTTTAACAATGCACATTGGTAAGTGTGTATCATTGCATATCACTTTCCTAAATCCATACATATTCCAAGGGCCTTAGCAGATGTAAATCAGAATGCAGTAAATCTCTACCTTAAGGAGCTTGCAGGCAATATCTCTTTTCACTTACTTGTACTATCATCTGGCATGGGGGGGTGGGGTACAGTTCTTGTAGGGACCTATAGGTGCTTTTTCAATATAAATAATAGCTAACAGTAATTGAGGTTAATAAGGCAGTATTGTTTCACACTTACTGAAGATATGGACCCAACTATCTGCAAGTATAAAAATAAAATAAAATGGAAATCTATTATGCATACTAGCTAGCATAAAACAGTTACTATACAGAGAGACATTCCCTTGAAAAAAATCAGTTTCACAGAAGTCAAACAGTATGGATAAAATACATTAATCTGCATACAATTCCTTTGTTATGAAAATTTCCTTAGCCACACTGAATGAAGCAGTGGACTCCAGAGAATTCTTACTTTCTACCATTGTAGAGGGTTTTCATTGTAAACAGGAAGACTAGGCAACAAGCTGGACTTGATCTGTCCTCCCACAATTCGTTCCAGAAGAGAAGACTGATGAGATAAGGATCCGAGTCCACAATCTTCTAATAAGCAAGTAAAAAAGAAACCCAAACTAAATTAAAGAAATCAGAACTTACTCAGTTTGTAGTAATGAGACACAAAGATAATAAAACCTTTCATAGGAGAAAAAGGAAAAGAATACACTGATATCAAAGGCAGTCCAGAAGATTACATCTCAGTGATTATCTGTGACTGCCTATTTAATTGCAGTCTGTGCTCTGAAAATTCAAGATAAAGATCAGTCATGAAGGTTTTAGTTTTGGATATTTAATAACGCTGCGGTTCCTCCTCCAAAAGAAAAAGACAAAACATTGCTACCAATAATCCACCCAAACAATTAAAAACTCATCCCATGCTAAGCCTTATCCTTTTACTACATGTAATAAATGGGTATTTTCAGCATTACAGAAAATTAACATTCAGTGGAAAATGCAGGGAACATTTACCAGACCACTCCAAGCCAAATACAGCAGATGCAGCCCTTGAAGGGTATATCTCTGCTTCATCATCTTCTCTCTTGTGTTTTAGGTTTTGTTGCGGCTAAGAGACTTATCTAGTTAATTTTTTTACATAACGCAGAACCCTTCTGAAAGGCACAGAGTTAGCAGCTCTGGAGAAGACTGAATTTCCATCTGTGTAAACCAGGTAGAGTTAGGTTATCACCAGACTTCTTTATACCTCCTCCTCCTCCTCCTCCTCCCCCCCCCCCCCAAAGAAATTAAAGTATGTTACATTTACTGCTTAGCTCCCTCTTTAGTTAAGTGATGAGTTTCCCTTCCTGTTATAACCACTTTTAACTATCTCATATTTCTGTCCATTATCATAGTTCACCCCAGACCCAAGGGAGCCGCTAATTTATTTAACAAGTCCTTCCTGCTTTTTCTGAGGGATTTCTCTCAGCTAGTGAGGTAATTCGTAGATAACAGTAGTTTGCAGGGTCACAGCAGGAAAAGCGCACCCACCCTCATGGCTCTGGGAAGAGACAAGGAGCAGAGATTACGAAAACATAGCAGCGGGTCAGGGACAGGTAGTCAGTCTCCTCCTGCATCTAGTGTGGTAGCTTTAAGGACCACATTTTTGCATCTTTTCATCAGAGAGCACCAAAAATGCCATCCAGCTTGTGCATATGGTGTCTCCCTATACATCCAGTAGAGCAAAGTCATTGGGTTAAACTGTACATTCTCCTGCCCAGCCTTTAACCGTGACGAACTATCCCAGGGTATATGCTAGCACCTCAGGAAACTTCTAAGAGTTTGAAGAGCCACCCAACCAGGAAGCATTCAGTGAAGTCAGTTGTGGGACTCTCTCAATTAAAAATAGTACCAGACCTGAAGCCTAATGGAGACAAGTACCCACAGGCCTTTAGAAAAAAATCCAAGAGAGGCCCTCCAAGTCTAGGGAAACCCAACTTCCTTCAATGATCATAGGCCTATGGGGGGGGGGGGGGGAAGGAAAAGGTAGCAATTAGAGAGGATTAACTACCAGTTACTTCCACTTCACTGCTCTGATTATGGGAAGAGAGAAAGCAGCTGTGGCTTGTCCAAGCTTCCCTCAGGCAGAACAGATATGGTATTCCCATAGCAAAAGAAACCTTCTTAAGAAAAGGGAGAGAAGCCTAGGAGAAAAATGATTTATGTGAATCAGTGCTTGTCCATTTCTGTCTTTACTACATGTAGCAACTGAAAAATGCATTAAACTTCTCAAACATGAAGTTCCTCTTCGCAGCCGAGCAGATCTAATAACCTGTTTCTGTCAAACAGGAGAAGTCCCATACACAATTTCTTCTCCCCCATCCTAACCGTGTGCTCCTGCTGCTTAGCTTTGGCTACCTGTGGTGCTCATCAAGTTCCTTTGCAAGCTGATTTGACTGACTAGCCTAGCAGAAAACTGACTCATCAAAGAACAAGTGACCAGCAAGAGAAGAATGGAGCAATTGGTGAAACAGGGGAGGAGCAAAGCCTTTTTTTGGTGTCAGTAAGATATTAGGCTGGCTCAACTGTAAATTCATCCTAGAGGTTTCTTTTTATTAATGTAATTGTACAACAAAGTAAGTAATATAAGTAAATATACAGAAGGCTCTAGGAAAAACATTCTCCTTGAAGCCCAAGAGAAGCCCAAGAGACTGGTGAGGTTCTCAGCTGGAGCCCAAGCTTGGGCCTAGTTCTGCATGGCCTGGTTTCTATCTGCATTACAAAAAAAGTAAGACTGATTTCAAGACAGAATTGCTGTTATATGTGCAAACAGCTGGGTTGGCACCATGAATCCTGGGGACCAGGAGGTGGTAGCCTTGGCTAGCAAGTGGTTCTTGATAACTATGGGATGTCTTGCTGCACCAAAATTTTGACTTTAAAAAAATCTGTGGCTGATGTAATGGGTATTTTAACCATAATAACCATAGCTTTAAAACAAATCTAAAATGGCATACCAATCACTTAGAATGCACTTAAAAAATTTTCAGTATTAGACAGATGACTGCAAATGACATTCTCCACTAATCAACCCGAGTAGTTTATTAAATATCAGAGAAATGAGGAAATGGTAAATAACTGTATGCATATCAGTTACAAGAGTGTGTATATATACACTGCAGAGATACCTCTAAAACAATGTTAACTAGTTGTATGGTGTGCTTGAAAGGCAGTAAAGATGTCACGTCATTACATTTTGTAGGATCATATATTTTCTCTTTTAGGGAGATGGTTCTTTCTTCTCCTGCTGACATCATTTTCATCTTTTGTATTTTCTTCCAGCTCTGTGCTGCAGTTAAAATAACTGCATACCTAAACAAAATTGTTATTGCTTGTGTCCTTCCTAGATGCCATTAATGCTTTGTTAATAGTGTTACCAAATGCACCCACAATTCTTCTACTGCTAACATATGCCTAAGTTCACTCTACTGGCCTGTTGTGCAGTTATGTAAGAAGTGAATCACAGGCTGAAGTTTCTTCTTTGTTGTGAATACGTGCAATATGCTTGCTTTCTGAAAGTGCAGGCATGCATTTACAGAGTCATAGCCTTATCCTGTCCAAATAATTGCAGATCAGGCTCCTAAAAGTCATAAGATCAGCTGACAAAGCATGAGACTTTATTCATTTTTTTCATTTTTGATAGAGTGTTCAAGAGCACTGGCACCAGAGGAAAACCTTTCATCCTAGGGATTTTTGTCTGGTGGCTGACTGAAGTGTTGAATGACGCTCTTCCCATAACTGAGGTATGTACACAGACTTTTTCCCTATAGGGAATTTTAGAAATCTATATAAATAAATAAATAAATAAATATTTATTTATTTATATATATAAACTGCAGATATATATAATATATATATATAAACTGCAGAGTTTCCCCTCCTTCAAGGTGCCTATGAGTTCCTTTCTTCCATTCTTTTCACTAAGCTGGTAGAAATCAAATTATTTTTGAGATTTCATTCATCAAATATGATTAAAATCAGCTAATGGAAGGAGATGCACGCAAGCAGCAATTGGGTGCATGTACTAGTATGATCCCAGAAGCTTAAGAAAGTTGTTAAGAAAGCAGAATAAAAATATGTGGCTGCTATCTATAAATCTACTTCTGATTTTTTGTGTATACTCACATCATGTTTTCCAGTTATTTTCCCTTGAAGCTTGGGGACCAGCAGAGTATTTTAAGAACTGAAATAAAAAAAGCACAGACTACATTGGATTCATGTGACCCAAAAAGCTGAGGCTTGCAGAAGAAATGCCAGCTCTTATGAGGCTTGTGATAAAACTTGGCAAACCCAACAACAACAAAAAAAGAAACAAGAGCACTGTTGCAAACAGCTTTGGTAGAGGCAGGAAGGAAAAGGGGAGAAAATACCGAGACTGGGAAAACTGCAGTATCCCGCAGAAAGTGGTTACAATGTTACACTCTGAGAAAGTAGATAGGGAAGGGAGGATATGAAACATAGAAATTGCTTTCCTGGAGAAAAAAGGGTACTATCCTTTTCCACTTAGCTGACGTTGCAGGAAGGCTAAGTCGGCTGACAAAACGGGAAGCGCCAGAAACCTGCTAAAACCGCAGATCTACTGCAAACCTCCGCTGTCACAAGTGCCTCATACCGTGGGCTTCCCCACCGAAACCCCTCGCAATTCCGCTGCCTTTTTTGCGAAAACCCGGATTTTCCTCCCCCCGGCCGCCTTGGGGCCGGCCCTGCCGCGCTGGGGGCCAGCGGGGATGCCTGTTTTGCATACAGCCTTCCCAGCATGCACCCGGGCAGCGGGTCCCCCTCGCAGGGACAGCTTTGCTCCGCCACTCAGGGGATGTTCCTTTGCAGTCACGTCTCTCACCCTTAAAAATGGCTGAAAATAGTGAAGAGCATTGTCAGGTGAAAATCAGGGTACCACTTCAAAAACTACCACAATCGGAGTAGCAACTGAGCGAGAGTGATATAAATAGGTACAAGAAAGCACTTCGGTGTCGGCTGGTCCGAAGGTAGTGGGTTATCTCAATTGATTGTTCACAGTCAGTTACAGATTGATCTCCTTGTTCTCTCTTTCCCCCCTTCCCACTACTGCACTTGACTGGTCTTTTGCACCTCGACATCCATTTCTCCTCTGTGGTTTTCATTCTCTCGGTTTGATTTAGCATGAGGAAGAATACCCACAATAATGTAAAAAAAAAAAAAAAAAAAAAAAAAGCTTTTAACTTTGCAAGAATCTTAATGCTAATTATCTCGCTTTTCACAGCCTTATATTTACAAAGTCTATCAGTAAGCACCCAAGTTGCAAGAACAACGCTTCCAGCCAAACGTTCCCTGATTCATTTCACCCAGTGCTGCCAGCAGCCTCCAAAGCGCAGGATATGATGTGCTAAGTGATTCTGACTAGCGCAATGGCATGCCAAGATCAGGGCTACACGGTGACCCGTAGAGAACAGAGTGCTCCGGATGGAGATGACCAGCTGAGATAGAGAGAATTATATAAAACGTAATTAATTTGGTACCTCCCAGCTCCTGGCAGCCTGTTGGTGCTATGAACACCCCATGAAATGAGCAGGGACCACCCGTGCTGCTGTCACCTGGGGTAGGAGTGGCAGAGAGCACGGAGAGGAGCCCAGGGACAAAGGCCCCGCGGTCCTCGAGCAGTGGCCCTAGAGATGTATATTTTTGAGAATTTTGAAGACATAGGAAATCTTTCTGTTTCTTCCCCAGAAGAAAAAAAAAATAAGATTTCTGAAGAAAATGGAAATATTTGCAGTAGTTACTTACTTATGAAAACTACTGCTTCGTTATTAATACGAATTCACTTTTGAAAGTATACCTGGTCAGATAGATAAAGCTTCACAGCACATTGGAGCACTCCTGAGGGTACATTTGGTCTGCTGGTCTCTCTCAGATCATCGGGGGAAAAAAGGTTGGAAATTAAAGTTATCAGTAACTTTGACAATATAAACAAAAAAGAGGTGTGTGCTAACAGGGATCTGAATCACTAGCTAAAGAGTGAATTGATGTTTCAGTGCAGATAAAGAAGAAATACAGATTTCCAGGGGGAGGGGAACCTTACAAAATAGTATTTAACTCTTTTGGGAAAAATTCTAAGCTTTGGAAGTTAAAGCAAGAAGAGACAGATGACTGAGTAATTCTCCATGACACACTCACTATCTTTGTGTCTTCTTACCTCTTTGTTTCTTCATCTCTCCTGACGTTCCCCTTCTTCCTGGTGCTCCATTCTCTTACATTCATTTTCTCATTTCTTTTCTTCTTCTCATCCTCAGCTCCATACTTCCTTGTCTCACCACCCCCTCCCTTTCCTTTATAACCATTCAGCACATCATAAACTTCCTAAGTCTTTCACCCAAAGCAAATAGCACTAAGAGCTGTAACGCTCAAACCACCTCCTATCTCTGGTGCTATCCTTGCAGGGAAGAGGAGGAGATATGTTTACCCAGTCCATACTGACATTTGCTGGGGGGAACGAGAGCAACCCTCCCTGTCACTAGCAATTGAATCACTGCTCACTGCCCGTGTCTGGGTGTCTGTATGTCTGTTAGTGCCCCTTTCCAGCATAATGCAGGTCAGATTTGAGCACTGGGTGGAGAAATACCTGAGTGCTCAGGGTGTCCCGTGAATGAGATGAACAAGCCAGTTCTCTCCACCAACTTGGCAATGAAGCCTCCTTTTCTTTCTATGTCCCAAGTGATTTTCGGTTCTCTAAATGGACGCAACGGGAAGGTATGCCTAGCTGCCTTGTAGAGGTAGATGGTAGATGCACGTCAAAACAATTTTAGGAAGAGAAAGGAAAAATCTCTCCTTGATCTTGAATGAGTGCTGTAATCACCTGTGCTTTTTAGGTATCAAACTTTAGACTTCCCCTTCCACTGCAGGGACCAGTCACCTAATTTTTACGTACTGAGTCTTTTACTGGATTTAAATCATTGTGACTTGGGATGAGGAAAACTTTGTTGTCACCATAATACTGGGTGTATCTTTCTTATTCTGAAAGGCTTTTGACGCTGGATTCAATTTTAAAAAAAGAAGACAGGAAAAGCTTGATCTAGGAGAAAGGAAGCATCTTAGACAGCAGAGAACCACGTAATAATCATTTCTTTTTGGCGGGAAACAAATGAGCCCAGCACTACATTGCTGAACACATCTGATTGACTCTTTGAAGTCAAAGTCTATGAAACAATTTTCAATTTAACTGTTAGTTTCTTTGTCTATTACAGAGGCACCTCTCTCGAGCCTGGCAATGCACATCATTCTTTTCAACATTGTTAAAAATGTGTGGTCTACATCAGTTACTGATTTTAGCTCATGATAAGCTGAAAACAATAGTTTCAAAACTATGTATCTTTTTCAATTTGTCAGAACCATCAAGTGGTTTTCGTAATTCCAAATAGAACATCTTTACACTCTTCTGCTTATTCTGTGTCTAAGCTGATGTGTTTTCTTAGACTACAGACTTGCTTGCAGTCACGTAGTTACTGATCTGTATTTGATAATGGCTGTACTGTCTGCTATTTATGGTTACATATTCATGATTATTTGTAACACATTCTTATTATCTTGTTTCCCTCTTTCCTTTCCAAGCTGTGTGTTTTCCACCAGCCACTTAGGTCTTTCAGACTGTGATGTTTTCACAGCCAAGAGGATGACTTGTTACTTATACATGCATAGTTCAACAGCATCTCCTCAGGCTAAAGTGTTTCAGCAGTATATGTCCGATTAACGTTGGCCATTCCTACGTTATGTGACACCCTAATTCTCAGCAAAACAAGGCTGCATTGTTAGAAATAAAACAAACATTGAATTGGTTATGCCACTGGAGTTTGTTGTCACATCACTGTGATCAAAGGAGGACTTCTTGATCCTTACCAGTTCTTTTGGATTGTTTCCAACGTGGGGAAGTGCTGCAATTACCCCTGCTGTTGTGCTGTTATAGAAAACAGCTGGACTCAAAGGTTTCATTAACACTTTGCTGTGGTCCATCTTGGAAGAAAACAAACAAAATAAAAGCCCACCATGAGCTTTTTTTCATTTAAAGAGTGATTTTTCTATTTCAAGATTTAGCAGCTGGTTGCGTCTGAACTGAACATTTAGGATAATATCAGAATAAATAAAAAGGTGTGCAGATTAATAATGCCACTTATATTTCAATAGACTGTTTAGTACACCAACTAATGCATCTCTGGATTTGCATCTGCAGTATTTTTGTGCTCTATTGCTTTCCCCTCCAGCTTAGTTGGGAGGATCTAGAACAAAGCTCAACCCACCTGCCACCAGGCCCTCTGTGAAGCCCTCTTTTGGTTAGGATAAGCTGCAGTTTCATTACAATCAGTGGAGTTTTAGTGGCCATCCATTAATTGTTCCATCATCTTGAGATTGCAAAAGACCAAAAATAACTCAAAGCAAAAAAAAAAAAAAAAAAAAAAAAAAAAAAAAAAAGCCAAAATCTACAACCAAGTACACTACACCATATGCTACTGTTCAAAGGCATAAGCAAAAGAAACGTATGAAATATTCCACTTAGCCAGGGAATGCAAAATTGCCTTCCTTATTCAAAACAGTTTTACTTTCAAGAGGCATATTCCATTTCCTGAATGAATTTTGTGGTTCAGAGATCAAGATTAGCACTTAACAGAGTTGTGGAGGTACATCAGTTAAACTAAAGTTATTAAGCTCAATATGGAAAATAAACAACTGAAAACCTATGGCCTGATACATAAAGGAAATAAATAGGTGAGTGAATGGTCTGGTCTAGTCTTGATTTCTCTGACTTTATGAAAATGTGGATTATCATTTGCTTTTTTCTGAGCCCACCTTCTGTATTTTCTGTTACTCTGCCTCTATCATTTTGAGCAGCAATTTGCCAGGCTGTTTTCCAGAATAGCTCTCTTCTACTGTGAGGCAAAACATACTGAATTTCAGGAAGGTTACTGCAGTTTAGACAAAGCAAATAGGGGAGCATTAATCAAGAACAGGCTGAAAACATGGTAACAAGCATCAGCTTCCACTATGAAGAAGCAACTGGTTATTCAAAACCCCAGCGTATGGAAATCCATTATGCACCTTATTTGAGAGGACTGGGTAACTGACAGTGTAATAAGGGCTTGCTTTGTGACTGGGTTAAAAATGGTTTCATCTCCTCCATTCTTTCTTTAGACAAACCATACACAGCTTAGGATGTGAACAAACAGCATTTCTGAAAGGGAAATGTCCATTTTTCTAATGTATGGATTCATGATAATTCAAAGAGCAAATCCCTTCCTCTCCACATGCAGAAATGAAACTGAAGAATGGCCAAGCCCTTCCTGACCTTAAGGCTCCAGCAGTCTCACCCAGCACATGCAAAGACATTATGATTTAGATTTCATGGTTTGTATAGGCTTGCCCCGACAGACATTCAGGTGAAGAAAGCAATGCTGCTAAGGGTCAGACAGGAGCACAGTGATTTTGTATCAAATACATTCATGGCACAGGCTCCAGGACTAGCATTAAGATGATAGTCTGTAGCCACTGACATTTGAAAGCACCCTAGACAGTGGCTACAGGAGCTGGCTTTAGGGTAGAGCAACTTCCAAAGAAGTTGAAAGAAAACCAGCTGACTCACCAGCTCCATAGGATTCTGGACACAGATACAAAGGCAGGTTGGGCACGCCAGGAAGATGTTTTCTCTTGCTCACAGAGGCATACCTTTGTGTAAGCTAATACGCATAGAGGTGGGAAGAGAGTGGGAGTCCTTCACATATCAAAAAAGGTGATCTCCCCTGACCAATGCAGTGCAGTGATTTGTGGTGATCCCTGTCACACCACCATACTTCAAGCTCTGCAGCACTACTAGCTGAAATCCCAGAAATCTGATAGCTATGATCCACTGGGACAAGTACTAGAGCATTTCACTGCTTTATGCTAGGGTTGCTCAAGGATCCTGCTCTGCTGTGCATTAGAGTTTTGCAGCTTAAGCACAGCACACCTGAACCAAATTGCTAAACACACACAAGGCTAAGTACCAGTTCAACCGAGTGCATACATGCTTGTTTACATAGCTCTTGATGTGGGGTGACAAAGACAAGTAGTACATCAAGAGCTGAGCATACACTCTGCAATACTTCATTCACTGATCCTTGTCCAATTCCAATTCTGACCAAAAAGCATTTTGGAGCATAAGCTACTTGCAGCAAGTTCTCCTGCCTACCAGAGAAAGGACAAAAGCCTGGCAAGTACAGTTAATGCTCCTTTTTGAAAAGCCTTTGACCCAATTTCATGTAGTCTTATTTACATCCCACTTCTCAGAAACCCATTACATCAGCACATAGCAGGATGGCAGGTAAACTTTGTGGGGTACAGCACCCTCCTCTTTACACTGCCTTGCTTGCTGCCAGCTAAAGCTTGGACAATCCCTAAACACCTCCATAAGTAACTAGCATAAGAAAAGATTCCAGGTCAGTATTCACTGTAGCCTTTAATGTCTTACACAGAATATCTGAGCTCACTCCTCAGGGAACAATAGCTGTGCTAGAGGTGCTACCTACCTTAGTCCTTGACCCTTCAGGGCAAGAAGGTGACCTTAAAGAAATCTGCCTAAATCTGAATATTTTAAAAGATGTATTACAGTTTACAGAATAATTTTGGATGTATGTGTGAGCATAGTGGGAGACAGACTTATACCAGGCCATCTTTCCTGAAACCTACCTGGGAACTGTTGCTACTGTACAAATCCATCCTACACTGAAGTGTAAACCGCAGGTTTTCTTCCCTTTGGAACTGTAATCGGAGATGATGTCATACCATTATGCAGCTGTGGGTAAGAAGAAATTACCCCCTTCAGATATTTTTTGCACTGCACACATTTTTTTCTTCTTCTGTAAGGGGACAGCAGAGGCCACCAAAACAGAAAAGCAAAAACAGAAATGCAAAATGTATTCATAAAAAGTTGCAAAAGATCATATGCCCTCTTCTACCCCTTAAAGGCATCAACTGCGTTAAAGTTGCTCTTCAGGTAGAAAGCGTTATTCAACAGAGGCCTAATGATGAAGCCATCCTGTTGAGACTTCTGACACAGGATTAAGTTTCACAGAAAGTCTATGTGATACTGTTAGTGCACTCAGTAAGGATATGACAGTGGAGATGGGGGGGGGGGGAAATCAGTTTGCTTTCCTGTATGACTTTGCCCAATGCTGAGAGATGGCAGTGTCCTCTTCTCTTGCTAGGAAATGGTGAAGACAAGTACATTAATTATGAGGTGCAGACATCATGGTGGCACAGCCAAGGACGCACATGAAATATGGCTGACACAAACATAAAGATGGAGTAATACTTGATTCACTCTACTGCTCAAACTCATAACGGACTTGGGTTAATGGTGCCTACTTTTACTGCTGACAGATGTCAAGAAGTTGAGTTAGCAATACTACAGCTATTAGTCTTCCCAATTTAGCTTCATCTTAAGCACTGACACTCCAGAGTAAAATTCTGGTCCTTGTGCACAGCTCCAAAGAAACTGTGTTCCTGTCTATCTTCATGTGCGCAGGCAGGGACAGGAAAGCAGGCAGGAATGCTGAGCAAGCACAACTCTGATATTCACCTGGGCCCAGCACTTTTTATTGGGGCAGCAGCTCTCGGCAGGCCAGAAAGATTATGGTTTAAATGCAGAAGACTGGTTTCCGCCCACACCACTTTCTACTGGTAAGGAAAAGTCTTAAAAATGGTACAACAGTGGCAATGACAATGTTAATATTCAGAGACAGTAAGTTAGTAGCTGCAAAACAATAGTTCTTGTCCTGAGCAGAGTGGAGCTTTAGCCCTGACAGTAATCACTGCCACTGGTAAGGGTTTTTCTTTTTTCCCTCCCTTCTACATGTACCTAGGGATGTTCCGTATTTATCAGTGTCCTCTGGTTTGAAATAAACCCCCATGAGCCTGCAACCAACCCACTCTGAGGACAAATGATAAATAGGAGCAATTTAGTGGTAGGCCTTGCTTAGTACTGCAGAAAACTATGTGAAGAACCGACTTCATCTCAAGTTGGGAGACAGGACAGAACATCAAGGGGCAAATTTAGACTTAGGTACACTTTTCAAAGCTCAAAAATCAGTTCTAATGTAAGATGATGCTCAGCTAAGACTCATCTCAGTCTGTGCATGGATATCTATCACAAGTCATGGTCTTTAAGACTCCACAGAATGTAAAGTGCACTCTACCCACTTTGTACAGGGAAGAGAAAGCTGCAAAAAGAAATGGCAAAGTGATGTCAAGACAAAGCACTCAGTAAGAGCCTTGTAGTTGAAGTTTTGCATGAGCTCAATATATATCCACACATTTAAGGATAAAGGAGGAGGAAGCCCCCTCTACTGTGGAACGAGGAGAATGGCAATGCCAGGGCCTCAAGACTAAACTGCTTAAACACAAAGCAGCAATTGAGACCTGATCTGAATACTTGCTTAGCACTTTTCAGCTTTTGCTGATAAACAACAGGAGCTGAATGGCATTCAAGTACACCCCAGCACTCAATGGAGATTTGATACTGTCCTCTTCATTCAGAAGGCTGCTGGTGTGCTTTGTTCACTAGCTTCAATTTAATTTTGAACAAAGAAAAAGCCTTCATGCAGCCTCTGCAAGAATCATTCAATAGTCACTTCTTCCTGGGTACTGATAAGTCAGTGGGGGACAGCTCCCTGTTCAGGCAGCAGGCAGACATGTCCCCTCAACAGGGATACAAAGATGCAGCAAAGGTTAAGGACGTACCCCCTTGCTGCTTTGAGTCCAGACACTTTCTGGATGGAGGCTTATCCTTGCTATGCAAAAACCTGTGTCTCCACAGAAGATTTTTTTTTTTTTTTAATTTACATGCCCTCCAAGAAGTTGAACACTAATGCAATAAAGAAACATCCAGGGAAGACCGATTATACTTTTTTTTTTTTTTTTTATAAGACAGCCTAGAACACACAGTTCTGCTAGAACAGGAGCTCTATCTGTATAATTAATTTTAACAAAATTGCTCCAGTGACACACTCACAAGTGGCACACACTGCAACATCAGAGCTCTGAGAAGCAGATGGTACTTCAGGAATTATTTTTGTTGTTTTTTGTTTTTTAAACCTGCTACCTATCAAAAGCAATGGTTTGGAGATGCTTGAAGCAACTTCCTCATCTTCTCTAACATATCAGAAAAAAGATGATAATGAAGAAGAGTTAAACATACTATCTGGTACCTGACAAGAGCATACAGAGTGACTCCACAACAAGAGTTGTTTCAACCTGCATTTCAGGCTGCAGCTAACTCTTAGGCCCTTTCTCTCTCCTGCAGTTGGTGTTTCTAGGCTATCTTGAGCAATAGGGTCCAAAAGATTTCTGCCCATCTTTATATGCCCAGCTTTCTCTTCTTACCTCTTCTACCCACTTTGGGATTGTTCGTTTTAGATTTGGGGGTTGCTAACCCCAACAACTAAAGTCTGCTCCATTTCTCAGAAAGTCAGCAACACAGGGCCATGACTTCTGAACCACCAATAAGGAAGCAGCTTATTACAGGTTCCAACAATGCTGTCCCACTTCCCTTTGCGGGCAGGACTTTCTCACTACTCAAGACACTCATAGTCCAGATGTGCCAAGAGCAACGCTTTCAAACAGTTTTTGATTTTATTTTAGGCACTGGTAACCCAATTGTCTGAAGGCTCCCGACATACTGAGTTATTTTACCTTCTCACTGACTAATGAAAATTGGGTACTTTCAGGAGAAAGCACTCTCTAAACTAAGTAATTTGGCCAAAACCTAGCTCACAAGTGTTTTAGAAAACAGTCCTTGATGTCAGTAAGTCTGGCCAGCCTGACATAGCCTATGAATTTACGGCTCTGAATTAGTTCATTCCACATAAAAATCCACTTTTAAGGACACTTACATGCCAAGTAGAGCACAGAGCCATTGTGACCATCTCTGGTACATGCAGTAACTGTCACAGGAATAAAGCACACTAGAAGGTCTCAGTCTGGTTCCCCAAAAAAGAATCACTACCAAATGGCAGTTTTTTCACCTTAACCTTTCTCTCTGCAAAATGAAAGGAGACCCAGAATATACAAATTTGACACCAGAATTCCAAGCGTTACCTTTCAGTAGATGCTCTTTCTTTGAAGCTCCTACTATTCCAAACATACTTGGGAAGACCTCCAAGATAAACAGGTGAATATGGGCTGGTACAGAGAGGTCAATTAGAAAAGCCTGGTATTTTAGCATCACCCTCTCTACAGAGATACACATCACAAAAGCAGCCAGGACTAGGGCATATTTAAATAGCATGTTGCTGTGTGTGATTTCAGTACGACTAATTTATCTACAGTTCAGAAATCCCCTTATCCTCAGCAATGAATACAATGATACAGTCAAATGAATGTGTACACAAAAAAACAGAAGAGAGCTTGGTTCAAACCAAACATGAAACCCAACAATAACCACACCAACAAATAAGACAAAAAGAAACTTGTTTGGCAGAGGGATTTCCCCCTCCCCTTCTCTTTTTGATAAAACTTAAGTTGAAAAAGAGCTGCATTGGAATCAAAGAATCAAGCTCAAGATAGTCACAAAAAATAAAGGATGTATTTTTCTCCAAAGATTGAAATCATAACTAATGTAAGACATTGATGTCAGAGAGAAGTTCAGTGTCCAGAATAAACTTTTCTGCAATACAAAAAAAAGATACTGTAATTGCTTTACTGCTCAATAATCTCCTTGCTCAAACTGCCGAATTCTTCTCTCAACAAGTTTTGTCAGTAACTTGCTTTAACTACAACATACAAACAATTCTTTCTTCACCACCCTCAACTTATCTAGAGCTCTTCTTTTGTTCTGGAGAGTTTTGTCACATGCTCCTCTATAAATTTGCTCAAATGCTCTAAATCTCTGTCCCCTTCAAATTTAACAGGGTTGTTCTTCTTGTCCCTCGGAGCAAAGTAGATAGTGGGGAATCCCTCCACTTTGTAGCGGTCACTTGTCACATCATTGGCAGTAGCATCCATCTTGGCTATGACTAGATTTTTCTCATTTCTGTATTTTTTGCCTAGCTCAATATACACAGGTTCTAGTTTCTTGCAGTGTCCACACCACGGGGCATAGAACTCTATGAGAACATCATTATTTGGATCCATTACTATGGTATCAAACGTTTTACCCACTACCACTTTTACAGGCCCTTTGTTATTTTTTGGCACTGGCTGGGACTTCACAATAGGCTTCAGTTTTCCTAAAAGGAAGCAAAAAAACACGTACCATTATTAGAATATAGTAAGAACGATCCTTATGATCTCCGCTAAGAAAAAAAGAGCAAGAACATATCTTCCTGCCAGGGAGCGTTGTGCCAGTAAGTGAACTTATCCCAACCCAAAACATGGGTTAGCCTGCTGGTGACATTTTAATACAATAAGCTTGTGAAATATGGGCAGCAGAATATGTATAGTGTTTCCCTGGAAGCTCTCTCTCTCTTTTTAGGGGGTGTCTGTCAACAATTAGACATTATACACACAGTGATTTAATATACTAACCATGAATATAAATGATCAACTACTGGCACTTCAAAGATACAAGAACATATTAAGCTTGCCAAACACATACTCAGTATTAGATCTAGCAAAGTTAGTGAACTGAGTTTAACAGAAGGAGCAAAAGAGATATCCTAAACCAGTAAGTGACAAAACACTATAAAGGTTGCATGTATATGTATATTTTTAATTGATTGTACCCATCACCTCAGGAAAAACACTCTTGGAAAGAAAAATAAATGGTAAATGTAAGAGAGAACTATTTTCGAAACTGTACCTTTTTTGAATGCCAGCACAAACTGCCTGAGTACATCAGAGTCAAACTCTTCTGGCTCCATAGCATACTTCTTGCCACCTTCGTCCAGGATTGCCACATTGACATCCTCTCCACTCTCAATCAGGCCCAAGTCTTTTATTTCAGAAGAATAATCTTCCTCATCAGAAATAGCAAAAACATATTCAGGGAAGTCTTTGGCCACTTCCAGAACTTTGCCTCTCCAGTACTGGGTAGCTGAAAATCACCAGAACACAAGATTAGCGATTTCTAGTTACCACTTTCTTCCTCACGAAGTGGATCAAAGCTAATCCTAGTTAACTTACCAACACGATAATCAAAACCAAAGTCTACAGTATAATAGACAACCACTAGAGGACGCTTAGTGTATCTCTTAGCCTCATTGGAAGGCTTGCGATGACCAACTAGAGGCAAGGCATGTTTTAGCACATGCTCTTTAATCTCTGATCCATCTGTAGAGTCCTGTTTAGGGGAAAAAAGTCCAGAAAAATGGATTAAGTGACATTCCTATTACACATTCCTGCAAAATATTTGTGTATGGACAAATGAGAAAGAGGAGGAAAGTTATGCACAGTGCCCTTTACCATGTCCTTCAAATCCTTCAGCACTAAAGAAAATTTAGTATTCCACCTGTAGATTGATTAATTTCATAGTACAGTAATTTATTATCTGAACATGTAACCTCGGGGTTCACTTCATAAAGCTTATTACAAAGAAGCATAATTTCGGGGGGGGGGGGGAAAAACAGGTTACCTCAAATATTTAATAAAGTATTTCCAACAGGAAAATGTCAGCTGCTCATATATACAGACTAAAGAGCCTTCTTATAAATTTGTAATGCAATTTTTGTAGCTTTGGACCAACTACTCACTTCAAGATCCAAAACATGCATCTTCGGCTCATGCTTTGACTGAAACTTTTCCGGCTGCATGACAACCAGTTTTCCAGGAGATGCTTGCAATAATTTTGCAATCTCATTGCTGAAGGTGTGATGGAACTTGTAATCTTCTCTTAAACCGTTAGCTGAAAAAATTAAGATTAGGGAGAAGGAAGAGGAAAAAAAATCATCAGGTAATGAACTAAGAGCCTCTGACTGAAACCTTGGAGCTGCACTGCAGGGCAATTCTCTTCCCATTCTCACAGAGACTTGGATTGCAGCAAAGTCTTGGAGACAAACTTTGCCATCTTTCAATTGTTTCCAAAGAGGGTGAGAAGTGTATATAAAAAAATGGAGACAGCACACAGTTTGAATAGCTCTACTTGAATGATTTTGAGCAACTCATCTACTTCAGGGTTTGCTCTAAATGCTCCAACACATACACAATGAATCCCCTATGTCTGTCCATCTCCTAACTCTTGGCTTTCCCCCAAATAACAAAGTAGAGCTGGAAGGGAACTCAGTCATCTAGTCAATCCATGTGCTATGGGGCAGTCTGTTGAATAGTTCTGTACCTCACTAGGCTGGAGTGGCCAAAGCTCTGAATCCAATGGTAAGTGATGGCAGCCCCAGAAGCAGGCATAGCCACAGGGAAAAGAATTGCCCACACTGCTCTCAAAACTAGCAGAAGCCAAGAGTGGCTCTGAGTAGTTTGAGCATGCAAAGCACAGAAAAACTGGTTAGGGGCTGAGGCAACAGTGCTTGGCCTCTTCTGAGTGGCAGAAAATACTGTTAACAGGATCATCAGTTTGTCATGTCAAAGGAAGTTTTGGAACAGACATTGCCAGGAATGGTTGAGCTATACCAGTCCAGAGATGGACAACGAGGTCCCTTCTAGCCCATTTTCATGTTCTTAGAGAAACTTCCTGAACTCCAACAACCACCTAGAAAGAGCCTGCTGCTTCAGTCAACTAAGTGGAGTCCCTGCTTCATATCCTGCCTCTTCTCAACATCCACCCCCACCCACTCTTCCACAGGACTTAATGTACCTCTCTGCCTGTCCTGGTCTGTGCAATTACAGAGCTGCTCTTTTTCCTCTCTTCTTCCCCACTCCTGACCCAGCACCTTTCTGCAGCAGATGAGCATTCTCCTTTTTTCAGGCTCCCCACCCCAAAGATGTTCAACAGAGCACAGCATCTGGAACTGTCCGATGGGAAACCACAACACAAGATGATAAAACCAGGCAGGCTTTAAGCCAAGAACATGGAATTTGTTCCTCAGCTAGGAATTTTCCTTCCTCTCCAGTTCTCATGTTTTAGAAAGGCGTAACGCTAAGATCTCCTGTTACTGGCAAACTGATGCATTAATTATATCTTCAGAGTCTGGTGTGAGGGTTTTTTTCTTTTTCTTTGAATGCAAGTGAAAGACCATCCTTTAATCCCCCTCCTCTTTCCACTCCAATCTCCCTACCAACCTAAGAGCAGAAATAAAGGAACTCTCCTGCCTATGCTCACAAGGTCCTGGGCAGAATCCCAAACACTTTTGCTTAATATTTTAAAATATTCTTTACCTGCTTCCTGATACAGCTGATACTTTTTGTCCGTCTCTCCACTAAAAACACCAATGATGATGACATCATCCCCATCTTTCAGAAATTCCTGTACCTGTTTGGTAGCCTGAATCTGTTTGGATGGAGGACCAGCCTGTTCAATCATGTAATCAACAATACCTGTAAGATAAAAGCCCCCCCGCAAGAAACTGTTTAGAACATTTACTCATTTGAAAGGTTCAGAGGTTCCCCTCTCTAGCATTGTTTAATATCATATTTCCTATGGACAGCATTCTATGCACACCATAACTAAAAGATACCAAATCAATAACTTCATTTTTTTTAAAAAAAGGCTCCAGTTCTAGATACTCTCAGGTTATTAGCCTTGTAAGTAGACCAGCCTTTCTGAAATTCAAGACCATTCACTGTCTCCTGACCCTGCTACTAGACAAAATTCTGCTTGAAAATTCTTAAGTCTTTCCTCATATGAAAAACCAGTACTGAACACTGCCAGCCCTTACAGAGCATTCCTTATAGTGCAATTAATAACTGCTATTTTCTCATACTGCTGCTGCTTTACCACATGTACTTAACTTATTTTATGTTAAAAGGAGCTTATGGTACCACCTGATGAAGAGATGCTGTAAAAATCAGACAAGTGACTTTATCCTGTTGGCCTATTTAGGTATTAGAGCATGTTTTTTCCAGGTTCCCCCAGCTACCACAGAACAAGATTTCAAGTGAAATACCATTCCTATGATGTGAATAAGTTGGTAAGCTCTATAGTTATGTCAATACATTTGTGGTCAAACCCTTAGAAAGTAAGAGAAGTTGTAATACCATATTTTTCTCGTGGACCATTGTAGTCATAAGGTTTGCCCTTGCGGAAGATTTTCAGAGTTGGATAGCCAGTAACATCATATTTCTTAGCAACCTCGGTTTCAGCAGTGGCATCAACTTTAGCCAGGGGAATAGGAGGTGTGCGTTTGCTGAGCTCCTGGGCAGCCTTCTCATATTCTGGAGCAAGCCTTTTGCAGTGTCCACACCTAAGGAAAGGGGATGTGGAAAAGAGAGGCAATTTTACAAGCCATAAGTCTTGCTAGTCTCTATGCTTGCTCCTGCATTACTATGGTAGTTTCATTTTCAGAGATTAATTTTTAAACTAAAGACAAACCCTCTCCAAGAGTCTGCAACACCTCCCAACATGTTCCCAACTTAGTAAATATGCAGAATCTCCAAAAAAAACTACACAGGCAGTAAAGTTCTGGAACCCATCTCTTGCTGAGATGTGGATTCAGTCTAGTCTTCAAGTGACTTGTAGTACAATTTTAGGTCCAGATTAGAACTAATATACATCAGAGCTAGACACATCCGCACAGTGTCGAGCCAAGCCACTTTCGAAGAGGCATAATCACAGAAAACCATTGTATCTAGCAGTTATCAGCTGCTGTCTGCCAGTTTCACCAACTGTTTTCAGCATAGCTGCGCTAGAAAAGCGGAGCCAACTGCCTTCTTGCTTACCATGGGGCATAGAACTCCACCAGAATTATGTCAGCACTATTCACCACTTCATCAAAATTATCCTGGGTCAATACTAGGGTAGCTTCTGGTGGAGGAGTCCAGTCGGGGTCAGAAACTTCCTTGACTTTAGCCACAATAGCTGAAAGACAGTTCAATTGCTCAATTAGCAAGTTTGCATCATCATATCTGTAGTATACCAAGTGAGAGAGCTGATATGAACATTTTGAAATCAGAGTGGCAAACATGGCCCAAACATACAGTCAGTATTGCCAAGGAGTCCTTTAACACGTCCTCTACCTCACAGCAGAGCACCTATCTTAACTATGCAGACCATAAGCCTGTACTTTCCAACAAGTTATTTCATGAATCCCTCTCAAAACAGTCTGAAAAGACAGTGTTTTCACCTTTTGACTAGCCTGAAATTAGATGCATTTATTAAGCAGCAAGCAGTAGTTCTAAATCCACTGTTAATATACACACCCAGTGTCTGGCTAATCCTTCTGCAAGCATGAGATTACCTCCTCTTCTAGTCAAATGGTATTTCTAGAAACCTTCCATCAGTGACCATACTACCTGTGAAAGTGTCTTCTAGCCTGCAGGCAATTTAAAAGATTAGGTAAAATTTCAACCATAATTATTATTTTGCTTAAGGTAATGGAAGTCAAGATAAAAGCCCTTTATAGGGGGCCCAGTGAACAGTTCCCGTGATAACAAGCAAGATCATATACTTT
Organism: Dromaius novaehollandiae; assembly: GCF_036370855.1. Lineage (NCBI taxonomy): Eukaryota > Metazoa > Chordata > Aves > Casuariiformes > Dromaiidae > Dromaius > Dromaius novaehollandiae. The sequence goes on from NC_088099.1 coordinate 61,400,713, forward strand.
CTTGCTTTGTTGTACAGAATTGCAAAGGACTGATGCTTACCATCTTCCGTCCGAGAGCCATCGTAGTCAACTGGTTGGCCTTTCTTCAGAATTTTGATGGTTGGGTAGCCACTAACATCAAAACGACTTGCTAGTGAAGTGGCTGCAGTAGCATCAATTTTGGCAACTGGAATAGGAGGGTCATTTTCCTTCAGAGTTTTGGCTATCTTTTCATATTCGGGAGCAAACTGCTTGCAATGTCCGCACCTGTCAGAGGGAGAGGGAGACTAGTAAACAAATAAACATTTAACAGACCTGAAGGGTATTTTGCTACTCCGCACTTCCAGGTCTTCTGCAAGATGTTCACGGCATCAACACAAGAATGTTTTTCCTTATTATGTTTTCCAGATCACGGACAGATACAGACAGTAGTTGTAGCTAACGTGTTGTTCTGTGAAGCACCCTAGAATAAAAGTGTTGAGAAGTGCTGTCTACATACCATTCAGTACCTGCATTTTGATTTTGCACCATTCAGTTTTCATTACAGCTCTTGTTTTCAAGTGGTTATACTTTCAAGAAACTTTAATGTGTAAATCAGAAGTTTGCCATGCCCATGGCATTATGTGAAAGGGATCAAAGCACCACCTTTCCACTACTTTTTCAGTCAAAAGGTAACATTTCCATATGCAGTGCCTAACAGCATTGCAAAAAAAGTTTTTAACTGCTTTTACAACAAAGTTGCAAGCCTCACACTGCTTCTCCTCCATGCTCTCCCCTCCAGTACTGTCTCTTGGACTTCAACTTCTCCCCAATCTGGGTCCATCTCCACCTGTGAGCCTAAACCAAGCTAAAAAGAAAAATGAACTAGAAATTCATTCAGCCTAATGAAATCTCACATCCATCATAACACACATCTTGCTCTCTCTGGCACTAGAGTTCTTTGGGAAGAACAGACGCTCCCGCTAACAAAAGTGGTGTCCTCTGTCCTGACAAATACAGGAAAACTTGAATATGGCTTGACAAGCCGAAGACAAAACCAGGAATGATCAAAAAAGAGGAAATACAGCATGCAGTAGACAGCCTGCACTTCCTGGCCTCACCACTGGCAAGAGGGAGAGTAGAAAGAAAAGAGCTATTTAGTCTGTGATGACTGTGCATCCTTTTGCTCAGTTAAATCAAGCTTAGTGTTATGCTTTCATGAAGGCAAGCTACACCTGCAGAGATAGTATCTAGAACCAAGCAGGGATGGGTTTCTATGTGCCAAGACTCTCAAAGTAAGTTAGCTAAAATACAAAACCACCTCAAGCAAGATCATATTTCCCCCTCTCCCATTCAAAGACTAGAAAAGGACCAGCAAAACACAGAAGTCCCTTTATATCACGAAGCCATGAAGGAAAACAGGTTGTCTGCAACACTAACTCAGCAACTTCACTGCAGTGTATTCTCCTCTTATTTTTCCCCCTACAAATCTTACTTTTGTCTGCAAAAATACATTCTGACCTAAATTCTTTGTCTCAATTATTCACACGTGAATCTGTTGTAGCTCCCTGGAGCACTCTGGAGTTAGTCAGTGTACCCTGGTGCATCAGCAGAATTATCATCACCACATAGGTGCGTAACAAAGGCACTTACTCCCACCATATCTTTCTAGCAAGAGCAGTGATTTGAACTTGAGGAGAAGGAAAATCTTCTGGCAATTCCCCCGCTACAGAAGCTTCCTCCATTTTGATGAGTGAATGCAGAGGTTCTCAGTGAGGCAACAGGACACAGTAACAAGCCATCAGACCATACTGCATTAGGAGTTTTCTGGAGCTCGCTGGGACCCAAGAATACCACTATAAGCAAAATCAAGCTGCTCCTTTTGAAAGCAGGAAAGTCCCCAAAGCAACTCCTGAAAAATAAAGCAACCCTGCTACTATAGATTAAAGCCATTTTTGCCTCATGATTGGAATGTGTGAACATTTTGGGATGAATCATCAGCCAGCCATAGAAACAGGTAGGTTAGAAGGGACCACAGGAAGTCACCTAGTCCAACCTCCTGCTCAAAGCAGTTCTTGTTGGACCAGGTTGCTCAGGGCCCTGTTCAGCCCAGTTTGAGTACCTCAAAGGATTGAGAATCCACAGCCTCTCTGGCAACCTGCTATAGCATCTAATCACCCTCATGTGGAAAATTTTTCCTTATGATTGGGAATTTACCAGTTTGCCATTTGTGCCTGCTCCCTCTCATCTTTCTGCTTGCACTTCAGAGAAGAGTGGCTCTGTCCTACCTCTATCCTCCCAAATAGCAAACAGCAATAAGCTCTCCCTTCAGCCTACTCTTCTCAAGGCTGAGTAAACCCACCTCCCTCATCTTCTCTATGTCATGTGCCCTAGCCTCTCATTCATCTTGGTAGCCCTCCCTCGGGCTATGTCACTGTATTTCTTCTACTAGGAACTCCAAACATACAGCACTCCAGACGCAGTCTCGTAAATGTAGAATATAGATGAAAAAGCACTGCCCTCAACTTGCTGACTACATTCTCACTAATACAGCCCAAGATGCAGTTGGCCTTCTCAGCTGTAAAGCTGCACTGTCGGCTCATGCTCATCTTGTCATCCACCAGGCCCCCCAGGGCCTTCTCTGTAAAGTCCCACAGCAGGGATGCAGTAAGAGAATCAAGAGTCCCCTCTTCCATAAACTCCTACATAGCCCAACAAAAAGCCACACATCTACCCTATGAGCACAGCAGCTCTGTCTTCACTCCCTGACAGGCACTGAGCAGGGACGAAAGCAGGGTTGTACTTCTCTTGGCATGGAATCCCTCAGTACAACCCACATCTGTGGGGAGAGAGTAAGCTGCTCTACCACCCACCACACAGGCAGAGAAAGAGCACCTCCACACCCTGCTGGAGAAAAATCCCCCCCCCCCCCCACCTCACTAAGGACTACAACAGTCCCATGCTTCTCCAAGAAGCCAGGTACTCCTGCATCACCTTTAAAACAGCCTGTATTTTCAAACTAGTCATGATCCAGACCTCTGCTTTTGCTATTGCAGCTTCTCTTCCTGGTAGTAAGGTACTGACAACTTCTCATTCCCTAAAATCGTTTACTTAAAGACATCTGGGGAAAACAAACAAGCAAAAAATATCAAGTTACCTTATCTCTCCCCTGAGAACCACTCCAACCAAAGCTCACTTTTCAGCAAGGTGTACTCTCAAGAAAAACCTTCACACCCACCTCACCCCAAACTTAGGACAAGGCTGAACACACAGGGATACCACAATCCCAAACCCACCATGGTGCATAGAACTCCAGCAGCACAGTCTCCTTGTCTGCAGTGAAGGTGTCAAAGTTTGCATCATTTAAGACTAATACACCATTTTCTTCTTTAACTTCAGAATCACCATCATCATCTTCATCGTCGTCATCATCTTCATCGTCGTCATCATCTTCATTTGTAACAGATTCTGGAAAAATAAAATTAAAAATGCAACACATTGTTTCAAATTTAATGTTAAAATAGCACTACCAGGTTAAAGAAATTCAAGTATATACTGTGGTTAAAAGAGGTATCTAAAGCTAGTTAGTAGTCCACATATAACAGCTGCCTGAGGTTGCAAAGAGCTTAGATGCTAATGGTCCTATTTTACTTCGGCGCATGCCATGCCAGCTGGCAATACCAATATTTCAGTAAAATGTCAACATGTTAATTTGTTCTTCAGAGCAAACTACAACATGAATACAGTGAGTATTAATACATACGGACCTATGACAGTCTCTACCAAGGCATGCTGGGTACCTTGTTGAAATGTGAGCAGCAGGGCAAGTGCACACAAGTGGTACCTGAATTCAGATAGAAGCCCACCACTGAGCAGCTCAGCAGCTGTCCCTTCAAAGAGAGCAGCATGTGGCTGGAAAAGCTAGGTGTCTTTTACCAAAATATCAGATATTATCTGTCCCCATGCTTCCCTTGTGGTGCTACAGATATAGTGAGTAATCTACTTTTATGCTCTGCAAGTCTGAAGGTCTGATAAACAACAGACATGCTTGCCATAATCTCAAGTGCTATCATTTCGTTACAAGCAACGTGGCTTAGAGGTGACACATTAAAATTTTGCCCCTGTTTCTGATCCCTCAGTCGCACCCCTGCCACCTCAGTGTATTTTGCTCAGTTAGATGATTCAGGTCTAATTTACTAAGGAAGCTTTCCTCCCACAGGAGTGTCATTCCACTTACTGGCTCTGAAGCAGTACCAGTCCATGGAATGAGCATGAAGATGAATTAAAAAAACCACTGCCACATGAAGTCCTGTGTAAACCTACTTCCATGCATCTGGCAGATACAAGGTGTACCCTTCTGAAATACATGGAATAAAAACATCTCTGGAGAACTTCTGAGGAAGCCTTTGATTTAATCAGGCTGAAAAACATCGGCAATAATAGATCCTTCAAGGGGAAAACAGATTTGCTACATTACAAAAGAAAGGTTAGCCCATTAAATCTGAAGCTAGGACACTTCAACCAGTTCAGTCATTCTTGGCTTGGAATTAAGATCGTTTGTTCAACAAAAGAACATGCAAAGACTAAACAAACAGTTTTATCTGTAAAAACTGTTATCATCCAAGACAAACAGGCCTTCCTGAATTATTTTAAAGGAATTTAAGTCACAGGACAGGCCATGAAAGATCTCCCATCCCAAGTGTAAACCCTACATCAATGAAGTTAAGGTCCTTTTAGCCAGTCACTGGAAGCCCTGGTATTTTAGAAAAATAGAGAGAAAACTAAAGATTTCCTTGTTCAAAACTACTCTCTAACTTAAGTCTAGTAAGCCTGTGACTAAGCTTAACAGGCATGACTGCTCTAAGACAACAAACCATGTACATGTAATTTACTTATTCAGGACAAGAATTCTGAAAATATTCTGACTTCACCTGGAGTTCGAGATTTGAGAATTAGAAATATGCAATATCCAGTGAGCTGGTACAACAAAATGGTATGACAAAATGGGAGAAAGGGAGGAGAGGGAGGGGACAGAAAAAACGCTATTCTTAGATGAACAGCAGACCATAGGAGCAAGCTTACTGTGGACAGAATTAAGCCATTCAACTAGAATACCCATTTTCTGTTAGAAGATATTAAAAAATAAACATATACCTTCACTCAAAAAAAACCAACATGCATCCCTGCAGAAAACGTGTTGTTTTTGATTAGGTCCCAAATTTACATAACACCAAAATGTAAGCTTCCAATGTAGTGAGGTTAGAACAGATCATTTATCACACAAGAGTCACCTGGACACAGATTAAGTTTCTTTAACAACTACTACTGTTTCATCAGATCTAAAAAGTATCTCCAAGTCTTGATTTACAAGTGGACAATGCATCTATGTTGCTACTTCAGAGCACTCACAAATGAAACAACCCTCAAAATACACTTAAAGAAAACTATTACCATATTCATTTACATAGGGCAGTGCTGAAAAGCTAGTTCTCAAAGGTGTTTAGCAATCAAAACTTCCATTGATCTCAGTGCTCAGCAGTTTTAAGAACCTCATTTCAATGCAGGGCCTTCACAGCTGGTCTGTGCCTGAAACTCCCAGCAAGTTGTGCAAAGTTCATTGATTTTTCCAAGCAAATTGCTTCAGACTTATTTTTAGAGGCACAGAGATATTTCCACCAAAACTAGTCAGTCAATTCTGCTCATCTGTCTGAAACTAACCATCAGACTGCAGTCCTTACTTCTGCTAATTATGTATCATTCCTCCCCAAGAAAAGACCACTGCAGTTAGGATGGCACATGCTGACTGTTTGGAAAGATCAGAACTAAGTACCTTCTGCAGCTACAATTTTGCACAAGTGAAGACAGTAATATACTAGGCCTATCATTACTGAAATCTCTGTTACTATTTCTTCATCCTGAAAACATGTCTATCTTTCACTGGAAGTACTTGCCTGCCCTGCCAAACTAAAACTTCTTTGACAGCAATACATTGTCATGAGAACTACACCTGTTCACTTCCTCCACCTCAGAGAGGGAAACACAGAAATAGTAGCATGTAACAACAGGACACCGGTTCTTGAAGATGTGCTTAAGGAAGACCTGCATTTCCCCCCCCACCCCCCCAAAGCACACCTATAATTTTCTGCTTAAGACTCCCAACTCATCTTGTGTAATCTCTACCTTCACTGAGAGTTAGGGTTATCTTGGCTACCTCCAACCTTCCTCTGTCAGCACTGAAGACCTGCTTTAAGGACCTGACACAGCATGCAGGAGAGAAGTAGGGACGTTTTATTTTATTTTTTAAACAGAGACAAGTTCTTCTGCATTACTGATTACATTTTTGGAGTGGCCAGATACAAAATGAGCTTTTAATTGTGACACCTGAATTTGCAAAAGTAGCTAATAAATATTTGTACAAGATAGCTCTTGAAAATAAAGTAGCTTTAATGAAAACAATGTGCCTCTGTTTCTTAAAGCTACTTGCAAAACAGGTGAATAAGGTATTAAATGATAACTTTGGGCTAAAACTAGCCCTGCTGTGAAGTACGGACCACTCCCATTTATTCCAATGAAAAGTTTCCACAAGTTTCAACACATGACTATTGCCCACAAGACAAAAATCCTTGCACAGATGACATTCATCTTAAACTTCAGGTGCACAAGTTTAGTTGGCAGAACTGTTTCAGGATGATGGCTAATGTATATAATAATTTTGCTGAACTTCCAGAATTTATTGGAAATCTGGCCTACTTTCTCTTTAAGTACGATGAACTCAGTATCAAAAAGCTGCATCCGATCAATGACTTCTGGATTCTGTTTGAAAGCCTCCTTTCGAAAAGCAGATTCTAAGGTCTGTCTTCCAGTCAGAGTCTTAGATGATTTTGGTCTAACAACAACAAAAAAACCCAAAAAGCAGCACAAAAACCACCCAAACCCAAGACTAGCAATCTGTTGCGAGGTCATTCAAAAGCCCTTTTATAAAGCAGCCTTTCTCAATGTTTTCTGTAGTGTAATAGCTGTGCAATCCCTCCTTTTCCTTCGTCAATATGCAAAGAGCATAATGGTCAAAACCCACCCATCACATCTTCTAGGCTCACCTTGCTGTGGGCATATCTGCTTTAATGTTCAAAGTTCATTTCCAAAAAAAATACAACACAACATGTCTCTACTGTTTCACCTGAACACTTCATTTCCTGAAGAACTGATGTACATAAGGTTACCATTTGTTATAAAACAAATGTGTTGTTCCAATTCATACAGGTTTGCATCTCAATGGCAAAACTGGAAATTGTCAGCTACGTTTATTTGTAAAGCAAAACCTTTATAAAGGCTAGTTCATGGTTTGTATACAATTTTGAGATACACAAGAGAAACTTATTCAAGTTGTGTAAGCACTAACATTAAACATGCATAAAGGAGGAAATACTTTCCCTCCTGTTTGTCTTTGATCCTGAAATAACTCCTATACACAGAGGAATAGCACATTTAGGAAATACTGATGAAAACCCAGCCCATCTGAAGCCTAAGGCTGAGTTCCTGCTGTCAGCTATGGGACCTTACTGTAATACCACAATTAAATAATTTTAAGGTAATGGGGGACAAGCTAAAATTGATGATAATCAAGCGTTCTGGGGAACAGAGCAGCACAAATATAACATAAAAGCCTCCTGAAAAAAATAGGATAGTCTTTCTTAATATGAGCTGAAATAACTGCACTCCCTTACTGCAGATGCTGTATCCCGTAAAAGTCTTTTGGTCCTCACACAATAGAGTCTAGAGCCCACAGTTGCTCAGGCAGATAAGGAACCTGACATAAATGCTTTTCTTTATGTTTCAATGCCTGTTCAATGAGCCAGAATTTGCAGAACAGGAGTTCAAGAGGTCATCCAGATTCCATTCTCTCCAAACGCCATCTAATACTTAAACATACAGCAATGTTAATTTAGGAAATATGAAAGATGAAAGATTTCCCAAAATTTGTGACACAGACTTTAAAAAAAATGGAATCACTTAAAAATATCCACGAACAGTCTCTGAACTTAAATTTAAGTCAGTGCAGGTTTGTTTTAACTAATTTTGGAATGGAGGAGACATGCATCAGTGAAGCTCAAAAACAAGGGAAAAATACACCAAAAAAAGCTAGCACAACACAGGAACTTCCTCCTGAAAAAATGTATTCCATTTGAAGTACAAAAAAACCGTGTAGAACCCTTGAATGGGGGGGGGGGGGGGGAATGTGCTCCTTAAGATAAGGAGAGTATTTATTGGTAATAGAGAGGAGCCAATACCTGTTAACATTGCTAATTTCTAGCTTTTAATTTTGTATTTAGAAGAGATCAGGCAGAGGTAGTTGCAAGGTAATAACGAATGATCTCGCGACAAGAAGACACTCTGAGAAGTTAAAACCCTCCAGAAACAGATGAATTTTGTGAGCCCAGATTAGCAATTGAGCCCAGCCTCCAAGTATCAGCCAAAAAGGTCTGGGAAAGGAGCGAAGAGCCAGGACCGGCAAAGTTTGTCTCCTGCAACTTTCTGACACGACTCCACCTCATTCGAGCAACTAACTGCACAGACCTTCCTGGGAGTTAAAGGGCTTTTCTTTCCAGGACAAGATACCATGAGCATTAGCAGCCGAAGAACCGAGCCCCCAGGAAAAGCTGATGTGCCTGATGCCCAGCGCACCCGCGGCGTGGCCTGCGCCGTCGCCGGGAGCCCCAGCACACCGGGAAGCAGCTCCCAGCCGGGCAGTAGGCCTCAGCCAGCCCCACACGCACCACCTTCCCCAGGCCATTTACAAACTGCGTCAGGCCTGGCGCAACCACCACGTTTGAGCAAGTTAAGAATAAAATCCGGCGGCAGTGTGCTACCGCTCTGCCGCGACAGGGCGAGCAACGCGCCGGGGGGCTTCACCCCCGTTTCCCAATGCGCTCCGCCGCCTCGAACGGCCAGAGCCGTTACAGCCGCCCCCTCCCGGTCCCCCCCTCCCCCCCCGGCACTCCCCCTCAGCGCGGGCAGCCCCACACGCGCTCACCTCCGCCGTCCTCCTCGGCTGCCGTCTCGCAGCGCGCCAGGATGGCCAGCTGGGCCAGCCCCAGCAGCAGCACCAGCAGCCAGACCCTGCTCAGCCTCATCCCGCCGCCGCCACCCCCAGCCGCCTCGCCTCCGCTCCCCGCGGCCCGGTCCGGCGCTCCTCCCGCCCCGCCCGCGGCGCTCCTTGATTGGTCGTGGCGGCGCAACGAGACCTCGCGCGGCGGCCAATCCCCGCGCGCGCTGCTAGGAGCCGCTTACAGCCGCGCGAATGCCCCGGGCGCGCGCCAACAAAAGGGCTCGAACGCAGCGCTTCCCGCCCCGCTGCCTTGCGCGCGCGCGCGCCCGCCGAGCCCCCGCGCCCCGAGCAGCTCCACGGCGGCGCAAAAGGCAGAGCAGCAGGGGCGGTGCGCCTCTGTGCATAAAATTAGACGCTTGCTCTGAGGTGCCTCTCCCCCATTGGCTGCCCGGGGGCCACCAATCGCCGGCTGCCACTAGTTTAAGCCGCAGCCGTTCTGCGGCCGGGAGGGAGGAGGCGAGCGGGGAGGCGGGGCAGCCGGCCCTCCCCGCGTGGGCGAGAGGCCACATTGCCTTTCGGGATTGGCGGGGCGCGGCGAGGGGGCGGGTGCAGGGCGGGGTGTAGGGGGCAGGGGGCGGTAGGAGCCAGTGGGGATGCGCCGCGTTGCCTGAGGGGGGGGCGGGGGCAGAATTGTGGGACTGGGTCGGCGTGTGGTCGTGAGCGTTGGCGCTGCTAACCGCCTCCCGCCGTCGATGGGGCTCCCGGGGCTGGAAGGTCCTGCTGTACCTGCAGAAAATTACTGTGACTCAGAGGTCTTGACTAGGAGAGCTGCTCAAATAAGTTATTCAAATAATTTTAGGTACTTACTTTTGACAGTGCCTTCGCAATTGAGGGATCTCCTGGGGCTCAGGAGTGGTTGTGGACAGAAAATCCATCTGTAATGTGGTAAAATAACTACTGTAAAAAGAGATATTGCAAGTCGTGGACTGCTAGAGTAAGAGTGCATGCTACAGCCTTTCTATGTTATACTTTTTTTTTTTTTTTGTATTTTCAGAAAGCTGTAGTGAAATCAGAATAGTTTAGGTTGGTTATGAGAGAACAACACTTTGCTAAGTCAATTTTTTCCAAGAGTACCAGTGTTTCACTAGTCAACAAAATCACAAACATAAGCAGGTCTTCAGATGGCTGATTCTTCCCCTTTCTTTTTACATAGTTATGGCTCCATTTTTTTAATAATGAATGTGTTTCTCCCTTCTACTTAACTGTTGGTGGCTATGGAAAGGCAGTTTCTGAAGCCTGGCCTTAGAAACTTGGCAAGATCTAGGAGTAACATTTAGTTACAATGCAGTAACCAGCCTTTACCCAAAGCCTGATGTGAAGTAATAAGCCAAATATTGAATAATGCAACTATGTTTTAATTATGCAACTCAAACATAGTTTTAAGCAATGATTGTTCAAATGCTCATCCTGTGAGCATCTGAAATCTAGCAAGATGGAGTGTTAAAAAGTGGGATTTTGATGCTTGAATTGCTAGTTTGGCCACACACTTGGATGAATCACAGCTGTTTGCAGGTTCCTGCAACAATTACCTTATTTTCAACAGAGAAAAACTTTGATCCTTGAGAAGATAGTTTGCAAGCATAAAGTGCTGTTAAATTCAGTGCATAGTGCTCATCCTCTAAAGTGGTAGTAGTATCATGGGATTTAATTGCTTCTGATAAGTACCTTCAAGACACTGGAGTCCAAGTTTAAAGTATGAAAACTTCCAGATTTTAGGGGACTGAGAAGATGATGTGCTACTGTGAAGTTCTGCATTTATCAGTGGTCTGTAGCAAATAGGTTGGAAAAAGGCAATGAAAAAAAACTGCTTAGTTTTACATTGCTAAATTGTAGAACAGGAGGCAGTGCCTTTACTCAACTCAGCTGCCAGGCAAGGTATTTTAAAAATATGGTGGCTAATACAGTAATGCTTTTCTTACAACTTTATTTCACTGGTCTTGAGCTTTTTAGCCTATGGACAAGACACCACTCTTACCTGTTGACTGTATTCAGTCTCAAGTTTAGTTACTTGCAGAAAGCTTTCTGTAATTTTTCAAATTAGTCTTTGTACCATCACAGTCAAGTGGGATCTTTTGTCAGACCTGATCTGAACCACATAAAAGCTGTCTTGAGGCTATTCTTGTTTGGCATCAGTATAAAAATGAACTTGTTTTGGTGATCAGTTTGATTAATATAGATATCCAGTAATATGATGACAGTACACAAGCAGATTGGACACCCAGTGTTCTGAATGAAGAAAATTAAGAATATAGAAATTTCTTACACAGAGGCTGTATACTGTTTGGTTAACACTACCCTCAATCTGAAGGTCGTGTTAATGTGAGAAATATTTATCAACTTCTTCACATAATTTTTTAAGAGAAACAATAGTTATTGTATTTTTTTTTAATCCAGTTTTGGTTTGGAGATCATCCACCTTGATAGCTGACTGGTCAAGACAGAGGAGTTCTGTCAGGCCCAGTACTTCATCATTGACATTGTCTAAGCTGTTGAAGAAAGGTTGAAAAAGTTTGCAGAAAAATTGGGCATGTAAAATTTGGAAGTGGTGTAGGTATTGCTTTTTGTCTGTGAGACTGTGAAATAAGGGATTAAAGAATTAGTTTTTCTTTTGTTGTGATTACTAGGTTTTATGATTATTGAATTTTATGTCTAGTCATGTTAAACATGTTGAAAAAACAGATCAGTAGTTTAGTTAGACAGTTAAAACTATCAAGCACTGACATCCAGCTACACAGTAAAAAAGGAGGTGCAAGTACAGTCTTTGGATATGTTTGAACTGCAGCAGGAAAGCCTGCAAGACAGAAGCCCTGTAATCCCTGGTCACCTAAGGATAGCCTGATCATCTGATTAAGAGATTCGCTGAACTGTGGGCTGCTGGTGCAGGTAGTTACAGTATCGGTAGGCCAGATCTTAGGCATGTCCTGTTAGACAAACAGGACCTTGGCAGACAAACAGGATCTTAGTCTGGTCTGTCTTCAAGCCAAAGGGGCTATGCCTGTCCTTCAAGGTAGGAGTAGCACAAGATAGCACAACGGGTTGTGAATAACACGCCAAACACAAGTATAATTCATCAGAGACCAGCTGTAGTGTAGCTCAGTGAAACTGTAAGCTTTGTACAAATGTGAAATACACTGGGCACTGGCAAGAATGTGCAAGCTGTGTAGCTTTTCCAAGCAATTCCTTGCTGTTAGGTAGTCCTGTTCTCTAAAGGCTTGCTTTTGTGTAGGGATGACCAAATGAAGCTGAAAATCCTCTGAACCAGGTACTACTGCTATTGGCACTGCAGCCTTTGCTAAGAACTCATTCTTTACATTAGTTAGTAACAGAAGAAGAAATTTATTGAGATACTCTGTGTGGTGGTCTGATTCACGGACTCTGATGTGCTGGATCAGAATCAACTTTATTCAAGCAAGCAAGCCCTTTATATAAGCTCTAGCCCGGATTGGTACTTTCACAAAGGTCAAGTTCCCATCATCACTCCTTCTCATCCCGTGCAGCTACTACCTTATCTACATACTGCTGTTTATTCCTCCCAAGGCTTTCAGCTCCTTAACTCTATCTTGTCCAATCCCTTGCTGTCTGCCCCTACATCTCCCCCTTTTTTATTTTCTAAACTAAATATTGCCAGTGCAGTGTGTATTTGTACAGCAAGTACTTGATGCAAAGCCCTTTGAGTCATTCTCTGCATAAGGCTTATTAAGCAGGGGAGATAGATAGCAAGGGCTAGAAATCTTAGCAAGATTACCAATCCACATGCCAGTACCTTCTTAACCCATGACCCCAAACCTAACATCCAGTCCTAACCCTCAAAAGGGTTCCACTCTGATTCTATCTACAACTTATTAGTAAGGTTGCGTAGTCGTGGTAAGCTTTTATGAATCGATATTGACCCTGCCCGAGGCAGGCAGATATTGCCAGAAAATGTCCTGACATGGGCTCATCTTAACTGGCTCTCAGTCCTCGTTTGGTGTTTCGAGGGATGCGGCAACAGGTCGAATCAGCTGTGCAGGCATCCAGCGAGGCCCGTTACCTGTAGAGAGACAAGCATAACCTTTCCCCCACATTACTAAGTCTACTGGTTCACTCCATTGACCCGTTTCCAGGTTCTTGTAGTGAACCCGAGGCTGTTCTCACCACGTAGGGCATGAGAAATGCTTATTAACGGCATTTTGGTCCGTATAACGATTTAAGAGGTTGAGAACATAAAAGGCTTTCCACAGCTACTCTTGTGGGGAGGCACCGGGGCTATTCCCCCTTTTCTGTTTTTCAAGCATGTTTTTTAGAGTACGAGGGGTACATTCCGCTATTGCCTGGCCAGTTGGGAAATAGGGAATTCCGGTCACATGAGTGACCCCCCAGGTTTAGAGAAATGCCCGCGTTCGTTGTGCAGTGTATGCGGGACCATTGTCTGTTTTAATTTGAGTGGGAACCCCCATTGTGGTGAAACAGGCAAGCCAGTGATGACATACATCACGGCTTTTTTCCCCAACATGGGCAGTAGCAACAACGTAATGGGAAAAGGTATCTACAGAGACATGGACATATTTCAATCTTCCGAATAAGGGATAATGGGTAACGTCTGTCTGCCAAATACTGCAGTGTTGCAGGCCTTGAGGGTTGGTCCCTAAGTAGGGTGGTAACAGGGATACATTTTGGCAATCGGGGCAACTTTGAATAATGTTTTGGGCCTAGTCCCTTGTGATATGAAAAATTTTTTTGTAGCACTTTTGCATTTTGGTGAAAAAAAAGAAATCATGGGACAATTTAGCCTGCTGATCAAAAGTCCCTTGTTGGGTTCTGCTGGGTTTTCCTCCTTTGTCAGGAATGGGCAATCCTCCTGACATAGCTGGACCAACTTTTTCTTTTTTTTTTTCTTTTTCTTTTTTTTTAATCACACACACTCTTTCTCTCACTCTCTGGGAACCACACTCACACCATCCGAGTCTTTAACTGCTAGGACTGCGGTCCCTTTGCAGCGGGTGACTTCATCAGCTGACGGGCACCCCGGTCGGTTCCCAGGCTATACACACTCGCACACACAGTACTGTTCACACTCACACCAGTCACAGTGACTCTAGACTTCTGTCTTACAGTCTTGCAGTGTGCCTTATGCTGATCAGGCTGCGCACTCCCCTTTCCGGCCGGACCGAGCTGGGACTCAAAACCCACTCAAACCCTGGGGATGGGACTCGCACCCATCCCCTGGTATGCCTTACGGTGGCCAGCCCGCGTACCCATTACAGTGCACTGTTACCAGACCAGAATTTAGAATTTAGGCAGGAATTTAAGACTCACCTTTTCAGTGCCTCTCATTGCCAAAAGATCCCAGGTGAACTCACCCAATGGCGCCAGATGATTGTTTGGAGATGAGAGGCCCCGACAGTGGTTGCCTAGGGTCCCATCTGGGTGGCCAAACTGTTATGGAAATTAGGCTTGTCGGCCACCATAACAGGGCCTGACCCTAGGTTCCCGCAGAAAAGTTCAGAGCCAAATCAAAGCAAATTAAATAACCAAATCCTAATGATACACGTGCAGTAATCACAGCTCGAGCTGGGTGCCTCTGAAGAGGGACTTATTGATTTAGACATTACAGAAGAATCTGTCTTTGTTGCAGTTGTAGATACAATTTCATTTCTATGTCATAAGGCGTATCATTTTCTGTTGGTAGCTCAAACACACACCCAAGTTTCGAATGCATGAGTTCTTCTGTTTTTGCCTCTTTCCATACTGCTTCCATATCTGAAGTATCAGCTGGAGCATGCATAGACTGTTTCTTTTTTTTTTTTTATTCTTTTTTTTTTTTAACCATTAACTTGTGTTTACATTTCTCATTAGGATCATAGTGAAAAGCCTGTAGCACCACAGAAACATGAATTGATGTTCCTGCGTCAATAATTGCACTGTTAGGTCTTACACAGTATCTACGTGGTGCTGTGGTCTTAACTTTGAAGCACACATTTCTGTCTGTAGGATTGCCGAGCTTCAGGTTTGTGGTGACAACATCTGTGAAAGGCTCTTTGAGTTTGTGCTCGTGCCGCGGTTCCAGGCTGAGGCCTGCTCCGCTTTCGCCATGTTCCTCCTCCTGCTGCTCGGCGATGGCGGCACCAGGTGAAGGCGGCGCCAGGTGGAGAAAGGAAGGGCCGGGCGGGAGGGGAAGAAAGGCAGGAAGGAAAGGAGGGAAGGAAGAAGGCAGGCGGTGGGCGTCCCTGAGTGGCCCTGGGGCGATGGATCCTTCCCAGAAGGCCAGGTCAGTGTGGGGGGGTCGTGGGCAGTCGGCACTCGCAGGCGGCCCTGCCTCTTGAGGTGGCGGTGGTTCCGAAGGGGCCGTAAGATGGACACAGCAAGGCATATTAAGAGGTGGATAGAGGTCCGGCTCCTGTACCGGATCGATTGGCCCTGGGTCAAATGGATTGTCTGGGTCGTTTCCTGGGGAGTCCCATCCACCCACTGCCCCCACCACCGTGTTGCTTGACGGAGGTGCTGTGGGGGCTGCGGGTGCCCCCGGTCCCTGTGTTTTCTTCTTGCTATGTTCTTTCAGGGTCTCAAGCATAGTACGCCACGGGGCTAAAAGTCCTGCCACCGTCTTATCGTTTCTTGTTGCCACGTCCCAGAGCTTAACTCCGATCAAGTCCCACGTACCGAGGCTATAAATCGTACTGGAATTCACCTCGGGACAGTTTGAGCATGCCTACATCAATAACATTTTGAGGTCTTGGGGGGGTATATCTCTACCGTGCTGTTTCAAAGTCTTTTGCATTACGTTTAGCACGGACCTATCCTGCGGGGAGATTCCGTTTCCCATGACTCCCACGCGTTCCCGGCCTCTTACCTCCATCCAGCGGTAGGTACCCTGTTGCGCGCAATGCCGCTTCCTTTCAGGGGCTCCCGCCACCAGTTCAGCTAACCGCTGCCTCTACAGCCCTGGACGAAGTCAGTCTTTGGTCCCTGTTTGGGTGCCATTTGTGGCGGTCTGATTCACGGACTCTGATGTGCTGGATCAGAATCAACTTTATTCAAGCAAGCAAGCCCTTTATATAAGCTCTAGCCTGGATTGGTACTTTCCCAAAGGTCGAGTTCCCATCATCACTCCTTCTCATCCTGTGCAGCTACTACCTTATCTACATACTGCTGTTTATTCCTCCCAAGGCTTTCGGCTCCTTAACTCTATCTTGTCCAATCCCTTGCTGTCTGCCCCTACAACTCTGTACCAGAAGGGTCTCTAGGCAGAAGGTAGGTGTGACAGAGCCTGGAACAGATAATTAAGTATAAGGTCATCTGTAGGTTAGGTGCATGGAAAAGTGAATGGCACAGGTCCCTTATGGCATGTCTGATGTGACTCATTGGCCACACCTGCTTGTAAGTCATTTCTCTTCCATATATCACTAGAGAGCAAACATAAACTGGCTGAAAGTATGAAGCCTCACAGAGCATCTGTGCAGCAACTTCTGAATATAAGACATTTCTGTTTGACACATCTGCTACACTTCAAAAGTATCCAACTGTTGACACACTTTGGTTATCTGAAAATGGATTACATTTTGGGCATATCCTGTTTTCATAGTCTTGTAAGCCATTAGCTTCACCAGTGATAACCCAAGGTGGTTCAGAATGAGTTCACATATTTCTACTCAGTAACAGATTATACTAAATACTGTATAAGCCACCTTTCAGTCATTTAGGGTTGAAATCATTTGTATATCTGCTGTGCCTCTAATAATTAGCATTCTAGCTAGTGTTTATACAGATGACATCCTATTTTTAAAATAGTTTTGTTCTCAATTTCCTTTATTTCATATACATATATGTCAGCTATGAAATGTTAAGCAGGGAGAAAAATCAGTTAAATATAAAAAAAGACATAAAACCTACATGGAAAACTGCTGATGATTACTCACTTTTGAAAGTCTGGCCTAACCTTTGGTTGCTGTGGCTCAGGGAACTAGATCCTGGAAACCTAAGTGGCTAAAGAGTATCCATGAGAGATTCAGTTGCCACCCAAATAATCCCAGTAAAATAGCTGGGGTTTTTTTAGTTGTTTGAAAGGCCATAAAATATCATAACTAGGCTGGACCTTAGTAAGTCAAACATCCCTGCTTTATATTGCACACAGTATGCAAAATCTGCAAGAAATTTTGTCAAGGGGATAGCAGATGGAGTTGACAGGCTGTCATCAGAATGACAACAAACATCTGATAGTTAAAGTCCATCAAACTGCTTGGCAGAAGGAGAAGACTTCACTGGCAATGCTACCTTCTTACCGGAAAGGATGGGTAGGGCTTTTGTGCACTCAGTTTCATAACTGATGGACTTTTTAGTAAACTTTTTTATTTAGGGCATTGAAATAAACACAAAGGTTTCATTTGGTACAAATCAGAAAAGTCATCCTAAAAGCAATGCTAAGAATGGATTCTATATCCAGCATTAAATAAATGGTTCAAGTAGTATGCAGTGGCAAGAAAATCAGTGTAGATTCTGCTAAAGAAAAGGCCAGGTGCCATGGGACTCCAGAGTACTTAGAGCTTTACAGAAGTGAATATGTAGTCATCTTAGCACCGGTAGCAAAGGGCACCCTCATGCTACATGTAAGGGCAGTAGTATTGCCTGCACTGTTGCTGCCTGTTCTAAAGTTCTTGTTACAGTATATATAAAAAAAGAAAAATCTAAAACTGGTAGAAAGCCCATTCCTTTCTGTTGGCTTATCTCCTTTACAGAAGAAGTAAATTCTCTGTGGAAAAATCTTTTATAGTCCTCCTCTTAGAAATGATGATTTAGAATACAGTGACAGCATAAAACACCTTCATAATGTTAACAGAAAGATGTCAGGATGTCAGTCCTTAAACATGACTGATTATATGTATAACTAGCTTTTTCATTGCTTTTTCTGGCACATCACTCTACTTCATGTCATATGGTCTACCTGTTCCCAACTAAATCTTAAACATCATGTGTTCTGAAAAGCATACTGCATATGATGAGGTATTGCAACTGTGATATGCTTTGAGCAATTCACATTTCCTACTTTAATGCCAAAAAAATGTGTGTATAGTAAGTGAAAATGTTAGAAAGTTTTGTTGGGAGGGGAGAGAACAGAGCTAGGCTAGATGTTTAGTAAACATAAAACAGCAAAATACTTAAGTATCCTGCAAACTCATTGCAAAGCAATATTGAAAACTCTGTGCAGGATCACTTTTGTATGTATTATCATGGTCCACAAGAATATAAGAAAAATGACTTCTGGTCCCTTATCTCCGTTGCTTGCTTGGAATAAATCAGTCTTCACAGACTTGCATCCTCAGGAACAAGCAGATAACGATACTCTTAAGGAGTATACACTTTAAGATACACTTTTCCTCAGAAGTATTCACTAAGTGTCTTTCCTGTCTATTTAAGTTGTCGTGGCTACCTTACATTCTTCATAGATGGCATTTATGTTCTCCAGCACCAGCAAGTGGTGGACTGTGGAAATATCTTTTTATAGCATACTGTGATTTTCACTTTCAAAAGGTGGGCTAGACCCTAGTCATCCTATATCATTCTGCAAATTCTTTGAGGCACGGTTGATCTTGGAAGAGTGATATTCAACAATAAATGGTAAAGAAGCAAAACCCAATGTTCTTTTATAAAAATCACAGAATTTGCAAGGTATGCTAGGCTAATTACATCAGACTGACTTCCACTATTAAATTACATTACAATCTCAAAAGTAAATTTGAACCTACTTGACCTCTCACAGCCTGATGATAAAGAGTGACTACTTATTAGGTTGCCAAGCAATTACAGTGGTCTCATTTATGAGAAGCTGCTTTAATTTATTGTCATCCTTAAGATCACGGAATGATACTGACTCAATCTGACTGATATTGGTCTGAATAGAGCTACGACAAATTAGTTTGTTATTTTTAAATAGGAATTTTTATGTGGTTGCTATACTCTGTGTGCTGATCGTGCTGAAAGGATTAGAATTTAATTGTAATAAAATGTGTGTGGCCACAGCACAATGCCAGTGAACTAATTTGTTGGACCATGATGCACCACATTTTCAGTAGGACTGTGCGACAGACCACTTTCTCTTTCTGAGATCTTTTTGAATAGAGTGAGGAATTTGTTCAGTGTGGCATGAGTTGATGGTGCTGTTGATGTCACTCTTTGGCAGTTTAAAATATGGCTGAAATGCTGCAAATATACACTTGATGTTGCAGCACGTGTGTAGTTCTTACTAGTTTTGGGGGGATGTTCCCTAAAACTTGTTTAAAAAAATGTTCACCTATGAAACCTTTCTTTCAACTGATCTGCCAGTTTTAAACTGTAGTTGGCACAGTGTCACACAGGTGGTTTGAATGATTTTTCTGGTAGTTTCCTTGTGATCCTTATCTTTCTTTTTTAAAAAACTTAACTGAACTTTCACAGCATATGATGCTGAGTTTCGTTGCATGTTATGTTCACTAAAAACACTTCAGTAACTCTCAGAACAATGCTTAAGATATCCATCCTGTTTTGCATTTCATCTAAATCTAGAAACAATCTAGAGAAAGAGAGAAAATGGTTGCATAGCTCAGTGTAGTTTTTTGATTAGTGGTCGACTCATGTATCATTATTTTAGAATACCTTTTACTAATTTCTCAGTTGTCATTGTGGAAACATAATACAAAGTTTGATGTAAAAATGTTCAGATTGTAAGATATATTCCACTTCAATACTACTAAATTATTTCAAGTTATTTAAATAAGCTGTCACAGTAATATAAATATTACTGATTCCTACATTACACTCTTGTTTTTCTGCAGTGATTTTGAGTTTCTGCATGGGTGACTTCTTCCAGCTATTTCACAAGTGTGATTCTTACAAGGGTTTCTCTTTTTTCTTATTGCTGCTCATTTCTTGAATCTCTATACCATTTTAGGTGAGTTCGTATCTTGTATTTTCTGATGTGTTCAGTGCAAAGAAACTTACAAACGCTTTAGCCTAAGTCTGACATCTGTTATGACAAACCACTTGTCTTCATGCAGCTTTTCAGGTACTGCACAGAAGCTCCACAAAAGGAAGTTTTCTATAACTTCAGCATTAGGATTTGTGCTTATGCTGATTTTCTGACTTAGGCAAAGACAGGAAGCCATATCCCCTTTAGGTTCATCATTGTGATCACTTGACTGAACGAACACTTGATGCTCAACGTGAAGCGTGTAGCACCGTCTTCATTTCTGGTTTCTTTATTAAACACTTTTGTGTACAACTTGGACCAATGAGTATCGACAAAGAGTTTTAAAATGCTGAAAATAATTGCAGCCTGTATATGTGTACAGGCAGCATATGCCGTACGGCCAGCTGCTGAGCAGTGTCTTGCCTCCTTCAGAACAGTGACTGAGTGGAAGAATCTGATGGCAGCCAGTTCTTTGACGCTTTGTAGGAATGCAGTGGGAACTGGGACTTGTTGCCTCATTGAGAGCTGAGGTACAGCCAGTCAAATCTTCCCGCCATGGGTGTGGTTTCCAAATCTTTCTGAGTTTTGGAAATTGCTATGGAGAGGATTTCTTGCACCAAGACAAATTTTACTTCTGAGTAAGGCTAGGTTTCTGCTAGTGCTTTTTTTTTTGCTTAAAGTGTGGCACGCTTTTATATGGATTTAATTTGTGTTTTTATCACACATGACACAAGCTAACATACTCACCATTCTTTCTGTCATTGTCTATCTTCATCATTAACACCATGTCAGGTAACAGTCCACACTTCCTCATCATATTCCAGGCTATCTATAGCACTACTTATGCAGCTTTTTCTGAAGCATTTGGGAATAGACTGTTTGGAAGCTGTCTTCCAGCAAGCACTTCAAGACCTATTCAAAATGATTTATTGTTTTCTCACTAGAGGTTAAGGGTCCCACTGCTGGGACCTGAAAAATCTAATCACAAAATCAGGCACATGTAATCTGTGGGGCTATGCTTCTGAAAAATCCTACAAGTTTAGTATTGAGCCTCACTTCCAATATTGATTTAGAAGCAGCAAAATTCTGGGTTATTTCATGTAGAAGTGGTAAATTTTTAAGGATGGTGTACCGTCTTTCCTGAATTAGGAGTTGAGTATACCGGTAGATAATGTTCAGACATCGTTTCAGAAGCAAGTGATACAAATACTGAAAAAATTGTCATACATAAACTGTCTACTTTCAATTATGAATACTGATGTCATTAAAAAATTTGGGACTGGAGCTTCAAAAAACATTTGGGAACTCAAAATGACCACTGTAAATAAAATTCTTGTAGCTGACTTAACCCAGTAAGGATTGCAGTGTCTGATGTGTATTTGGACACTCTACTTGTAGGTTTTGGCTACATTTAAACTAGTAAGTTAAACAGTGCCCAGGAATGTTCCCGGGCAAGGGAATGTGATTATCTGTTCTAGTAAACTGTTAGACACTCGCTGGCACAATTTTGACCTGTGCCAAGTAGTGCACTTCCAAGGACTTTCCGGACATTCTTCTGGAGTTGGCATGTTCCAGGCACCAGTTTGTGCAGCCAGCCTGCCCTGGAGGATGAGAGAGTTTATTAGCACAGACGCAAGCCGTTCCGTGTCAGTTGGCCTGAGTGCCTAGGAACATTCCCAGATATGTTTAATTTGTCAGTATAGATGTGGCATTTAAGTGATTTGTTAATTGGTGCCAAGAGAATAGCTGCGTAAATAGGTACTTATTGAGGTATGCAACCCTAAATGCTGTCCCTTACCGTTTTTTTTTTCCTCCAAATAGTTATATACCATAAGAAGAGATGACTAACGGATCAGAAAAGATTACTTTGGGTGTCTCTTTGTGAAGTTACAAGGCTTCTAAATTTGGATGACCAAAAATCCAATACAAATCTGTAAGTATAGCTAATAACTAAACTATAGTTTATAACATTATAAATTCTTCAGTTAAAGTATTTGCATGTAGATCATTTCCGTGGAGTTTAATGGTGAATGTATATGGACTAAATCCTTTTAGCAAAGCCAGATTCTAGTGCTTCCAATGTACAAAAGCAGTCTCATCAACATTAATACTACAGTGTGTTGACACCCTCTTCAAATAATGGATGTAGCAGAACCTTGAAGGTGAAACAGAAATTCTCACTTTTTCACAAATTGTTTTTCACCTTGTATATAGACAGCTAAATGCTTGTCCTGGCTCCTGTAAGTGAAACTTAAGCTTGACAAAGTGCAGTGTTTTGCTGTCTCTAATGGCTTTTAGCTTACAGGCATCTCATTAGAAAAATTTGTAGCAGATTTGTGTGCATATAGCGTAATGGATGTTTAAGAGGAAAAAATTAAGGACACTATAGTATTATCTTGATAATGAATGACCTAACAAGATGAGAATAGTTGTTTTATGTTGGAAATCAGGAAAAAATAATATTTTCCTTGTGGATGATGTTGTAACCTTCTCCTGTGTTCCCCATTTGTGCTCAGACAGTGGCCAAGTTGACATGGGTCTGTCTGTGTGAGACTGGGGATAGCCAGAGAAATCTTGACTAAGAGTTACTGTGCAGGTACGCAAATGTGTGAGAACTCAGAATGTTAAAAAATATATCTATATCTCTGAAAACTTGTTATATGTTGTAACAAGTTGTTACATTGTACCACAGCTGTCCTGTGCCATCGTTGTTAAAACAGCATTGTCCGTGTACACCTCAGCCCCTCTGTGGATTTTGTGTCTAGTATCCATTTAGCTCTGGCTCTGATGCAATGATCCTATTGGGAAAAAAGAGGATTTTAAATGGAGTGAGCACTCCTTTGAAATGAGGTCCATTTCCATGGGAGCAGGGGGAGTTGTCGTATGCACAGTTGGCCACAAGATGGCTGTGTCAGCGAGAGAGCTGGCGTGAGCGACCTGGCAGTTAGAGGTAAAGTGCAGATTCTCCTATTCCCACTACTGGGAACACTGCAAAGAGCGGTTGCTGCACTGGCCCCGGCATTGGGAACTGAGGCACCATTGTTAGAGCTTGAGGCCAGAGTATGGGTCAGGAATTTTTCCATATCTTCACAGGGTGTTTTTGGTTTGGTTTATGCATCAGACCTAGCAGAGAGCAGAGAACTTGCTGGAGCAGGTGAGAGCAGGAAGACTGTAGGACTGGTATCAGGAACAGGTTCTGGTCTGAGTGGGAAGCTGTTGTTCTCTGGGCAGTTATCTTGGGGAAACACTACCCCACTGGTCAAAGGAAAATATCTTGCATCTGGCTTTTGGCTGACATGTAAAAGCACAGTCTTTCCCACTTGTCTCCTGTAAAGAGCCCAGTTCTTCATCCAGAAAGATTATTCAAGAGATTTAAGCCCAAACTAGCTTGACAGCTTGACATGGCCTGATGCAGATTACACTGAAAGACTTCCCAGCAAAAACTGCTATGTGTTACTTACACTGAATGTCATAGGTTTTCCAGTCCAGAGATTGCTGCACTGGGAGTCAAGGGAAAGGGAGCTTCTGAGCCCTATACACCCATGGGGGACCCATCCTGTGAAGTAGCTCTTGCACTGTTGGAAAGGAGATGTTAGGAAAAGACCCATGGCTATACCAGCCACTGAAATGTAGGCAAGTATGTCCAGTATCTTTTACTGTGCTAACCTGCTTGCAAGGCCAATGTGGACTTCTGATCCAAAGTTAGAGCCCAGCACTGATCTTTCAGGTTGTCCAAAAAGATGGATTTCAGGTTATCACAAAAACAAGATCACGCTTTGGTTTTACACTGGTCCTACCTCTTTCTGGCTGTCCCAAGCCCTGTGTATGTATAGCATATGAACAGTATTCTCTCCGTCTTTCCTTAAAAGTCGCTTACCTGACTTGTTATGCCAGTATTTCTGTTCCACAAATTTATTTGAAACCAAACCATAGGTCTTGACCCAAAGAATTTCCTGAAATTCTTAGGAGATCTCTGCCATTTCAAGCATCTCCGTCCCCCTCAGTTGAAGAGGTCCAGGTGAGTCAAACAACACAATACCTAGCAAAAAAAGTAGGAGTTCAACATTCAGAGTATATCAGTCAAGAAATATTTCTCTGTGTATTTCCTAGCATTATTTTAAATCCCTGACTATTCCCCAAGGCAGGTGGGTGTCTGGCTGCAGGACAAGCAGTACAATCTGTTTAGGTAATTTAAAATACATGCTGCCGTGGTGTAAGAGAAGTAATTCATGATGTGCAGGTCCTCAGCCGAGCTGACACTTTTAGAAGGCTTTTTTAATTATTACCTGGCTTATCGGACCTAGCAGTATGTAGAAAAAGAATTTAACTGAATAGGCTGCTAGTAAATTTTAGCTTCCTCCAGTATCAGCATATGAATGGACAGCTTTTGAAAAAATTAGGCATACGACACATCTGAAACTTAACTGTTTCCTTTTCTAATGGCTTTGCCCTAGCTGAACACTTTTTAAACCTTGGCGAGCTTTTTCCTTTTTGTTAGTAACGCTGACCTTTGATAAAGAAGTGTTCCATACCTGCATTTCTGCAGACAGCAGGAATGTGACATTTAGCATCAAGTTACCAGCTCAGATTAAAAATGAAGGACATTGTTCTTTCACAGATCACCAAAAGAATAAGAGGCTGAGCTGTACAAACATAAACCAAGAGATCAAACAAGGTTCCCTCAAACCAGGGAAAGAAGGCTGAACTTCCACAAGCAAAGGTTGAAAAAGACTTCTCATCTTGAATTAGGAAAGGGGCACAGCCAGCAAAATTCACTCTCCACCTGTGGGAACAATCTGACTCTACTAATCTCCACAACCACTGTTCTCTAATCCCACAGAAATCAGGGAGAAATTTACTAATGATCATTATGGGTAGCAAACTGGGCTTTGATCTTTGCTAGGGAAACCCTGTGATTCAATATGGATGTACTAAGACCCGCTCAGCTGCAGTCATTTCCCTTCCCAGAAAGAGAACAGTAAGGTTTTTTTCCCCATTAGCTCGTGGAAGAGGGTATTTACCTTCTAAATCCATTTTGATAGCACCGAGAAGCACCTTTGAACACGGAGGGGTGAAGGGACACAGTACACTTGGATGAAATCAAAGAAACCAGGGATGCCTTGGCTAGGCAGTGAGAGAAGCAAATCTGCATTAGCAAGTCTGTGCTGGTATTTTAACCTAGTTCAGCATCTATTGCTTTGGGTTCCAGTGCATCTGTTCTTTTGAACTGACTGCAGTTTGCTCCTAATTTGTGTATACTGCCTTAGCCTAGTTTAGCAGTATCCTCAATGTTCTACACATAGGCTAATTTTCTTCAGTAACAAGCCACCAGTTCTTTCAATAGACTGTGAAATGGTAAGATCCCCAGTGCCTCAAGCATTTCATATGTCTTTTAACATTTGTACAGGCACCTTATTCCAAGTTGACATTCCAACAGCAAAGAAACCTGGCATACTACTGCATAACTCTTCAGCTTTGGAAACCTAGCCATAGCATATTGTTTTACTGTTTATTTATCTGCTTTTACATTTTTGCAGTAATAGACTTCTGGTTCTATTCGTCACTAAGTACTAAGAAAATCCCTGCTTTAACAACCTGGGGGTTGTTAAAAAACAGCAATGCATCAGTGTGATTTGTTTTAACTGATTCATAGGTACATTTCTTATCTTGAAGCAAAATCCCCAGAAGAGTTGTTGCATTTAATCTCTTAGCATATCCTGGTTCAAGGTCAGGGCATTGTGCCAGAGGAGCTTGGCCTTGAAAATGTTGTTCTCATTAATATTAAAAATAAATTTGCATTCCTCCTGCACTTATTCTAGTGCACCTCACAGCCACCACTCCCAAACAGGACACAGCCCTTTTGCTTCTCCTTCACCCCTTAAGTCCCCTTTTTACCAGTATGTCCTTTCTGAAAGGTCCTTGCAGGCCTGGTCAAGGACTATGACAGGTTTTTCTACCAACTCCTTGCTTATCCTTCCAGAGGGGCCATTCTGGTACCTCAGCTTGAGCCTGTTGTTGTGTGTAGGCCACTTCAAACTCATCTCCACCTTCTTCCTGCCTCAGCATCACCCTGGGTTGTCCCTGTGGTGGCACTACCTGTTGAAACCCAGAGCTCTCCCCACTTAGGTACCTCTGCACATTCCACCTCACCAGAATCCCAACCCCGTATCACCCTTCTGCTGCATACCCCAGATACCCCTAGCCTAGTTTTACACTGCTTGGGAGTCGAAGATAAGGAAGCCTGGAGATGAATTCTCAGTTGTTCCCCTAGGTTGCATTGGCATCCTTAGGCTGGAAGTTAAAAATTCTTGATAGGAGGTGTAATGAAATTTGAGAATAGAATAAACAGTATGGCCTTCTAGCAGTGTACGAATCTTCTTTACTTCTTTAACACAGCAACAACATGATTAGTAATTACTCTAAAATTTTTTAATGTCAATTCTGTGTTCCTCAGAATGTTACCAGAAGCTCCTGTGAAATTATTTGCCTCTGTCATTCCATGCAATGTGTTTTTTCTTCTAATTCTGAAGCGCTGTATCTTGCAACAATAGCCAAGGGAAATTTAACTTTGATGTACTAACACAGAGCTAAACTAAGCCTGTGTGTCCTTTGCCCTTTTTGTTAGATACCACTCTGGACTGTTCTGCAGAGAGTAGCAGGTTTTTTATAAAGACAATACTGTGTTTTTTCTAGGAGCTATTAAAAAGCAGAACTTCTGAAGATAGCTTCCTGTGTATAGAAGGCTTACTTCTTTTTTGCTATGAACATTAAAATCCTACAACTTCCTTTTGTAGCATACATTTTTACTTTTTTTTTAAATGTGCAAGAAAAGAGATTAAGTTTTCATGGGCTGTAACCTCTTGCCTAATGTATTTTTCATCAATACATTATTTTTCCTGTTTTGTTTGAAAAAGTCATTGAACACTTGATAACGATGAACAGTTTCTCAGCAGACAAGACATATGGCATGACTTTAGAAACAAATCCATATTCATTTGTCCAAACAGCATGAAATTAACATGTCTATTCTTTTTTTTTTCTGGCTAGACACTTTGGTAGTCATTCATATCCCCTTCTTGCTCTGTTACATTTAACTTCTAGAACCTACTGCATAGCACATGAAGTAACTAAACAGATGTGTGCCAACGACGAGCAGAATGAAACTGAATTATCTGTGTATCATTCAGACCTTCCTGGTGTGTCATAGAGTGTCTATCTTTGTTTCCAGTGCAAACATTTTGTGCAGTCCTGCACCAAATCAGTAAACATTTGTATCTTTTCCTGAAATCTGAATGTGAGACCTTATCAAGTCTTTCCATGATTTCAGTGGTTTCCAACTATTTTTGGCCATGAGCAAGTTACACAGATGTTTTGGGATTACTAAACCTGAAATCCCTAATGAGAGATTGGAATTTTAATGTGTACTGAGTTACCGCAGTTTCTTGTGGAGTCACTGAAATAAGCAATAGTAAAGCAAAATTTCAATTTGAGATCAGTAATCTAAAATTGAAATCAAATTTCACACAGGTAAGTAAACCACAAACAAAGACTTTTACATTTTTGCAGTAATAGACTTCTGGTTCTATTCATCACTAAGTAGTAAGAAAATTCCTCCTTTAACAACCCCCAAATCCAGTTTCTGAGAAACTTCTTTCCAGTTAGGGGAATTTGAGAATTCATTTGTTGCTACTAATAATTCAAATATGTATTTGTGATGGTCTAGCTTTTTATTGAAAATTGTGTGGTTATCTCCATTTCAAAATCAGCAAAGTTCAGTTTATGTATGCTTGCTATGTCATTTGCAGTTTCACTAACATCGGTATCTACACACAGAATGAAGAAATAAAGGTAGCCAATAAATAATACAAACCTCCAGTTATGAAAAATCAACATGGGCTGTTGATGTGCTAAAGATATATTTTGTCTTTGGGATGTAAAGCATGACGGTTTGGTCTAAACTGTATTTCTTGAGCCAATATTCTGCTAAAGATTTCTCTCTCCCTGCTGCTCAAGACTGACATCATTCTAATTTTATAAAGTTGTTGGTGACTTACTCAGCCATGGAGTTCTCATAGTGCTTATCCTTCCCCTCACATATTTCTGATTGAAGATTTCTGAATCTATGCATATTTTTCCCTCCAGCCAGTAATTTTCTGCATACAGTAATAAGAAACCAAATGCAATGTATGCAATGATTTTTTTCAATAGTGTCTTAAATAACTTGTGCTGCAGTGGTTTAGCATAGAAAAAGATTGCTGTACTCATGTTCTTTCCATAATGATTTGAAAGTCAATAATGTTTGAACATAATGACCACTGGCACAGAATGAACCATAGTTCAAGAACCTTGGAAAATAAACTCTGGCACAGTGTTAAGAAATTGATTTTACCATCAGTCATTCTCTGTGATGAAGGTAGACATTTCTAGTGGAGCACGTTCATCTCCTGAACAGAAATCTTGAAAGATTTTCTTCTCCCTTTGTGGCGTCTCTTTCAGTCATATGACTGTCAATAAATCTTCCATGCTGTTATCCTTGAAAACTTCTCATATAAAAAAAAAATCTGGAAATATTAATAACAACCAGTCAGTACATCAGATTGCAGACTGATTAATGAATGATTTTTATATTGCTTGTTATCAGATGGCAAATATCATTTGGCATCAGTTCAGTTCTCGTCATCATGGGGTTCCCTGGTAAATTAATGTCTTTCATGGTAGAAATAATTTTGGTTTTATTTTAAAATCATGTCAGATGAATTAGCAGCTTCAGACATAGCTTTATACTTTGAGATCTACAACTGTTTTTCTTTATAGCCCGTATATTCCATATACATGAGTCTGAAGGATGATTTGTTGCAGCTTTCAGTTTGTTGGCAGTTTTCTCAAAGATCACTTCTTTGAGAACTGATAGCTGAAATACCGTTTAATATTTTCTTAAATTATTTCTTAAACATTTTCTTAAATTTCTTAAATTATGTTTCAGACTGTCTTAAATTATGTAGCAGATGAATTATGTGCTATACTGAATTCACAGTCTCTACTGCATGTTTTATCTGTGGATGTATCTATGTGGCAAATCATGCAAGCACTTGTCTTTCAAACTCAAAGACAGTATATTTTTCTTGTTATTTGTATTAATCTAAAAAGGTTTGCTTTTTCTTTCATTGTAATGTATAACATGAATGTAATGTATAAGAAAGTTGCTCCACTTTCAGTCCCAGTTTACATATGTATAGTGCAGTACTAACTCTATTAAAGAGTTTTACTGACAGATGCACTGAGAAAGGATGCACAGTATAACTGTCATCCATCCTAGAGTTGTGTGTCTTGGACACCCGTGAAACTGCAGAGACGTAGGGTGTTTGTTAAAAAACAGTGCATGTACAAACACTGCCAAGTGCAATTTAAAGTCTCTCCTGTCACTTACACGTGGTTGGTATATCCTTTGCAACAGAAATACTGCATTCAACCGCCACTGCACTGATGATAGATCAGCTGTGGATTCTGATACTTGCTGTGTCTCACTTACCTCTGCTCTTCACGTCAAGCTACATAGCGGCAAAGTATTCCACATCATAGATATGGCTATGCTCAAGGCTTACCATTTACTGGGATTGTAGCAAGGATTTCACACAAGTATTTAGTATTTAAAAAAAATTAAGGTCTTCATAAGCCACATATTGAATGCAAGTAATCAGTTGGCAGTGTTTTCTGCTTTAAAGTGACATGCAGAGACAACTTCTCCCAACTTTGGTTACTGCTAGCATAAGCTACTCATTTCTATGCCAGAAGGCTTTATTAAAACAGATTTTTCATCTAGAAGTGGGTTACCCCATACTGCAAATGGTTGCTGATCATTTTGTCAGCAAGTCATCAGCAGGTGGTATAAAAAAGCACAGATTATTGTGGTTCATGCATGGAGCATAATAGCTAATATTTTTGACAGAGTAGCAGACTTTGAGAACTTTGGCTTCCAAAGATGTGGTGAGGCCATGTGTTGCTCATTATCTGCAGTCTCAAAACACATGACTTGTAAGTATAAATGATCACATTATATGAAGCGGCAGATTTAGGTGATGGCAGAATATTCTGAAGATCAAAGTATTTTCCTATGAGATGATTAAAATGTTAATTCTTCCTGATAAAGTGGGTATTAACTGAGTGACTGCCCACCAGGTTTTTTTTGAGAAACACAAGCAAATAGAGCATGAGCATTAGTCCACTTGGACATAAACTAATGCATCTTAAAACCTCACCAGTCTTAGAGAGGTTTTCCTACAGTGAGTTTGAGGTGGGAGGATAAGCCAGAGAACCTCATTTCTCTATTTCCATATTCTTCTTCTGTACTCCTATATCCCCCCCCTTTTTTTTAATGAAGACTTTGATTTTTACTGAAATTATTTCAAAGGTCCATTTTATCAAGCAGCTTCACAAACCTGTTAACCTGGCATATCTGAGGAGGGTGTAAACTATGACATTGTGGTGGGATTAAAATTCTATAAACAGAAGACAACAAGAATCTCAAACTATTCTTGCTGGTGGAGAAATATTAGTGTACAGACATCCTCAAAGAGAAGGGAGAAGAAGACAAAAGTAGCAGAATGGTCTGGATGAAGGCCATTGATCACAAATCCACACTATTAACAACTATTAACTATTTGACCTTGACACAGAGGAATGTAGTAATGTCAGCTGCAGTTGCCCTTCTTGAATCTGGGAGTAGCAAAGGTCTAATGGATATTAGACACTTACTGAATAATTGATCTATCTGCTTTTGACTAACCCATTCCCTGGCAATGGATGTGGCAGCCCTGTTTTAAATGAGTCTGTGCCAAACTCATATGGATTTGGCTGTTCATAGTTCAGTGCTCTTTCCTTCTCTGCAACAAGTTGAAACCTAGCGAGTGGGACTCCCCTATGGCGTACAAATTAGCAACCTGTGCTCTGATTCGTTATTGCTAAGAAATCCCTAGGGTCTTGCCCTGGAGAGGTGTTTCTGTCTAATATCTCCATTAACTTGACTGCCATTTCTTTTCCCTTATAATCTGTCTTTAACTATCCCAATAATATCTCCACTATCTTGTAATCCATTGTATGGATAACAAAAGCAGCTGGTACACCATTATGCATGCTGCTCTGTGTTCCACTCCACAGGAAATGTTGAACCCAGAGACAATGCACCACAAACATTTCTACCAACTTCATAACGCCATGGATCATGCTATTTCCTCAGTAGTAATTTGCAGAACCAGTCAGTGCAAATACCACACAAAAACCTTTCTATTAGTGAACTCTGCCTGTCATGTCTTTTTGACTACTACAGTGGGAAAAAATGTAAAAGCTTGGCATATCTTCTAACATCCTTACCAAGCCTTTATCCATGATTGCGTGTGGGTATGCAATTTGCCTCTGAAGTGCACCAGAGATCTAAGCCCACCAAAGTTATCTGACCCACATTTCCCCTTACTTCCTTCAACTCCCTTGTGATGGTACAGCTTTTTCAGGCCCAAAGGGGTTCTAGCTATCCCTCAGAAAATACCCTGTAAGGAACCACAGCTAAAAATATCCCTGCTGGTAAGTAATTGCTTGACTCTTGCTTTTTTGTCCCCTTTTCTTCCTTGATGGGTGACTGGAGAGTGTGCAATTTGACCCGTGACAGCCTGGATTCCCCCGATTGATTGTCGTGATAAGTAAGACACTTCTGCATGACTCTCTCTTTTCCCTTTCCTGCCATTGGAGCTCCTTTCTCCCAAGGTCCCCTAAGGTGGAAAGGAGAAGCTCCTTTGGCCATAAATTCCTTCAGTTGGAGCCCCAGGGGTTTGTCAAATTTTCAGCCAAAGTTATGACCTAAAGTCAAGGGCCAGGAGACCAGTCAGGTTCAGGCTGAAGGGATGAGATCATCTCACAGGAACAGGAAGAAGCCAGAAACACTCAGGGCCTGTGAAGGATTTTCCTTTCTCCCTCATGCCTTGTAATGAAGGAGCATCACTGGGACCCTGCAGCAAGCAGATTGCAGATGAAGTGCACACAGAGACTGGGAAAGAGGAGGATGCTAACAGAAGGCCTTTTCACCTTAGTCTCCTGAAATAAAACAGGGATATGTAAGCCCAGGACAGCAGGATGCAATAGTGTGGGAAAGGCTGGGTAGAGTGGGAAAGGAGGGCATTGCTTCCCCAGTGACCTGGTTGTGAGGGGACTCCCAATTCATGCAGGAGGCTCCTGGAACAGCCAGGCAAATAGCAATACAGGAACGCTGTGTTGCTGTGTTGGCTAGAAACAGTGGGCAAGAGGCTCTGTGCCCCGCTGGATCTTCCGCAGGGAGACAGCTTCTACTGCAGCATCTGTCAAGTCCTGTGTTTACAGACCCTGCCATAATTGCAGCCCCCAGCAGTGGAAGGAGACTGACTCCCCACCTTCCTAGGGACTATTACTGACCCATGTGGAGGCAGTGGAGTATGGATCCAGCTGCTTTCTAGGGTACTCCAGTTCAAGAGTAGCTGAGGCCTGCTGATCATGTCCACAGAGACCCTGGGTCCCTGCTCAGGCTCCCTGTGGGAAGTGATGTCTGTGGAAAGCCAATTCCCAGCATTAATTTGGGCCCCATCCTTTTTTCCCTCTTGGCAGCTGCATTGCTGAAGGTGGAGGTGCCAGCCCCAACGTGGCTGCTTTGACAAATCCACAGTGCTGTTCTCCCAGTCCCGTAGCTCCTTGAGGATCCTTGGATGCCTCTGGGTGTAGAGTCACAGGGACACAGTTGGGGTGACCTTGGCTTACCCTTCAGCCTTGGAGGCCTTCCCCCATGGGATACCCGGCTGTCTGCATTTTGCAGCACTGTAAGTTACTGCTCTGTCCCTCAGCCTGGCAGGAGATGCTTTTTTCATCCTATTTTGCTTTTCCTTTGGCTTCAGAACAAGTCCCTGTTCAGGGGTCCAACCACCTTATTGTGCTGAACAGGCTCCCTTCCCACTCCCCCATCCAGCCTTGTAAAAAGGGGGACGTTGCCCAGCCTTGCTCACCTGCTGGAGGAGAAGGATTCCCAGCCATTACCATGCTCAGCCTGGATGGCACGCTCCACTGTTTCCTGAAGCTCTGGGGGTAAATGGGCTGATTTTCAGGTGAGTCTATGCATATAGGTTCTTCTCTTTCCTTCTGTTATCCAGATAAAAGAGTGCTGTGGCCAGGTTGTCCCATACCTCGAGAGAAGAGAGCAGCACTGGAGGGTCTGCTTCATTGTCCTTCTGCTGGCAACATGGGGTAGGAGGAAAGTCTGAAACTCACTTGGGGACAACCCAACCCCTGGCTTCTACCAGAGACAGCCAAAACCTCCCCTTGCTCACAGTTGGCACACTGTGATACAGGATTGCTAAGTTTTATAACACTAGTGGGTTTTTCATTTTATGTTAAAACCTGACTTCCAACAGCTTTTGTGTGATTGTGATTAGGAACATGGAATAATGACCATGAGACTGCTGGATGCAAGTGATATGAAAGAAGTCTGCAGCAGAAGCTGCTTTCAAAGGAAGGGGAAGATGACCAGCAGGGGCAAATGGTGGGCCATTATAAAAATAACAACAGGAGCAACAGGATACTCTCCATTAGCTATAAATAGGGTTGAACAGCAAAGGTGACTTTGCTGAAGCATTCCTTTGGGATGTTCTGAACAAATTGTAGCTAGAACAAATATCCCAAAGCTGTTTTTGCTTTCTGTTTTGCTCTTGTGAATACATGTCTTATGTTGCTCTTTGTCTCCCTAGAAGATTTATTTCATCAGAAATGTTTCATGATAGTTCATCAAACAAAATGTTTTCAAGGTCCTAGTGGTGTTTCCTAATGTCACTTGTAAGCATTTCAGGGACTAAGGCAAATCAGAAAAAGATGTGTTTCCTTAGCAGTAAAAATCAAATTAGGCTGCTTGGAGATATGTGACAGAATAAAGAAGTTGCATAGCTTTTTTCATGAATTGTTCTGTCTTTAGATTCAACTTCGTGATGTGCTCTTATGCTGAGATTGAACTTGATTTTCTGTTGTGTGGACTATGTATACGATACTCCATGTTGACTTATTTACTATTTGGCAGTTCCATGATAAGTGGTTACAGTAAATAGCCTTCCATTGCTGCCTTCATAAATGAGCAGTTTCTTATTTGAATAACACACTGAGTAGTCTATCTAGTTTTGCATCAATAGCTAGCTACTCTGTAGGGTTTTCAGTGTATTACTTTACCATAGCTACTTCAGGATTTTTTTTGTATCCAAACCAGATTTCCTCTTATTCCAGGATGTGATGCCTGACCAAAATCCAGGCCTCACTTATTTTTCTCTGGCCACTAGATGCCCTCAGCTGTAGAGTCATGATCAAATAAGCTATAGATGAGGGGGAAAAATCAACTAATGTTTCTTTTACATTTCTTTTATGTATTTGTTTTGGGAGGCTGCTGCGGATAGATAGCTTTCCTATAGCATTATTAATGCTGTGCCCACTTATCATGCCATAGAGAACAGGTTGGCAAGCTTTTGCTTAATTTTATTAATCATTCAGTAGTTCAGTTGGTTATTTAATATTAATAGTAATGTCTCTAACGGTACTAGAGACAAGTTTTGGACTGTTGCACTTGTGAAAAGGTGAAACACTTTTGCATACAACTGTATTTTCTAATTTTTAAAGTGTTTAAAGAAAAAATGTCTGCTTCCATTGTGTGTCATGCAAATTAAGAGAGGAGAAGGTTCTTTAAACAAATGAAATGGTTACTGTCAGCAACCTAAATATCTGTCTGCTGGCAGAGGAGTCAGTGGCTACAATGGGAGTAGTCTGTACCCACACAGTTTTCCATATTGCCTGTGTTTATCTGTAAATATGAGAGCAAGGAGGAGTGGAGAAAGGAAGAGTGAGTCATATGAAATACAGTTCAAGAATTTGGG
This sequence comes from Dromaius novaehollandiae, assembly GCF_036370855.1. Classification (NCBI taxonomy): domain Eukaryota; kingdom Metazoa; phylum Chordata; class Aves; order Casuariiformes; family Dromaiidae; genus Dromaius; species Dromaius novaehollandiae. The sequence goes on from NC_088099.1 coordinate 61,435,613, forward strand.
GGGTCAATACAAATGACTTTGTATCTGCATAAGGCTGTTCTTGCCATTGCCCCAAGTGATCTGCGTCTTTTGCTATTTCTGTGTTGCTTACCACTGTCATTTTGCACCTCGTAAGTCTTCCCTCAGCTGCAGAATACTTTGCATATACCTAAAGATACACCTGTGGAAAGGTGACTACATGAGTGTAAACAACTAAAAAAGCAATGCAAATATTTTGTTGTATCAATTCTGTAGGAATTTCAGAACAAGTACCAAAAAGCTAATAAAATATTTAAGCGATATTAATAAAAAATTATTATACAACTTTCACTTAGGGATCCGTGTGAATGAGCTCAGTCCTTGGTAAAAACAGAGACATCAACATTGTGTAACAACATACAAAATACAAGATGATGACAATTCTTAGGAGATTTCTCACCTTTGCTTTCAAATGTTTCATTATTACTCACATAGAATTACACCCATCATTGTGATAAATATAAATGGCACCATACCCATCAACCCATAGTACAGAAACTTTTTGAGAAGAATTTTCAAAAAATCCGGGCTTTGCACTTTGCTAGCTCTAAGAAATGGCTCATGCTCTAAGCCACCAAGTTCTAACTGGCAACAGATCTGTTGAAGTTCATTTCATGATCAGGAGGTTTGTTCAAAAAGTAAGCTAAGGGCATGTTTTTGAAGTCTTGGAAAAGGATCTTGAAGTTGGAAATCAGTTCTTCAGTGGTAGACAAAGAGCTCAGTAAGTCAACATCATCATATTCTTCAGGACAGACTTTGCAAATGGGAGAAAGTTGAATTCATTCTTCAAAATCATGACTTGATCCTTTTCAGCTTTCTACAAAACCAGAGAACATAACCAACAGGTGTTGAAATACTTCCATTTTGATCGTGTTATTGCAGTTTCAGATCACTGAGATTCTTGGTAATATTTATGAGAAATAAGTAGAGACATTTCGAACACCACCATTCCTCTCCTAGATGATCAGTGGCCAATTTAGATCCCTTTTAGGTATCTAATAAACTCTTTCCTAAGTCAGAAGTCCTCTTAAGACATTTTTTTACAGTACAGTTGTCAGTCGTCTGTGTGCAATAGCAATTTTCTGGATGCAGTATTCAACCCTGGAAAAAAAAGGAAAGAAAGCTGTGATAAGAGCATCATAGGTTACCACTTCTGATCAGAGGAATAGAGTTCACAACCGTTTTGTAAAATTTGTTAGATTTTATGGATTCACCATGAAAGGCTTCCTACCAAAAGATGTAATGCAGTGCTTGAGCTTTGTTCCAGTGGTGCCTTAATAGCCCCCCCAAAAACATATCATGGAACTTGATTTCTCTTCTAGAATGTTAGATATAATGCCAAAACCACCATATGCACCTATAGAATGATGAACTACTATATAAATCTAATGCAATTATTTACTTTGTGATTATAAATCCAGAATACTAAAGAAGAGGGAAGAATGAAGAAAATTACAGGGATCTTGGAGGACTTGTTGGTTAACATCTGTGAAACACTTTGAAAAGTGGAATGCAATTTGGAAGGCTTTATTTTTCTTGATGGGGATCTTGATGAGGAAAAATTGAACATAAGCAAGAGGACTGCAAAAAAATTGCAGAATCATGCATGATGCCCTAGTGTGTAGAGAGGAGGCTGCTAAAAATTTCCCAGAAGCTTTCTGTGCTCCTGGTGTTTAATTTTGATCTGAATTGTTGACATGAATCCCAGAGAGATCCACTCACAACAGCAATAATGGCAGGGTTAAGGTGGAAAACACTTGCTTTTTGTGGAAGCCAAACCACCTCCATTACAGATGGTGAGGAAGCTGCTGTTGTGCTCTGAGTAGGAGCCTCACCAGCCCAGCTAGGACTGTGGAAGCAGAGCTTCTGGTTGGAGCTCCTGAGATTTATACAGTAGTTCATGATGGTGATGTTGTTATAATCCTCACAAACCTGTTTTATTGCCTGGCTTCCCAGAAGGCCAGGTGCAGATAATTCTACACTGGAAGTTTCTCGGCAAGGCTTATTAGGGTGCCAAACACAGTGTCATGGCTTTTAGCAGGTAGCAAATGCAGAAGTGATGACTGCAGCGGTGGTGTAGATATAGCATTAAGCAGCAATACAGAAGACCAAATCATTACTGCCACAGACAAGAACCATAGCCTAGTGAATCCATCGGTTTTGAAACAAATGCCTTCTAAATGTCATAGCTACCCCAGCATTTGTACCTAGAGCGTGTGAGTCATGACTGAGAGCCTGCCTGGTCACTTCTCATGATTCAGTTAAAGATAACTTTGTCTTTTTTTTGGCAAAGCCTAAAAACTATGCAAACTGCATCAAGACACTTTGCATATCAGTCTGAAAATTTGCTGGAGGTTAAATGTCAAATGGTGAAAAAATACTTGCCCTAAAAGCATCTAATTTATCCATCACAATTTTAAATTGCGTGGGAGCATCATCTGGCTTTCAAAGTGAGAAAATTCTCTATTTTCTTCATTGTGAGTATCATATCATTATGTTGGTAATTTAATATTTAACAACAATAATTTTCTGATGGGTCAGGTAGTGATATTTGTGAATGGAATAACCACTGAACTCTTCCTCTTTGCTTCTTTGTTATAACAGCAATACCATTAACAGTTACATTACAAATCTTTTTGTGTCTCCTCTCTTCAAGATGTTACCCAGAGCTTCCGTTGTATCTACCCCCTTTGTTTAAAGCAGTTTAAAACAGCACATTTCTTCTTGGATTCCCTCGAGAGGATGAGGTCTTCAAAGAATAGCCATATGTGAGGTATCATTTAAATTGGTGCTTTCGTCAAGTGTAACACTAATAAACCTCTCTGTCTTTTCTCACTGTTTCTTATTCTCTAATAATTTCCATTTCATGTGCATGCTATTCATCAGCAGAGTGGATGGGAGTTTTGCCACTCAAGAGGACTCCCTTCCTCTTTGAGTTAAAGTGCTGGGATCCCAAGTCTACCAGGGTTTTGAGGTGTAGCTGCCTGGACTTTTTCTTTAGAAGCGAGCACATCAAAATACCAAAAGGACTTTGAACTTCCAAATGTTTATTTCATCAGGGCATAAAGTAGAAAACCACACTTTTTCAAATAAAACCAGAATAAAATTGAATAAAAAATAAAAGAATATATAAAAAAGGAGTCCTTAGACATGGTTCCTTTCTGCCTAATTTAGCAGTCCAGCAGTTCCTTTCTGCCTTGCATCAAATGTTACGTAGTTCTTTCTGGATCCCTAGGAAGAGTCTTAAGCCTCTAAAAGCTGTGTGTGTGTGCTGTCCTTGCTTATCTCAGCAGTCCCTCAGTCTCTGCTCTGCTGCAGACTTTTCTCTTGCTGTACTTGCACACCCCCTTCTCTTCCTGCTCGTCTGTGCACACTGGAACATCTTTCTGCAGTGCCTAGTTACTTCCTAGAGCCCTCCTTCCCTCTCCCCTTCCCCAGTTCCTGCTGGCTTCATGTGCAGCTGGCAGGACAAGGCAAACAGCAGCTCTCTCCCTGCTGCCAATACACAGCTTCTTAAAGGAATATGGCAAACTCTTCACTGCTTATCCCTCATAAACTACATAAAACTTGTCCATCCGTCCCAAGCGTCTGCCTTGAGCCCACCTTTGCCTGCACTCAGTATTTGCCTTCGGGCCTTTACATGCTGCTGTTTGACACAATACCTGGGTAATGCCAACTATGTCTGCCATTCAGCAGCTGATAAGACTGCCTCCCACATGTGCGCCTTCATGAGTTGAAGAGCGACAACCACAGCAAGTACCTGTTGGTTCCTTCACCTTCTGGCTGTTCCTTCATCTCTGTACTTGTAGCAGCAGTCCTTGGATTGCTGGAGTATCGGATGAATGAGACTCATAGCTTGGCTTTTGTGCTGCAATTGAAGTTGGCGCCTTCCTCTGATCACACCCAAATGTCAGCCTGGGAGGACCTGGCTGCTAGTCGTGGTGTCTAACACAATTAAGCACTGATTTTCCACCCACTGTCAGGTTGCATTGATCACTTGGTGACAGGAGCACTAAAAATGATCTGTATAGCTGTATAGAACTATAGCTGCACTGGGATAGCTGCCTGCATGATCTTTGACTTACTTGTGTTGCTTAGTATCTTGTGCTTATTGCTGTGGCCTGTGGGTGGAGAAGAGGCATTTGGTGGTCTTGGTGTTCTTGATCAGCGTGTATTGCTTGTATGGCTATGCTTTTTGGAGAACGATGAGCCTCCTGCAGCTGAGGACCTGCAGCTTCACCTCTTTTCTGTCTAGCCCTGTTAGCCTGTGAGTATAAATGTCCATCATGCTGATGCATGGGTGCATGGCTACTCCGATTTTTGGGCACTCAGTCTCTATGCAGAGTCAGGATTCACTAGTGCAAGGACTTCGGGCTTTGTGATTGCCTCTGCCAGTGGTGAGCGTGGCCTGGAGAAGATGAGTGGCACTGTGGTCTGAAGAACTTGTCTTCTTAAATGTGGCAAGGCAAATGACGTATTTTGTGAAGGAGACAAGAGAAAATATCTTCTGCTTGTGCTCAGAGAAGGATTTGCCTCTGCCTCAGCACAGACATCTCATTAGCATGGATGGCTGCTTTGTTTTTTCCTTTAATTTTCCTGTACCAATGCATGCATTTCTATCAGTAGATCTAACCAGAGCTGATTCAGTTTTTAGTAGCTGCCCATTCCTGACTGATGTTTCATTCTTTTACTTCAATCAGTTGACACTCATCAGAGAGTAAAATTTCTATTTGATATATCTATGTCAAATATATCTATCTATAGATATATACCTAAAGATAAGTAACAGCTTAGCATGGACAGCTTCAAAATGAAGGAATCAGAAACCTTTCCTGTCTCTGCTGTTGTCATCTGACTTCACAAAGACCTGTGGACCTATTCTTTTCTTTGTAGGGAAAGAATTTGAGACTCTTGCATTGAAATCTTTAAGAAATATTTACGTATTTTAGCTGAAAACTGACAGTGTGCATGCAGGAGTTTTTTCTCCTTTTAATAATCACTTAACATTTCCCAAAATGTTAAAAATTACACCACAGTTAAGCTATTTCTTTGCCAAATGCGGTCACTTAAACTTTTCACATCGCCCCTAAAACTATCTGAAGAAATTATTACAGTAATTTCTTTTCGAAAGGGAAAATACTATAACCTTCAAAAAAACATTTCTTGGAAGTGATTTGTTTGTTTAAATTTCTAGTTTACCAGAAAAATTAAGTTTACACAGACTCTTGAAATGACCTATGTCACATACAGTGATAGGTGCAAAAAAAGAAACCATATAATAGAAAGGATTAGATTTTTTTTTCTTATAAATCACAAAGCAAGTATAATTATTGACTAAGAAGACACACACATTAAAATTGCTGTGACATTATAGCAACCTGAATTTACTGCTAAAATGCCAAGCTGTCCTCTGAAAAAAGCTGTAGATACAAGATCAACTTCAGAAAGCAGTCAAAGGTTACAATTTTTTACAAGAACCATGTGAATTACAAGCTTTGCAAGATCGTCTTGTGAAAGTTCATGGGAATTCCTCTGTTTGATGTTTTACCTATATTACAGAATCATGATCTACCTGACAGATATTTGTACTGCAAATCTGTTTACCATAAAATTTGATACTTTAGTTTTGCTTTGATATCTGTGTTACAGAATCTTGATTCAAAAGTGTGTGAAATCGAATCAAAATAAGACAGGACTATTCTCCATAAGCTTCTATCGATTTAAGAAAGCAAGCCGAGAAATTATTATCAGTAAGGACATGTTCATAATGATCAAAATAAGCAGCTAAAATTTAGATTGATCTAGGGGACATTTGACAGGCGATTCAGCATGGCTGACCTATCCACTTATGTCCCTGTTGTAATTAATAGCAAGGTATTTAGTATTTGGTCTCAGATAGCTATTCTCTCATTTGTTCTTTCCTCTGCTGGAAAAAGTAAATAGCACATATTTTAGGATAGCAGTGCTTTTTAGGTACTCCACAATCAAAAATGATTCTTGGTCTCTTCCCTCAAAGAGAAATGCTCACTCTGTTATGATTGGTTTACTGGCCAGGAATTACAATAGGCTTCAAACCCTACTGCCATTTAATTGCACAGCCAGCAGGCCTACCTCTCCTGTCAGTCTTGGCAGCTGGAGCTTTGATGTCGTCTGAACTTCCCACTGTTCTGCAGCCTATGTGCTAGCTGTGGCTCTCAACAGCTGGCAGGGTAGACAGCATCAGGAAATTGCATAGCCAGCTCACAGGAGGATGCTGTACCCAACTGTCCCATCATGAAGACATTGGAAGTAGGTTGTTACCTTAAGGGAAGATAGCAGGGAAGTTCCTTGTGTTGTTTTAAAGGTTTTGTAGCATGGCATTACTCCCTACGATTTTTTTCTGTTAAAGCTGACCACTCAGAGCTCAGGCAGTCTCCAGGTTTACATCACCGAGTGATGAGAAGAGAAAGATTTTTTCTCAGGCAAGCACACGTTCTGTGAACCTTGGACAAAGGTGCCCTGCAAGCAGGAGTGACTTGTAATAATACATAGTATGATGTGAAATCTCTGTTCAATAGGGATCCCTTCTATGTAAGCCACCCCCTTAATTCCTGTGTGGAAGCATTTAAAGAAACTTACACACTTGTTTTGGGCCTTCCTTTTTTTTTTTTTTTTTTTTCTTTTTGTTACTATCTTTAACCTTACCCTGAGCCAAAATGGCTACTTCTAGATCCTACCTCTTCTTGTACTTCTACAGACTGCAGTGGCCCTCAGGTCTGCACAGGGGCTTTTTACCGGAAATGGTTCCTTTTGCTTCGCTGTAAAACCTCCCTCAGCCTGATATGGGTATATGTGACTCCAACAGCTCTGCTTGTCTCTGGGAGCGCTGAGCAGAGTTTGCTGGCTTTGGCTACCTAGTGGCTATCTAAAGAAGTTATTGAATGATCCCAAACTGCAAGTGTGTGAGGGCAGTCTGACAAAACAGCTAACAGACTTTTTTCTAGTTAGCTAATGGTTTACATTTGCCTCATGATTAATAACAGGAAAAGAGAACTAAAAACACTTTCAATAGATTCTATTTTTAAAGGTCAGGGATATATTAAAAAAAACTAACAAATGCAAACTTGGGAAGACAACACTGTCTCTGAGACATTCAAAATAAGAGCATCTCATAACCTAGTCTGTAAGAAGATGAATAACCAGTATCTGATATGATAGCCCCATGTTCCAGACGTTTTGACTACCACTGTTTGGGCCTCAACTCTTGGGTTAGGAGCCATCTTTCTCTATTCATTTCAGTAGGCCTACTCATAACATCCAGCTTATCACAGCTAAAGATCTGTAGCAATCCCGTGACTATCAGTGGTAAGTCAATGACCAGTGTTTGTGCTGCACCTCCTTTGGTCACAGTCCTAAGAATTATGGCAATTTCTGGCTGAATGAATCCCTTTGGTCTAAGGTGAATAGCTTGTCTTTTGAGAGACAGTCTCAGTCATAACTAAATGTTTATAGCCTATAATCTTTTGGAATTTTTTTGGCCCATGATTTACTTCCTGTCAGATAGCAGCTTTGGGAAAGAGTTGCTTTCCAGAAAGAAAAAAAGATGCCAGGAAAATTCCTGGTGCCCAGGGAAATGCCATTTTCCAGAATTGTAAGAACTAGTTTCCTCAAGGTTGAGAGTTGGATATTCAATATTTCCTTCTTGGGAAACCCTTTAGAAGGGTTATGAAGGAAGATCAGAAGTTCTGTGAGGAAGAATTACATTAGTCAGCTATAGACGAAATCTCTACTTTAGTTCAGGGATATAAGTACTTTTAAAGAATATAAAATTATAGCTCAACATCTACAGGTACAACTCTTCTGTTACAGATAATTGAGACTTCTCTTCCTAGTCCTCTCTTTTACCCATTGAATAAAGCTGAACAACAAAACATGCAATATTGTAGATCAAAAATCCCTTCAATTTATAGCGAATAAGAACCAGACTCCTTGAACTGTGAAAAATAAATTTACTTTTGTAACTAGCACTCTATTTTTTTCAAGATGCTTTTGTTTTCTTTTGTTTTAAGGCCTCAGCTAATATATTTTTGCTGCTATTTATATTTCCAAGGAAAGGCTTACAGTTGCAGCTCGTTGTATGTTATATGCTTGAAAGCTGTGCTAGTCCTGTCATGCTTCTAGCTTCTGTAGGAGTAAAAGCACTAAGAGATGTTTTCTTTCAGTCTTCTACTTTCAGACCAACTTGAGGTATAAGTTGCTGTGAAATCTCAAGTTCTTAAATAATTAAATTAGCTATTTACATCTGTTTTCCTCATATGTGTACAGTTTGCCAAACTAAGAGTCACACCCTCGCCATAAGAATATACTCCCTGCAATCCAGAGTTGCCATTACAGTCCATGTGGGCATTCCCAGGCTCCCTGGGTTAGGTATCAGCAGTGCCATAGCTGTTGAGGCACAGAAGTCAGGTACCAGTGTGAAGGTCTTCTCTAGGCTTCTGCAGTTTGTGCTGACCTAGCTACACTCCTGTGCAGCAAAGCTAGTGGAAGTACAAGCAAGTTTGAATTTACCTCCAAAAGCCTATGTAACCACACACTACATTTACGTGAATATTGTCCAGGTGATTTCCATTTCTCCCTGCTCAGAGCCTCCTGTCAGTGCAGTACAGTGAGAGAATAGTTCTCTCCATAATTCTACCATATTCAGCCTTAGTTTGCCTTTTTGTGAATCCAGACCCTGAAACCATTTTCATGCTTAGAAATTTTCCTACATGAAAACATATTACTCTAACATCTAGTTCAGTGGGTGCCAGCTCCTACCAGTGTGTGGTTAATCTTCTCAGATTGTGGTAGGTGAGCAAGGAAACAAGAATTCAGAAGGCAATGTCTTAAATGCAGTCACATGTATGCTTGCAAGTAGTAGGGGCTTACACTCTGCAAAACAAGAAGTGGTCCTGGGATGCATCCCCTGCCGTCTTTCTTTTTGCCTTCTCATCCTCTGGCTGTGGTTAAGCACAACACTTTGCTCACAGTGCTGTCTGCTTCCTCCTGCCAGGGAGCTCCAGCCTCATCCAGGCTTCTTTGGGAAAAGTTCTTTGTTGTAGCAGGTGGGCCAGGAACAGAGATAGAGTCAATGATCTGTTGTAGTATTGTCATTAAAAACCTCCAGACCATTCCATGCCCTTTCTGAACAGGATCCTCTGTGGACTTGACTGATATTTTGAGGGCTCAGTGGCTTTTAAATCCCAGAACACCCACTGAGTTCAAACCATATGAGCATCCCTGGCAGGAACATCTTTCCCAAATGTGGGCCACAGTGCAGTATAAGCACAGAGTAGGCGAGAGAGAAGTATGTAGGGCTGCCTAAGTATGATGGCTGTAGCAAAATAGTTGATCTTCTGTTTATAGATATTGTGAAGTTTATCGCTTTATTCTTTATCGTTTGGAAATGTACAGTATTAGTTTACATACTACCAATACAAATCTGCAGCGGAGTAAAGTAGCGTATAAAATTTAGTACTGGGTCTAGAAAATGCAGCTTTGTACTTTACTTCGTACCATAACAAGGTAAGGAAGCTGATTATTTGTGATCGTCCTATTGAAATTAATCATAATCATGAAATTAATCATATCTATTAACCTTTATAATGTGAATCTCACTTTTGGGTATTTTTGTCTTTCACATTTCTGGCTTTCATTCTTCTACTTTGTCCTTCTGAATTACTTGAAAGGACACAAATATTTTAGAGAAATAATTTATGCTCTACTTTTACCATCTTGTTTGTCTCTTAACAGTTACAAGGGTTGAATATATATAACTTTAAAACAGCATATTTATAGCTCATGCAAACAACAAGAATACACTTGTCAATAGATTTTTGGAATTAATTCACATGTAAAATTACAAAGAAATAATTCTGTCCAATTTGATACCATATAACTCAGCCTCCCATCCTCCAGAAGAAGCATTTGAGGAAGTGTATATGCTTTAAGTTGCAAAAATATCTATACAGCATGTAGCAGAAGTAATTATATTCAACACGTTATTGTAAAAATGCAGTAAACTTAAAATTCTGTTATATTCGCTGTATTCGAAAGCGTTGGCAAGCTTTCTTTGAACTGAATTTGTCAACCAGTTTGGAATAATCAAGATTTTTTGCAGAGCCGTTTTCAACGGATAAATAGTTAAACCAGTTAAATGAAAATATGACATGATAGAATAAAAATAAGCTGAAGCTGGTGGAGTAAATTCTGATGCTTCAGTTGTAACAGCATCTATTAGAATGACTTGAAGAATTAGTTAGATAATTTAAGGAGAGGAAAAATGAGCGGATATAAAGATAAGTGATCTTTTCCTTTAGGAAAAAAAAAACATTTTTAGATCATCTGTAACAGGAGGGCTAAGTAACACATAGTTCCATAATGTAGCTTTTTTTAAGGTATGACAAACAACTAAACAGATTTTTAAACTTAGCGATTAAACTATTTCAAAGTCAAAAACCACTGTGAAAAGATTGGGTATGCACAGAAAGGAAATGTTTGCCATAGTATTTACATACTTGCAGCTATACATGGGTGGAATTTGGAGCAACATAATGAATATTGAGAGAGACCACAAGTCCTTTGGGAGGAGTTTTGAAAAAGAATTATTGTAAGATGATATTTGCATCTGCAGGCCCAAGAATGTAAGGAACTGCACTAAGAAAACAAAGGCTGATGTGACACTTCATTATCTGCATGGCAGAAGAAAATTACAAGGATAGGCAAAGGCAAGCTATTTTGAGAGCTGCGCATGTTTTTATTCCTGCTCCTCATGAATCACTCAGCAAGACTAAACCAACTGCTTAGGTAAGAAGTATTGCTTTTTGAATCTGCTTTAGTATCCATTATGTGCCATTTCTAACCTTGACATCAGGGGCTTAAGTGCAAATTTGAATGATGTTTTTTAATAATAGCAATTAACTCTGTTTGACTGGACTTTTATTCCTTGCCTAAGCTGATAGGGGTCTGGATGTTCCTACAGGAATATTTAATAACATTCACCGTGTGCTAGTTCAGGGCCACATGACAACCTGAAACTGAGAGAATTCAAGCTGAATCCTTGGGCTGTGAAGATGAATACAACCCCAAAGGCCTGATGTTCTGTCCTTTTGCAAGGTTCACAGGCTTGGACTAACAAAAGGCTACAAAAAGCACACCTGGTTTTAGTTTATCATCCACTGCTTTGCTAACCTATTTCCTAACACACTCAAAAGCCATGGTATCACTATGAATGGTCATTAATTCTTTCAGTTTTGTTCTTTGGATCCTTCTGCTTTCAGGAGAGCATGGGGCTTATTGATATGGTCTGCAGTCGTGTTTGTGATAAACCATGCATTGAACAGCTTAGTGCATACTTTGTCATCAGAGTCTGTGTGGAATGGACTTCTGGAGAGAGGTGGGAGGATTCTGAATTATAGCAAATCTGGATGATCAATAGCAACAGTTGCAACAACCCCTCTTGTCTTTTTATTTGCACTTAGCAAATCCCTATTTACTGGGCAACATGAACAAGGTCAAGGTGCCGCTTTTTTCCCAGGCTGTTTCCTTGGTTAATTTGATGGAGACCAGCAGTGTTAGTACTTCTGCTAACAGATCCCAAAACACTGTTGGTAATTATTATAATGTCTCTCCCAGAAGTCTTTACTATTCCAACTCTGAAAATGGGCTAAATTCAGCAATGAGCTGTTGTAGGTCTTTCATTTCTCTTCAGGAATATAATGCCTTTATAGTGAATCACCAGCTGGTAAGTAAACAAAGGCAAGAGCAAAGGATAATGTATTTCTTTGTTTTGAGTGAAACTGATATATATGGTGGTACGATAATGCTAAATTCCGTTTTGGTGACTGTGCACTTTGACATTCACAGGCCAAAGATGAATTCAGTTTATTTCTGTAATATAAAATCACCACTAGATGGTACTTTTTAACAAAATACAGTTGACTTGTGACTTCACTGATCCATGGGGAAAGACACTAAAAGGACTGTGCTTTTTTATAGACACCAAAAGGATTGCACTTACTCTTTTTTCTTAAGTCATCTTTTTATCAATCTTGAGTCTCGTGAGAATGGAGGAAAGGATATTTTATCCAACACATGCAAAAGCTATGCCTGGTGTGTTTTAAATCTCTAATGCTTTGAATGCAAATATACAGGTTTTTCTTGTTTCTTTAATGGTGTGAAATCTGTTTTAGATGCCCTGCTTTTCCTTTCGTGTTCCTGAAGGGGCACTCACAGCATGGTGTTCTGAAACGATCTTCCAGTGGGTCTCCTATCGCTGACCTTGGGTCAGGCTATAAATTCACTTAGTGTCACAACTCTGAATACCGTTGCACTATGCGATATAGTCAGGTTTGCTCTGGTTGGGATGTGAGGCTGCTACTCCGTGCCAGGAATGGGCTAGCAAGCTTCAGCTCAGACAGGAGGCTTCGCTCTTTCATTAGCCAGTGAAACTTCCTGGGGGTGTTGTATCTATTTAAAGGATGGCAAAGCAATTTCTTTCATGTGTTCTTCACTGCAGCCCTATTTAGGAGTTCTGGAGGCCTCAGCTGGCACTTCCATGTGCTCTATAAGAAAGGCCTTTCTCAGCACTGCTCTGCTTGCAAGCTGACAGTGTTTCTGAGCTAGATGCAGTATTCTATTGTTTTTCTTAAAAACATACTGACTGCATGTATGTTGTGCAATAATTAAACACTTTTATTCTCATGATTTTTCAACACTTACTTTTCTCCTGTACAAGGCAAGAGGCCTTGACACTTACTTCTGTTTTATTTGTAAGCCTCAATGTCTAATCACTTGTAGGAGGCACTTAATAAATCTGGAACTATATTCTGTAGAAGAAGCTTTCTATGATTCATAGCATAAGTTCCTTACAAGAGCAGTACGTTATTCTTACATGTAAACTTTGTATTAAGTTTACAGATACTCAGATAGGGGAACCTGTTAAGTAAGCATGCAATAGCTGTGCTGAAATAAATTATTTTGTAGTGTACATTATTTAGCACTTTCATCTGTGGTTCACAGTGCTTTACAAAAATCAAAGCATTTTCTTTATTTCCATTGGGCAAAAGTACAGAAAAGTTAGGGATCTGTATTCTTAAAACTGAGATTTTCCAACTTGACTTGATTTTGGCATGACATGCTAAAGTGATAATTCCTACTTGAAAAGTGTGGAAGGTGGTTATCTCTAGGTAGGACTTCCACCAGAGTTATTTCTGATACCAGGAGGCCTTTTGAGGAAAAAGTTGCTTCTTAGGACTGAAAGAAAGAGAATGAGTCATCTGCAAATAATGCTGTCTGAAGATAATGCACTCCTCAAGCTGTTTACACTATTATATTTTATTCTCAGGAGACAAATTTTACTGAAAAAAATATGAATGTTTATATCATTGCATCTTTGATTAATCAACTCCAGTTATCTCTCCAGTCAAAGAACGTCCTGTTCTGTGCTCTTGCGTTTTCAGATATTTCTCTTTTTTAACGATGGCTCCTTCACCTTTTGTTTCTTCCTTTCCTGTGCTTTGTTCTCCTTTGCTATTCTGCTACATGTTTTGTTCATGTGCATTCAAAATTTTGATCCTTTGCAGCATAGTTTTTCCTATAATTTTTGAACAACTGAGAATAGCTTCTAAGGGACATTAAACTATCATCCCACTGATCTAAATTTGCCTTTCTGTTCCACTGAAATGGTGGAAGTACCTTAGTAGAAGAACAGTTTAAACATGCTAGACTTCTAAAAAAGTCTTCTAAAGAAGAGCTGCAGCTTCCCACAGTTCTATCTCACCCCTCCAAAATTGCTAAGAAATTGTTTTACTAAACCTTCACAATATAGGCTCTGTTCTAGAGCTTCTGGATCTCACATGCGAATGCCATCTTGTACCAAGTTCTCTGAATACTGATGCTTTAATGTCCTCTGAACATGGCGAAAGTATTTTTCTTTTCTATTTTCTATTTTTTATTTTTAATTCTATTCTATGTTCCTTCTTCTATAATGGAATTTTGTGAAAGATGGAGGAAAGCAGTCATTTGAACTTAATTGTGTGTTGACATATAACATTAGGAAAAAAAAGAGCTCATCTTATCTATATTAATATCTCTTTTAAAACATGGATATTTTGAACAGAACATTACATTCAGAAAATAGACATTCCGTGTAATTCCTCCCAGCACCTGGCATGTCTACTGCAGTCTAAACAGTTCATCATCTTTTAGTACTTTAAGTAGTGTGGCTTCTATTGCTTTTTTTTAACTCATGTACGAGCAGAGACTTAGAAAGCACATTTTTATAGCTGTGGCAGGACAATAGTTTACACAGTTTAGAAAACATCCATGGCCACCCAAGGCTAACCAACAAATGTCATTAATCTTACAGCATCTTGTTGGGCTTCCTGCACTCAAAAACAATCACTGTGTTGTAGTGTATTCCAGCGTCAACTAATTTACCTCACAGCAGGGTTACAAAAAATTTCAGGAGCAATTGCAGAGAGAGAAAGCCTACTGTACTTTCAAGTACAGCTCTCTTGTTATGCATTTGTATGGAATTAAGTTTCACCTGAATGAATAAAATAGATATAAATCATAACCCTTCTCTGTATTTATGCTTTTGTATGTTGAAGACCATGACTTAAAGAATATTTACTTTAATGAAAGAGCAGGAAATTATACATAAGTCTTCACTCTGCTTTGTGCTACAAAAACAAATAGAATTTGTTGCAATCTTTAAATGGTATTCATTTGTGTTTTCAAATAATGTGAACCATATTTTTCATTATTATTTTCTTTTCATGTCACTGGAACTGCCTTTTAAAAACTAAGACATTTATGAAATTACTTTTGTTTATATGATATGTTGGATTTTTATGAAAAAGACTGGTGGAACATAACAACATCATATAATAAGCTATCAATATTGTTGTATTACATTTTTAGAATACATATTTATTAAAAGATTGATTCCACAGCACACACTATTTATTATTCATTGCCTGTGGAAAAAAATTGTTCCTAAATATGAACACGATTAAGAAATTGCCCTCAACTTGAAAAAATAATAACATAGAGAATATAATCTGCACTTTAAAGAAAACCTAAAAAAGGTTGGATAAAAGTGTAATACAGCAAAATTTAAATGATAGCTCTAGATCAATAGGTGCCTACTTAATATTATTTCAAGAGTACAATAAAAAGAATATGCAAGTTAATGAGGGACATGATGTTCTGTATTTTTAAAACTAGTTGTTTGCAATGGTTTGTTCATTTAGCTTTTTGCTGTTTATACATCTACACAAGATATTGATCTTTTTTGGTTTAATTATATTCTTCAGCACTGCATTAAAATAGATACAAATCTATAAAAAAGTTAATCTTTGCAATGTAAGTGACTTATCAAACATATACTTTGCTTCTAGTATGAATACTCAAGAATTACATTTGCATTATTTGAACAAAAATATTTTTTGCTTAAATCCTACTTAAGGGAACATCTTTCAATGTATTGATCAACATTGAACTAGTTACTAAAATATATAGCCTTAGTTATAACAGCTAATAAAACGGATGATTTATTCAATAATATATACTCAAAAATTTTTTTATGTTGAAAATAACGTAATCAGAATTAAAAAGTGGGAAGTAGTTAATTCACATTAAATTACCTCTAAAAAGCCAGTGAATTAAACATTAGGGATTAATCTTAAAGGTATAGTAGGAAATGTCAAATCTCTTCAGTATTTTCCCTGGCAGAGGGAAGGAAAAACAGAGGGCAAAAGGGAAGAGGACTGACCAAAGCACCAGAAGCTGCTTTGGCTGGCCAGCCAGAAAGCTTGCCATTGACTAGGGCTTAATCTTAGAAAGTTATTTTTCTGAGCATAGCAGGTGTCTAATCTTTTCCTGGGTTTGATTTGGTTTGGGCTTCTGTTGCAAACCCTGCTGTTTTGAACTAATTTTTCGCCACGAGTATATTTATTCTGTTGAAATTTATGGTGCCTGTTATTAAAGGAATCTCTGATTGATGGATATGTTTAGGCTTCCAAGCCGATGTGTATGACAGTTCAGCTGCAAAAAGTGGAAAATCCTGCTTCAGTTTGGCATGAAGGTGTTCCTTGATTGAACATGCAGGTGGACTAAGATACTGGTTTGCAGATTAGAGTTATCAAAGCGCATGAAAGAGATTGTGAGTTAAATCTAAAAGAATGAAAGATAGAGGGTTTTGAAAGACATCCTGTTTTGGGTGAACCTATGCCAGCTGAAGAAGTTATGGCCTTAGACTGGGTTAGCTTAAACAGCTGGAATAGTAAGTGTGTGCTATCTCAGTTCCTTCTGGGTGTATCTGTGTTAATGTTTTAGTTCGGATCTAAAGTACATGCATTCTTTTTAAGTGAGTCTCCTGACTGTGCTCCCTTACTGCTTCCTATCGCAGAGAATTCTCAAAGTATGTGAGTTGGGTTGCATCGGGATGAAACAAAACTGGAAGACATGCCCCAGCAATGTACCTCATGAGCTCTGGTTGCTCATTGACATTCAGTCCATGTAAAGCCCCCAAAATATGTACAGTGTGGTGACTGGGACCTCTTAACCAGCTTTTGGGCAATCCTTTTTGGTAATGTAGTCTTTGTCTTAGGGAGTGCATACGTAAACAGCTCAGGCCGCAGCAGTAATGTAAGGGGCTGGTAACCTCTGATGGGGGAGGAAGAAGAATAACCCAAGTCTGTTCATAGAGGATATGGATCTATACCCATGAGATTTTTGGAGTAAAGAGCTTGCTTAAAGTGTTAAGTGTCAAGGTTCCTAAGCAAAGAAATCATCTGCTTTCTTCATTGTGTTTGGGGAAGCAGGGCTTTGTGTACATTATTTGTCAATAACAATACTGTTAGTGTCTGAAAATCCGCATGTTTTCAGACAAATGGCCCTGAACATTGGCTAACTGCTCCATGTAAGACGTAACAATGTAATGAAGAAAATGCTTATTACTTTTTTCCATTGTTGCATTTTCTTCCCTATGTCCTGTATACCTTTAGCTCTATTCTGGTTTGGATTTTAAATTGTTTTAATAGTGACCGTACTGTGTTTTAAAGTATGTTTTTATTAGGTTTTGTCAAGCCTTGGAGTCGGTGCAGGCAGAAAAAGCTGTTCATAAACACACTTAGATATACCAAATACCCAGAAATAAAAATAAGAGGAGAAGCATATGAAAGAATACAACATTAGTTTTAGAAAACTTTAAAATTATTAGAAGCTTTATTTTCTCCCTGTGCTGTGAAGTGCTATTGTTATTGAATTCACTTTTTCCATCATCTTGATCTGCCAGCATGGGCCAATTTTTTTAGAGGTGGGAGCTAGACACCAGTTTCAGTGTCTGGTCTCATCTGCTGGTGTCAGCATGGAGGTGACTGGGGAAGATCTGTTCGCAGGGGGGTTCCACTCTTATGCAGCAGAAAGCCTTTCTTCCCTGATAGAGGCAGCACAACTTTCTCCACTTGGGATGGGGTTGTTAGTGGTAGTTTTTCGACCAGAGCACCTGATTTGTCTGCTTTAAAGTAGAAGAAAGCAAATGTTTATCTATAACACAACTTAGAAGAAAACATATTGCAGCTGAACAAGATTTGGGGCTGAAGCTGTTTTTTAAAAATGGTGCACAAGAAGAATGTTTTGTTGCTATCACCCGTGTGCTTGCTCAGAGCCCTTTGCAAACTCTTCCTTTTTGCCTCTGTCCTGAGTAGGATGGGAAAGGATGGCTCCATTATGCCAGTCCTCTACTGGTGTGAGATGTTTTAAATGAAAACAAATGCTCTCAAGCATTGTTAGGCTGGGGCCTTTGCCCACTAGACCTGAGTATCGGGAAACTGTAACAGACTTGGCCTCCCCATCCTGTTTCCTGTGCCAAGCAGAGGTCTGACACCAGGAGAAACCCCAGCCAGCTGTTTGTCTTAGTAGCTTGTTTTTCAGAAGTACCATTGTACTGAGATGCGGACAGAAATAAACATTAAGACTTTTAATGCCCTTCCTGGATAACATTTTTCTAGCCCCTTTAAAGAAAGGGTAATATTAAAACTTTAGATTTACCTAGCTGTTGATTGCTTCTTGCTCAGTTACAATAATTTGCTGGTTTTAGACTACACTATCCTTAAGAAATGGTTACTTTAAACATGAAAATGGTGACCATGTAGATGTTTGTGTATGTGTATTGAGTTTAGTTATTCTTCCATTTAAGTCTATTCATACTTTAAATGAATAATTTATTTTTCTTTTTTGGGTTTCTGAATCGGGGTGAGGAGAGAGGAAGACCATTGTTTATTAAGTATGCTCCACAATGTGTTTATTTTCATCCCATGCTCTTAACTTCCTCTGGCCAAGTCTAAGGCAAAAGTCATGAGAGAGGTCATGTATATGCCTCCTTGGCCTCGATAAGTCTGCCCACAAGTGCCAAAGGGGACTGTGTGTCAATGAGAGGTTTTTTTGCAGCCAACAACACTGCTGAAATCTTAATGCTTTTACTCTTTCTAACTTGTAGTGAGCTGCCGCTGTAGCTCTGTTCTTGATCACATGAGAATGACTACAGACACATCAGCTGAGCTAAAAATATTACTGACTCACTTACTGTTTGTATTTTTTTTTAATTTTTCTGGTGTGTGCTTTCATTACAGTCACTAAATAAATGTGTAAGATGGTGCTATCTGGAGTAGATATATGTGTAAACCCAATGCCAATCAGAGCCATAACTGAATATACCAGGGGGTCAAGTATAGTTTTAAATAGGAGCACATTACAAAGGCTAATCATTAATAATCATATAATTGAATAACAATATCAGTTTGCCAGCCTGTTCTGAGCTCACTCTGCACATCCATTTAAAAGTAAAACCTGAGCTAGAAACTGCTGATGACTTCTATGGATTAAAATTAAGAGTGTGTGTGTGGACATTTTCGAACATTTTTCCTGCTGAGGTATATAACACATTTCTCTGAATTTTTCAATGCTGAACATAAATGAACAAAGTAGCTCACTGCACTGTTCAGCTTCCTTGACACTATTTATCTATCTAAAATTGGACACATTTGAAAGTGACAGAAGTTTGAGCATAGAAACATTAGACCCTTACCCTGCTTTGTTGCTCTAAAATATGGTCTTAGGAATATTTAGGGAATATCTAATTTTATCCATCAAGGATGACTAGGAACTGTTAGCCCTTTTGACATGGGGAGTTAGACAGAACTGTAGAGTCTTTCAGGTAGACAAAGAATTAAGGATAAAATATGGTTGTTGAGTTTAAAAATTTAAAATGCAACCATGTACTTTTTAAAAAAGTATACCAAGTTCCGAATCCCCAGACAGTGTAGTCGTCAAGTATTTTTGC
Source organism: Dromaius novaehollandiae (assembly GCF_036370855.1). NCBI lineage: Eukaryota > Metazoa > Chordata > Aves > Casuariiformes > Dromaiidae > Dromaius > Dromaius novaehollandiae. The sequence goes on from NC_088099.1 coordinate 61,454,997, forward strand.
TCCTTGTTCCCCCAGCTAACCAGATAGGTCTAAAAAAGTGCTCCAAAAGCTTTTTTTCAGAGCTAAGTGCCTTTACTAAGGCAGTGTCTGTTTTTTTCCTTCTGCCTGCTTTTCACTGCTGTTTTCTTCCCCTCCTCCCTTGACACAAACATTCTCTAAGCATTAGCCAGCAGAAGCCTTTCCACTTGCATGTATTTGGCATGTGCTTTTTTCTAAGTGGTGACATTTGCCGAGCTGGGGCTGCCAGCCACTCGTTTCACGAAAAATGTTTCTTTCAGTTGTGTAAAATGCAGGAAGTGGTTATCTCTACAGATCCATGTCTCTGAATTTTAGATAAACTCGTGAGGACCTGGATTTTAGGCATTTGTTTTCTGCCGTTCAGTTTTATAAGCATCACTTTTCAATCTAGAAAATCCATTGTCCAGATGAAGAGAATGAAGAAACCTTGTGCAAACCTATGCTACCCACATCAGTATAGCAATTTTAATATTTAATGGACAGAATACCCTAGTAACATTTGCAATTTGCATACCATGAAGGTTTGAATATGAGCACCAGGTTTGGATATGAAATTTGGATTTGTACCTGGGTTTATGAATCATGGAAACATTCCCTTCTACAAGTAGTTGAGGAATGTTTCTTGCCATGAGTGCTTTGCTTGACTGCTTCCTACTGCAAACACAGTTTTAACAGTCTGCACTTTGTACAGCCTCTTTCTCTGATCTTCTCTGACTTTCTGATTCCACTTTGCAATTTTCGTAGCTGTTTCATCATGACTAGGGAAAATAATTAGACTGTTTAACAAATAGTGTCAATACTGCAGGCGCTAATCTAGGAAAGAGTGATCCTAGGTATTTAATTTAGTGAGTAGGAGGAATAGGGAGAAGTGAAATGTCTAATGGTTTTATCAACTGCATTTAGCAAAAAAATTTTAAAATTATCATATTTAAAGAGGCAGCAGTCTCCTTCAAAAATTACAAACTGAAGTAATTCAGTTAATTAATAAATTAAAAGGTTGATGCTAGCATAATATTTGTAGCACTTGAGCTAAATGTATATTCTTCTTTGATATGGCTACCTGTAGAAACTTCTCATTCAAATAGTCACAAAACTCTGAGCAAAAGGTGAAAAGCAACAAAAAGCCACAAGCTTTTGCTGGTGTTTTTCCTTCTCAGTATCTGTTTCCTACTTTAAATGGATCTATGCTAAGAGGAGTAGGTATCACAAACTGCATTACCCTGTACAAATGCAGGGGCTAATCTATACCACACTTCTCAAAAAGCCGCCTTCCTATTCCTATAGGAGAGGTCAGGCAATCAAACTACGTTTGACATCAGGCCTTGCTTTAAACACATCAGTTTATTTAGATAACTACAGAGCTGAAGGTTCTCCACTGCATTTTCTGTGTTTGACCTTCACCTACCCCATTGAACTGAACACTGTATTTGTAAGAACTTTTTTTCAAAATCAGTTCATTTCTTTAGATAACTGGCACCTCACCTGTGAATGGGATTAAACTGTCTTTATAAACTTCCAAGTATTCTAATTGTGACTTTAAATACATGTTGTAAGGAAAATGACAAGCCACTTTTCATCAAGCCAGCAACTTACTGGATAGAGAAACAGGTAGCTAGTGGTGATGTGTCTCAATATTTTGCCACTTTAAATTGATAGACTCAAAGCATTCTGTTAATTCAGCATTTTATTAGTAATAAGAGGACACACCGTCAGCCTTAAGTGGAAAAAATCTATGTCTAAGTTTTCACGATGCAGTTGTTGTGAAGATAGCAGGGATATTTATAGGAAAAAGGTAAGATACTTGATTCAGTTTGAAAGTCAGGATAGGGCTTTCTGTAATGAACTGTTGCATTGTCTTCTGCGTATGTGCTTGAATTGGCTGCTGCTTTTAAGTGATGCTCCTGTAGAGTAAGTCAAGCTTCATGAAATTCCATCTGAGATTTCACCATTCCGTAAGAAACCTTGAAACCTTTCTTTGATTTCAAGGGTCCTCTCAAGGTAGGAACAATTTCTTAGATGCATCACTGAAAAGCCATTGAAAGCTCCATGCTATTCTAACTGAGTTTCCACCCATCTGTGATGGTAACAGATTACAACAAATTGGTTTGCACTCAGTTTTCCCACAGGAAATTTTTGTGCTATATTTGAATCAGGAAGCATTTTATGAGCATTTTTAATCCACAGTTTACCAAGAGGTAGGAATGGTGATATACTCCATGGAAAATATCTACGGTCTCAGCTGGAGTGACTTTATCTTCCTCCACACACCTGTTTCTTACTACTAACACTGTTAGTCACATATTTTTACAGTAACATTTCAGTCTTTTGTGAGGCTTCTGCTGGTGTCTCAAAAGATTTAATAATCGTAATTTTGTCCCTCTTGACAGCAAATAGGTACACATTACTTACTACTGTGCTTATAAAATTCTGTGAGGAATAAGCACATGCAACTGAGTTTCACACTTTACAGGAATTACAGATAGTCTGAAACTTTTTATTGAAAATGCCATTGTTGCATATACGCCTATGAACATAGGTGAAGCTATACAGGAACTGTATTCTTTACGGTATTAGTAGACCATTCAGAGAAATGTGGTTTTGCTTGACAGTATCAAAGCAACAGTAAAACTGACAAAAAACCTCCTTGAATAACTGGAGCACCACCTTCTGGAACTGAAGGAAAGAAGTAATAAAAAGCTGAGTGGCCTCAGTAACGTCTCCTGAAGGTAATATCCAAAGCCTGCTCCTTTTCTTGCATGCAGAATCTTTTTTTCTAATCAAAATAAGGATAAAAGGCAGGATATTGAAAAAAAGAATGATGTGCTCATCACGTCATTCGTGATCACATCATTGTGAATTTGTGTAAGAAAAAAGGGAAGAAGAGGAACAGGAGGGTAAAACCTGGGGGCAGGGCTTAGGAGATGTCAGCAGAGATGTGAAACCTTCACATGATGGAGAAACACAAGGTCTACAAGGGTCTACAGTTGAGATGACCGGTTTAGAGGGGCTGTGAAAGCAGCAGAGCCTTACAGCCAATGAGAAAGATAATTTAGTGGGCTTTCCTATGGGGTAGGTGCATGAAGAGAGTGCAATGTTTAATATATTGCTCCTCTCTTTCTAAAATGATTCCTCTGCCAGAGCTGTGGGACTTTTTAAAACTCCCTGCTATATTCTTCCCACCCTGCTATTCTAGTAACAATCTGGCTTATATAAACTCTAGCTATATACTATGTGTATATACTTTGGCTATACTATCTATATACAAATTTAGTCTGGCATGTTTTTGTTTTTAAAAGAATTCCTAATCATTTTACATAGGTGTAATATACAGCATTTAGCAACGTAGTTCGCAGATCAGTCCTATCTGTTAAGATTGCCTGATTGGCGCTTCATAACTTGTGCTGCACTTAACAGTTTCATTTCTAAAACAATTTTTTCTTGTTGAAAATATTTTTATTACTTATCTTGTCTAAAACAAACCCATTTTTTACCACAGCCATTGTTGTGCAGATGGATGTCATCATGCTACTTTGCTATTAAAACCACAAATAATCAGAGAAAACAATGATTATTCTAGTAGCTGGGCAACTGCATCTCAGTTTTCTGTTGTACTTTCCTGGGTTCTTAGTATATGTTTATTTTTCTGTCTTCAGGCAAGCTTATTCTTTACAGAATTCCGGAATTTCCAGGCTATGTAATTTCTGCATTCTCATCACAATTTTTTTCCAGTTACTTCAGTACTTTCTCAGCCAACACTTCTGTAATGCTTGACCCCATATGTTTTGTGTTCTGAGGCCCTTTAGAAAATGAAGTGAGAGGACCGTTGATTCCCTAAGCCAATTCACTGCCCTTGAACTCTGGGATCATATACATGGTGTTTTTAGGCAGATATGGGCTAAATGCCACACACTGTAGCTATAGAGCTTCTGGATTGCCTTGGAGCATGGGCAGGGCAAATTTACGTCTGCCTGCAAAAGACTGCATAGGCTTTCCCTGTGTGGAGATCTGCAGGTTGGATCAACCTTCCCACAAAACCAGGACCTGGAACCAATTTCTTCTGATCTTTCACAAGTACTAGCTTCCAACTCAGACTTTAGTGTATAGCTCTGTTTCTAAAAAGTAATTTAAAAAAACCCATGTAAACTATTTGTAACAAAGGCGTTCTACTTCTCCTTTTGTTTGCTTTATCAGCTTTTTCCCATGCTTAAGGTGTTATCTCCTTAGTCTCTTTTGAAAAGATGTTCATGACCACTACCCCAGAATGTCCAACACTGTTATTATGTTCAATATGTATCGTTTCAATATGTATCACCCAAATAAGGGTTTAGAAGTAGTTTTCAGGGCTGACACACTGACATACTAGCATTTAAGTTTGTGTAAAATATCAGTGAGCTCTTTGTAAGGTTTTTTTTTTTTAACCAAGTATTAGTCATTGAAAGCACTAGCTGTAGCTACAGCTTCTGGCTCTTTTCCAGCCTGTTCCCCTTATCAGCAATGGACAGGACAGGAAGTAGTGAGCCTAGATTGCAACAAAGGGAAATTTGGGTTAGATTTTTGGGGAAAAAAATGCTCTATAATAAAGATACTGAAGTAGTGAAAGAGATTGAGAAGGTTTTCAAGCATTTCAAGAATGAGACAAGTATCAGCTAGGCATGATAGAAGTATTGTGGTTCCTGCTTTTGGGTACCAGCGGATGGTCACCTCTGAATTCCAACACTGTGTTTTTATTGCATTTTAGAAAGAAAACTTCTGTCTTGTTTCTACTTTTATTTTTAAGCAGTTACAGTAGTTTTACAGGGGGAAGAAGGAAGGTGACAGGACAGTGTTCATTAAAATGAAGTTAATGAGTGCTGCATAAGAGTCTGCTAGCCTGTCCTGTCCATACTAGAAACCAGACTGTGTTTAAGCAAGTCATTTTCAAAATAGGTTAGAAAGAGGTTTGAGGTAAGACTTCATGCTGGTCAGTGTGAGCAGGTCATAGCCTTTTAAAACAATGTTTGAAAAGGGCATTTTGACCAGTTCTTCAGGATGCAGCAGTTTTTGTCAGCTGATCAGAGCTAAGTTCTTCCTAAGTGTGTACTCCCTGGACATACCTGTGTCATGAAAAAACGCTGCAGCAGTTTTTGCTTACAGAGGAAAATCTGAACTCTTCCCAGCCAACCAAGAGAGGATGTGCTCCATCTTACAAGCTGATCTGCTTTTCTTCCACTACAAGGGAACTAACCATTCTGAACAGTAAAATAGTAACTATTTTCTTTCATTTATCTTATGCTAAGATTTACTTTACACATTATCAATGGGATGTTTAAAGTACATTTTTAAACATATGTGATCTTTATGGTTAGAGTGAAGCAGAGGAGGAAGGAGGGGGTAAGTTCACTCTTTGATAAATCTGATGGTAAAGCTGTTTGGGTCAGACTGTCAAGGTCGTTCTAAAAATTACTTACTTACTTAATGTGAATAAGTACATCGCTTTCTAATATAAGCTTATTTTTTCTATTTGGAGTCATGGAAAGACCTCAAGGTATTTTTTAATCTTTTTATTCATAATATATGAACAAATCTTGCTCACTTAGAATAAACAGGTAAAACTACACTTAGGTATTTCTATTTGCCAACCTCCAGTGAGTTACTGAAGTACTATGAAGAAATCTTGAAACTTACCCTTTTTTCCCTGTAGGGAAAGCCTGAATTCCCTCTGTCGAGCATTGCATTTTTTTTCCTTCTGCCCTATTTTGTTCTTAATAACATTCAAGGTGTAGGCCCAGGCCCAGCTCTGCAACGACTAAACAGCTCTTTAGTCGAACGTAGTTGTAACCCATGTTTTCAGAGATATCGCAGCAAGCATTTTCCATCAAGAGGAAAAGGAGTTCTGAGACATCCCGCTAGATCACATTTTAAGAACTGTGCTTGGGGGTAGGAAACATGTTTGTTGGGTGTGTATATTAAGTTTATATTATTAACACCCTTTCTTTTAAGCCTTTCCCTGGTGTTTAATAAAAAATATCCTTGGCTCTATTTAGGAATTTCATTAGCATTTCATTATCCACTTCATCATAATGCTAATGCAAATGTGTTGTTTGGGTTTTGAGAGGGCAAGCCAAAGTGGTTGGGTAAAATGGCAAAAGTTGAGTAAGCTTGGCTGAGTGCTGCAAGATCGACACTGGCAGCCAACAGGAAGCAAGAACTTAGACAACTTTGTGGTAACTCAAATACCAGACAAGTGAATTTTTTAGAACTTCATTTCCCCGCAGGGACATAAACTCTCTTGGTTCCCAAGTGAAAAAAAGAAAATGCATTGTTTTATTTTTAACTGTGGGAGGCAGGGATGGGTTTATTGAGGAAGGCTATAAGATGACCATGTTGTGTTTAAAATCTCATTTGTCACTGCCTCTATATTGATCGTGTTTTTGGACTAAAAGTAGAGGTTATTCTGGGAACCATTCTCTAGGACTCCAAAGAGGCTTAGAAGGAAGGCTTTTTGAATCCTACCATCTTCAATTGTAAATGATTTGCTGTGTGACTCAAGGCTAGTTGTATGACCTATCTGCTTAGTTTGTCTGCCAGCGAAATGGATGTAATACTAAACTGCATGAATGTAATATTAATTTGAAGCTCAATCACTATGTTTATTTAAAGTCTTTTGAAGGAGCTGCATTTCTACATAAAAATGGTCCATTATAAAACACTTGCAAGAGATCTTCTGTATCTTAAGATTTTTTTCTGTTGTATTTTTTGTCCTTTTGTTAAGAAAACTGTAGCTCTAACTATAGCATGAGTTTTCAGATCAGAAAACTGTTCCTTAAATAAATCATATCCTTTCCTTAATCTTATTCACTTTTTATTCTCCTTTCAATATATTGTTTTCAGATCTGAACTTCCATGAGATTTTAAGATCTCAAGGTTTCTGGTCATCTGTGAATGCACTGTTTGACAGTATATGGGACTGAATCCTTTCAGTTTTGTCTTCTAATGTTCTACAGACTGATTATTTCATTGCTTTCTAGCATTCTTTCTGTTTGAAACAGATCTGATTAAAATTGAGTACCTTTCTGTTTTAGCCACTGAATGGTACTGAATAGTTCTGGCATTCATCACCTTGACAGCTACTCTTTGGTTTGTGCAATTAAGTATTGGTTGGACCTCCAGGCTCATCACAGGGAACAGTGATATTTGTTTTTTATGATATAATTATTTCTTCTTCTGTCATTCAGTCCAAGCAAATTTCCCTTTTCTTAAATCTCTTTGTAATTCTATTTGGTTTACTTCTCTCTATTATATTTGCTGGGAGATTTCTTTGACTTACTTCACTGCTTAGCTGATGCTTTCAAACTTTGATCACTATGTTTTTTAGTGTAGTAGATATTTTCCTCTGTTTCCTTCCCTGTCCTAAATCTTACTTTCATTGTTATCTTTTTATTTTTCTTACTGAAACCCCTGCATCTTTTCCTAGCTACTTGCTCCACTGCATGTCAGGAAGCCTATGAACATCAGTTAAACAGAAAAATGCATTGAATGAAATTTACTGTCTAACGGATTAAGGAAATAGGCCACCTGTGGAGTAACTAGTGCATGAATAGAAGCACTTTTTGCTCTTCCTTTATGAGCCACATGATCTTGTAGCTACAAATTCACTTCATCAGTTAATTATCGTTATTTATTCTAGTGCTTATTGTTGGAAATACTATTCCCATGGAAATCAAAACTCCAATTTAAAACTAAGTCTTAAGAGGTATATTTTTCCAAATGTGCACATTCGCTAATAATGGTTTAAAAATGAAAGAAAAATGTGCCTAATTTGTTTTCTTCTCTTTTTGCTGCTATTGAAATGCTAAAACTTAACTCGTGCTTAACGTAAGTTATCAGTTCAGTCTGCGTCTCAATTCAGTCTGAGACAGTGAGTAAAAACCCCAAGCTTCTAGAGACATTTATTCAAAATTCATTCTGTTTTTATTCATTTCTTTGTTTTTCATCTTCTGTTATTTTGTTTATAAAACCATTAGACTAACCTTGGTTTAGTCAGTTTTGAAAACTGATCAATTTTACATCAACTCTTTTGTCTCTGTTATATTGATTTATAAGCCACAGGTAATAGCTTCCCCCACCTTCTCCTTATAATACCTTTTCTCTCTTCAACAGTTTGCATGATTTTTTTAAGATCTGAGTAGAGCCTTTTTTCTAGCTCTGACCCTCTTGGCTTTTATCTTCAGTATCTTTCATATTCTTCCTGTCAGACTCTTTGTTCAGAGAGTTACCTTGGCTTTTGTTAGTGTGTGTATCATAAAAGAAAAATGGAAGTGACCTAGCCCAATTCCCTCAAACTATTGTGGACTCATTTCCTACTCAATATTTTTCAATACTTTCAGTCTATTTTTAAATATCAAAAGATAAAAAGATGTTAACTCTTTTTAGTAGCGACTTACACAGTAACTTTATACTTCTCCATCTTATAGTCTTCATACTCAACCACCTTTTGTCTCACTAATGCCATTTGTATACTGTACTTTTCAATTTGTAAGAACTGCAAAATTTTTTTTCAGTGAGCTTAAAAATACTTTTTCTTGACCTTTCCCTATAGTCATGATGTCATGTATGTCTCTTACTACTCATTTGTTTTAAATGTTTAGTGGTTTTGTTTTTTCAACCACTATTAACTTTTTTCTTGGTCTCTGTTTAAGGCTTTGTTAATTGTGATTGATTTGAACAACTCTCTTCCTCTGCAAACTTAATTGTTGTCTCTAATACCTTTATCTGTATGGTACTGAAGATGAACACTTTTTAGTTAGCAACCCTGCCAGTCTCTTATACTTATTAGAAGCTCTTTTTCGTTTTGACTGGAGCCTGTTATCTATTCCCTGCCTGTTAGCTAAGAAAACATAATTCTTTTCCAGGATCTTTGTTCAGTAGTCCTTAGGATCTCTTCTCTGTCTCTCACAAGTTAGGCTAGACAGGAGTGGACAAGGTAGTCCAGGACAGGGAAGATCCGCAAAGAGTTGGCACTGTTTCTTCTCTGTAGTAAAGCCAGTCACTGGACTGAAGTGGTAGGAACTCAACTGTGATGGAATATGTATACATTGAGATATATTATTGAAGACTTCTGTTTTTAAAGTTGCACACCTTGTGATTACTTTAAGCCTTAGTAAGATTTCATCGTAGGACATACAACAAATTATATTCTTGCAGATTCACCCGTGTTTAGTATTCTTTAGTTTCTTGGCTTAAACTAATTGTGTCGTTTGATGTAGTTAAATTCTCCTCTATTCCACTATAGAGGAGACTGGATTTCAGGTCACAGTAAGTGATCATCAAATTAAGTTGACTTAATGGGAAGAAAAATTAGTATATAAGCTGTGTTTTGAGTTTCTTGACATTCTGAAAGAGGATGTGAGAGTCTAGAGTAATAAAATTGTTAATTTCTGTGTGGGCACAAAACCCCACGAGGGAAAAGAAACTCCAGTATGTCCCCACTCCATGTGCAATTTCCTCCGTATTCTTTGCTCTAAGGCCTGGTGTTTAGTCCCCAGAATTTTTGAAAGCGGCAGGACTTGTCTCTGTCTTGAAAGACACCTTGCCCATAGTTGTCTTGCAACTTGCCTACAGAGCGGTATTTCACAGTATGAAAGGTGATTGCCTCTGGGAATTTGTAAACCCATTTATTGTGTGAAGTCCCCAAAAGAATCCGCTGGTAGAAATGGCGATATCTGTAACTACTTTGGAGATTAAAACAGCTGAAAAAAAGAGAGAACTTTCATGACTTTGCTTTTATAAACTTAAAAAGATTTGAAATTACTGATTCATCAGCTACTTAGTTGGAGGGCTCTTAGAGGAAGAGACAGATTAACCTAACCACTTCAGAACAGGTGGGCCCATAAACCATGGGCCCTCTTCCATTGTCAAGTTCTGCTGCAATGGTTAAAGGCACTGAATTTTGTGCTAACTGTTGCCTCAAAGGACACGAAAACAGGTCTGTGTGTCTTTCAATAGAGCACGAGAGAAAACAAGGCTTAAATTGGACAGCCCAAGAGCACTTCGACATTACTGCAAACTCTGGGAATACTCACCCCCTCTCCCAGAGGCACATTAGTAAGGTAGAAGTTGAGAAAGTGTTAGTGGGGCTCTTGAAGGGAGAGAGCTGAGTGTAATAAAAATCCCTAGATAGATGAATTTGATAGCACTGGAGAGTCTGGTGAGCCTTTTTGGAGTTCGAGGGAAAATACTAAATGTGGAAATCATGCACAGAGCAGGAGGAGAGGAAGTTATCCACTGGGACATGTGAGAGTTCAAGGGCACTGGCTTGGTAAACATGTTGGGATACGGAGTAAGTGTAAGTTAGGTCAACGTACAGTTCTTGATTTTTCCTCACGCACCCTCTGTACTTAGCTCAATTTGAAAGCAGTAGTGATGGGCCCTACCTGAGCTAAGAGACCTCAGAGGCTTTAGGAAAGCATTTGGGTATTCATCAAAAGCTCTTTCATCTTTAATATTGTCCCTGTCACTTACATGGCTTACTATGTGCTTAAAAAGTATGAGCCTGCCTGTTTTTTCCTGTTTCATGCTATTTACAGATGATAATTTTCAAGTAATATCTTCCTGATGTCTCTTTCTTGCCTTATTTCTCACTCTCATTTCATCATAGGCATGAACACCTTCACCTTTAGATGACTGAAGAGATGGCTTTTCAGCAAATTCTTGATTTCTTTACTAGGTAAATGATTCATTTATCCTGCTTTTAAATATTCTCTGCATGGTCCTTGCATTTTTATGAATCAACCACTTGAACGCATATGTTTTGGCTTTTCACTTCTGAAGCAATGATGTAATTAATGTTCAGTAGCAAACAGACTCTGAAATGTTTATTTCTCTGTGGGACTGTCTCCATTTGGAAATGTTATTTGATGCAGCAGGAAGTTAATTGTGCTCCCCTACTCTTCCACCTTATTTATTTGTTCAGCAAGAACAAATTTAAAAAAAAGTATGTTAAAGCTAGTTTGTCTGAGATACTGCTGCACAGATACCCAAGATTTTTTTCAGAAAAAAACCTAAAGATAATTCCAGTCTAGAAATAAGATGTTGAGACTTTATGCAGTAGTATCGCAAGAATGTAAACACCATTGTTCATCCAGAACAAAGACTAGTTTTGTTGCTTTGCATGAAAGATAAGCCAATCTCTATTTTCTTCCCAAAATGTTAATGAAAAGAAGATGGTGGCAGGTTTTAGGGCTTTTTTTGGCTCAATCATTTCTAGAATAAGTGTGTTCAATCTGAAATATTCTTTCTCCTAATGCCTCTGCTGTGGATTGCACAAATCACTCACAGAGCCAGACCCTCCTCTCTTATTTTCTTTATCATTGGGCTGAAAATTCTTTTGGGGCCTGAGATCTGAGATTCAGAATTGTTTTAACTTTCCAGCGATCTTTTTTTGTAGGAGCTTCTACATACTGGCTGTGCTTCTAATTATTGTTGTTATTTTTTTAGTATTAACTAACGCGCTCTGAATGAAGCAGAACCATAAGTTTCATTGATGCTTAGTAAAAAGTATATTCAGTTTTCTTTTCCTAACTGCTTTGATATGTTGTGCTAATATAGGTAGACATAGCTGATCACAGACACAGTGTATATCTTAATGTTTTGCATGAACATACTTTAATACTGCTTTTCAGGCTTAAATTCTGAAATTATGTTTCTCACAGTATTTCTACCTGAAGTGGAACAGAACAAGGAACAGAAGTCTCACAGCTGCACCGTTTTTGGACAGGCCAAAACTCAGCTTTTCACACTCAGTAGTTTTAAAATAAGAGTCCATACTTTCTGCATGCCTACTCAAGCTGAAACCATAAACATTTCAAGGATCACTTACCTAGAACTGTAACTTTTCTTTGATTTGATCCATTTTTGATGCTTCCCAGGATACTTTCTCTTTTAGGGGAATTAGTTCTTCTCTGCTCAATATCAATTTCAGATACTGCACAAAAAAATCCCCCAAGCAGGAAGGTATAATAAAGAACATCATAAGAGATTGCTGATAATATATTTAAGTGTTGAAAAGTTAGGATTTTCCTTCAATGCCATAATACTTCAAAATGTATATTCTTAAAGCTTCTGTTTCTGTTTCTGCTGTATAGTTTTTGGCAGAAAAAAATATGCAAAGGAAATGTTTTTATTCCAACTGCTCCCCAGATTGATAAGTAAAACCAATGAAGTATAAAAATCATAAATGTGACTATTTTTAGTAATTTAATGCATTGCTATCTTCTTAAAATTTCGTATCGGTATAACAGAGATGTTGGCAGGAATGGAAATAGGAGAGGTGGTTTGTGATCAAGAAAACAGATGATACCTGATAAACTCTCTAAAATATAGCCTATGCTGCAGAAACATCAGAGTCCCTACTTCTGATAAAATTCAGGGTCTGAATTGGTGTGTAAATGCTGCCGGGACAGGTGCTTTAGGAATTCATAGCATAATAAGGGGCATTGTTGTTGAGATTGTTGATATAGTGTTGACATTAGCGTCCGTTATTGGTTATTCTAGCCCATATCAAAGGATCCCAGTCCTTAGCCTGGCAGAGGAAAACTTATCAGTGCTGGCCTTTTCTTTGCATACTCTGTATTTCTCAAACACAGAAAACAAAGTTCAGCCCATCCCCTCCTTTCCCCCCAGTCTGTCTCTTCTCCCAGCCAGGGAGCTCACTATTTCTGGATCCTTTACTTCTAGAGTCCACCCTTCCCTTTTGTTACCAGCTCAGGACATTGCATTAATCAGCTACAAGCTGTTCCTTCACTGCTTCCCCCAGCTGCTTCCTGTCTTCTCTGCTTATTAACATCTTTTACAACAATATTCCTTCTGCCATTTCCTCTAGCCTGTCATTCCCTCTGCTCTGACTGCAGGTATGCTGTTTCTAGCTGGTGTCTCAGTCACATGCTGTACAGGATGTATTTATTTATGCTAACCCAGGATATAATATATTTATACACACACATATATATATATATAAATAAAAAACATATATATATATAAATAAATAATATACATTCCCCCCTGCCTGGTCTTCTCTGAGAGGTGATTAGGCTTGTTTTGTACTAGGAGTGGGTAGAAATAGCAGCATTTTCTACTGTTGTTGTTTTTAACGTGCACAATGATGTTTCTCCTAAAAGAACAGTTTGTTCAGACAAACGCTAAGAAATTCTCATTTCAGATAGGAACACAGCTGGGGCTGTCTTCTACAGCCTACAATAACATCTACAATAACAAACTCAATAAATTTCCCTTTTCCTGTTATACACCACCCAAGAAATGAGCCTTATGGTAGAAAAACCAAGGATCATTCAGTATTTCAAGGATGTGAACCAAATTGTTGGGGTGATTTGTTGTCACACATATATTCTGCTGCTGGCAGTTAAAAAATCTCAGCTAAATATCACATAAAGGGAGGGCACAGGTAACTCCATATAACCCTGTGGCGGACAGATGAATGAATTTTTTTTGCCTTAAACATTTCTTGGTGCATGGGGTGCAGGCAGGCCACAACCCCGAACAAGCCATCTGTCCCTGGCGGAAACAGGACTGGGCTGCTGCGACCCCCGAGACAGTCTCCCTGCGACCACTTGGGACACACCGAGCCTGCACTGAATGAGACCACAATCGGGCAGAGACTCTGGGATCTGGACTGTAAATTATTGTCCGTTTTTAGCACAACTTCTATAAAACCTGCTTGGCATGAGTGGCTAAATTTGCTGAAGCCTTGGGCCGCACTCCCTAGTACAGTGAGAAAGGGCCCAGAGCTGGTGCAGGCGGGAATGATAAGGGCGTTACCAGCAATTTGCATTCCTGTGCACTGCTGAAACAGTGCTAATTGCTGGAGTTATCACCTTCTTTGTCAGGACCTTGAGAGCTAATGGCTGGACCCAAGAATGGAGACACACCTGTCAGCAGAAACGGCAACAGTAAACGGCCTACCTAGGGACAGTGATGAGACCCAATAAGGAGCAGGAGACCCCAGACCCAAATATTACTATTGGTCTGAACTACCACGTGAGGGGTGGGAAAACTTAATTTGAAAAAGCTATAATTGCCGAGGGATTTCTTTGTTTGACCCCTCCTCTCTCGCTCCCTCTCTTGCTCCTCGTCCCTCGTTGGAGGCACCCAGCTTGAGCTGTGATTCGAGCGGAGACAGCGGAACATCATCGGCCTCGGAGTGGTGGTAGCTAGCTTCCTCTCTCCTTTTCCAACTTTTCTCTATCTTTTCCCCTTACCCTTGTTCCCTTTTTCCCTTTGCCTCCCCTTCGCCTTCCCCCCCCCCACACACCTTTTCTCCCCACTTCGTGGAAAATAAAGTTAAAAGGTTGTACGATATTTGGCCGGTTTTAGCATCTTAATCTCGTCCTTCGGATCGTAACGAAACCCTCCCGATATTGGATCGGGACAAACCCTTCAGATTTAATTAAGTATTCTGCACAACTGAGCTGGTTCCTTGGCTTTTCTGGCTGTTGCAGGGAAAATCTGCTCAGTTCACGTCGTTTAAACCAAATGAGTATCAAAGAGGTTTACTGATTTATTAATGACAAGTAATTATGCAGGAATTAGTGAACCATTGCATTCAGAATCAGTATCAGTAGTACAACGGGTAAACTACAACTCTAGGCACTTACGTAGTGTTGGTAAACATCCACAAACTTCGAAACACCTTCTATAACTAACCCCAGAAGTTGTGATCTGCACCAATGGAATTATGTGCGCACCCCTGCCACACATGCACATGCAGGCTGTGGCAGTCAAAAACCCCCCGCCGCACTTTGGGGAGTGTGGTTGCCCATTTATCCCCCAGGAGATGTGGGCTCTCAGTCCTGTGTGTGCCTATGCCGATCCCCACAACCTGCTAACATATGTGCTAGCAAGATAGCCCTGAGGTCCACGAATCACCCATGCTGCCCCTTCACAATCAGCCCATGGGTGGGCACAGGGACGTTCCGCCATCTGGCCCCCACGGAGTTGTGGGCAACATCTGGCAGCATCCAACCAGGTCTTGGCTGTCTCTGTTTCTACTCCAAGGTCTCTCGTTACAAATTTTCATGCTTTGTTTTGTACCTCTTTTAAAGTTGACTTCTGCTTTGTTTCAAAAGTCTCTGTAATTCCTCAGTTACTGTTTAATCCAGCTGGTGGTCATTGTCTTCTTTAACATTTAATCCAGCTGGTGGTCATCGTCTTCTTTAACATGGTCAGTTTTCAGCAAATGCTCACTCAGACAGTTTTGCATGTTCAATCTGGCTGCGCTATATACCCTCACACCCTGTCTTAACAGGTGTTATCTAGGCCATTTGCCAAGAGCCGGCCTTGCGAGCACCCCTACACTGGGTATCTTGCAGATAATTTGGAAGGAAAAATGAGCTTTAGATTCCTTTTGTACTTCTTCAAGCCCAAAGAAGACATGAAGGATTTTGTGGGCTTTTTGGCTCTAGGGTTTTGGGTTTTTTTCAGTTTTGACCAAAATTGATGCCCCACTTTTGGGGAAACAAAATTTAATTGAGAAAGGTGGCTAAGTAGCACTTGCTCATTCTGCTATGCTGATAGCTAAAAGATATCTGTGGGCCCATTGTGTCTTCAAGGTACTATTTGCTCATTCTTCTTGGCATTGGGTGCCTTGCACTGTGCTGAGTCTTGTAGAAGCAGAGATGATTGTTCTAAAAACGTATTTGCACAAATATGCAATCTGGCTCACTTTGCCCTTAAATTTTTTAGGGAAACAAACTTTTTAGAAAATGGCTGATATCTTGCTGTTGAAATGCAGTACACTATACAAGAATATATCATGATGTGCTTGCTGGCTTCCAAATAATTTTCTGTTAATAAGGTATAAATGCCATAATGGTGTCAGTTATGGTTGTTGTACAAAGCACAATATTTGAGACTCAGTGTGTGAAATCTTGTATTTTTTCTTTGCGGTTATTTGGAGAACTCTTCTTACCCAGGATCCATCACCTACCATGGTAAGAAACTGTGTGTCTTTGTTTTTACTGGCTTGCTGACCTTCTTGTTCTCAGAGGCGGCCCGATCACAGCATGATTCCTGCATGCAATTTCTCTATGTACTGATGTCTGCTTTATGTGACTGTGGTTTTAAAGTCGTATTCACAGGCTCTAGCAAGTCTTGGCCGGCTCCTGTGATGGGATGGCCTACTCTGGAGTAATTGATGGTTAGGTGTGTAACCCCTGGTTCCTGGATATAAGCACAAAACAAGCTCAAAATTCAGCTGCTGAATGCAATAGAAAACAAGAAAATAACTTGTTTTTTTTTCTTATATTACGTTTTGCTGTAAATCTGTGACAACTCTAGCTTTAAATTCACTCTCACATTGTTTTAAATAATGAAACATTGAGCTTCTGGTTTTTTAAATGTTTGCACAGTAGAGGGAGCTGGAAGTTAAAAATATATTCAGTGTGTTGTTGCCTGAAAAAATTAGAAACGTGAGTGGAATAATGCATGAGGCTTTAACATTCCAGCTCAGAAAGATGATGGACATTTATTCCAAGCTATTAAGTGAAGTGAGTCAAAGGATGTTAAGTCAGTGGTACCAACGGTCTTACCTGGGAGTGTTAGCAGGCAGAATGTAATACAACAGAGTAGAAGCAATGTGCTGCTCATCTGTATGAATTGCAGCTGATTTTATTAAACTACAGCTTACCTGGATGCTGTTTATGTTCACAAATATCCACTTAATGGAACAATTTCAATGAGACTGGTATAGATATGAGAAATTTTTTCAGTTACTTCTTCAATGGTTTGAGAATTAAATAATCTTTCAGATTCTTTATGTTTTGTTTTTTTTTCTTACCTTGATATATTAGTTTCTGTCAGACTGATTTCAGGACAGCTTTGGTGTGAGATTGTCAGTCCATTAAAGCTGCCAGTATAACTGCACATGTACTTGGTCTCAACCCTGTTTCTGTGAAAATGATCCAGGCTAACCTCTCCTTCTCCCACCTTCATAGTATTAAACTATATATTCTAAGTCTGTTATGATAAAACTGAGCAAGGGAGAGACTGTATGTTTAGTTGGTCTGGGAGATCTGGAAGAAAGTATAAACCAGGCTTATCTCTTGCCTTCCCAGAACTACAGGCATGACACATGCTCCAATGAAAATCTCTTGAACAGCATTTGTTTTCAAAACACATGGAAATGATCAGAAAACTGTACAAACAGCAAAAAGCCCCCTGTTTCCTTCATACTGGGCAGCACTGTCCATCAGCTGTATTAGAAAAATGACCTAACTGCCAGCAGCACTACCCCATTTTTGAGGTGTCTCTGGACATGTGAAGAGGAGCACATTAAGGATTCTCTTCTCTGCTCGGGACCAAACTTTTTTTTTAAGTCATTCAACTGGGATCTATGCTTTTCTTTTATTGCAGATAAGGGCCAGCTAATCTGCCTGCTTTTCAGGGCAGATATGACACCACACCTCCCTTGAGTTGGAGGGCAGAGCAGTAGAGGCACAGTGAACTCATAACACGGCTTAGCTATATCATAACACGACATCTGCTCACAGCCCCAGTGGGCATGAGTGTTCGCAGCACTTATAGTGGAAGGAACCTCATCTTCTTTTACATCGTCTATTTGTTTGAGGATTAGAGATGTCTAGAGATAATGTAAAGAAGATAAAAGTGTGAGTAAAGGGCAGAGAAGAGGAGCATCTTGAAGGAACTTGTAAATGAAGACAAGTTTGAAGAGGGTGCTGCGGAATTTAATCAGTAGGATTTTTTTAATCATTGTGATGGGCTAGTGAGCATGTGATTTGGAAGCTAATGAACTGCTGGCTAAAGTAGTCACTTTGAACTGAAATAATAGCGAATATAAGAGACATGATAAGAGCTCTAACTGCATGGAGAGTAAGATCCTAGTCATACAGTGAGAAAGGCATGAAAAGATCAAAACTTTGATATATGAATACAAACAGAAGCATGAGGACAAATACATGAATAGTTGGAGGATGTGAGAGGGAGGGAGGATAGCAGTGCTGCCAAAATTGACAGAAAATAGGGGGTGAATGATGTGCTGCAGAAGCACTGAAGAGCTGCCTTTGGACCAAGTTAGTTTGTAGTTAGCAGTGGGATGTCTCAAAGGAGACATCAAGAGGATGGACTCAGAGAAACAGAGGTCAGGAATGAAGAAGTAGATTGGAACAGAGAGAAAATATCCGGAGACTGTGGGAAATGAAGGAAGCCAAGGAAAATGAGATGAGAAAAAAGGCTTGCTGGAAGATGACAGTGTGACATTTTGAGACATGGAAGGAAAACTAGACAACAGTCATGAACAGTGCAAGCTGTCAGGCTCCTGGGTGCACTAATAGGCCTTAACGGCCCTGATGAGCCTTATGGGGTACCCCCAACCACAACCCTTCCGGGCCCACCTCAGTTCAGGCTGGGGCACCTCATCCTGCTCTGTGCTTGGGCCCAGTTCTGTCTCTTTTTTGCTCCTGGCTGGACCCCTGGCCTGATGCTGGACCTGGTTTATCCCCTCGCTGTGCGTGGGGCTGTGGATGGAGACTGTTGCCAGCTCCTGCTCTGCCCCGGCTCACGTGCAGCAAGGTTTGAGGAGAGCAGGCCAGCTTGTGGGGTGGGAGAGCGATACATGCTAGAGCTTGGGGACAAGGGAGTGCATCAGGAGCAGAGAGGTAATGGGTGAAAAATGACTTAGAAAAAATAGTATGAGCAACACTTTGGAAACAGAAGTTGCTTTTAGATCGCATTCCATTTGTTTTTGTTGATGTCACCAGTATTACTAAAACTGATTGTTTTATAAACTATTATTTAGCCATCATAAATCATTCATTCTGTTGTTTCTTTGAAGGTAACTGCAAGAGGGACAGTTTACTCTATTACCACAAGATGTCTCTCACTGGTAGAATTTGATGCCCTATATTTTTTTAAGACCCATATCATCTTTGGTCTGCTAATTATTTTCTCTCATTTGGTAAAGACAAATTCACTTCAAAGGGTTTTTTTATTAAGAAAATCCATTAATATTATCTCTAGACTAAGAAAGGAAATTTTTTGCTTTGTGTAAATCTTCTCAGTTACTGTTTGGATAGCATATCCTTCTACAGTCCGTTAAGGAAGATCAGCTCTTTTGAAGTTTAATTTGAATGCAAGCCCTTCTATCAATTAATTAATATTTGCTAGGTTTCAGAATGAACTGGTTTTAAAAAGTAAATCTGTATGTTATTATTCCTGGAAACATCTGTGCCCATCTCTTACACAAAATGATTTAACTTGAATCCATGGAACGACTCACCTGAGGAACATTTCACAGATGGGCTTTCCAAGCCCATCTTACAAACTATGACAACTGTACCTATAATGCTGATTTCATACTTGGTAAATTAGACAGGTTAAAAAAAATGTTGTTCAGGAGATTTTGATCTTTTTGATCTTTTTGATCTTATTATTCACTTCTTCCAACCATCAATCTGTTCCTTTAGCAGATGGGATTACCGTCTCAAATCACAGAAACACCTTTCCTCACAACAAGATCAATTGTAAACACTTATTTTATTGAAAAATAGTTTATCAACTGAAGACTAACTGTAAGAGTAAACAGTAAAAAGAGATTCTTCCAGTAGAGGAATAGTTGGGACAAATGTGTAGAAGACAGAGCAATTTAAAAATATTTTGGGGCAAGAGTGCCTTTTAAAAGCACTTGCCTGTATGGTGTGCACAGGTATATGTTTTCGGTTAAATATTTATGATTTTTTTCCACATACACTTTAAGCAGTTTTTTTAGGAAAGTACAATTATATTTCTCTTTTGGGGTATTCACATTGTGTTTGAAACTCCCATTTATAATCATATTTGAAGCTCTGATGGGTGACTGAGACAGATGATACACTTCTGACAGCAGTGCAAAAAAACCTCTTGCATGTGTTTGCCATTGCTTGATTTTACTGCAGACTTTAAATCTTAGTTAGCTTTTGGCCTAGGGAGATTTCATGGTGCACTTCCATGTCTGGGAGGCAGTGAAGTTTTCTGAGAAATCTTGCTTCCCCTAGTACCGTAAGGTACTTTCCCCTTGTGGCTCTTTTACGCTGGGCTTTACTTCAAATATTCGTATTATTCAAGCTAACATAAAGCAGTAAATTCCACCTGAAATCATTGAGCTGCAACTAATTAATCAACCAGCTGATATACTAGAAGGAAACTGTGTGTGTACATGTGTGCTCTTGGTATAATATCTGCTGTGCCTGTCATCTGCTTGCTCATATCCTTCCTCTGATTTAGAAATCTCAGGAGACAACGGCAAAGATAGCTCACCTTTGGAATATTTTGCATCTACATCTACCAGCAAAAGAGCTGCCTATCGCAATTAATCTAAGTTATTTAAAGTATTCATGCTCATCTATATTAGCTTTTTACTTCCTTTCTGTGCAGAGATTTAATGTGTAGTAAAATTGTTATGGTGACTATTGCTATCTCCTTTTTGTTGTTTCGAATCTTGCCTAAGTTGGAAAAAGCAGTGATGATAAGAAGAGATCCTTTTCAAGACTTCACTAATGTTTCTATAATATGCAACAATGTTGAGCTACTAGAGTTAAAAACTATGGGAGATTTTTACAGCGAATCAGTTAACAAATATGAAGGGTTGGATTTCCTTTTAAAAGTAACTTTATGAAGAATAAAACCTTTCATAGGCAGTGAATATTTAAAAAGAGAATCTTCTTTCCTGTCTACTGTATTTTAAAGCAATACTTTTATTTAAGGATAGGTATTTTTTAATGTTAACTAATGCATAAATACATACTTTAGTTTCCTAAATAATAATTCCGATTTCCTTAAAATAAGGACTGAGTCTCAGTGAAGCAGAGATTAAACACAGCAGTTTCAGCAGCATATGCTGCTGTTTGATGTAGTGAAGGTAGCAAGTGCTACTAAAATAAATCCTCAATTCATTGTTTCTGCCCATTTCCTCTTCCCTTTCTGTGCTGCCTGAAGTGTTTGAAATGCATCATTTTCTTTTGCTAGATTAATTGTAACCTTGATCTATTTTACTGCACAATAGCATCAACACTTGTGCCAGCACTCTGGAGAGGCAGCAAAAGGATAGGAACAAGTAGCACGGCACTACGGGAGAGTAGAGTAGCTGCTTTTGCCAGCTTATGCCAGCTTGTGAGGTATGATAATTCAGCACACTTACCTGCTCGTAATTGCTTGTGGTCAGAAGGACCTGAGCAGATGCTAAATTCTCTTTATGTGCAGTAAACTCAGAAGCGTAACTCTTTAACTGATGCACTAGTAAATGCAAACAGCAGTTTCACTGCTGTGTGGGGAAAATAATTGTTCTCCTCCTCTATTTAAGGCGTTCAGAAAGAATCCCAAGTCTTGTCAATTGGAAAGTATGTTTCTAAAGGATGAGAAAACCCTTTGTAAATGGATATGTTCTAGATCTGTGGAAAGTTCTATGACATTGATAGAAAACAGGAGCAACGAAATGTCTCTGTGACCCTTGCTTTTCTCCCTTCCCCTTTCTCAATGGTACTGACAATCAGTGATGTGATTTTAGGCACGCTGCCAACTTATTTTTTCTGAATTTCCCATTAAGAAGCAAAAGATGTCCTATGCATCATTTCTCAATCAGGGGACAGGAATGTTATATATAATACTTATGTATAACTGGATTCATGGCATTGGTGGATCTTCTTGGATCTTATCTTGTGCTCAAGTGATGGAGACTGGAACTTTGCACAGCTGCACTGCGAAGGTCTGTGTTGGTCTAGTAAAATACGGCAAGGCAATCTTTGTCCCTGGGCTCAAGTTTTATGCCATTTGCAGCAACTACTGTGAGATGTGTTTGTGGAAAGAGGTGCGAGTTGTCTGTGCACAAACTGTTGTTGCCTTGGGGCTCTAAAGATTAAAGGATTAAAAGAGGATGATTTATTACAATATAAATATAATTATGTGAATGTAATAACTAGTTGAAGTCAGCCTTGATGAACTCATGTGTTTTTTCCATTTTATTTTATAAGGAGAACTACAATAGTCCTGTAGGAATTAGAATTGGAAAAATTTTTAAATGTTGTGTCTTGCACTCATTTTGTTTCTCCAAATAACCTTTCAGTTGCTATAGCAATATTTTACATTTTATGTAGTGCCACACTTTTAACCATACTTGTTTATGGAAGTCTCCCATTTAGGTAGTGTTCTAGGGTCTCATCTTGCTTAGTCCTAAAGCCAGTCTTTCATGCAGCTAAAAGGGATAATCAGTCCCTTTTCATGCAAATATGGTATTGGCTGAGTCATAGTCTCATGGAAGGGAGTACATGTGTGGAGTCAGAAATCCTTAAACTGGATTAGAATAACCGTTACTGCTTTCTGTCACAGGTAAGTTTGTTGTTACTGTGTGCTGTTTCACCAGTCTGTGCAGAGTCAGCTGAATTTCAAGGGTTATAAGAAGATCCTTGAATATTCATTTAGATTGCCACAAAAGTATGGATGACTCGATTCCTATGAGATTTTGTATAAATTATAGCAGCATTATTATTTGTAATATGTATATCTCTGTGTGTGCCTGTGTGTGTTTCCATCTGTCTTCTTTTACCTTTCCTTTTATTTTCCAAGCTGAGTTATTTCTCTTATTCTCAGAGACACAACCATGTATGGAGACAATCTACATAGTCCCCGTTGGCATTTCCCAAGCTTCTCAGACAGCCTGTCATGAGAGAACATAATGCATTTTCTGTGTAAAAATTCACAGTCTTTAAAACATACCTTACAGTGAAGTGTTTAAAAGACCATAAATTAATATTAGCTTTATTTGGTCTGGAAGGAATAGAGCATTGTGCATAATTTATTAATGTTTACATTAAAAATGAAGGCATGATTTGTTTCCTATGCCTGAGCCAAATTACAAAGACTTTCTTTTACACTAACGCTTCTGCCTGATGTACAAAAAGATAAATAGCAGTGTGGAACAGGAAGAAAAGATCACAATGTGTATGACAGGACTCAAGAATAATCTTAAGATGTTTCTTATGGTAAGAGAAAACCAGTTGGAAACTAGCTACACATAGTGGCTCCTACAGTTTAGCTCTGCGGTCCCTTGAAGAGATCCTTTTATAACATAGACCATAAAACAAGCCAGATCAGATAGGATAAAAGTTGGAATGAATAGCATGTTAGCCATCTATACCTGTGAAAACTTTGTGCCGTGAGTTGCATTCGCATATTACTGCTGCTAAGGAAACCAAAGCAGGAAAAAGATAAATCCTTCAATAGCTCAGTTGCAGACCAGGGTAAGAACCCTATTTCCAAGCTTCCAGTCATGTATTTTAAGCTATCCTGCCATGCTCAAGCCCCCATGTATCAGCATGCATAAAGGGCAGGCACTTTGGTGGAGGGCCCTTGATTCTGGAATTTCCCCCTTCCATTCTTCTGTTAGAAAAGCAGAGATTGTGTTTGTTGACTTTCAAGGAATGCTTCCTACCTTCATTATGTATCTTGCATGGAAGGCCTCTATTGGGAGTCCTTACTATCACTGTCAGTAGCTATTTGTGTAATTTGATTAACAACACTACTTTAAAAGAATCTTTCTTGTGTCTAGGGGACAGAATAGAATATATATAGGCATAGGGGGAAAATAAATAGAGGGCATCATCTTTCACAGCAAATAAAATCCACATGAACTACTTTAGTTCTTTATTTCATCCTGGAAGTAAATTCATTTCCATGTAATATCTATTCTACTTTCTCTTGATGTCCATCATGGCATTTCTGAAGCCATTTTTATTAGTCGTAGGTATTAGCCTTTATGGTGCATGATAGTAGCTTGATTTTTCTTTCTTCTTTTTATTTTTTTCATGAATGCACTTTTAAAATACCAGAAAACTAACAAAATATCTGAATGTTCCAATTCCTTTAAACAAAGTACACATTTTCTGCCAATGGAAAGGCTGCCAGGTAATAGTTAGATAGCTCAGCATCTTAGAAAATGAGTGCATTTTGAAATATCTACATATTGGTTAGATGCTTAACTGTCAGCATCAAGAACCCCTCTGAAATCATGGAGCAAATTCACGTGAGTCTAACTTAAAGTTTTGGAATAGTGGCATGAATATGTGTGTACTCCCCTAATCGTGTCTGTTCTTATGTGAAAATCAAGATATGTACATGAAAAATGCTTTTTTCCCTCTTTGGTTCAGGTCACGTAGGCATAAAGAGTTTTGGCTTGTGAAATTTGCCAAGCTTAACATCATTTTAGCTCTATCTGCACTCAATACCACAGCCTGGTCTTTGAAAAATGTCTTTTCAGTCATAGCAAGAAGCCATTTACTAATAATGATCATACTTTTAGCATATTTGTACGTTTTCTACACTGGGGTAAAAATACAGGAGAAAACATTTGTGTGAAATTATGCAAGCAGAACACAGAGCAGGAAATGGTTTTAATGACATGCAAGTCCCTTTTAGTTTTTTCATTTTCTGGAATAGGAAAGACATGCTCCTAGGACCACTGAGTGGGAGAATAAAGATTAACTAACTAGTTGGAAGCAAGATGACCTATTTTTAGTTTAAAAATAAAAAAAGGCAGATGAGCTGAACCTCCACCTGCTCTTCCAGACCTCATTTCAGTAAGAAATTCCATTAAAATGTGGCTTTAAAATCTTAATGTAACTTTTATGCAAGACTATTTATTGTGCTAGGAACTGCAGAAGAAAACTCCCTGGCCCGTAGTGGATTGAGGTATCGATCCGCACAGGCAAGCGGGTATTCTGTCAGGCCAGTGCTTCATGCTGCAAGGAAGTGCAAGGTTGCTTTGCATACTGTAGTGTCTTTAGCTATTTTTCTTCTGAACAGCTGTTTCTGTTGGATCAGTTTAACCTCTGGAGCATGAGATTTCATTACATTATCTCACACAACTATGAATGATCTGGTGCTTATGATAATACCTGTCCTGTCTGGCTTCACTCCATCTACCTTTTCTTGTTTCAAACTCCCTGAGAACTTGAACACTGAAGCAGCCACTTACCTGCCTGTTGCTGCCATTTTTCTAGTCAGTGGCTTTTTAGCAGATTTAAATATTGTGAAACAATGCCCCAAGTGATGTGATTGCGGCACTATCTGCAGGGTACCTGAAAATGGGTTGTTGTGTTCTCTGGAGGTTGTATTTTGGGGAATTACAACAAACTATGTTTTTGAGAATATTATTACTGCTTCTTGTCAGGGAAGAGATTTAGAGTTATACATAGTAATTAAAATTTACAGGATTTCTAATTTGAAGGTGAAATGGATTTCTGCTATTGGTATAGACACATGAAGTTGCTGAGGCAGATTTGCAAAATAAAAAGGTTCACAGCCTTTCTGAAGTAAATTTCTTAGCATTACTGCAACTGATAGAAACAGTGTTAGTGAAAGCCTTTACACCGCTCAAGTTGCCTTTTATTGATAGTTCTAATCCTATGACAATTTCGTTCATATACCTGCATATCAGAATTACTCATTTTAGTACATGTTGCTGAAAATATAGGCTATCATAGTTTGCTTGTGATTTATTATAACTTGACCATTTCTAAATTAGTGCATTTGCCTATAAATTTTAGTTGTTGTTCTACCTCGAAGGTTTTATTTGCATCTTTATTTGCATCTGCCACAGATATAAAATGGGAAGTGCTGGCTGAGTCTTGCTAGTTGAAAGCAGTAACTTGTGAATCTAAAAATCTGCCAATTTTGTATGGAATTTTTTTCTAATCTGAAACAGGTGAAGATAATGAAAATAGATTAAAAGAAAAAATGTCTGCATTATCTCCATATCCTATGTGACCAATACCTGCATAGTGTATATTGTATAATATACTGTATAATTAGCAGTATATGAAGCAATGTCTTAACACTCCTGAAGATTGATCCAAGTTCTTGGAAATACTCATCATAACATCAGATATTGCCTGTAACAGATTTTAAAAGGAAAATTGAAATGTTACTGCTAGGAAGGATGCTATAGTGAGTCTGCAGGGTCTGGAGCTTCACGCCTGTCACTGTTCTGCATTCTGTAGTCCTTTGGATAGCAGCAGCTTGCAGAGACTCCTTGCAAAGCAGACGTGCCAGCCCCTCAGTTGGAGGATGATCTCCCTGACTTACTGGTTATTTATGACCCACGGTATTTTTCCAGATTTGTTTGCAGCTAAGAGGAAGAAGTGGCACACAAATAAAGAAGGTTCGTTATAACTTACACACTTAAATGTCTGCAGAGCCATTTCAACACATTGGATTCACAACCTTCTCTGTGGTTTCTCAGGTTTTTCCATTTATTTCAGCCTAGATAACAGCATAAATTAGATGGCTGCTTTTAGTCTATGTACTGAGTACTTTGCTTTCAGATACATGTACAAAGCATAATCCTGCAGGGTGTTGAGGATACAACCTGGAACCCTCCAAAGAGTTTGAAAGTTACTCTTTCATGGCAGTGTTTAAAGTCAGTGCGAGCAACCCAATGGATGTAGAAATGTACATATGTGCTTGTGTAGGACACTAGCATTTTTTTTAAGTTTAAAGTTTGGTGGTATATCTGACCTTTAACAATGGCAGTAACTTCATGTTCTGCTGAAACACAGCTCTTGAGATTGAATGTACCTAGAAACACACTGTGGCTCCTTATTAAAGCTGAACAGTGCAAATATTCTTAGCCAAGAAAAGGCTTCGTTAGCAGCTTCTCAGTCTAGTGGTTCTTGCTGGGGATGCTAATTTCCTAGAGAGAGTGCTCCAGGAACACGGCCTTTAAATATTGATGAAAATGAGGCGCTGTACCACTCTCCCTCTGGACAGAGCCATACAGAGATGAAATGGCAACAGGAAAATACATTAAGCATTTTCTTCAAGCTCCTGGCTCCTCTGTGCTGGCATCGGTGCAGGCTTAGGTTGGCTCTCTTGCACACGTTCAGCTGTAAATACTAAGGAGGCTAACATGTTGGTGCCATGTAGCCCAAAGGGGCTGCAGACGGGACCACCTCAGTGGCCTCCAGCCCCTCATGCCTCCGCCCCCACTGCCAGGATGTTGCAGCAGGGGAGGGGAGGCTGCTCCGGCTCCCGGGGTGGGGGGCGAGTGGTCCCCACAGGGCTTCCTGCTGCTTGCTGTGGCTCTTGGAGGGCCCGGAGGCACGGAAGCGCTTGCATGCAGGCACGTGCACTCATGTGCACACTCTCATGCATACTCCCATGTGTGCACGATCACACACACACTTATATATACACTTGCATGCATGCACACATGTGCACACACAAGTACACACATGCACTCTCGACAAGCATGCACACGTGCAGGCACTGGCATGCATACATGTGCACCCATGCACGGACACCGGCACGCAAATGCCCGCGCTGGCAGGCGCATTCACACGCACCATGCATGCACAGATGCTCACAGCCACACACACACACACTCACACACACACTCACACACACAGAGCTCCCTCCCAGGCCGTTACTCTCCCGCAAGCAGCGCTGCCGCAGCCCGCCCCTGTGCGCCCCGCCCGGCCGCGGGGCCGTCCCCGGCCCCCCCGGCGCTGAGAGCACCCGCGGGCGGGGGAGCTGCGCCCCTCCGCGCCGCCCCTGCCGCCGCCGCCGCCGGGGCTGGACGCCAGGCATGAAGAGGAGCCTCCCCGGCGGGGGGGCTGAGGCGGGCCCGGGCCCTGCGCGGCTGCGGACCGGCCGCCCCATGCCGGCTCCGTCCCCTGCGGCCCCTCTCCGCCGCCCGCGCCGGGATGGAGGCGCCCTGCTGCCGCCGGCGGCAGCTCCCCGTCCTGCTGCTGTGGGGTAAGTCGGGGGGCGCCTGCCGGGGGGTCCCGGCCAGCGCGGCGAGGTGCTCCGGGACAGTGGCGGCGGCCGCCGAGGCGCCCCCGCCTGCGCCTGCCTTGCCGGGGGACAGCGGGGAGCCGCGGGGCATCCTCGGCGGAGCGAGCGCGTCCCCGGGACGGCGAGGGCTTTCTGCCGGGGCGCGCGGGGATGAGGTGGGGCGAAGGCGTGCGCTCCCCTGCGCGGATCGTCTGTTTGGGGGGTGGGGAGGATTTTTTCCGGGGGTCCCTTGCGGTAGCCATCGCGGGCAGTCGGCGGCAGCGCGGCGAGGGAGGGAGGGAGGGAGGGAGGGAGGGAGGGAGGGAGGCGGGCGGCTGCCCCGCGGCGGAGCCCGCCCGAGCCGCGCTCCGGCCGCGCCGCGCTGGGGCCGGGCGCCGCCGGGAGGCGGCTGCGGTGCAGGGCGCTGGCCGCCCCGGGCTCTGCCGCGGCGCTGTGCCGTGGAGATGGTCCCGAGGAGCCGCGTGGGGAGCGACACATCGCGCTGCGCACCGCGAACGGCGACTGGGGCCGGCAGCCGGGCAAGGCGCAGCATCAGCGGCGCGAGCGGCTGCTTGATCGCTGGTCCCGCATCCCACAGGCAGATACTCCCAGGAGATGAGTCCAGAAATGCTGTGCAGTGCTTTGACACCCTACCCCCGCCCCCCAAAGATAAACGATCTGACAAATTTTTAATGTTATTTAGCTGTTAGATCCCCAATCTGATTCTGGGAAGGCAGGTTTGATCTTTCAGAAGGAGGATGGTTTTCTGCTGCAAATGAAGGACTGACTCCAGTTAGGATGTGTTCTGTTAGAAACAGCCAGTTGTAAAAGTGCAAATATCATTCAGAGCTTTCACTCATTTAATTTAGGATTAGCTCTGCTGTTAGAAATACTTCATTTTTCTCTTGTTAGGTAGCTGCTTTAGGATTCCCAGATTTAATATGTTGTAGTCAGGTTTAAAGTTGCTGGGAGAAGTCTGTTACGATCTTCTTCACTCTGCGTTAACCCCAAAGATGTGTGTTAATTCCCTGTGACTCACAGATAAGGGAGAAGATCAGGCCTCGCACCTTTAGAAGGGTTATCTGAGGACTCTATAACTTTGTTTGCTAACTTTGTACCCCTTCCAAAGTACAAAGTTGGCAAACACTGGACATCTTTGTACGAAAAGACCTAGAAATAAATGGATAGTTGTTTTTGACAGGGTGCAGTAGCATTGCCTTGATTTGATCTGTAAAAAGAATGACATCAAATGCTTAAATTTTCTGATTCTCGGCGGCTCAAGGATTGCTAAAATCTTACTTTGATCACTCAAGTTTTCTGTTACTTTCTATCCGAAAAGGAGTAAAAAGTGGCCAACACCTGTCTCGATACTTGAGGATTTATTTCTTTAGCGTTGAATTTAGGGAAACAAGCAGTCATTTTTTTGACTGTGGATTAAGACGTTACTGTGACTTTTACAGTACAAACCTGATGATTACTGAAGATTTTTCTTCAGAGAATGAGTGAAGTGAGGAGTAATGTCTGTTGTAGCTCAGAAAGCTAGGAAACATTTTTCACCAGAGAGACACTAACCAATAAATCAATTGTGTTAGACATTTCTGCCTGTGTTAGTTGCTTTCCTGTCATAATGTTGTAGAAGAACTGGTTTTGAGGGTATCTGTTAACTGATAATACATTAAGCTTGATCTAAGTTTGAAAGGGTAGATGCACTCAAGAACAAAATGAAGTTAGACTAATTTCCTGGTAGAAAAGCCATTTAAGAGTTGTGAAAGTTTTATGATGTGAAACTGAGGTTTATAATAAGGAATGCTTTAAGTGCCAGAAAACTAAAATTGTTCTTTCTCAAGTAATATAAACGTGCTTTTATGTCAGTTATTCCTGAAGGATTTTCACCTGAATTGATCATGTTTTCCTCCACATTTCCTAATGGCTTCTGTTGATTAACCAGAGACCCATGAATGCTGTCATTAAGGTAAAAATCTTGCCATGATTCCTCAGTGTTAGCTCTTATTGATTTTGGTAGGAGTTCTGTCTGTGTAGGGACTGAGGCCTTATTTCTCTAAACTCAAAACTACTGCTTTCTGCATATCTTTCTGTGTAAAGCTCTTAAAACATTATCACTATGCAGAACCATCTGCTGACTGTTATCACTCTTTAGCCAAGATGGCAAAGCAGGCAGTGTGTTTGCTCCCTGGAAGCTCAGTAATTACAGAAGAAGTTGGATTTGCTGTGATGTGTGTGTGTGGGGAAGCTATGAACTGAGGCAGCTGGTACATAGAGAGATAATCTATACTGATTCCCCTATGAAGTGCTGATAGCATCCCAAATGGAGTGAGATGCAGAGCTGGAAACTTGAGCTCTCAGGTGAAATCATCATACTTTGTTTAGCAGAGTCTTAGGTGCTTAGAAGGTATCTACTTACTATAGGATTTAATCACCTCAGAAACAATGATATATACATCATAATACTTTGAGATTTGGCTATTCTCTTTTTATGTATGGAAACGGAGGCATGGAGAAGCTTCAGGGCTTGACCATGACATTTAACAGAACAAGTAGTCAAGTAGTTTTTCTACACAAGTGGTTGCTGTTATGACATCCTTGTCCAAACATTTGCTCCATCATCCTTTAGATAATGTCTGCATTTCAATGGTACTATTTGTACGTAAACTGAAAGATGCCATCAGATTAAAGCTGCATCCTTTTTTTTTTTTAAATTCTGGAGGAGTCTTTGTCCATATCTATATCTGTACACACACGCACACACACACACACTGCACTATAGAAAGAGACAGAGATTGCATGATACTTACCATCTTGAACAGTTTTCCCATATAGATTTGATAAATTTTATATGGTTGTTCACATTTCATAATCCTGTTTTACAGAGGACATGAAGCTTAGCATCTTGGCCAGAGTTTAAAAACCAAGCAGTTGCAAAACTGGGAATAGAACCTGGCTCCAGGTTCCATTCTTAGCTCCTTTTTAATGAGCCTATCTCATCCTGCAAACCATCATGAAAAAAATGCATACTAATATCTGAAATCTGCAAGATCTCGAGTTACCCTTGTGTGGAGCAGAGTGTCCATAACTCCGGGGACATTTGGACTCTAAGGAGAAAAAACAAATGAGCAAACAATTTTATTAGGTTAAAGTTTGAAAACCAAATCAAGGATTTTTCTATTATTTTGTTATTGAATCTACCACGCCGTTCTGCAGCTGCAAAGGGTGGAAAGAAGAAAAGGAAAACCAGTGTGGGAGTGCTGAATGTAATAGACCTGGGCGTGTGTGCATGTAAAACAAATAAACCTTTGCAAGGCAGAACATCTGATTTTGAAACAGACCAGACAGTCTTAGAGAAAACACTACTCTACCAAAGCAATGCTTTATTTTCTAAAGACACACATGATTTTAGATGCCAGATGAATGGGAAGATATTCAGCAGACCCCATCAACATCATGATTTCTGAAGCAAAGCAACAAGTGTAAATGCAACCTCTACTTCCAACTCGTTGTTGGATCCAGACAAGCTTCCCACCATCGTTCACCTTTTCTGTTTCTCTTGATTCCTTTTTTTGTCAACCTTTCGTTGAAGTCTGCACAGACAGCAGGCGACAGATTCATGCTATGTGCACTTGACAGGATAAGCAGCAGTATTTTCTGTTCAAGCTAATTATCTGAAATGACCACAAATAGACAGTAGGTGGTAGCACAGAGTATCAAATGCCCATCTCAAGCTAGCATGGCCCAGAAGTCAGGAAGGATGACATTCACAGCTTTTGAAGTTAACTCCAGATTGAAGATAGGACAAAAGTGAGCTTTCCGATCCTGATTTGACTATACTGGTGCAACTTCATTAAATTCAGTGGAGTCACTCCTGATTTACACCAATGTAAGTGAGATCCAATCCTGCAAACATTTAGGCAGTAAATGCTTGCTATTAAATCAGTGAGATTTCCTTGCCTAAATAGTAGTTAGGATTCTAAACCCTTCGAGGTCTTAGGTTTAAGCTTCTAGGTTTGTTTTAGCTAAATGTGGAAGACAAACCATCAGAGGCTGTGAATTGAAGATACATGTCGATAAGACAGGTAGTGCTGTAGGTACAGATGTACACAAACCACAGCATTTTAAGAAGCAGCTCTTGAGTATGACTGGCTTAGCTCAAGGGAACTGTGGGAGGTTTTGCCGATTAAGCTGTATTTAAACATTGCAGCACCAGAGGTTTTTGTATGATTAGTTATTTCAGTTTCCCCCACCTCTACTGATAACAGAGATGATTCATGGCTTGGATTAGAGGCAAACAAATCAAATTTCTGTGTCTTCTACCAAGGAAAGAAATGCAGTGAGGGGGTCATTTACCAAACACCATTTGCTAGCATCTGTGTCTTTGCTATTGAAATTAGTTCTTGAGAGAGAAGTATGAAGCAAGTAAATTGTGTTCCCGGTTAGGCTTGTAAACAGATTAATTTTCACCAAAATAATGAAGTCTGTTTTAATTTGCACCTTTTTATTTTAGCAAAAGCTGTTGCATGAACCATCTTACTTCAGAATAGAAGTATCTGTCTTTACAGTTTATAAAAACAACCTGCATGTTTTTCCAGAATAAGAGTCTCTTCACAAACAGGCTTGCATTGTGATAAACCGGAAAACACAAATGAAAAATTGACATTATTTTAATGTGACTGTATATGTAGAGCAACATAAAAGGCTGCATGAATAATTTTTGATTCATTTGGGAGGAAGGGCCAGAGCAAGTAAGGATGTGTGGATATGAGGAAAGAATTGAGTAGAAAAGCGGAGTCAGACAAAACTTTCTTCCTCAGAACTTTTTGGGCTTGATCTCCACTAATATATTGACTTCCTTGAAACAATCCTGAAGAGAGGAGACTGCTTTATTCCTCTTTAAAGGCATTAAAAGAAAGGGTGATGGTGCTGTTAGAAATGGTCTGAAGGCTAGAGAGGGTCCCAGCCTTCCTCTTGAGAACAGCTTGACATGACCAACCGTATTTGCTTCAACAAGGGGCATGTCTGAATAACAGCTAAATTTAGCCCTGGAATATTGAATTTTATCTGCGGGAAGCCAACAGCCAGATTTATGGCCTTTTACAGACAGAATTTCACTTGCTCCACCTATGCTCCAAGCCAGCAAGACTCTGATCTGAAGATAATATGATAGGCCCTGCTGAGGCTGTAGCACAGCACTGTACTGACAAAAGCACATCTTGTTCGCATCTAACCAGATGAAGCTGAGTAAGCAAAAGGCTATGCAGAAACACCGCACCCTACAATAAAGCATGTCTTATTACTTTCACACCCTAATAAATGTGACTAATTTGCCCTTATTTTGGAGAGCATCATCTGGAGAAAAATTCTTCAGGCAGTGTGAGAGGAAATAGTGTAATTGACATTGGCCAGTAATGACTGTCACTTCTCTTGGGAATTCAGAGTTTTTTTTCCAAATGTTGAAAGTGACCAATTTCTTTTGCATTCTTTTGTGTGCAGATGGATTGATGTTAAAGATTCTAATCTTTAGAAAATATTCTTGCATTTTTGTTGTTTCAGATATATACTCTAGATTTGGGAGGTACAGGATGTGCTGTTCTCGGTCTGTATTGCCTTTGTGCCTTCAGTATGAAGGAAAAGTGAGTTCACAACCATAGGATATTCTGAACAGGCTGGGAGATACTTTGACAGAAATATGATCTAACAGAAGTCATTTAAGTGTTCATTAGGAGGACACAAAGTCCAAGTTTCTTTCAAGACTTAAGCTCTTGGACTTGAGCTTTAGAGTACTGGGACAGAAGAGACCTAAAAAAGTTGAAACATTGGCTTTCGGCTGTAATCCTCTCTTTTGCTCACCCTCTGTATCTCTGCATCTGTGTGCTAGAGAGTATCTTAAAGGTTGTGAGGAAGACATCCTCCTGATCTGGCAGAAGGAGGCCACACAGATGCTTGTGGTCAGTCTGATTATCTGAAGCGATTCAGCTGTCTCTGGAGTACCAGGACATGTTCTGCAATTTTGGAGAGAACGGGGCCATTTGCTCAAGGGGTATCTCAACCTTGGTATCAGGTTGCTGCTGCCCATTAGTCACATAGACCTGTGGAATAAATTTTCTCTTCACTTTTGTTTTTGGTGAGTCAGTGGAGGTTTTACACGGTCCTTTCCCACTGCTAGAGTGTGTCAGCTATTGCAATTTTACTCCTAATAGATCTCTACAAGCTCAAGTGAAACATGAATGAGTAATTTGTTTTGGCTTTCAGTTGGGGGAGACTGAAAGCTGAGGTTTGCACAGTGTCATTGACTGTCATACAATATGTATGGAATCTCCCCTATTACTATTTTATTTTTAGAAAGGCAAATCGATATATGCTTATACTATATGATAAATACATGCCTTGCAATAATAGCTCAGATTTAGGACTTACTGTGTCATATTGAAAACTTTGAAATCTCCTTCCTTACTCTTGGTCAGTAGATTTAGACTAGATTAGTGTTCAGAAAAGCCAGCCTTCATTATTAATTTTGCTGCTGGACACATTTCCAGGGGTGTGTTTTGTACAGTGTGGAAAGTGTTCTGCCGTAAAATACATAGCTATACACAATGAAGTAGGGCTAGTATTGCTGGAATAACCATGGACCCAATTTTTCTTCAACTAGCTCTAGTGCAAACCAGAACCACCAAGAGAGTCAGAGCAAATGTGAAGGAAAGGTCAAAGGAGAATGAAACTCCTCAAAATATTTGTATTTGTATGTCTTTCTGCATTTTAAGATTTTGGAAAGAAATATTAATATTAATGTTTTTTTCTTGCATTTAATTAATTTTTTTAAGAACAGCAAAAAAAAAAAAAAAAAAAAAAGTCCCCATATGTAGTAATGTTACATTTTCAAGCCTGGGATTTTCAGCAGGATTTAATTAAAGTAGGTTCCAACTCTATCTTTGTCTTGCCTTTCTTGTGAGGCAGAGTGGAACAGGGAGAATATGTATTGTAACACCATAAGAATGTCTGATCCTTTAGAGGTCTGCTGAAGATTTTGGCTGTTGTAAGCTGAGTATGCTTAGATATATTTGGGTTTTCTTTCCTACCCAGCTACTTCATACTTTATCATATTTTATCATGTAGCAATTACAAAGACCTTACCAAAGAAATGAAAGATGTTGGCAGAAACAATCCAAAATAAACACCTGCTGAGGGAAGTGGGGGATTCTTCATCGCTTGCAGTCCTGAAATCTATACTGGAAATACTTACAGATAATATGCTGTCATATGAGTGGAAGTTATTGGCTTGGTACAGAAATTATTAGTAGACATTCTTTACCTTGTGCTACTGAAGAGGTCAATCTAGATGATCCTAAGGATTCCTTCTGACCTTGGAAAATATCTTTCCATAGGATTTTAAAATAAAGCTAGTTTTAATTTTGTGAGGAAAAGAATGATTGACACAACTTCTCCACAATGACAGAAATCCTCATTCTTCCCTACTCCCCTTTCTACAGCTTTCTTACATGACGCAAAAATCCTGAAGAAGATTTTCCTTGAACTTCAGGAAAACAAAGTTCAGTCCAATATGAGAACCAGCTGTGGAGAATTTCAGCTGAAGAAGAATGTTTTTGAGACAGTTAAAGCAGGCAGATTTAGATAAACTGTTTTGCAATGTCAGTGATTGTGTTTGTGCTAAACAAACCCTTATGTTTTATAGATCAATAGAGAATAACTAATATGTGTCAGATTATGTTTCCAATTCCATTTTAATTGTTTTCTGGGCTGAAAGATCTAAATACACAAGTAAGTTACTGGACGGTATATGGAATGCTCTTTTCTTTAAGCAACAGGGAGTTAAAGCACATCACCTATGCCTTGGGACATCAGTAAACAGTTATGGAAAGGCTATAACAATGTGAGGAGGTTGGTTTTGTGTGAAACTAAGCAGTCAGCTCCGATGTCGCTAATTTGTATCCCAGTTACAAAACAGAAGTCCTAGCTGAGGAGACAGTCACACAATAATACAGTTAGCTCTGGTGCTTTTTTTGAATAACAAGACATAACTTTTTTGTAGCTGGCTTTATGCAGATGTTTATTTGCATAACCCCTGAAAGGAGTTTTTGCTTTATTTTCAAATTATTGAAGAAGTTTTTATAGGGTGAAAGTTTGAGAAAAAGCATGTGTTAAGATGGTCTGGATAGTGAATACAATAAGGTTGTTGTGCAGCAGAGAACTTTGGACTAAGTATCAATCATCATGGAGCACAAAAATGTGTAGATTTCAAGATCCTAGAGACCTGCTGTTCCGGGCTTAGCATGTTCACTGTTTTAATGTGATTCCACAAATAGCGATATGTGATTTCTTGTGCACTCCTGAGCAATTCTATTATCTCAAGGGACAAAGTGGAAGATAGAGTTTATCATTTTCCCGTACAATGTTTACTTTTTTTGATTTTTCCATACTTGTTGACATATTCCTAGCACAGTTCTTGTTTTCCTACATATGTAAATGTAAGTGCTGCTGATCTGGTATTGTTATAACATCTTTTGATCTTGGCCCAGTCATATAGAGAAAATAAGGTCAGACATACTACCTTTTTTATTAATTTTCTTTTAAAAAAATATTGATAGGAGAGAAAAAACAGCTTATAGATTATTGACAGTTGTAAAGAAAGCTTTAATCTAAAGTTCAAGCACTTCATTGTCTTGTTGCTTTATATGTTTGTTATTAGACTTTTTTGTAGAACACATTAGTAAATGCTTTGTTTTTATTACTTAGGCATAATTATAATAAACCTTTAGAATGGAGTTAATTTATGAAGATAATAGATGGTGAAGAGAAGAAATTGAAAATTAAACCTTTCATTGTCATTTTCTTTTATTCCTTTAGTGGCATATGCTATTTGAAAAACTAAGCAAAAGAACTGTGTTGTTTTAAGAAATGTGAAATCAAAGAAAATACAGCATGTGCAAACCTAGAAGAACTTTGTTTCTACATGATCAGCTACACTTACCCTTCCTTGGTGGAAAGAAGCTGTGGTTCCTTCGAAGACTATTAGAAATCCTACCTAGCTTTGGGCAATATATCTTGAGAGGTGACACCTGGGATTTTGTGCTCCTTTGGGGCTCAGTTCTGCTCCTCAGATCCACTGAAATTAATGACTTAACTTGGGCTCAGTCCTAGAGTATTTCCTATACCAGGGTTGCACCTGTGCAAAGTTTCCTATGTGGATTTCCCTCAAGGGGAAATTACAGTATGCAGGAATCATACTGCCATTCTTGCTGGACAAGGATTTATTTTCAATTTATATTCCTTGGAGCAAGGATGCCATTGTGAAGTGCCATGCACACCTTCTGTGAGCATATATATATATATATATATAACAGTAATATATAGCAGTATAAGCAGACAAACGAGGCTCTGAGATTTTGTCACTGTTTTATTGCTCTTGTGAGTTCTTTGTACCAGTGTATCATTTAAAATGTTTTGTGATGATAGAGTTGTTGAGTATCCAGAATTTTTGAATCACTGATAGAAGGCTTGGGCCACTTAAGAAACAAACAACCCTACCTTCAAACACTCAGGCCAACTTACTCTTTCATAGTAGGCACAGACTACATTCATTGAAAACATGACTCCATTAAAATCATGTTGATGTAATGATTTGATGATGGTTAGTCACAGCAGTAGGAGCCTGAGAGAGAGGTGCATGTAGCATCAAGAGAGAGTGGATGTTCAGGGTGGGGATTTTTGTTGTCTAGGCAGAAAAGGGAAAAACATTTTCACAGGCCTTGTGTGATGGCATTATCTTGATTTAAAGTTTCTGCCGGTCAAGGGAAGAAGAAACTTTTAATGTCTTCAAGTATCACATGGTTTTAAACACTTCCTCAGGAGGGAGTGTGCTGTGACCTTTGTCTGTGAAACCTTCATGGGTCATTTCCCCTTCCCAAGGTTATTAAAAAAAAAAAAAAAAAAAAAAAAAGGTCATTTGACCTCTCCAAGGCTTATCCAGAGGAGCAAATTAAAGTCCTTATTTGTCTCAAGGGGCTGGTGTTTTACATCTCATTCACAGGTGGATAGGTGTTGAGTAGAGCCAATATTGTGCTGACCTTTTTTTTCCCTTATTATAGGTAAACCAAATGCAGTATTTCATTTTCTTGTGTCTTTTCCTGCTGCTTTGGCCAATGACAGACAGCTGGGTTGCAATAATGAGCACTCATTAGATCAAATATGTGCTTTTAGGTGATCAAGTGGTACGCGGTAGAGTGTTAGACTGAGGGTGCTCTGCTGTCCGGGATTCCCTTGAACAACTCCCATTGCTTGAGTCATGAGTTTGCAGGTGGACTAGGGCAGGGGAGAGAGCTTTCCACAGTAATTGTGAGCTTGCTGGCATTTTGTGGGGAGTAAGTCTAAACTATGATGTTGCCTTATTTGTTGATGCACCTTTCACATATTGTTACACAGCAGACGCATTTCACAATGATCTTTTAGGCAGAGAAAGATTATCAAGCACTTCAACTGCTCTGGCAGCTGTTTCTGAGAGAAGGAGGTAATTGTTAGGCAGAGCTCCTGGCACAGGACTGCTGTTTGGGTCACACTGTACTTAGCATGATGCCGATTCCTGCCTATGGTCTTAGACAAATCTCTTGTCACTTCTGTCATTATTTCCATAGCTGATGTAAAATGAAGACTGCTGTAACAGTACCTCACAAGGCTATAATGAACCCGAAGAAGTGTAGATGTTTAGGGTGGGAAATAAGATTTTTACCTCCTCTTATTAGAAACATTTATCTGTAATCATAAATTATTAAGAGCTATGATCTGGATAGTGAAGACATATACGTCTGTGACAACCACTGCATAACCATGACCCAGAAGACCAGGTTACACAGGTGGAGGTTAGATGAAAACCAGGACCATGAGGGCTTGCACAAGGCATGCGCATGCTACTTATGTCCTGAATAAGGATCTTTTCTCACGTTTTGGGGAACGTGCACATAATTGAATTCAGCCAGAGGTTTTTGGGGTTTGTCTGGGTAGCTGCCCTGCTCATCTCTAGCTGTATGCTGCAGCACCTCCTGAGTAGCTTAATTCTCTGGAACTCTCTTCTGGCCACCTTAAGTCAGATCATGGTTCCTGTATTGTTCTTGAGAGTCATCTTTAGAGTTTCTAATGCTGTGACTTTCTTCCTACTCTTGAAACAAATGTATTCCTATTTTTCTTCAGTTTTTCTCTCTGGAAGGATCCTGAGTTGGCTTTGCCAGCAAGGAACACATTTATCTATGCCACTCTTCAACAGCATGAAGAAAGTTTATTTCAAGCAATAGATCTTGTTGTTAGAGCGTTAAGCTTATCCACTGTCTGAAAATCAGTGATTATAAGAAATGTTATTTTATATTTCAGTTGTTCATTGTTTCATCAAAAATGTAACAGGACAGAGAAGATGTGAAGAAAATACTGTTTGATATTTCAGGTTGAGCCACATGACTTCAATTATAATACTGATCTAAAGGTTCAGTCAGTTGCTGAATAACTGCCTAAGTCTGTGATCGAATCAGTGTGATAAAATAAAACATACTGGTTTCAAGCAAAGTAGTAGACAACTCATCCAGCAATTCTGGAAGTAGACATAGGGTGTTCAGAAATTATCAAATACTATTTATATGCTGCCAACAGTGATTTGAGTACTTTACAAATGAATGTGAAGGACAATCATTTGTATTCCTGCTCTGAAAAATTTGCAGTGGAAGTATGACTTCAGAATAATTGACAACTTCTTTGCAGTCTCTGGAAAGTCGAGGAATTCTGAACCAACATGAGAGTGAACAGTTGATGCCCTCAGTAATGTTCCCTGCTGATTTGCACTGATGAAATAATAATAAAAAAAGCTTAAATTGCTTCCTTTTCATGCTTTTCTTGCTCTGCAGGAAGAGGACTCTAATATCCAGAGTTGTTAACTGTCTTAAATTACCTTACCAGTTCAGAAGCAATAGCATAATACTTAAAACAATGCTACAGTACAGCACTGAACTCCAGTTTTAGTTTTAAGTATTAAATTTCCTTGGCTAATATATCTGTCTTCCATATATTGGATACAGGAAAAAAATGAGAAAGTATTAAAAAGGATTCAGCATGAAAGCAAAGGATAATGCAAAGTGGCCTCCCATGTTGCTCTAAACCTCTAGAAATCTTCTTGGACATAGGGAATCCTTTTTTCAATTTCCAGGTTGTACCCTAGCCCAAACCAGCTGTATCTGTTATCTATATCCCTTCTGACTACATTTGTTACAGAGACTCTATAACTGTTAACTCTGATTAATTAAAAAAATAAAAAAACTCCCTTACCAGACCTCTGACTCATTGTTATCACTGAGAAAACTCCTGAACTTTCCCTTAGAGTTCACCCCAGTAAAAATCATTTCACATGTGCCGCATTGCATGCTGATGTCCCCCTGACTAGCCCATTGGTCTTTCCCAAACCCAGATTGCCCTGTAGTGTAGTACTGATGTGGAGCAGGAGTCCCGCAGGACTGGGCCGATATTATACTTCACTGATGCATTAAGAAATCAGTCCATCCCCCACCAAGTTCACCTTGCTTCTGCCTGTTGACATTCTGGTGTAGGCATATTTTTTCTGGGCCAGTTTTGAATGCAGATGTAACATTTCTTCCAAGCACAGTATTTATTGCAAGCTTCTGTTTATTCCCTGCATCCTTCCTTTGAGCCAGGTGCCTCTCGTGGCCTGGCTCTGTGAACTTTGGTTGCCTCATTTCCTGTGCTGCTTTCACACCACACCATGGTTGTTACTGCCTTTCTCCACAACCAGTCTGCTCCTACTGTAAAGGCAAGTGTAGAAAGGACAATTGGCAACAGAAAAAAAGATGACCTCCTGAGCCATGTATATTGTGATGAGGGTTATTTAAAGATCGGCAGGCGGGAGTTCAGTTTTTGTACCAATAACATTATTTTTCCATTCTGTACTTTTACAACAGCCTCTAGATGCAAAAGAATTAGGACAGCCATATCAGTTTCTCTTTGAGGATGGGACGCTTGAGAAGCTGTATTTTATTTTCCCTAAAGATAGACACCTTTATCTCACTGTGTAGCAGGTAGAAGTATCCAGCTGGACTGGTCAAAGGTAATGGTGAAACAGCTGTACATATCTACTTGCAATTGTCTCACAAGGAGAGAAACATCCACTGTGTGTACGTCAGGGAGCAGGGAGAGCAGAGCAGGGCACCCATGCACAGGAGTCAGGTGCCCCAGGGCCAGCAATGGGGACTGGGGCTAGAGCTAGCCTGGAGCAGGGCCAGCACCGAGTGCACTAACAGCATGCACGGGCCCTGAGCAGCCTCACCTAGGATCCCCATGCGCCCAGAGACTCCATTTCAGCTCAGGTCGGGGCACCCTGTACATAGGCCTGGGTCTGACCCTGCCTCCTGCGGTCCTGGCTTGTTCATGGATTGACTCTGGACCTATGTGTTGGGCAGCCTTGCCTCCAGGCTCTGCCCAGCTGGCTCAGACCCTGGTGGTTCTCACCCCGTTGGCAAGGGCAGAGCCTGTGCTGGGGTCACTGCGGCTCCTTGGCTCAGCCCCCATCGCAGAGCAGCCCCGCTTGTGCTGCTCCCTGACAAATGCTCCATGAATGTTGTGCTGTTTGTGAGCAGCCCCGTAAGCCTCCCAGTTCAGTGAGCTCCCTCTGTGCTTTGTCCATGAGAGCTCACATCAGAATGGACAATCATCATCAATTTTGCTTTCCTGAGTGTGTTACAGTTTTCTTCCTTGCCAGAAATTGATGCTTTGCCTGTCTACTTAGCAATTTTATGCTCAATTATCCTTTGTTATCTCTGTTGAGGGTTTAGCATCCTGGTGTGATTAGTTGAAATAAGAATTGGGTTCAGAGAAGCAATTTAAAAAATAACGCAGAGCTACAGTTGTCAGTGGTATGAAGTAAGCCTGAAACGATGGTAAGGGTAAAAACATAGATCCTCAAACACAGTGTGCAGCAGGGGGAGGACCAGCCAGCTTCCTAAGGTACTTGAGCAAGGTGTATTGTAAGGTTGTTGGGAAATAGATAACTTCAAGCTTCCACATCCCTGTATGAAGCCAGCAGCATTAGACTCTCCTCTGTCAGTTGTAGGCAGTGGCACTGAGAGCGTTAGGTCAAATCTGTCTCAATAACTTTGTAATTGTATCTTCTCTCACTTTCAGTGGGTTGATAAGTTGACTTATGTTAGGGTTAGGTCTTCATCTGGTTGAAATGGTCAAAACTGAATGAATGCTATTCTACACTAACCGAGGATCAGTGCTGTTTTTCCCAGCAGCTGACAGAGCAAACCTTGGCTTGTAGCTGAAGTTACAGAAATGATATATTCTGCCAGATGTTTCTTTTGCTGTCCGGAACAGTTTCTGCCCTCTGAGCTCCATAGCCACATACTAACTTAGTATCCTCCTTCCCCTCCTGCCAGCTCTGTGCTTGAGTTGATGATACAAAGCTTTGTGCACTAAAATGATGCAAAGTTGGAATAGGGAGATATACTTGCATCTGTCTTTAAAGAAAGGCTTACTTTCAGTATTTGGCTGGGGGTAGGTATAGGGGTTATGCAGAGTAAAAAAGTGTATTTGATGAAATACGTCTGAAGAAACTGTTTGCCTTGTACTCCTCGTATTTAAAGGCTGTCATGGGAAATTCCTTTCTTTTTCCCCCGAGATCCCTAGTGAGCCACAGTGAAAAGTTGTGCTGACATGAGGGGGTAGGTAATTTCAAAGTGAATCTGAGGTTACTTCAGGTGTGAGCTGGCTTCTCCTGTTGCTCAGGCAGTGCTGTGGGGGCTCAGGTGGGAGAGCTGCTTGGGCTTTCCTGTCGTGCTTCAGGACTGCTCAGCCACTTTGGAGCCTGAAGTGTCTTGGCCACACACATTTGACATGGCCCCTTTACATGGCTTTTAAAGAAATTCTTGGAAGGCACACATGGGATGCTGGTGTAAGCTCATCTTTTCTTGCTGTGTTTGTACAGGCCTAGTGCAGTGAGGCTCTTGAGCTCAGAGACGCAACAGTAACACAGATAATAAACATAAAGAAATCCTGTGTGTCAGAACATGGGTGAAAGTCTGTCTTTCCATACCAGTTTCTTATGCATCAGATATCCTGAAGTGTCTATCGATTTCTGCCAGAAAACACTTCGCAGAGCTCTGGAGTGCGGGTGCTGTGTAATAATAAAACTAGATTTAAATGAAAAATTGGTGAATTTAACACTATCTTTAATACCATCTATGCAACTGGTAGATTTATCTGAACAGCATTTAAATACCTGGAGAAATACAGGTACTGTCCTATAAGATCAATTTGTTCAGTATTTAAGACTTAAAAAAGAAATGTGGGTAGTGACATTTGATCGATACAACCAAATGATATTAATAGAATTTTAATCTCTCTACTGCATTTCTAACAAATTGTAGTAAGACTGCAGAGCAACAGCTGCATTTCAGACTGTGATCTTAATTGCCTTTATGAACTGTGTCAGTCATTTTTTGTACAGACTTAGGATTCTGCAGAAAGAGGCAGATGTTGGTTTAGTTTGCATAACTGTCAGTACTGATCTGATGTCCAGACATATTGTTAAATATTAGATGATGGTGATTGGCAGGACCCTTTTTAAAAGGAGGTGTAACAGTGTGGACTTGAGGTTTAACTTGAGATCATTAGATGTTTTTGCTTGCTGTGAGAAATATGGTTGAGAAGAAGCATGTTTTTGGATCAGACAACACAAATTTCAAAACTGAGTGTATACAAAGCAAAAAAAAAAAAAAGGGGGAGATTACGCTGCTGTAATTGCTGATGAAAAACTACACATACAGGTTAGGTAAAACAGGAAGTACTTTTCTATCTGCATTCTGAGGAAGTATTGCAGCCTTGCAGAAATCTTACAATCTTGTTATTAATTTCAGCATACTGAAGAAATGGTCAGATAAGCAAAAATAATATTCTGACACTTCCCTCCTATGTACTTATACAAGGTTTCAAAATTGGTGTTACAAAGTGTTTTGAGGAACATGTAGTGAAAATAACACATCAATCAAATATTGTTTAGATTTATTAAGTAGTTGAGATACAAAAACTTTCAGTACTACTCTTAAGCCTCTGGTGGAAAAGAAACAACAGTACCTAATAACAGTATATCGTAAAAATAAACATTGAGAAATATTTATCCATCTCACAAAAAGCAGAAGCTTCTATACTTGAGTAACTATAGGACAAAAGTTTCATTCTCATGCATCTCAATGGTAAATTTACATATTGCTGTGAGTCCATTCTGAATTTCCTTTTTAATGTCAAGAGGATTTCTGATTGCCAAAGGAGAATATAGACTAGGCAATAAAAGGCTTCAGTGAATATGTAGGATCTGATTTTCGCTTTTTAATGAACAAGATTTTGGAGTAGGTTGGTAATAAAAGCTTACTTTGTTTCTTCATTTTCTTATTTTCTGTTGTTATTTTCCTTACTTGCTTATCTTTTTTTTTTCTTTACAACACGTTTCCAAACCTATTTTTCCCTATCTTGCCTTCATTGTCATTGTACCAGTCGCTCCAATTTTAAATTGGTTGGTCCTTTACTGCCGATTCCACTAATGCTAGGGGCAAT
The DNA here is from genome assembly GCF_036370855.1 of Dromaius novaehollandiae. Lineage (NCBI taxonomy): Eukaryota > Metazoa > Chordata > Aves > Casuariiformes > Dromaiidae > Dromaius > Dromaius novaehollandiae. Next base: position 61,499,445 of record NC_088099.1, read on the forward strand.
CATTCCTGCCACCTACAGTATATGGAATAAATAAAAGTTGAAGGCAGTTGCTGTCATCTGGTATCAATATAACTAAGCCTACAGGCAACTGGTAGGGTTAAGCAACCTCCTCTTTTCCCCTCAAATGTTGTTTCAGGTAAGAATGCATGGAAATGTAGCTAGGAAATTGCTTATTATGGGGCTGCGGCAACATCTTCCAACGACTGCGACTGCTCTTTGCTTCCCATTGATATGTTTCTTCTAATGAGATGTGATGGCATAAACATTTCAGTACACTGCAAATATGTTGGACTTGCCCCTTCTTAAAAGGGCTGATTGAAAGGTCCTACTTTCTGTGTAAACTGTCATGACCAAAAAGCTTTGTTAAATCTTTGTTATGAGTTGAATACCTGAGACCACTGAAAATAGCGAAGGATGAGTATGATAGCCTGTGGTGGTCTGTATTGTTATTTTACCCTCATCTGAATATATCTGGACTCTTTTGGTTGGGGGTAGGTATGAAACATCCCGTGTTACTCTGTTTTGATCAGATCAGAAAATTCTAAAAACAGGTTTTCCTATAACCAGAGGGATTTGTGAGAAGAACACAAATCTGAGAACCAAGAGCCATTTATTCTGTACTTGGCTGATCATAGCTTTCTTATGTGACACTGGAGAAGTCACTTAATCTCTCTATTTGTAAAATATGGGTACGTTGTTTTCTCTTATTGGTTCTCTCTCGTTGTAACTCATGTTTTTATTTATGTCACAGTGGTCTTGTGAGGATTAACACAGAAATATCTACAAAGTATTTAGAGATCAGTGACAATTCATAGAAAAAGAATTCCAGGTGCAATCTGCACTCATCAAGGGAGCATCTATGGTTGCGCATCTAAACTTTCCTCAGAAAAAGTGGTTTTAGTTTCTTTATAGAATGTGTACTTTTAATCCCATCTTTAGTTTTATGGAATTGATGAAGCACATTTTCAAGTGCAGATTAAAGAAAAACCTATCCATGGACTCAAGTGTATTTACTAGTTAATAGCTTTGTAAAAAAGGTGTTTTATTTACAAAAGAGATGCAACCATCAGAGTGTATAATGGAATTTCAGCTCTTTATGTTTGGATGCAATAAAGTATTCTGATACACAGATTCCTACTCTTCATAATTTCAGTACATTCTGTCTCATTAGCAATTAACACAGAGATTAGTGCTTGACTGGAAGAAAAATATATTCTTAGAGGGATCTAAATTCTTCTCAGATATATGTGTACAACAGTTTGCATTTAACTCAATCAGGAGCTTGGGATATTTCAGTAAAGGCAGAATTTCAGTGTAATTGGGGCTGATATTTTGTTCCATATATCTTGGCTCATTTTATTGGAGTGACACACAGAGTATAAACAAGGAGCAGGAGGTACTCATCTGTGTTAAATTACTCATTTCATTTCTGATACAAGGCTAGCACTGCAAAGATTTGCCAGCAATTTTTTTTTCCATAGGAGGTCAAAAATAATTGAAGTCACATCCTTCCTAGCTATATTTGCAAAATGCTAAGTGTAGCTGCAGCTACGCTCACGCAGTGGGCTGTTGCTAATTTCATCTATCTGCAGGTACTGCAAATTGCTGGTCAGAAGACTCCTTCTTTTGGCATATTCCGTATTTCCATTAGGAGACTCATCTGACATACGTGTGTTAACGTAACTTCCACGTCAGATGCTTATAGGTTTTGAGCTTATGTTTTTCAAAATATATAAATTCACTGTGGAAAAGATGGAGACCATAAAACACAGCATTATATTTCCAAATGAATAGAGGACATGTTACCTATTTTTGATTTTGTGCTTGCTTAATTTCAATAACAGAAGGATTTGTTTTGCACTTCAGGATGTGTAATTGACCTACATTTCATGTGGATGTGTTTGCTTCTCCAACTTTTTAATGGCAGCCCCCTCAAGAAACTAAAATAAAAATTCCCTTCTGCCTAACCCTTAACTTTGGAAACTACAGAAAAAATTGGCGTTGACAGACCCATAAAAGTCTACATGACTCAGCTGTTTAAGAGATAGATAAAAAGCAATTTAAAAGAAATCATGTTGTCTAAATGTTCATTTTTCCATTCAAACACATTCTGATAAAAATGAAACTAATGTTCAAATGAGGTGTTTTATTGCAACATGAAGTATGTTCAGGTTTGCTTGTATCTGCACTAATTCTAACCATTACAGAATAAAGTGAAGATATCTAACCAATCTCTATCTTTTCCCCCCCCCCAGTTAATGGTCTAATGACGCTTGGATTAACAGGTAAGCTTTACTTCTAAAATTCAAACATACATTTCTGTTTTGTTCATGATAGCTGTTTAAAAAGCACTTCCATTCTATCTCATTTCAATTAGTCAGCCTTCATGCATTTTTTACAATTGGTCTTGTCCATTGGTTATATGAACAGACAGTGGCTCCGTGTTTGTAAAGATCAGTCTCAATAGTGATGGTAAAGCTGCAGAATTATTCATAAATTTGAAACTCTTTGGCCAGGGTTTTAGACAGAAACTCTTACGTTGCCACATTGTTCCAGGAGGCAGATCTTTTTCGTACTATTCATACTATGACTCTTTCAGAACTTTCTTAAAACCTTTCAAAACTTTAAAGTTCTGAAGAAATGCAAGCAAAATTAACAAGGCCATGGAAAATCCATTTAAACACCCCACTGAGAAGGAGCTGGAGTCAATAGTTGGTGCACATTACGTAATGAGAACAAGCTTGTATTCTGTTGAATTTATAGGGTTATAAATCAAGTGATAGCTTGCTATTTAGAATACTCAGCCAGGGCGGCCAGTGTTGCCTAAATTTTGTAAAAGCATCCCTGCAGAATTCAAGTTGCGAGGCATACATCTGTCATATCTGGTTGTGAATTCTGCCCAGTTTTAATGTTCACCTGCACATCTACCACTGAAAGGTATAAATTATAACTGCTAGATGAATTGGTGGGAACACTCGAATAGACAGTGTTCTTAACTATCATGTTAACTTCCCTGTTTTGTAACTTTTACCATTCCTATTACTGGTGATAAATTGTAGTTCTGAATTTTTATAATGTTGATGAAGTCTTAGCGTCAGCCATAAGAGCTCTGACAATGAGAAGTGATGAAGTAGGTAGGGTCAGAAGCAATGAGTTTATTCAGATGGTCCCAATCAGTTAGCCGTAGGCCTGAAGAGGTTTGTAGCTGGTATGAAGTAGTAGACTTAGGGACTTAGATGTAAAATAACTGCCTAGTTATAGTCCGACTATTGTTTGAAAGTATACAAAAGCAAAGTATTTTGTTGATCAGATGTGGTGGCTGCCTCTTAGTTGGCACACGGCATTACTGAATCGGTGACTTCTCCAGCTAAAAGAATCAGCTGCTATAGTTTGAATTAAGTCGGCAAGGCAATCCTGCTTGGGCTCTGAAAGGAGAGCTCTGATGAGTCTCCTTCATGGATTAAGCACTGTAATGTGTACCTGGTGCTGTTTTACAATCACACATCTCATTTTGAATGAAGATATTCCAGTTTGTAATCAACAACTGAATCATGTTAAGAAGTCTGAAACCAATCATCCTGCCTCTGTTTTATTGGACTAAATAGTAAGGATCTCTACCCTGTTGCCAGCAAGGACTCTAACTGGATTCTCATCAAATGAAGACTTGCATGCTTTTGACCTTACTTCACTTAACAATATTTTTTGCTAACACAACATAAAATTAGAACATAGGAAGAGGAGAAAAGTTGGGAGGAACCTCGATTTTGCAATAAAATTTCCTGAGTGACGGCTGTAGATTATTACCATTTGTTGTTTATATAGCAGCTGTGAATAAAGTAACTTTTAGATGCTGGAGGAAGAGTTTTGAAAAGGGCAACCATAAAGCAGCTCCTCCCTGCCTGGGAGGAAGGCAGGATTTCAGGTTCTCTGGAGCAGTAGACAAAGAAGCTGAGGTAGGAACAAGGCCACCAGCAATGATAGAATCCTACTTTCAAAATGTAGCTGATATAAGGAAAAGAAATATCTCCTCTCTGCAATGTAGATAGATAAAAATGATGATTCAAAAATTGGTGGAAGACTTAGTTCTGCATAGACTTTTTTTCTCAGTGATTAAAAAATGGACAAAATGGTCTGTTCTTCCTGGCTTTTCTCTTAAAACTAACTATTCCTCCAGAATTCTCAAAGGGAGCTGTCTGGCACACAGATTTGTTAGGACTGCAGTTTTGTCGGGATGGATTTTTTTCTCAGATTCCTTTGGTTAAAAGAGAAGAAATGCCAGTGTTTTATTCTAACTAGTTTACTAATTTAATTTAGGCATTATATTAAGTATGTTGAAAAATACGTCCACAAATAATTTTTAGTATTCCCAAAAATGTATGCATTTTGTATGTAAAAGTGGAATCAAAATAATTGAAATGATAAAGGTAAAGGTAAAGGAAGACGTATTCCAAAATCAGATTACATAATCAAAACAGAATGTTTCAGCCTTGGCAAAATCAAATACTTCCGCTACTCTGAATAAATTTTTTTCAGAATTTTAATTTTATAAGAAATGTCAAAATATTGGCTTTGTATTCCAATTCAGGTGTGAACTGGATAAGTACTTTTGACTTTGACTCTAAATATTGTTGTGGAGTTGCCATTACATATTTCAAAAGGTACAGGCTTGCTCAGGACAAGGTTAATTCCTTTTTTCCCAGTAGCTGGATATTTGTAACGTTAACATCAGATAATGGCAAATAATTACATTAATGGATATGCTAGGCAAAAATCTTAATTGTGACCATGGGTTTTCAAGCCTTAAGTTAATAAGGTGTAAAAATCTTTCTGACATAGAGGTATATTTATAGTCATACAGTTAGTTCCATGGGACACGTCTGTATAAGCTTGAGCAGTACTTTCTACAGTGAGGGCCTGGGAAGTGTATGACCTGCTAATTCCAGTTAGCTTTTAATTAATGGTGCAGGTGTTCAGTCAGAAGTTAGTAAGATTAGAAATTCAGTAAGATTAGAAAAGTGACTAGGTAGGTTTCTCTGTGCAAGATCTAAAAGGTGATATGGTGAGGTACAGTATTTTATACTGAGGTTTTTTTTAATAAACATACATTTTACATATCAAGTTGTGTAGAAAGTTGAATGTTAGTTTTACAGCAATTTAAGTGGCAGGCTTACATGAATGAGTTTGTGAAAGATGCATTCATGCTTCTTCTATTTCAATGTTTGGGATTTAAGGTGCTTTCTGACTTTACCTAGGTGCACGTCAACAGACTAATCTCTGCAATGAATCCCTCATGTTAGAAAAGTTGCCTGCCTGTGGAAAATCCTTTGAAGAGATGATGAAGAAAGTAGACTCTAAAAAATGGTGCAACCTGACAGAATTTATCATGTAAGAGTTAGTTTTGATTTTGATACATTCTCATCTTCTTATAGTGACTGTCCTTTAATAAAATTGATCCCCTCAAATGTCAAGGACACCTTGACACCTAGGAGGGATGTGCAAGTTCTCTAAAGCAGAATAGTTTAGACCTGTCTTTATTTTATCCTCACAGGCAAAGTCTGATAAATTTTAGCAATTCTGTTGAGGAAAAAGCTTTTCCCCACTAAATGTAAAATGTTCGCCATATTTTGAAGTCAGTGAAGGGAGTTTTTGCCTTAGTCTTTCACTTGCCTTTGCTTCTCCTTTCACTTACTACAGGAGTGAAAGTCAGGGTAATGCTTCATAAATAAATAATTCCATTAATAATCCTTTCTTTTGCGTTTTCTCTCAGAGCGCCTTTCACAACAATTTATGGCTATTTTATGATGGCTATTTTATCAGTACCTAATGAAAGTCATGGTTTACCACTATCCCTAAAGCATGGTTTACCACTATCCCTAAAGCATGTAAAATGTTTGTGTTCCAGATAAATTGAAAACCTCCTGTATTTGGTTCCCATTGCAGAGAGCTAAACTGTAGCTCTTAAGTCCCTGCAATATGACCTCACACTATGCAATATGGCTCACAGAGAGAGACCCAGTTCTTGACTCTGAGTACACAAAATAAATCATTTTAGCGGAGATTAACCAGTAGGCTAATGAATACTATTTGGTATTGCTTTTACCTCGGTTGTGTTTATATTTCATTTGTATTTCAGTATATTTTATGCAAATGTTACTTAAATCCATTTTTTTCTGTGACAGCACTAAGGTAATGTGATTCTAGAATCACACTATTTTGTTTTCTTTGTTGGTAGCAATGTAGCTCCTTCTCTGATTTCTCTTTCAGTAAGATGACAATAATACTTCCTGAGGCATAGCTTCAGAAATCTACCTCTTGTGTGAAATTATCCTGTCCAAATGTAAAATGATCTGTGTATTGATACTGTTGCAGTTTGTGTCTATGCCTGCCAGATAGCAGGGAGGGGGGGGAGTAAGCACCACCTGTTCTGTTTGAATGACTAAAAAACTTCTAGCCTGATAGTAGTGAGGGAAGCATTATTATTTTCTTATCTCTGTTCTTGTTTTGTAGTTGCTGGAGATGTTTAAACATCTTTTTCTAAAGCTGCACACTTCAAACTCTGGTCTGGAGGAAACTCACAGTAATGTGAGCTCATGTAATTTGTGGCTTTTTTGGCTTCATGGAGCATCTGCTTCTTCAGAGCATGTCTGCTCACGCATAATGCTTGGTTTTCGGAAGTGCCGAGTACCCTCTACACCAACTGAAATCAGAGGAAACTGCAGGTGTTCAGCACTTCAGAAAATTAGGCTCAAGTGAATTAGCTCTGGTGAAATACAAGCCAATCTGAAAGATAACATCTTCCTGGATTTGAAACTGCACCAATGCAGTACTCTGGTTTTGGGGCTGCTCCTGAGGCACGGTAGCCACAAGTTAGCCATTACCACATCTGTTATAATTTCCTTTAGCCCCAGATATGTTCTTGTCTTATATGAACTCTGATCGTGTCCCCTGTTGATTATCACTTCATGTTTACCATCAATAGACAAAACAGATAATGAAGCATTGGACCTCTGTGCTATGTTGCAGCAGTTCCCTGTGCTTCTCTGCTATTGACACCTGTATTCAAATGTCCTGCCTGTTGATAATGTTTCCTAATCTGACAGCATACTAACTACTTAGATGCTATTCCCTTTTAGCACTTTTATTTGCATATGCTGGAAGACACTGCAGCTCACCTTTTAAAAGGTAGAGTTTTAAAACACACAGCACTAGTGTGAAAGATGCATACATGCATCTCTTCTCCAATTGTGGAGAAAAGCAAGAGGAGATAAGTCCTTGTTATCCAGCTTGGTCCCTTTTGTGCCCTAAGGATGACAGTACTTTCTAGCTCCTGTCTCTATCCTAAAGCCAGATCTAGTTAGAGTGAGCTTTGGGACATGTACAGTGCACTGAAATCCTCTTTCTGCAAGTTGTGGAATGGCTGAAAATGGGCTCTTTGGCTACCTCTCATTGAAGAAACTTGCCAATCCTGCCCTGATGGCTCAGACATCAGTACTGGGTGGGGTGTGTTTTATAAAGCATCTGAGCAATATAACTGGCATTTCTGCCTATTGTACTCAAAATAATTTATGAACAGAGCAAAACCCTAGTTACTGCTTTCTTCTCTTTGGTTAGGTAGCAGAATGGCCCAAAGGACCTGCGAGTCTCAAGGGGTGTTATTCCAGTTTTCCAGTACTCTGTGAATATTTTGAGATATTTCTTCCACCTTGCCCAAACTTCTTCTTACTATAAATCTGAAGCTGTCTACTATACTCTTAGGCCATAATAGAAAATGGTGGAACTGAACGTTTGATGATGCATTTTTTACCTCATCTGAGAAGAGACTTAACACCAAGGCGGGGGAGAAAAGAAATGAGTATGTCATCTTCTTGGAAATGTTGTTAGTAACAGAGCTGTTGAAATTCTCTTACCATATAGAAAGCAAACTTGTTTATGTAAGAGTGCAAATCTTAGAGCAAAGAGAAAAAACAGTGTTTGTAAATAGATGGGAAAGTAGACATCCGAGAAAAAAGAGGATACAGATTTCAGGGTGTGTGTAGAGTTGTATTACAGCCTTTGGGGTATTACTGACTTCAGATTTTGTGCTATACAGAAATATTTAAACGATAGGATAGCAGAGTCAGATGTGCTGGAGCCTAACTTTTCTGTGATGTTCATTGCAATCGGAAGTCAGCACGGGAGAAATTGTTTTGCAGTGAACTGACAATAAATCAAGAGCAAAAGAGGTAATCCAGGTTAACTCTTTCAAAATGGAGTAAGTGACCTTTCACACAAGCAGTGGAGAATAAGGTCCTTGAAATGGAGAGCTGATGGTTAGCACGTTGACGAATTGCGTTGTAACTTCCCAGTGAGAGAAGTGAGCAGTGTATGTCACAGCATTGACATTAAGCCTTTGGATATTACTGAGCTCAAATGATTACTTTTTAGAGCTAAAGACATACTATTAAAACTAATTATGCATGTTATGGGAAAATCAAGACATGTTTTGATTTTTATTTTACTTACACAATTTCTTGATCAAAAAATAGCTGTTTCAGTAAAGCTAATAGAAATGTGGTCCTTCAGAACTTAAAAAACGTAGAAGTATTTATTACTTTACAGTGTTGGGGATGTATTAATGTTCTAGAAAGCAAAAAATGAATTGCAGAATTCTCATTTTGCATGCATAAGCTGTGTTTATTCTATTTTCCAATATTTCCCCCCTTTTATGTAGCCAGAAATTGTACTGAAATCTAACAGAGAGATGTGTGTGCAACCATAAGAAGAAAAGTCTTAGAATGCAAGTGCTACTAAATTTATTTAATAAATAATTTAAATACTAGATTATACTAGGAGCAATAATTTTATTACTGTAGCACATCTAGTTACAAGTTATTTTCCTCATTTTTGAAGGAAGGACTGCAATTTTCCCCAGTCTGATCTCCATCATAATTGTATTTTAATCATAAATTTGAATTCATTGCTGATATCTTGTTCATATTGATAAGCATCCTCAACTAATGGGATTACTTGCAGTACAGTCAAGGATACTTTCAGGAGTCAAAGTATTAGATTCTGCCTTTGTTTAATGCAGGCGAAGGGGCAGCATTTTGCAAGCCTCATGCTAAAATTGCTTCAAGAGTTAAAATACTCTATTGGAAGATTCTTCCAGTGTTTAAAGGTGACTGAAGTCTCTTTGAGTTCTCTTGACTTTCAATTATTGTTAACAATTCACCTTGCCTTTGTTCTTTCTGATTGCTCTTCCCCTTTTGTGTTGTTTTCATTCCCTGTATCAGAAAATTCCTGCCTATCTGTAGATATTATTTTGTCTGAAGAAATCTGCCAGTGTGATGCTTTTTTCTGTTTATAGAAATATGAAATGAAAATGAAATATTTCTGGGAAAATTATGTTCATTTTCCCCATGTGCAGCACCATAAAAAAATGCCAGGCTTTTCCAAATGCAACAAGAAAAATAGTTTACATTTTTACATCATATACAGTTTTTTTTAAACTTCTTTCTGTCACTTGTATTTGAAATTCTGTTTTAGAAGAGGGAGAGGAGAGAGAGAAATTTGTTTGGGAGTTCATTTGCTGAATTAAGTATTGATAAGGCATTCCTTGCCCAGACTACAAACTCATCATGAAGTTTCATGGCACTGTAAGAACAGCATATTTAGTTCTACCTTTCCTTTTTGGAAAAATTAAATTCCTTTGGGAATTTAACTGTGTTGAGAACAGACATTATGATTTGACATCATGCCTTATATGACAAGCATATAGGCTAATATCTTCCAGCTCACTGGAGGAACCCTGAGTGATGAGACTGCTTTTTTATTTGGAGTACTGTGACAAATTAATGAAGATATGGCATTTCTAGCAATGGTTACTTAAAATTCAAATATTTAAACTTAGTAGTATGTAGTCTACCGTGATTTTAAGTCTGGCCTCCAGCAGTAAAATTTGTCAGCTTGGAACAGATAGGGGGTTAAAACTAATTTAATTTTGTGTGAAGGAAACTTCTTCATATAGTAATTTCTGCATGGCACTCTTCGCTTACAAAGATCTTGCAAAATTAGGCCCTGTATCTTATATCATAATATAATTGTTCATGGAGCTCTGCTTTTTGTAAAACTATTTGTTTATGGAGGAGTTTTAGCTCTTCCTGGTAAATAGCTGTCCTTGATTTATGGAATCGTAAATAGCAATTACCTGTTTTCTTTCACTGTGTGGCCAAACTGTCATTAGACAGCTTTGGGTGATTTCAGTTTGCAGTAACTTAATTATACTGTAAGATTTTCTGACAGCTCTGTTACTTGTTTCTTAACTTTATTCTTAACAAACTTTAAGGGTTGATTTTTATTCTTTAAAAAAGCATCCTTTTGACTGATTTTAAACAGATGATGCTGTCATGTATAGCAACTAGTACTGGAAACCAGTGTAAGATTTTTAGCCTCCACAACTGATCTTGACTTTGCTAGAAATGTATAACAATCAAATATAAATGTTTTAAATTTCATGTAAAGTTTTACAGAAGCACTGTCTGGAAAATATTTCCTTATTAGTATATACATAATATTCTCATTTTTCTGTGAGGAAATTAGGACACAAAGCCTCTGGGTTAGGTTGTCAGAAAGTACTTGAAGGCTTAAATATGTTGGGGTCCGAGTGAGATTTTCAAATATGTTAAGTCATTTAGACATCATGAGGTTCAGTGTTTCATGCTTGGACACCAGAATATGAAAGACAACCAGAAATACCTAAATGAGACAGACATGTAAAACCTTCAAAATACAGCTGGAGATACTCATTGATAAAAGAGGAGGGGATCAATTGTTCATAGTTTTGCTTTAGTCCTCAAGGCTAAAATGTGGTTGTGTATTTTAAATGGCAGGAAACTATCACAGTATGCAGCAGCTAAACAAGCAGAGACTGAAGTGTGAGTGAAGGCTATGCAGGGAGTTAACGAAGGCAGATAGCCTTTTTGTTCACTAGAAGACTGAAAATTTCAGAAAGCTTTTTATTCTTAATGTGTTATATTTTTATTATTAATGTATTGTATTCTTAATACTTATCAACAACTGCTAAATAGGTAAAATCTGTATTTTTACTACTGTCCACTTACCCAAGACCATTATTAGCCATCAGGATTTTTTTTCATTACGCTGTATTTGATAAAACCTGGTCTGGTTATAATGGGACTATAGTCAAGGGGCCAGCTATTAATTCCTTAAGGAAGTGACCAGATGAAGATGAGGGTACCCAGAGCAGTTTTGCATGTACCTGAAAAATTTTTGCGTATTGTAGTTGCATAGATTATTTTCTATCATTAACTAATCAAAGGATTTTCTAAGGAATTCTAACTAGATCCTGGAAACAATTTTGCTAGAACAAACAGTCCCCATACAAATCTGTCAGTCTCTCCCAGCCCTAACCTTTATGGAAGTACAGAACTGCGATGTGCTAATTTTTGTTCTCGGTTGCTTGTTAAGCTTTTGACCTGCTCCCAGACAACAGTATCTCCTCTGTATTCTGTGTTACCATTTTCCAAACACTTCTGAGCGTTTTGATTAGCATTTCAGTAATTTTGAGGTCAGAGAGATGGTGTGGTCATCCAGTCTGCACTGCTGAATAATATAGGCCACAGAATCCACCTAGTAATTACTATTTTAAAACCCTAAGAGTGACTGAATATGTTATGGGAAGACATTGTTAATTTATATCTATCAAATGAATACTAATCCATTACATATGTAGGTACATTGTTCCAAACGGAAACTGCTTTCAGTGTTAGAGGAAAATGTGTGCCACATTTCTAATCAGTGTTTGCCTAACTTCAGTTCCTGGTGATTATACCTTCTTATGCCTTTCCCTGATGTAGTAAAATTCATTGTTACCAGAAATCCTTTATTCCCATATAAATATGTGCAAGTCACTTTTAACAACTTTTCAGTGTCTCTTTTTGGATAAATTAAGATCAATCTTTCAAAGTCTATCATGAGAATGTATGTATTCCAGACTTCTTGTGCCCTTTGCAAGTTTCAGCAGCTTTTCTTTTGAAGAATGGATTCCACTGTAGAATTGAATGTTTCATCCAGCAGTAGTTTTCATAATATTATATGCAAACTTTTTTTCTCTAATCCTACTGGGTATTCAGGTTTTTTCTTCTGCCAAAATGTGTACTGCATTAACTCTCTTAGCTGCATAATAATACCAATAATACCAGGAGCATATATTCTACAAACTATACATGATGTTATATCCTTCTCAGTGACTGGTATGATGTACATTATGTGTTTCTAGATCTATCATCTTGCTTTTTCCAGTGTTCCATTTAGATGAGTCCACATTCCTAAGTGATCCAAATCAGTCTGTGTACTGATTTGATCTGTGTAGCTACATCTTCTTTTCTTCCTGAGGCATTTATATACTATCTACATTTTTAGCAAAAACTATTTTGTTTTCTTCACATGATTGATTAAGATATTGGGCCCTCCTTGAATGGTGATTCCTTGTTTATCATTAGTTTTGAAGTTCCATTTATTTTTAATTCATGGGCTACCATGATTTTTCATAATATTTTTAACAGAATGTTTTAAGATAGTATTCAATAAACCATTCAGTCCTTAAACATCAATGAATGAAATACAGTGATTATAAGGAAGTAGACAGTATCTGCTCAGACAAAATTCCCAAAGGATTAATTTGAAAAATCCGGAAGAAATTATTACAGACTCCATGTATGCATTTCTGGTTGATTAGCTGCTGTGATAACAAACACTATATACATAAGAAATATAGATCTACATAGCATGTCCATGCAAAAAGTTTTAATAAAATTTATTACTAAAAAGGATACATATATAAAGAGCTATGACTAATTTGAAACCTTTACTTAGAAAGTGATATCAAGTCTTGCTACATTAACTTTAATCTTAACTATTGGTCAATCCTCCATTGCATTTCTTAAAGGCAAAGAGTTATACTACCTTTATTTCACAAGGGCATCCAGTAACTGCATTCAAAGACAACACCTATACAGAAAAACTGTGCGAATTAGCCTACATTATAGTACAACCCAGTCAACTACCCTGACTTTATCACATCGTTATATATAAACAATAAAGTGTATATTAGCAATAGGGCTAATAATGATGCTGTCTGACATTTACAGCTATGGAGGAGGCCTACTCTTTTTGCTGACAGACAACCAAACACCTTTGTACAGAAATATGGGGACTTCTTCATCACCAATTTGGACTTATTTAAATTTTTCCGTATTAAAATTCTTAGACTCTAAGAATACAGAAAAATAATGAAGGGGTAACTTTTGAAAAAGTGAAAATGACCATAGCATATTTAGCCATAGGATGTTTCCCTTCTTTGATTTGGCTCTTAGAGCTGATGCTTATTTTACTGAACTGCCAGAAGGACCTTGATTTAGGATCCTGATTAGGGAAAAGATGGACATTGTGTGCCTGGGGCACTGGACACCAAATGCCACTAAAGAATGTGACCCTGCCACCATTGCTTAAGCAAATAAATCAGGAAATCAAAAAAGAGGGCATAATGCTGCTTGACTCTGGACAGTGACCGATACAGTGAAGGGAGCGTTGTTCTACCTATGAGCAGAGCTGACCAATGTCCCTCTGATGCAGTTCAGGAGAAATGAGCCCAGAAAGTAATTTTCTTCACAGACATTCCTTTCAATGAAGGGAAATGGATACCTACATGTTTTGTACATCTCATATTCTCCTGCTGCACATTTATTCAGTTGTATCCTCACACGTCTGGTCATGCCAACAGTCCTCTCTTAATCTGAGTTCCCACCTAAGCATGCCAGCTTGGAGTTCATTGTCTAAGGAGTTCATCCCCAAACCAGTTTCTCATGGGAACGAAGCAAACTATGTCATGCTTTTCTGCAGCTAATTCAATAAATGCAATAACTGCTAATAATTCAAGATACAAAAAATAGCGCTGAGTTGCAATTTCCAGTGTTTGAGTCCAATAACCAGTTCCTGAAGAGAGAAACCAGCCCCAGGAAAATTTAATTGCTATTGGACTGAAATTGAGAAATGTAGGGTTTGATTGTTATCGTTGTCCTCTGAGTGAGTCATGTGTCATCTGTTTCAATGTAAGGTATTCTGGTATTTCCAGGCTATGTTGCTAGTGCAACAGTCGTCTTGCAAGTGTATAAAGTCACATACCTGTTACTCAGGGGAACTTCCAGCCAATCTTTCTGCATTTGCCAGCCAAGCAATAACTGTGAATTGAAAGGCTGAGAGTGAAATGACAATTTATGTTTTGGAAGAGAGTTCTGGCAGAGTAATGCATGTAATAAGGACTGGTTTCTCTGTTTTGGTGAAAGAATTAATTGTAATGGTTTTTGCTGTGGTCCCTGCATTTCCTTCTATCTCATCAAACCTGTATTTGTGGCTCAGAGACCCCCTCACGTTGCTGTGGGAGAATGGCAGTGTGGCACTGCTCCCTAATTCCTGGAAGATGTTAGAATTCTTATTTTTCTACACGTTTAAGTTTGGGTCCTTACCAGAAGAGGAAGAGGGCAAGGTCTGTCTTTAGTTATACGTCCGAAGCTGATTCATGTCATTGTAAGCGTTTGTGTATCTGATGGAATTCTGTTTTGTTATGAGCATGATGCGAGGTCTTGTTTCCACACTGATCAATCATTTTATTTTCTGTACTGCCTCAGCGTAGCTTTCCCAGAACCCTTTACATCAAAATGGATTATATAAACAGAAGCTTCAGTCATACTGAAAGCGATGAAGGAGATCCACCCATGTTCTGTACAGATGTTGAAGATTTGAAAAAGAAATTAACAAAAAAGATATGTATGACTAGAGCCAAATTTGATCTAATCTTCTGGAAAAATATCCTAAAATTCTTGCTCAATTTTAAAGTCAATGGGAGTTTTTCCTGTGTTACAATTTCACCTAAATAAACTAAACTAATTATAAAAGTAACTAGTTTGCAGAGGAACATGGTCAAATATTAAAGAAAAGAAAGCCAGATGACATTAAGATTAGCTGGAAAACAAACTGTAAAAGAAACACAGTGCAAACCCAGATGAAATGATATGTCTCCAGTTCTTAAAGCTTTGAACTAATAACCTCTGATGGCTGATTGTGTTATAAGAGCCTTCCAAACTGACTCATTTTCTTGGTCAGTTGTACAGGTTTTTTTCATCTTCACCATTGACTGCTGCAGGAAGTCTGATCTAGATCCTGATTAGTGATTGCATCCAGCTGCTAATATCAGAACATCTGTAGAAGAGAAATGTACCATGAAAATCTCAGAGAAACCACTGGGTTTGTTTTGCAGCTAAGGTGAGGCAATGATTGATAGATAATTCTTTCCTGTAATGACATACATATCTCACAGTTTGAAAATGGATAGCTTTGGCTTATTCTTTTCAACATTAGCAGTGAAGCCTAAATTCTGTTTTTTGGCATGTGATTTTCTGGCATGAAAGACAGAAGGAAACAAAAAAGTTCAGTTAACAGGAGCATGGTATTAATAAAGATGAGCTTTTGAAACGCTCTGTGCTCTTATTTGAGTGTGGAGTGTTGGTGGTGGTCTGGCATAGAGCTGGCACCTACATGCCTGCAACTAATGTTAGCGAGGCCCCTCTGAACATGCAGATCCAGTTAATAGGCAGCACTAGCTACTGCATCCTGAAGTAGAACTGGGGCTGCCTGGAGCTGGACCTTTAAGTAGCTGGCACACTATGGTATCAGATCCAGAGCAGTATTGATTAAAAGGAGTCCCACTCTTCCCCAGTTGTGGTGTGTGGGGCTATGTATGTGTATTTGCATTAGGATTCAGGTAGACAGGCTAGCACATTGGTTGTGTCTCACCTTAGACAAAGTTGTGATCAAACACTGCAAATGAGGAACGTGCTTGTACAACAAAAGCTAGCTGTGTTGTCACCTGGTCTCCAGATTCTGTATGTGTGTGAAGAGTAATTCTTTTTTATTCTCCTGGAGATTTACTGGGGAAGTGAACCAGAATTCCTTATTTAGCTTGCTATAGCCCCTCCCAGTTTTGTCAGCCCAGACTTTGTAGAAGAACATGTTATTCATTAGCTTAGTGTCTCTGTGAAGGAAGGTTTTAGAAACCTGCACTTTAGGTGGCCCCATATCTATATGATTTATTTACAGTTAAGTGTTTGATGCTCAGGTATCAAACACAAAACAGGGACTGTTGTGCTAGGATGCTAGCTCTCATTTTCTTTTTCTTTAGTAAGCTGGTCCTGCCCAGTTGTTTTATGTTATGATGGATACAGATAGAAGCAAGTAGCACGGGAACACAAACCTTAGCAGCAAAAGCAAATGCTCTTTTTAGCAACATGCTAAGTCGGACACAGCTAGCCAGAACTATTCCTGGGTGTGGTGAAACCTAGAGCATTAATCTTGCATGTGTCAGGAGCAGTGCTGAGTTGGAGAAAGACAGCCTTCACCCTTTGAATCTTCCAAGAACTCTTGGCATTGTGAGCCTACCTGACATCTGTCTTCCTCTGAGCTTCCCATACAGTTCTAGTTGCTGCATTTTTGCAACTCTCAATGAAGTTTAAATTCTGATCTTTTATCCTTTCTCTTTGCTCCTTCTTGTTCGCCTCCTCAAATATCAAAACTTACAGTAATTTTGTATTAAAAAATCCTTCTAAAAACCCCTAGAGGGCTTGGTAACAGTGGCAAACACAGGCTGGTACTAATTACCCCCAAGAACCTATTATTTTCCCTCTGTGATTCATGCCTTTCTTTTGAAAAGCAAAGAAAAGCAGCTTATAAATCAGTTAAGGTGCTGGCAAGTAAAACAATGGAAAAGAATGTCATATTTGAACAATTGTGTTGCCATCATGCTGGTGACTGACAATACCATTTTTTTATTGCAAGAAGAATAATGTTTGCCACATATTATTTTAAAAACTGAAAATAAAAGTACCCTACTGCTTGTGAAATCTTGCTAGTTTGCCAGATGTTGGGCCATGTTGAAATTATGTACCTTCACCTGCTGTTTGGAATTAGCCATTCTAGCTATGGAGTAAATGTGAAATTCATGTTAAGACATAGCTTTTCCCTGAATGAGGCTGTATTAGAATGTCTTTAAGAGGAACTGCATTTCAGATGAATCTCCATTATTTTCAGATCAAATATACTTGCTTTGTTTTATATTGTAGAGGTGAGAGTATGTCCTGATGAATGTGAATAAAGTGGTCACTTTGAATTCAGAGACCAGGATTGTGTATCAGGCTAATAGCAAGAATAGTCTGTTTATTACTACATAATTGCTTTCCTCCTAATAGATGCAGAGGCTGAAATATGGTTATTTACAATTATAATTTTTCTCCTTACTACACAGGTGGGGGGAAGATATTTTATAATACAGTAGACTCTGACTATTGGACAAATTGTTTCAACCATCAAAATGTCTACAGGAACATTAATAGGCATCCTTTTTTTTTTTTTCATAAATAGATGATTTCTTTGGAATATTGACTGTTTCACTCCCACAGCTGTGCAGGAACTGGAGACCCAAGCACCTCCGAGACATACTTATAAACATAAGCCATATGTTTTCAAATTATAAGGCAGTGTCACACGGTGAAAATGCAGCACTGAGTCATCATATTTTTTGGTTATTCTCCACAATTGTTTATTAAATTCTATAGGTGTCTCCTTAGCTTTGTTCTAGTTTTGGATGGCTAGGACTTAAATAAGTGGTTTACTGAATCACAGAATAGTTGGAGTTGGCAGGGACCTCTAGAGATCATCCTGTCCAACCCCCCTGCTCAAGCAAGGTCAGATAGAGCAGGTTGCATAGCACCATGTCCAGTTGGGTTTTGAATATCTCCAAGGATGGAGACTCCACAAGCTCTCTAGACAACCTTTTTCAATGTTCAACCACCCTGACAGTGAAGAAGTGTTTTCTTGTGTTCAAGCAGAATTTCCTGGGCAGTTTGTGCCCATTTCCTCTTGTCCTACCACTGGGGACCACGGAGAAGAGTCTGGCCCTATCCTCTTGACATCCTCCCATCAGATATTTATATACATTGATAAGATCCCCCCCGAGCCTTCTCTTCTCCAGGCTATACAGTCCCAGCTCTCACAGTCCCAGCCTTCTCATATAAGAGCTTCTCCAGTCCCTTATTTGTCTTTGTGGCCAGCAAAGGGCTTTAGTAACTCCATGTCTTTCTAATACTGGGGAGCCCAGAATTGGACCCAGCACTCCAGATGTGTCTCACCAAAGCTGAGTAGAGGGGAAGGGTCCCCTTTGTTGACCTGCTGGTCACACTTTTCCTAATACAGCCCAGGATGCTGTCTGCCTTTTTTGCCACAAGGGCACATTGCTGGCTTATGTTCAACTTGTCGTCCGCTAGGACCCCCACGTCCTTCTCTGCAAAGCTGCTCTTGAGCTGGTTGTACCCCAGCCTGTACTGGTGCAAGGGGTTATTCCTCCCTCAGTGCAGCACTTTGCACATCCCTTTGTTGAACTTTATGGGCTCCTCTCTGCCCATTTCTCTAGCCTGTCAAGGTCCCTCTGAATAGCAGTGCAACCATGTGCTGTATCAGCTGTGCCTCCCAGTTTTGTGCCATCTGCAAACTTGCTGAGGGTCCACTAGCTCCTGTCATCCATGTCATTAATAAAGATATTAAACAGTATTGGTGCCAGTATTGATCTCTGGGGCACACCACAAGTCCCTGGTCTCCAGCTGGACTTTGTGCTGCTGACCACAACTCTGAGCCTGGCAGTTCAGCCAGTTTTCAATCCACCTCACTGACCACTTACCTAGCCCACAGTTTGACAGTTTGTCTATGAGGATGTTATAGCAGACAGCGTCTAAAGCTTTGCTGAAGTCAAGGTAAACAGCATCCACTGCTCTTCCTTATCTACCAAGCCAGTCATCTCATCATGGAAGGCTATTAGGTTGGTTGAGCATGATTTCCTTTTTGTAAATCCATGCTGACTACTTGCAATCACCTCCCTGTCCCTCATGTGTCAGGAAATCATACCCACGATTTGTTTCTCCCCGTCACCTTCCCAGGGATTGAAATGAGGCTGACCTGCTTGCAGTTCCCTGGATCCTCCTTTTTGCCCTGCTTGAAGATAGATGTGACATTTGTTTTTTTCCCGTCCTCAGGAACCTTCCCTGATTGCCATGACCTTTCAAAGATAATTGACAGTGGCTTCTCAATGACACTGGCCAGGTCCCTCAGCACTTGCGGGTACATCCCATCAGGGCTACGCTTGGGGTGATTCCACTTCAGCCCCGTTTTGTTGATGAAGAGGTCTCTTCTGCTTATGTCAACGCAGACCCTTTGATTGCCAACCCCCTCCACCGCTTCCTTCCTTGGTCATTATCTCTCACCCTCATCATTCCTAGTTTACATGGGATTCAGTTAAAAGTCTTTGTATAGAAGTCATTGCTGTGAAAATGAAATCCATGTTTGAGAATTCCAAGTAAGAGACTGAATAAGCATATGGCTTTGGAAACTCATTTCTAATTCTTTTCATCTTTAGTGCAAAGTTACGGCACTGCATACCTAAATTAGTTGTTGTGGCCACCTTACAAGATGCAGAAAGGTAGCAAAAACATTTGCGAACATCAATTTTTTAATGGTCTATTCTAAATATGACTATATTATGACTATATTATTATATTATATAAATAATTTTAATGCTATATTAAGAACACTGCCATTTATGAACCTCTGAAAACCTGCAGACCATTTTGCTTATAAATGCAAAATTATCACTTTGTTCTGCAGCATGTTGTAGAAATAGCTATACTACAAACTAACTAAGCCTTATTAGTTTTTCATCTAATGCTAATTTGGGGGTTTTGCAGGTTCAGACACTGAGAAATCTTGCTTTGCAAAAAAAAAAAGATTGCTCTGAAGAGCTTCTTTGAGACCATTAAATGAGTTGAATGAATAGGATAAAGGGAAATTGGCTAATCTTTTGGGAGTCTGCTGAATTTAACACAAACTTCCAAAAGCTCAGATTTGGTGAACTAAAACAATGTTATTAATTATTTATACCATAACACATGTTGTAATTTCAGTCTACAGAAGCCTTACCTCAGGGAAACTGTTCCTGAGGAATGGGGAGGAGAGAAAATGATTTCAGTTTGTTCTTCTTCAAAGATAACTGTTTCTTTCTCGTTAAACCTATGGAGACTCTGGGACTGGCATTGTGATAATGATGGCTGTATCATGTCAAAATAGCATTCTCTTGCTGCCTGTTCTCAGTCTCTCCAAGGTTAGTGAAGCATCAGACCTTCCTGTTCTTCCATTTCACTCCATTCCACTTTTGCAAATTTTTGTAAAAAGTTTAACTTATATGAGAAAAGCGAGGTATTTTCTGAGCCTGCTACTGAGTAGGGAAAAAAAATGACCTCTCCATCATTAATAGAGGAAAGCTCATTGATTCTTAATATCAGATGCCAGTTTTTCAAGTTTTTTTTTCCAGCAATTTTTGACATTTGTCACATTTATTTGATCATTGTTAAAAAAAAAAAAAAGAAAATGAAATCTGATATTTGCTGTTTACCAAAAGGTCACCCATGTAAATATTGATAATTCCTTCTTAAGGCTCTGAGAGAGTTTTCAACACTGGTGAAGTTAAGGTGAGCAGAAGTCACCAGTTATATTGCTATATTAGCAAGGCTGCTGTAAGACAAGCTGATATGTGCCACAGTAGATGCATCTGACAAATGGCTGGTAGCTTGCACCTGCAAGGTTGGATCAGTATGTCGGTGCTTTCTTTACCAAATCAATTAACAAATAGTTCAGGATGGAACAATATAGTAAACCTAATGAATAAAGCTGCTCACAAAGAGAATGTAAAACATTTAGAACTGATGTTGGAAAGCACTTCCCAATGAAATCTCCTGTCTGTCAGCTGGTATGCTCTTTCAACAGCTTGCATGGCTTATTTGAATTTTATTATAGCAAGATCAGTAACAGAAAACTGTCTTTGTGGAGCTTATTATGAAAGATCATATTTAAGTATAAGCAATACGTAAGTTGTTTGTTTAATTTTTTTTTGGTGGTAAAATAATACAGCATAACTGATAGACTGGTATCAATTTGGCAATGCAACTATCAAGCACAGTATATTTTTAGAGGCAGTGAAAATGAAAAAGAAAATAAATCCGTGTTATGAAAATGAATACTTGATACAAACTTTTGTGGTTCTTCTGTTTTGTTTTGCAAGACAGTTTCTACATTCTTGTTTTCTAAATGAATCAACCACGAATATATAATAATGCAGATTAACTCAGCAGAGGCAAAAAAATGAATTTTCTTGCTTCAAGCTACATGTGGTATTAGTCATGTGGTTAACTGTTGACAGCACAACGAAGTACGAATTAATGCTACCCATTCGTTCTGTATTCAGGGCCTTGTTTCAGTTATAGAAGTTTATTATATAATCATACTTTAAAGAAGTATTTTACATTGCTAACTGACAAGGCTTTGGCATTTCTATTTACCCCTGCAAAAAATCTATAATTCAGTGTTGGAAAGCAGTTCTCAGACAAGAAATGCAGCATTCTGCATTCTTAAAGAGATTAGTCACCTTTTTCAGGCTATTGTAACATTTGCAAAAGGAAGATATGTTGCTGGATTCATTGATGAACTTAATGACAATGTATGAAATGGCCGAAATACTTAAGAAAAATGAAACCTGAGGATAGAGCAGGTTCATAAAATTAAGCATTTTTTTTCTATGATGAGAGATGAATGTATAAGGAAGAGTAGAAAGAACAAAGAAAGTATTAAGGGTAGAAAAAACAAAGTTCTCAAAGACAGAGTGCATAAGTGAACAATTAAGAACACCTTTCTTTTCAGCTTCCAAGGAACTGATATTTTGTATTTCTCTTGGGTACACAAATTGTGGGATTGTGAGTTAATCATTGAGCCCCTGAGTCTGAGTTTATTCTCCAGGAAAATAGATTAAGGTGCAGAATAATCTTAAAGTGGTCTATGTTATGTGGAATTTATCACGTTGCACTGTAATTTATCATGTGAATATTTGCATCATATTCTTGGGGAGTACATATGCCTAATACATATCTATAGTGACATGTAGTGTACAGGTGTTAGGTATTAATGTTACTTATTTACCTAAAAAATAGGTACAAAAATCATTGTATCTATTTTCACTTACAAGTAAGATTTTTTCTGCCTTTGACTGTTAATATGTAAGGAACAGATTTTTCTTTTTACATTCAAAATGAAAATAAGACAATGATTTCTTTTCATCATGCGAAGAGGAGTTAGATAAGGCTCAAAAAGTAAATATACTACTTCGCCAGTCACAGCACTTAAAAATTAACAGAAGTCCATAATAGCTTTCTTATGGCAGGGGCTAGTACTCTTTCATAGGTGATGGGCTATATTACACTGCTCTTTCTCAAATTAAGGTAGAGCAGGAGCCAGGAAGATGTTGCTGTAAACACAGCAGTGTCAGGAGCTGAAAACCAGCTTCCTCTCACAGATGAATCTCTCAAGATGCCATGTCTTCCTGTTCCTGACCCAGAGCCAATCTTTTTGACTGTCATTCAACATCTCCTGGCATAGTAATTTTTGCACCTACTTACGAGGTTGCTGACCTGCCTTTAAGGAATTCCAGGGAGTGCTGCACATTCATGTCTTCCATAAACGAATGTGGAGAAGGGATAGGGACTTCTGGGCCCACCATCTGCTTCAGTTTGTCTGTGTGAGATGTCAGCACAGGTTAGAGAAGCCACTCAGTGTGACAAGAAGTTACTTAAGAAGAGGGCATGTGTCTTTACTACCATGAGTAACTGTTTTTCTTGCATATGGAATAAATTGGAGTGGGGAGAGATTATGATGACTGGAGGAGAAATATGGATAATATCAAAGGGATATTAGTGTTTATTAAGTATTTACTAGAATGTGTACAGTACCCTTGAAACAACAGCAAAAAAAATCCACCTCTGATGTGCAAGGTGTACAGCCTTTACCTTCAAAACTCATGTTCAAATATAATATTGTACTTAAATAATAGTTAAGCGGTGCTTTTCTATACACAACTCTTCCCCATCAGATTTTGATGCTGTTTGTTAAATTCTTTTAATGTTATTACTGTTCCTCTTGTTCTATGGATAATTTTTCATGGAATTTGGTCTTATTTATGAATTGTCCAGGGACAGATTGGAATTTTTAAGAATGTGTTTGTTACTTAGAACTGCAGAAATCATCTGCTTATTAACTAGTCTAGTAGATTATATGATTTGAAGTTTAAGATCTATAATTAGTCACCTGATTCCTTACTCTCATTATTTCATTTCTGACTGGATCAGAAAACAACTACTGCTCTGCTCCCAAAACAAATGGATTTTGTAATTATAGGAATTTTATCTGTGTATGTAAAACCCATTTTTCCATGAATAATCAGACAAAATCTCAGTTTTTTGGAATGCTCACAAAAATTAAGTAGGATGTGAAAATTATGGTGGAAAATTCTACTTAGAAGCAGATGAATTATTTTCATATTTTAGTTATTTATCACTCTGTGCATATGCACCAGTGGATATTTCTCAAAGTATAAACCTAGTTGACCTCTGATTTATACTTCACAGCTGGATATCATCATATATTTCTCTCCCTTGTTTCCACCTTAAGAAATGATGCTGTGGAGTTTTAAAGGGCTTGTGCTACTTTGGACTAAGTGGAGTCTATTAAAACTTCCATTCCAGCAGATGAGTCTTTAATATCCTTTCAAAAATAGGATCTGAAGCAGTTGTTTTTAGATGAAAGCTGAAATGAATGAGAAGGGCTCCCACTTATTTTATTATTTCTTTCCTCTGAATTTTTGACTCCTGGTCAGAAACATGACTAAGTTCACAGGTGCCTTTTCGGAATTGCTGTCGGGAGTAGTACTGTGTAGTACTGATCTTATTTTTTTTGCTTGCGTGTCCGCTTGGCTCAGCTAGGTGGAAAGAAAATTGGAAATGGCTAGTTTAGAGCAGTGCTGGGCTGGGGACCACTCTTCCCTCCTAACTCTGGCTCCTTCCTAGATGTTGTAGGACTGGATTGAAGCAGGTTAAGTGTTATGTTTTGGAGGCAATAAGCCATTATTCTTAGCAGACTTTAGGAGGTGAATGAACAAAGTGTCTGATGCCTCTGGGAGAGAGCTGACTTGTCTCATGAAATGGCTGATGTTGATGACCGACCTGAATACCAGCATGTAACTAGTGCATTTGCACTTGAGCTGACTGGAGCAAGGACTGTGCAAACAAGTGGTGACTGTAATGGTTGTACTAGGGGTAGGAAGTGAGTTTAGGTAGATAGAAGCACGTTGGTTGAATATTTCTCCATCACTGAAGGTGGCGTATCTGAGTGTAATTCTCAACTAATTTACTTTTGATGTGATGCTCTTGGCTATACAGACAAGGTGTAGGATTCATCTATCCCAGGTGCTAGTTGTCCTGTACTCCCTTCCTAGTCAATAGAAACCTAAAGAAGATTGGCTGAAAGAGGTCATACACATCATGCCCTAAAATTACTCTTCTGTCTCCACTGACTATAAACTTTTTGAGCATGGAGAAGTTTGCTTTGAATCTAAATTGGCAAAAAATAGTGGAAATGCATCTTCAGATGGTGTTAGTAGCTTGGATTGTCAGCATTGTCACATTCACAGCATCTGCTGCTTTTTTCTGTGTTTTGTTTTTTCCTTCTTTCTTTCCCCTGGAGCAAGTCATATACTTTTTGGCTTTAAGCAAGTTTCAGTGCAGGACCAGCAGAGAAGATGAGCCCACTGCTTCCCAGGGTTCTCATCTCCTTCATGCTTGGGTTTTTGAAGGAGGATACACACTGGAAAATGCTAATGGTTTTCTTAATGAGACTGAAGGGAGAGGCAAAGCTGATAGCAGAGAAAAATTTCCAAATCTTAGCCTGATTTTGCCTTTGGCTTGACATATTTTGAAATAAACTGAGTTGAATAGAGAAATAGCTGATTGTAATAGAAAAAAAGCAGATGAGGCAGCAGTAATTCAGAGATAGTGTGTTTATGTTTTTTGGCACTGAGAAGTATTTATTAGAAATAAAAACATAGTCTAGTCATTTGGATTTGTATTTTGAAGTACTTTCTGCTTTCCTTCACAAGTTCTAGTAAAAGGAATAAAATTTTAGATGTAAAATTTCAAATACTGATGGGTGTAATGACACAAAAGCATGTGATGTGTTTGCATGTCTGCCCCAGAAATATGTCATCTCCTTTCACGAGAAGCCCATGAAGATGAAGGGATTCCAAACCTCTCCATTAATTGCCCATGGTGACGACAGAAGTTTTGAAACTGGATCAACGAGTAAGAAATGTTAAAGTTTCCATTTCATTTACAGAAACACGAGCTTGATGACTTTGATTCTAAGGGGTAGGTATGTAATGATGCAGTTGTGGTCAACTCATCTTGCTTGATATATGTATGTGTGGTCGAGGAGAAAGCACACATCTTTAAGATCAGGGTGTGCCCTGCCATGTTGTCTGACCAATTATATTTTTCCATAGGGTATATTTTAGTTGTATAGTTGACAGGAATTGCCAGGAATTTCACAGCTTAACCCTGTTAAATTCTGAACCATATCTCTTCTTTTCTCCTTGCCTTTTCTCCATTTTGTGTACTGGTGCTTTAAATATTAGGTGCCTCATGGTTATGTGTTACTGGAAAAGTTAAAAAAAAACATTTTCTAATGAAAATGTTCTAGATTCAGATATTACTTTAAAGCAGAGGGGAAAGTTTGTGTTAAAGATACCATAGGTTCACATAGAAAATGTTGGTAAGCTTACACCAGACAACAGGAAATTGAGACACTAATTAGTGGATTAGTGGAAACAGGAAAGATGTCTGATGACAGCTGGAAACACAGGACACAAGTCTTGACAGAGCTGTTTGATAATTCTAGCCAAAGTACCGTTTTTAGAGCTCTGTATTAAGGACTAGTCACACTGATGTAGCCACTCCACATGTCAAGTCTTTGGAAAGCAAACTGCAGAGGAGAAAATAAGTCTCCCTATAAAAACAACTCTTTTGGAGCAAAACCTATGTGAATCTGTGAAAATTCCGTAATTTATTTTTACAGTAGTTGGATGTCAGCCTTACAGGTGTACATGTGATGGTCTGAAACACAGTGTTACCTTGAGGATCTCTTCAGCTTTAGAAGCAAAAGAACTTAAAGTGGATGCAACTCCTCAGCCTTTGCGAGGATGTGACTACTTAGGAGGTTCCTGAAGTATGCAGAAGCTTGAGAGCCTTCCTCCAACAGCTCTTTTGATTTACTCAGTGCTCTCTGAAGAGAGAACTGCATCTCAATTTTTGTTTAACAAGGAATGTGGCTGCTGCTGCCATCTCCGTAGCTGCTCTGATTGCAGCACTGCCCACAGTGCATTTGGAAGCACTGAGCAGTGTTCACACGTGCATCAGAACCTCTTCTGTTTTCAGTGGACCTATTTATTTTTATGGAGATATTAATCATCAGTTGAAGAAGTCTTTTATCCCCATACACAGTGAAAGGAGGCCATGAACAAGTAGATCATGTAGATCATAAAGCTTTTTTCTGGCAGCAGTGCCTCAGTTCTTTGAAGGAGATACTGTTCCTTGGCAGATTAGCTTTTCTGACCAGAGGCTTTTTGGTTATTGTTAGTAGGTCCTGCCAGGCAGTAATGTATTACCTGCTCTCCATGAAAAGTATTCAGTGATTGGAGACTATTAAATGTTAAGAGAAAGAACAGGCTTATGCAGAAATTCTGTTCGCTGTAACCTGTTCTCCTTATTGGCTGTTCTAATTCCTGTTCATTAAAGATATGCCTAATGAAATTATAGCATATGATAGCCTGAATAAAATAACAATTCTGTATACCATCCTTGCTGCCAAACTGAAAATTTATTCTGTTTGCTATGCATTGAAGATATTTGCTACTGATAAAATTCTCCCATTCCAGAGAAAGCAAAAAACTATTAGAACATTATTTTTTAATGTTCTTAAGAAATCTTTCTTTTCCTCACAAACCTGTGTTATATCACGCAGGCTTGGAAGTACTCAGTGTTTTTTATAAAATTTCTTTAGCACTCAGACCCGTGTTATTGGAGTCAGACAGATGAAGTTTCAAAGTAACACTCCAGTATGAATTAATTAGGTTGATTTTGGAAGGGAGGGTTGTTTCCTTTTCTCAAAGAAGAATAAATGCTGAACAGTATTGAATTTTAATTGTTTAGGATAATGTCCTTGGATCAAGAAAAGTGTGTTCTCATACTTAGGATATTTAATACAAACAATTAAATGTTCTGAGCCATTGAGCTCTCTTGTGCTTTTGTACATTTTCTCCTTTCACCACCCTCGTAAGCTGTATTTTTGTTCTCTGCAGACTGTTAGCAAGCAAATACCTATTCGTGCATGGAAAATTCATGCATACATAGCCAGCTACCCGGGAGGTAAAGAACAATGCTGAGCAAGAAGTAAGTGACAAGTGTAAGGAAAGAAAGCATATATTTTAGAACAGTATGAATTCAACAATTAGCCTTCAGGGACATTGTTTGGGATCCTTTAGTTTTGTTGTCTCTGACCCTGCTTACCTGAAGATATCAAGAAGTATGTCAAGTCCCTCATCCCTCTGTTTTTTCATTTATTTTCACTTTTCTTTTTTTCTAAAGAAGATGGGGGAACAATAACAGTCCCTGAAACAAAAGATTCTTGGTAATCTTGTACAAACGTTGCTATGGCATTCCTTAGACTTTCCGTGGTATTGCTTTGAATACAAATGGGATAGGACTTGATTGATAAGGAAACTTATCACCTGTCTAGATGATGTGAGTCTTGCTATTCTTGTTTCCAAGAAGGGCTGAAAACACATGACTCTTCGCAGAAGCATGAAAAACATGCATTTACTACTAAGATGGGATGCACCCCATTGGCTGCAGTTCTGCAAATAAGATCTGAATTAGTCAAATGACTGCAAGCAGGTTTGTTGTCTTGTTCATGTGAGTTACTGCTTTGGAAGTCGGAAAAGGGCCGCTGCTCTGGGTTTCCGAAGAACAGGCCTCTCACAGTGGACAGGTCCACCTAAAAGCTTAGCATCAGCTGCAGTGTAATGTCAGCTCAGCTGCCCTCCTTTAAACCAGATAGGCTGGGGATGACACCAGTCCACTCACAGGAGAACAGAGCTGAGCAAAGTTGTCTGCAGAACTGGGATAGATTAGCTTGTTCTGAGGTGCATGTAGGTAAGGCTGAGCTGTTTCTAATATTCAGGTTGTCTAGTTGAAAGTTACTTTGGTATAACTGTATTGCATTGCATTGGTTTAGTGACTTAAATATAAACTGATCTACAGATTGAAAAAGGATCTTTATAATTCATTTGCTATAGGAATAATGGGTAGGGACCCATGTTGTATAGCTCGAATTACTTGTAAAATTGCTGTGTTAGAATTACTGAAGTTCTTTTCAGAGAATAGTTCCTGAGAAACGATGTCTCGCTGCTTGGCCAGATTAGTACAGTTTGTTCCCATGCCACTTCATGATACCGAAGGTAGGAGTTATTTGACAACATTATGTAGGCTGTTTACAATGAAGCTTTTTACTACCCTTCTCACTAGAACACCACCTCCTTTATCTAGGTCTGGAAGTGCTTATCTAAATAGCAATAAAATATTATTGCTGAGGAATTACATTTAAGGTGTGTGGCTTAACTGTAATGTGATTTTTCCTCTGGTTGAATCTGAAGATTGTGATTTTTGAGTGATTTGGCTGTAGGAGGAACTCTCTTCCTATGGGAACACTTTATTTCATTAGACCTAAGTTTAGCAGATCGTTGCTGCAATTTAGCACTGACCGCTCCCATGTTATTTTGCCAGTAAAACAGGTAATGTCCTTTTCATCTACATTTGAAATAACTGGAGTAGGATTAATTCCTGAAGGAATAGTTGCTAATTAATTGCTGCAGAGTCTGTAATTGTTTGACAGAGGCCATCTCTCTTGCACATCTGTGGGTGTTTTGCCAGGGGTCACAGTATTAGAGAAGGCATCTCTGTGTTTTAGTATGCATTTGTTTCGTTACTGAGGCTTGGTCATTCTAAAGAATTGACCCAGGCACACCACAAACTCTGCTGCTGCTTATGCAGATTTCTGTCTTTTAAGCTGCACCTCTGCATCATTTTGCCTACTCCAAAGCTAGCAGCACAGTATGTCTTTCCAAAAGCAGAGTTTGCTTCTGCATTATGGGAAAAAAAAGCTGATAGCCCTTGGAGAGAGTAGAAAACGGCATCAATTGGTAACACCTGCAACAGCAGTACCTCATATAACCTTAGGTGTTTTGAACTTCTTCTGAATGATCAACTTATTTAGAGCAAATAAATGCTATTGACCTCTGGCCTGTATTCAAATAGGAATATTTCCAATTCCACGTATATGAAGAAGAGATTTCCTTTTGTGGGGCAGAACTCAAACACCTGTCTACTGTTAAATGTAGTTATTTATTTCCTGACTCATTATTTTCTTCTCTTTGAGGTAATCATTTTAATGGTAAATTGTGAAAGGGAGAAACAGTAGGTGTGAAAATTAAGTTTAAAGTAGCTGCAAAAGTATTGTGAATTCTTCAATCTGTTTTACCTCTTTACCTTTATGAACTTATTTGTAGCATATCCCAAAAGTATGGTTTCAAGCTGTTGAAATATGCAAGCTCTGTGTAACATAAATTCTTTTCTATAGCTTTCCCAGAACTGTAAAAAACTTAAAATTGGTAAGCGATTTGTTGAATGTAGATAGGGTTTTGATCTATGAGTGAAGAATACAAACTTCATGTTTTTGCAGGGGAATTAGTGAGATCAAAGCAAAATGTAATGAGTCCCACCTCTATTTTGTGTCAAATTTCTGGTATGGTGGTGTGGTTTACTTGCTGTGCCTTGCTCCAGGAGCTTTCTCTGCTAGTAACCCAAATCAGGTCACTGTTAAAGCGTGTCAGAGGTCTGATCCAGCCTGCATGCTGAGGTTTGCTTTGTGGGAAAACAAAGTGGGAGAGGAGGTACGTTCCTCTGTGGAATTAGTTTGTCACTGAATTCCCCTTAACCTAGAAACTGGAATGCAATCTCCAGTGATGTGAATGTAATTTGAATTTATATCGAAGTCTGAACGAACATTCAGGAAACCAAGTTTCTTGCATATACTCAGGACAGAGTTACAGGGTACGTGGAATACCAGGGAAATTAGGTGAGTTAAAGGCAGTAGTTCATATTTTTTTAGTTTGCAAATGAGCAGCTTCAGGTCTCCCTTACCAGTGGATCTCTTTCAGTTTGTTGCAATTTTTTTTGTCGCCTGAGAGAGCTCAGGTGTAACTTTGTGTTCGCCATGGAGAGCATTTTCCTTTCTTATGTATGTCAGTGAGGCGTAGAGGAAATAGCAGAAAGAAGCTCAGGGAATCTTTCCCTTCCCCTCTGGCAAATGCTATGCAGCTTCTTTGCCTAAATAATCCTCAAAGACTGAAAACTGAGCTTTTCTGGAACTCTACCTTCTCTCAATAAAAAGCTACTTTCTGGCAACCCCCTGGTTACCTAAATAATTAAGCTCGCTCTCAATAGGTACTGACCCTGTGGGTGACTTCAACCACATTTAAAAGAGAAGAGATAATCATAACACATTAAGTTCCTACAAGTTTCATGAAAATAGGCAACTGTGTAAAAGAGATTACTCACATTGGAGGAAAGGTTGTAGTATACGGTCAAACAGTGGAGATTTCACAAAGGAAAAAGTTGTTTTCAATATCCTAGTTGCAATTGCAGGAAAAGAATCAAAGTTTGCATTTTATTAGATAGACATGAGAAACCTTAATCCCTAGTTAAGGGGGCCTGGCCTTCATAGTTTTGCTGCTTACCATTTAGAAGTGGTAATAAAAAGTACTGTTTTCATGCAACCTGACTGCTGTGGCAACCCTCCCAAATTAATATCGCCAAACAGCTTGAGGTAGGCTGAACGTCATGGTAGCTAGGGGTACTTGTGAAAGTGCTCTTCAGTGATGTCTCTGCTTTACTGTAGCTTTGAAGCCTTTATAGCAGCGTTTGCTCCTGTGTGGTCTTAACTGCTTCCACGTACATCATGCGTATAGAAAACCTGTCCTATCATATTATCAGCTTAAAATGGATCTTAAAATTGAGTGGGGGATAAATATTCCTCCTTATTTTTTTTGTTTTTTCTTATGGGGGGCAGACACAGATTTACTGAGGAGGACAGGGTCTTCAGCCCTGAAATTTGTGCTGTTTGGCATCGTATGCCTTCTTGTGCCATGTGGGATGTCCCTGCCTCACTCCTACGCATGTCAGGGCGTGATGCCACAAGAAGAAGCAGCTGCGCTGATTTATGTAGGTGTGGTCTCTGATCTTCCCTTCATTTTTGCATCGGGTTTGGGCACTTCAGGCTCTCCAGGTTTTTACAATCCACACTCCTTTTTAGGACTGTAATCTGGAGCCTTGGTCCAGAATCCAGGAGACCCATGTTTTAATCCCAGCTCTGCTGGGAGCAAGTCATGATTCCTTATTATGATTGAGTTTTCCCCACCTGTAAAATAATGAGGACATTTACTTCCTTTGTAAATTAACGTATGAAAGTTATTAGATGATACATAGACATTATTAACAATATTTTATTTGCCTATAACTATCAGTAAAATACATTAGCTACTAAAAGTTTGTGTGGAGAAGTCAGTGTTTGAAATAGCAAGCTTGCATGCTTTTTTTTGTTTTATTATCTCTATTTAGAATCAGTTGTTTTATTTTAGATAGCGTTTCATAACTGCTGTCTGACATTGAAATCAAAACTCTACAGTCATCCAGACTGGTTTTATTTGTATCTTCTTCTTTCAGTGGTATCTGGTCTCTCACTGTCACTGCAGGGATACTCACTTGTGTAAGTTTTTGAGTACAGATGTTGTGAAGTGATACTGAAATAACGCTGCATTTGTCTGGTTCTTTCACAGTGAAAATTGTGAGGGCAGGTTTTCTTTGCTTTGCTTAACTTGTACTTTATAGCAGGGTTGAGAATGAGAAACAGATATAGCTACTGTATGCTTCATTTTAACACTTACAAGGCAATCAAATAATACAGGGATTTTTGTTTTATGCTTGAGAAGTTTTAAGGCTTCTGAAATGGATGCAACTATTTATATATGGCACATATGGCCCCTATTAAGGTAGTCATTAGAGACCACATTGTCTTCTATTACACAATATTTTTGTGAGGTTGGACAATGCTACTTAAGCTTTATTTAGAGGGACAAATAAGAAACAGGGATGTCTGACTGATGAGCACACGCAGATTCTCTTGGCAACGCCTCTCCTTCATGAACATCTGCAGGACAAACCAGCACAGCTCCTCGTGGTGCTGTAAGATTGACTGCTCCACGTTGTTCTGCGCATCGTGATGATTCAGCAACTGATTTGCGAAGAGTGCGTACGTTGGTGCTGGGCGGGGAGGAATACAACAGAGAGCAGAAACCTTGCATCTGCCAAGTTAAACTGCCACTATTTTTCAATTATATGACCTGAATTCCCAAATAGTTTTGAATGATTGTACCTGAAATTTGCTACAGAGACGTTAGTAGTCACCAAAGGAAGAGGAAGAAAAAGAGGCTTGGAAATACTTCATAGGGAATTTGTATGTGCCGGGGTATCTATGTTATACTGATTTCAAAATAACAGGCTTCAGGGGCTTTTAGAGACTGTCTTTTGGGATTTCAGTAGTTCTAAAAATCTGACTCTAAAGAATTTGTGGTAGATTCCATAATGGCTTGTGTCCCTCCAGACCCAGATTATTCTCTTAAACTCTGCTTCTAAAATAATTTGAAGCACAAAATTTTAAACAAACAAATCTCAAACAACCCATCAACAGGAGACCAAGAAGAAGAAAGCAGTAATTCTACTACCTTTTATCACTCTATCTTCATTAGCTGTAATATCATAGCTTTCTAAAATGAAAGGTACAGTATAGTAAAAACTTATATTTTTAATGAATCCTGTTTCTCCTCCACCTACTGTCCAGTCTCACTGTTCTCAAATATCATTTTATGGTTAATGTTTCTTCAAGGTTTGGGAATTGAGATGCTTTTGTTTATTTATGTATTTTTTTGCTTACAACACTGAAGTTTGTTTTTAAAACTATTCTGCTTTCTTTCAACTTTCCATGAATAATAAATGGCTCCTCTTTTCCCTCTTGCCGTTCTCTCTGTTTTCTATCAAATGCAAGTGTTACTACAACGTTTGCTGGTGTAGGACCAGGACAGAGAGCAGGCATCAAACTTCCTAAAATAGTACCAAATCCAGGCCTCAGTCCTGTTGGCAGTGTTATATGTTAAGCTCATTCTAAATTGAGATAGCAGGTTTGCTGCTGCAAACCTGAGGATATCTGGTTACAGCAGCACTTGTTAACAAACAACTCTGCTATGTCTTAGGGGCTTATGCAGAAATTAGCTGCAGCTGTAACTGTGGTCTCTGTCAGCTGCTCTATCATCAAAATTGTAATTCAAGTAAACTTTAGAAAGTGACCAGTGATGATTTAAAATTGATGCATCACAGGTGACCCTATTGTTACAATAAGAAATGTGCTATTGTAACCCAGAAATACCAAGTGGCCAATGTATATGTATTTGAAAGTTAACATAGCAGCTTAATATCTGTTGCATCAAACTGTTGAAGGGATTTGCCTCAACTTGAAAATTTCCAGCAGAGTTGTTGTTCACCTCAGTGATCCCTCCCATGAATATTTTCAATAATTAAGAAGCATTTTCCAACAAAATCTTGTGGCAAAAGGTTTAGCTTTCCATGGCCACTGAAGCTCAATTATATGTATACAAATATATGTACATACACAAAAACTCCTTGACAACAGCATTTCGTCATAATGAAGGTGAAAGATATAATTTTTTCTATGTTTCTCCTCTAAATATTGAGCACACTAAAATAGCACGTGCACATAGCACATTTGTTGCCGCATGTATTTTTCCTCTGGAAGCTATTCTAGAAGGATTTCTGTGGAGTAGTTCAGCCTTCTTCCTTCTAGATTGCCTTTGTCCCTGAAGAGTTCATGATTAAGTAATATATTCTGGCATAATTCATTGTTTATACAATAGCATAGTAAATAGTGCTTTAGTCAAACTAATTTAAAGCCATAGCTCTTGAGCCAGATCACGGTGAAGAGGGTGACACTGTAATGTTGTAACTGTGTAATCATCTCTAAGGAACAAAACAAACTCATATTTGGAGGATGCAGTACGTGGATGAACCTTTGCAAGCCAGGCGCTTACCAGAAATTCCCCGATGGCCAGTTCCATGCGCTGCCTTGGCATTCCTGCATTCTCTTTTGTCCTCCCTAGTGCGTTCCCTATGTCTCAATTTCTCTCTCTGCCACTGAAATGGGAACTCACGAGGTGGCTGGCAGCATCTGAGACCTAGTGCAGCTTCTTCAGTATGTTAAGTACATCTTTTCCCACACCTCATTACTGATGGTGATGGCCACTTAGCTGATGTGGTACACATAAGAAGCTGGTTACATATACTTAACTTTTTGCAGAATTAGGATTTGCCTCCTCCTGCTGTTTTGATTTTTTTGTCTAATACAAGAGGCTTATGGGGTTGGATCCTATAGCCATGGCATAGTATTGGCTGCTTTTCCTCTGAACTAGTGTTCCCTAAGGAATGGGTTGAGTTTACTACTAAGTAGTGATTAAAATATAGCTCAGGACTACTAGTAAAAGCTTGGTAAAATTCCTGTGATACTAAATTTTTTATTTTTATAGCATAGAACCTGATGTCAGGCTACATTTCCTTCCTTATTCTGCATTTGCTTAATATGGTAGCTTCTATTGCTCATGGGAGATGGATATCTAAACTGTTGCTTAAATCTAGAGTTGCTCTTTTTATTTCCTTGCTATATCTTTAAGAAGTTAACAAGAGTTTACTAATAATTGTGCATTTTGGGGTTTTCAGTTAGGTTTATTCAGCCATTTCTCATTTTCCAGAAA
Source organism: Dromaius novaehollandiae (assembly GCF_036370855.1). Lineage (NCBI taxonomy): Eukaryota > Metazoa > Chordata > Aves > Casuariiformes > Dromaiidae > Dromaius > Dromaius novaehollandiae. Next base: position 61,534,462 of record NC_088099.1, read on the forward strand.
GCTGTTGATGTGAAGCCAAGGGTGGAGTTCTGTATTTATTTCAAAGAACACCAGAATGTATTTATTATTTTCAACTCCAATGAGTAAATCTGTCACAATGCCCATTATTCAGTGGTGTGAGAGTAAACTTTACTTTATAATATTGTCATTAACCCAGTAAGGGATTTTTGCCATTTTTTTTCTGCATGCATTTCCTTCCTTACCTTTCGTAGCGTATTATTTTCTTTTGGCTTAATCCTATGTTGCAGAACAGCAAATCGGGTCTGACTAGGGAGGTACAAGTGTGTCTGTGAGAACACTCCCCTTGGCAGAAGATGATGTGGGATTACAGGAATGGTGAGATGTAGCTGCAAATCTGTTTGGAGAGACGTTGAATGAAAAAGGCATGGAAGCGTTCTATCATATTTGTAGGCTCATAGCTGATCATAAAACTAAAGCTTCACTGTTAAAGTGATGGTGAAGCCTCAAGAGAGAATCATCTTAAGGTTTGGATTGCTATTTGAAGTTCATCTAGGCTGGTACACCCTTAAATTCTAGAAAATTTGGCTGGATGTCACACAAGAGTAGGCTGTTTTGTGAGGTTATTTGGTACTTCCTGCTTCCACTACAGCTGGAAATGCTGTAAGAAGAGCCTTTCTCATGGTATGGTATTTATTATTATCAATATTTCTCATTCCAGACCTGGTGGAGACTCCAAGTACCAAAAAACATGCTAGAATGAAAAAGTATCATTAAAGGGCCTTTATCTGAATATTGTTTTGAGAAGAGGCTGATTGCTTTTTTATATATATATATATTTATATATATATATAAATTCATTTAGACATGTCTACTAATGGTATTTGACTCAAGATGTATAAGCTTTCTTCTTCTGAGAACTTCAGCATTTTTCTTGAAAGCAAGTGAGATAGAATTAATTTTCCATCTTTGGGAGTCTAGTTACTTAGTTTCTCTATGCTATTCAGTGAAGAGTACCTTACTGGCTAGATTCATATCAGGTATAATTCCAGGGAAACAAATAGGGTTATAACAGGGCTGATCATTCATTTTGAAATGTAATTTAATATATGACTGCCTATAAAGGAACTTCTTTGTTGAACCTGTGTTTTAAGGATACATATTTCTGATGCATGAGGGCTGCTGTTTATCTACAGGGCTTGCAGTTTTGGAATTGATTAAGAAGGTTTCTCTCCAGTAACCAGCAATTGAACTAGCAGTTTGAAGACATTTTTAGAGTTGCCAACAGGCAGCAGAACAAGTCAAGAGTGAGGACTGATATCATATAACAAGTCAGGCCTAGCAAAAGAGGAATCTTGTCCCTTCTGAGAAATACAGAGAGGTTCAAAATGTGTTTATTTATTTAAATATGCCACACATCTTGTAGTATCCTGGAACAGTACCTCTAGATTTCTGACCAGGATTGTGGGGTAGCAGAAGTGAGTGTCCCTGGAGTATATTGCCAGAGTTGCATCAAACTCCATTTCTGCTAGGGAGAGTTTTTCCCCATATTTTTGAATACTCAATGGACTGAAAATAGCATACATTAACTGATTATATATCTTGCTGTTTGATAGCAATACCTTTCTTTAATTATATTGTATTACTAATCAGGAAGCTGATAGATGTAAAGGGAGGTTGTGAAATTGTGGAGGCCTTTATTTTTTTAATTTCCGACCTCTCTCATTCAGCCATGTTAAAACCTTCATGCCTCCTAGTACACAACCGGTTGTATGTGACCAGAGAGTCTCTGGGGTGGCCTGTCTACATGAGTGCTGGATAGACGGCACAATTCCCTTACTGGAACTGCTGGTTGATACACTGAACACATCTAGCAAATGACTTCACGAGTTTTTCTCGTATAATGTAATATATGGCACCCTGCATTTTGAGAACTGTTTGAGAGCTTTTGAAACAAAAGTTTTCTTTCAGAAAGTGCTCATTTGTTGAAACTGCTAATGAAACCATCTATTTGGTGTCTTGGTCCTTTCGTTAATGAAAATTTGGAGGAGGGAACTGTATTTATTCTTTTTTACTAACCAGCCATCTCTGCAGTTTTTTGATGCAGGAGGGTTAAGGGAGACCAAGAATTTGCCACATTACTTCTCTGGGTTGTGGGAAACTAGGGATGGGGTTCAGATCCCCGCTTAGACTGACCTGTGCCCTAAGAGGTAGGCGACTGAGTATTCTGAGAAGGGTGAGATGAAATACATCTAGCTGTCTTGTTTCTCCAAGTGGGGGCTCTGTGAAACACTGTCCCATCAGGGCACCTGTGTATGCTAGCACCTCCAACGACACCTACCTACTGTCCATGTTCTTGGTTATGTATACATGTATAAATACATTTTCCCACAGGTAAAATAACTCTCAAAATTTCCACAATTTTTACAAAAATGAACCACATGGCTGTTATTATCTGGTTTACTGGAATCATAAAGTACAGGAGATAGTGTGCTCTGAAAATAAAGAGTATTGTTCTAAAATATTGCAAATAGCTGTTTAAGACAAATGTGTTACAGCCCAGAGATTGCTCCAAAGAGGGATTAGCTATTTTTAATGTTCTTTTGACAGTGAATATTATCAATAATATGCAGTATGACCCAATTGTTGGTTCCTCAATAAAACTTACAATGATTCTGCTGAGCATACCAGTGGAGAAGATATTTTTATGCAAATTTCAGTGCTCAGACTATGTTATGCTTAGTTTTCGCCCTTCACTACTGGCCTCCTAAATTGAGTTGAAACTCCTGACTACATTAATTTTTCAACCCATTGATCACAGAGCTTGTGTGAGGCTTGGAGAACCTGGCTAGTAAATATCCTTATTGACTAAGGAGGGCCCTTGTAGCTAGCCTGAAAGAGGGCTGAAAATGTGACTCAGCGCGGAGAATAATAACCTTCCCACACCTCCTCCTAATCCCCGAGGCTGAAGTACTGGAGCTTATACTCCTGCTCTCCAATTACTTGTTCTGGGAATAAGTATACAATGTAATTTCTAGGTCTTTCCTTTCACAAAACGTATTATTTTTATGTATTTATGTTGCAGTACCTCCAGTCAAAGGCCAGGGCTTCTTTGTAAGGGGTAGTGTATTACACAGAATGAAAGGGCTTCCTTCCCTAACCTTTACAATGTGAATTAAGAGAATTATATAAGGCATAAGAGAATTAAACACAGGAGAATTGAATTGGCATTAAATATTTATTAAACCCTACCTCCCTCTTAATAAACAAACAAACAAAAACCTTGCAAACCAATTGATCAACTATAAAAAGCCAATGCTGTGGTAATTAGAATTTGGTTGATATCTTCTGAAGTGGATGTTACCCAGTACCGTGCAGTGGATTTTTGTTTTTTCAAAGTGAGCGTTCTGTTGCAGTGCAAAAGCTCTAAATTACTAAATTACATAAATATTTAAGTGAATGGATTATTACTCGCAGATGCATAGTTCTCAAATAGTTTGGATTTTTCATTTTTTATCTACATTCTCACATTTGCCTGAAAAAAACAATTATAGTGCAGGTACCAGGTTTTTTTCTGTTTGTTTTTAGAGAAAGAGTATTAAGTGAGTGTTGTGAGGAATTCAAACTATTAGGATGACACTTATGTTCTGTCTCAGCTCCTAGGGATTCAATCTTTTAAATACAACATAACTCCTTAATTATTTTTTATCTTGCATTTTGGAAGCATTTAACCATGTTTTTCTGGCTGTCTTGTACTTGAAATTCAGTATCAGTGGGAAATTTTAGTTGTTCATACCATCTAACATTTTATGACAAAATTCTGCAGAAATCTTGAAAAAACAGTAAACTTGCTACAGGATATTTTAACCACCCTGGAGAGGGAAAAAAAAAAATTCTATCATGAAGTCTTTCCTTTTAGGGCCCATTTATATGAAGCTGCTACAGACCACCAGGATTTTTTTTATTGTGCCTGTTATTCTGCCAGAACAGATGGGACCTGAAGGCAGTGTGGACAGACGTGGCTGCGGCAGTGGGGACGCTAGGTGCCCATTGGTGGCAGGCATCACTAACCAGAGCATGGCACAGAGCAGGGTTGGAGCAGAGCCCAATCCTTCCTGGAGCCCTGCCCTGTGTCTGTGCTAGATAGAGCACTGACCTGTCTGGGCAACCCAGTGCTAGCTCCACCGCCTCTGCACTGTAGTCTGTTGAACCTTGTAGGCATGCCTTTAGATGTATTATTCTTCAGGTCCTTTGGGACTGTCTCTCCCATACTCAGCTAGACATCTATGGATTCTAATTTAGTCCAAGGACAAAAAGGATGGATGCTACGGGATTGCGTGGAAGAATGACACTATTAAAATAACAAACCGATAATATTTTTATTTTATTTTTAGCTTATTTCCTGTTGTTTCCCTGTGGCTGCTGACCTTGTAACAAAAGCTTCCTTTCTAGTTGCTTTTCTTAAAATATACATATATTGTGCATATATGCATCTGTGTGGCAGAGCATCTGGGTGTGGTCTTGCCAGATCATCCGGTGTATTTGCCTATGAATAAAGCAATGTCAATGCAAACTCCCTGAGAATGAGAACTATGAGGTGAGAGAGTGCAGAAGGACCTTTTTGTGAGACCTTTTTCTTCATTCTCTTTTTGTGAACACAACCCTAAGGAGGTTACTCTGTAGGCTGTGTTCCCAGCCTAGGTGGTGGTAGCATGGGCAGGCAGCCATTGCTCCTTGGAGACAGGCCTTACACAGTAGACATCAATTCAGTCTTGACCCAGACACAGAATGTCTCTCCTTCACTGCTTCGCAGCAAAGGACTGAGTCAACATGAGTCCCCTGTGGTACTTCACATAAGAATGAGTCATTCACCAGGCGTTTGGGTATTTATCCATACTGAAAAGGAGGTTGGGCCTTCGGATAATAATGCAGAATGCCATCCCTTGAGGCATCATGTTTCGTTTTTTTCTCTCTCCTTTCTATTTTTTCTTTCCCTTTGAAGTGAGGTTATTGAGTCACACAGAACTGAACAAAACGCTTAAGGACGCAACAGACAATAATTCAGCTTCCTTATTTCTTCCCCTGTTCGTGTACTGACCAGACAGTCTTCATCGTCTTAATTTCCGATCTCCTGTCTCATACTCCATTCCCTTCCTGAATTTCCTTGGCTTATGATAACACTACAAAACCCATCTGATTACTTATTTAGGCATATTGTTTCCTTTTTTTTCTGAGGGAGAGCCAATTCTTGTAAAATAAATACAAGTTGTCCTTGGACAGGTAAGTTCCAACACATGCTGTGTTGAAATCAAGTGTTACACATTTCAGGGAGTTCCCAGTCTCTTATGAGTATTAAGAACAGGTTTAAGTAGGATGGTTTTCTTTGTTTTCCTATTGGGCACTTGCTGGAACTGGGAAAAAGATAAAGGTTATCAAAAGCTGACTTTTCTGTGTTTATTTTCCCATCGTCATCTTATTGCTAAAGGATATACCAGAACTGGAATTATTACACAGTAATGTGTGCTGTGGCTTAGTTCCAACATCACATCGTGATTTTGGCCACAGTCTCCTGTCCAGTGACAGATGGGGCATGAGTTATCTGTACTTTGCTTAAACTGTACTGTTCTTGGCACATTTGTGTGTATATTTTTTAATGATATTATAGCTGACTCTACTGAGGAGGTTGTAATTCTGCAGTGTTTAAATGGAATTAGGAAGTCCTGGCCATAGTATAAGCAACCAAAAGACAGGTTTTGACCCCTGGCCTTCCAGGATACCTGTATTTCATCTAGAATCTCTTGGTCATATGATTACACATGAGTCAGCTCTCCATCTGGCTCAATGTGTCGGGTTTGATACCCATAGCTTCCATTCAAGGTCCTTCAGCAGAGTATCTATGTGATCAGCAGAGTATCTATGTGATAGACCCAATCTTGCAGATTCTTTATGGCAGCCATTGTAGCTTTTTTTTGAGTTATATACATATGTGTTCTGTTTCAACTTCTCATTTTTTTACTTTTCCTAGGTATTATGACAACTTTACTCAGTGCACAGAACATGAAGCCAACAATGCAAGTTGCTTTTGGCCAAACCCCCTTGCAGAGGGCTTTATCACTGGAATCCATAAACAGTTCTTTTCAAACTGTACTTCAGAAAAGGTTCACTGGGAAGACCCACCAGACGAAATTCTCATAACTCTGATCTTGATCCCAGTCATGCTGACATGTGCCATGATAACGCTGGTAGTGTGGTGCAGTAAAAGAAGTGATATCCTGGTTTAAGTTGCTCCTCTCGGCTTTATTTTTCCCATTTCTTTCTTCTAAAAAACCTTAACAAGGAGGAAAAAAAGAGGAAACACAAAAATTTCAGATCTGCAGATATGGAACCTGTGAGATGCTAAGAGAGAGAGGACCATCCTGTGTTCAGACAGCTGCTGCTGCTGCTGCCAAAAGTCACTGCTTCTGAGCTAGCCATCAGTGCTGCCAATAGAAAGCTTTCTAGTAATATCAGGACCCATCATCATGGAGTTCACAAGCAGTTCTGAGAAGCAGGAGAGTCCCCAGGAAAATGAACCCGTTAGCTACAAGAGAGGTAAAGTTATTTTCCTACAGTTAAAACTGGTTAGTAAAGTACGTTCTCAAAAACTGCATGTAAGTGTGTGTACGCATGGTATAGCATCAACTTTGGGGGAGGTGATATGTCTTGAGTTTTCATGCAGGACAGTTGAGGTTTTCATCTGTGAATCCTGTGACTTGAATGGAAGATCATCAGCAAAGGAAATGAATGTGGATGTAACCAAATGGCAACTTTTCCTGGAAGCTAATTACAAACATCATTATCAAGAACTGGAAATATTGTCTTGGCAAAAAGAACAATTTATATGGCCAGTGACTACCCCTACAGGGAACAGATCATGCCACGTTATAGAATAGTTTATAAATGCCTTTAAGCATGGCTAGTTGGAGTTGGATGGCTCACAAACAAACTTTGGGAAGGATACAGGTCTTATTTCACAAAGCTGGAAGATGCGAGCAGAAAGGGGATGATACACTAAGGAGTGGTGAAGAAACTTTCATGTGCCAAACTCTTTATTTTTCCTCTCTTGTAATTATTATTCTTGACGACTTGTGTTCGTTGTATAGTCCTCACTCTCGCTTCAAATTATGCAAGTGATGCCCTACAAATAAACAAAAAGGTGTGATGTTGATTGAGGTGCCTTTCAGAGAATAATTTTGTACATAAATCAATTTTCATCATGTGAAGAGCATGGGAACTAAAGTATGAACATCAAAAAGGTATGAACGTTGTTTGGAACAGACAGAGGAGGAAAGATAAAAAATCTAATCAAAAGTCTTATTCGATGAAACTATTTCTATGTAACAATTTAAATAAATATCATATACCTAAAATAAAACAACTTCTATGTTTGTGTTGTAAACTGCTCCTGTCTGTCATTGCTCAAAATGCCTTCAAGTCAAATGCTTCCTTACTATGAGTGACCAAATTCTGTTACAAGTGAGTCTCCATTTTTTCCATACATTATACCCACACATAAAATGCAGCCAGAATGGCCAAGTAATGGTGTTTTCTGTCTATGCTAGCTTGATTTTTCCTCCTTTAAGATTCTGGCCTGATATTTGAGATTCAGATCTGTGTGTATGAGGAGTGTTTCTAGGCCTGAATCAAAATAGAATTGTCCTCTTTATTAAAATTGCTCATGTGTGGCTAGATAAAGAGCACCTGTAGCTGTATTGTTTTGTTTTCACATCCTGTCCCAAGAGTTGAACACAGTTGCTTGTTATTTTCATTACCCTTGTGGTAGTATGATTCATTTTGTAAGGTGTTTCCTGTGTATTTTTCCAAAGATACTCTTTAATTCTCTGGAAGCTATTAGAAGATTGCTCTTTGTAGAAGAGTGAAATATGTGGTAAGGATTCTGTTCTGTTTTTCTATTTAACTATTATTTTCTGAAGCAAAATATTTTGGTCCACCAAAACCATCAGTGGACTAAAAAAATAAACTCATTCATTTGATCCAAAAGAATATTCATTCAAACATTTTGTTTGGCCAAAACCAGATGATTCTCTTTTCTGCATGTAATCTTTTTCTAAATCCTCATTTTAATTTAAATTTAAGCACATTTCAAAACAGAACTTCTATTTGGAAACGATGTGGCAAAAATTTTGACTTCTTCCAAAACATATTCATTTCAATCTAATTGCCATATTTGTTACGAATTCCTGACCAATTCTGGCTCATTTGAAACTACATTCACCTGATCAAAAAGTCACCTGAGTGATACCAGCTAGCATAATTTCTTATAACACAGATTGGTCTGGAAACTATATAGAGAGGAAACTGCCACATTGATTACATCATGCTGCCATGTGTTTATTATGGTCTTTAAACAAATGTCACATTTTAGTGAATTCTGTTTAATTTGAAAATAATCTAATGTAAACTTTTCAGAACAGCCTAAGAAATCTGAGATTCAAAGAATAAATATAGTAGATTTCCCTTAATAAGCTTACACTGTTGAGGAGAGGGAAGATTCTGTAGCTGCAGTGTGCTTTGGATGTGAAAATTTATTCAGTTTTTCTGTCCCCTGCATTCAGCATAGGATCTTCCACTATTTATTGGACATGTTCGATAGCAAGACAGAGAAGTTGAAACAGTAAGTGGGAAAAGGCATCACTAATTTAATGCAAACTCAGTGGTTAAATCTGCAGAAACACTTCTAGTATTTGTAAGGAAAAAAGCAACCACAGTGTCCAGTTCTTAGCAGCTGCGTACATTAATAGGGAACCACAGTGGTAAATACTGAATCCTCTGACAATGTGTACTATGTGTTGGTGAGAGATAATTCTATCTAGTGTTTTTTTCCTACTATTTGGAGCTACCTTTCCTCCAAAGCCTATGTCCATTGCCAAGAAAATCACACCTGGGACCAAGAATCTGGCTCATTTTGTAATTGCAAATTAATTTTTTGTTACAGCAGCGTCTCAGAGGAAAAAGAGTAAGAGATTCAGATAGAAAGAAAATAAGTGGTCTAAAATCCTTAGAATCGAAATAGTGGTTGTTCTCTAGCAGTGCATGGACCAGAAGACAAATGGCAACCTTGGTGAGCAGTTGGCAAAAACAGTCAGCTTCACTGCTGTGGAGTTTTTTGCATGCCAGAAGAACAGGGAATGTCTGTATTTCCCATGAGGTAGAACAGCTTCAGCAAGGAGCTTGACCAGACCCTACTAGAGAGCTCCCTTGCTTGAGATGAAGGACTTAGGTCCAAATCCTTGATCCTTTTGAGGCTAAGTAGGGATTTGAAAACTGGCCTTAGCCTGTTTTCAACTTTACAGAGTTGTCTGAACTGGGGAGATGCCCTGTGCCCTGGGCTGGCCTGACGTAGTAACTCCTGTAGGTTAGTTGTGGTTGAGAACCCCTTCTGCCTGACGGTAGGTCCTTAGCTATCTTGGGGAATGAGACTTGCGATTGTCCCGTTCTGTGGCTGCATTTCCTCATGGCTGCTATAGATGGTGGTGTCTCTGCCTATCTAAATGGCATCTGTGGATCCTGCCAGGAGGTGCTTAGCTGCCCCAGTATGTTATTCGGGTCTTTTGGAAGCTGATGTGAGCCATAAATTCTGCTTGAATCCTTAAAGATATGAAAGTACCAAATTCCCCTGGAATGAAATATCTTGGCCAGAATTTGCAGTGCCTCTGTTCTCAAGGGGAAAACAAAGGTTGCATTTTTTTACCTCATGTCTTGAAAGGAGAAGGGCAGTTAGTGACTGTCCTTGCTTCTGATACAAGAAGGAGGAAGCTCTGTCGATACTTAGACAGAAACACATAAGAACGTGCAGTGTTACCTTAATGCTGAGGAAAAACTTCAGGACATGGCACAAGCCATTTAATTTCAGTTAAACCAATCTGTGTTTCTACTTCCTTCACAAAGAACTTTGCAAGAATGAGCTGAGACCCTAAAATAACTTTGTGAATTTGACAAGAAAAACAGATCCTCTGCATGATAGGAAATCTGAGGTATTGAGAGCTGGATGGTACCAGTGGCTCTGGAGCACATTGGCTACTACTTTGTCTTTACTTGAACTCTCAGTGAGTCATTTGTAAAGGAGACATATGGTAATGGTGTGTAATGGGCATGCTCTGTCCACACCAACTGGATGAAGACACTCAGGGAATGGAGGTGGGAAAACTTGTTTCTGGATTCCAGTTGGGCACAGGCAACAAATGGGCACCAACCTGCTTAGAGGTGTCTGGACAAAAGATAACTCTGCTCTAAAATGTATGGAGCTACATTAACGTGATATTGTGCTTGACTTGGCTTTGCAAGGCAGGTCCCACTGCCTTGTGCACAGAGCCTTACTAATGCAATTAATTACCTGACTAATGGGCTGGAGAAAACTTGAAACAGGGCTGAAGAAAATGTGTCTTTGTAGAGTTTCCTGAGAATAAATGTATACAAACAAGTGCATAATGCATGTGATTGGGATGTGTTTGTGGTGTTTGGGAACCTGCAGGGCTGGCAGCAATGTAGCTGGTTATTCATTCTCATTTGTTCCAGAGGTATCTGAATTCTAACTGAACACTTTAAGGTGGGATTATTTTTCTTCTTTCTAGGTTTAGGTATCTGGAGGATAGGTATCTACTTGTGAGCAAATTCTTTAAACTCACAATGACCTCAGTTTAAATACGACACCTGGTTTTGGTCAGAAATGCTCCCTGGGATCCATCCACTGGATCTTATGACAGTCTCACTGCATGTAGTCTCGGCTACAAAGTAGATACCTAAATTATAGAGGAGGTTAATCATACTCCCAAGTACCTTAGTCCTCTGTGCTTTGATGCCCTATCTGAAAAGGGAATAGTCTCAGAAGGGTGTTATGAAGATAAACACATAAATGGTTACAAAGCACTTAGATAATAGTGAATATATAGATCGTGTTTACAATAGCCATTAATATACAAAATAACTAAAAAAAATGGGAAATAGACGCAGGGAGACTTTTCAGGTTTCAGTCCATTTGGCTAATTGTTTTGCTTTGTTGTTGTTTTTCTTTGCCTTGCAGTTATTCTTTTTAAACAATAAATGGACTAGAAGAGAGAGATAAACATCCTCATATCCATTCAGGCATAGCCCTACATATATGCAAAAATGCAACTGTATTTGCCCTCTATGGTCGACATTAGCATGGGTCTTTTGTCATCTTCATTCTCCTGCAGCTCCCAGCTGATTCAAAAGCAATTTTTGCCTGGCAGTTTCAGTAACATTAAAGCTGCAGAATGACAGCAGAGCGGAAGCTCTTTAGCACACGGCTCCTTAGAACTGAAATACCTTGCCTGGCTTGGAAACTAGTTGAACTGTTTCTTGGAGAGCTTACCAAGGGACTGTGTATATAAATATACAACACACAGATAATTCCAGTGTGTAACTTTTAAATGCTTCACTTAAAAACCTAGGAAGTTATGATACATTTAATGACTCACCTCATACAATCACCTCAGTTTAAATAATCATTCAAGAACAAGCAAAGAAAGTATAGCTTAACAGTATCTCGGTCATGTACATAAGACACTGACTTATTTCTGCCTTCTGTCTAATAGGGCTGTAATACAGCTGCAAGGGGATGTGCTGCTATTTTCCAGCTGGACTAATAGTTTATCAATATCCTATGGGGAGCAAGTACAGCTGTGCGTGAACGGGGTATCTGCTCGCTATTTGACGCACAAACTCATGCTAAACCAACGGTTGGGGCTATGTGGGTGCTTGTTACTTCAAAGATGAAATCCCAGTAGTTTATCTGCATGACAAAACCATGCTTTCTGGTACCTGTGGTGGCAGAGATGCCGTCTCAGCACGGCTCAGCCGTGTGCAGGAGCGCAGAGCCAGAAGCAGCGTTAGAACCAAAAGCCTCCGGGGAGATGGACTGGTACAGGTCGTGAAGCGCCTCTGTGTCCGATCTGTTTTTTTATAACAGTGTATATATCTTGCTAGCTAGGTCTGGAGAAGGCTTTAGGTACTTTGTGTTTGGTTAATTGTTCTAAAAGCAAAGATATCTCATTTATCAGAACTGACCAAACCAGTGGTTTTGTTTGGGTGGGAACCAGTTTGGAGTAGATAGGAAATGTCACATTAAATCATTTCTATTGTAAATGACTGAAAACAGGCTCAGACTTGAGTGAGCTCTAGCACATGAATTCAACTAAATATTCACTTTTGAATAAAATAGATGCATATGAATTTATATTTTGATTTTTGAGTGGGTCATCTCCACTGGCATGAATTTTAACCTCAAAGAAGAGAGAAGGGTGAAGAAGAAAGAAATAACATAAAATATTCTTTGAACTATCAAATTCATAATTTTATTTATTAATGCTTTGGTTTACTCTGCAGTGTAGACTTTATATGAAGTACATTACTTTCTGTAAGGTCAAGCACATATACTTTTTCAAAGGCATGAAGTATTTAACACGGCCACCTTTGGAAATGTAGGTGCCTTGCTCTCTGTTTCGTGAATGGTGAGATGCCACTGTTGCTTGCTGGTTAGTCACTTAGGACATCTCTAGATGATGCTGGTGGAGACAATTGTGGTAGGTCACAGTCTCTGAGCCAGCAGAACTGAGGAAACAGGTGGCTCAGATTTTAGAGAGAATCTTCCTCTCCCTCATGGGGTATTGTGAAAGGGGTGCTTAGTTCAGCCTGGGGCTATCTGGAGTCAGTCTACAGATTTACAAGCCTCGCGTGGGAAAGTTTGAGTTTACTGGGTTTTGTCAGAAAGGGTCATTTCTAAGGATAAATTTTATAAGAAAGACCATGCTTTATAAGAATTTTATAGGAGCAACATCTTACAGAGCTATGTGCCTTTCCTAGGTTTTTGACTAAGAGGATTTCCATGAGTTTGAGTCTCTTAAGAAGAGAGATTTGCTTAGCATATAATATTTATGAGGTGGTAGCAGTGAATTTTTCTGTCAGCAGAGAGTGTATTCCAGCTTTTTTTGGACTGCCTAATTTATCCCAGATTATTTTAAAATCAACAGCTTTGCCAGCAATTTTTGGCCTTTTTAGGAATTAATTTAGGCATTAAAACTACCTTTTGAAACCTTTGGATAAATACCACTGTTTGACAATCATGCTGGCAGTATATTTGCAGACTCCCTTCCCATTTTTTTCTATCATCTTTCAAAAAAATTTGTTTTGCTAGCAAAAGTAACTTATTTTAGGAGTACTTTCTTTGGCAGAGTAGCAAAACTGGCAGCCCAAATGTAAAAACACCTTTGGTGATAACTAAAGCTATGATACCTAAATCAAAATACTCTGGTAAATCTGCTATATAAACAATTGTTTTCCTTACACTAGCATGAGGAAGTCAAACCAGTTAGCATAATTTTTGTGCTTCTATTGTGATTGATTAGTGGCTCCTCTCCATCTGTGTGGAGTATATAATTTGAAATAATTATGAAATAGGTCTGAATAATTTTGATCTAATTGCAAAAGGTCAAGGAAAATGGCTCTGGCTAAATACCATGAATTCAGCAGATTATAAGACTGAAAGATAGACTCTCTTATGTAACATGCAGTATTGTCAGTTTATGCTGTAGGGTAATAGTTTAGAAATAGAAATAAATGATAGCTAGTAATAGGTTACAAGGATTTCTGATGCTAGTCAACTATGCTAATTAAACTGGAGAGTTTTCCTGAGGAAAAAGCAATATTATAAGCTTTGCATAGATATGTCAAGGATCCAGTATGATAGATTATGCCAGCTGAGGCTTTTTTTCAAAAAAACATATGGAAAAGAGCAAGAATACAGTTAAATGAGTATTTGAAAGAGAACAGGTCTAGACCTGCATCAGCTTTTAGGTATAAAGAGTCAAAACATTTGAGTCTGTCAAATATTTTTGCCGTGCTATGGATGACTACGATTGATAGTCCTGGATTCAAGAAGCTTTTAGAGCATTAGACTCATGAAAGTAAACACCAATAATGAAGCAAAATTTGAAAAACTGTTGCAGCTTAAATAATTTAGCTTCCAGAGACCATAATGCAATGAATTCTATATTAAAAAAGCACATTGCTGAAATTGTGTTTTTCTTTCTTCTTTCTCAAACATCCCTGCTCACATTTCCCAAGTGATGTCTGTTGTGTTACAGTTTTAGCCTCTAAATGTCTGTTGATTTGGAAGTGAAACCTGAAAACTGAAGGATTTGAGGCCAGCTCGAGATCTGAGTCGTTAGGGCAGTAACCAACATGACAGCAAAATCCAGTGGCTGTTTACTTGGAAGATTGCATATGCAAATGTGAAAATATTCTTCAACTATATCGCTACTGAGTCTGTAAAAGTGTTGGTTACATACACACTGAAAAAGATCTAAATTCATCTAGCTTAAATTAAATTATCTGAATATATCAGCAGCTGTGGAAAGTGTATGGGGGAATTACAGTATTTCCCTTATGTGTCACTATATTAAAAACAGTGATCTATAATAATAATAGTAATTAATAATAATAATTCTTTTTTTAGTGTAATGCACTTGTGAAAGCAGTAAGACCAATTTATAAGTCAGATCATTATGGTTTTCTGATGACAGTAATTATTTTTTTAAAAGAATCTATATGATCTGTTAGCTGAAAGAAAAAAAAAAAAGAAGCAGGTAAAAGTATCCATTTGATTCCAAAGTTTTAGACACTAAGAACTCTCATAAAAAGTCTGATTTGTGTTTACTCAGTGTGAAAAGATGATTATGGAAATTATAAATAATCTCTGTCCCCCTGAAAACACTTGAACCCTAGTAAACATATACCAGTGAATTAATATAATCTTTTAACAATTTAATTAGAACTATCTTTGTAAGATATTTCTCTAACAAACATGAAAAACTTGCAAATAAAGGTTTGGGTCTGACTTGGACAATGTACAGTGTAACATCGCATGAGTAGAATGGGGCACTTAAAATCTACTGCAATGTATATGTAACATAAATTGCAAAGTCATGATAAGAAAGAATACACTGAGATGTCCTTCTCCCAGGTTGATACATTAAAAAAAATTGCAAGCAGAAGACAATAAATATGTTCACAGTATGTCTCATGTGAGTTAATCATGTAGCATAGGCAGCTTGAGATCTATCCATGAATCCCTTCTCAGGTAGTGTTTTGTATGGCTGATGCATGAATTTCTATCACTAAATCTAGGTCTTCCATATTACCAAAAAACATGGTTGCAAAACAATATACAGTATTGGAAACATGTTACCATATGGGGCTATAATAAAAAAAGAAAGGTTTTGGGGGTTTCATAAGTTTAACACAGAAAATCAATAAAACATAATGGAAACGCACGGACTTTCCTTAGGTGTTTCCTGCATGCATCTTCATGCAGTTGGCTGTGGTCTGTCGCTCTGAAAACACTCCAAAATTCTCTCCAGTAAGTCATTGCGGTAATCTTTATCTCAGTGGGTTGTTTTGTTTTGTTTTATGGTTATTTTATCTTATTAAGAAAACCCACAATAGTAAAACCAGTTTATCTGAATTCTAGTTCTTTATTTTTTTTACTGCTAAGTCTCTTAACTTGGCAGAGTCCCATGCCCCCATACTGAACAAGTCTGGGTTTTTGCTTTGTTTGAAAGGCTAGAATAGTATGATTTAGAGATGATGCATTTTTTGTGGCCAGAGTACATCATCTGCATACTACTTCACTTTTTGAAAACAGACACTTGAAACAGAGGTTAGTAAGAATTACAGATGCTCAATACTTCTGAAAATCAAGTTATTTTTAACTTAGATCTATCACTTTAAGCTCACAGGTGAAGTTTTGATATCATTGGGTTACAGGTAAGATAATTTTACAGTTTCAAACTATACTTTCCATTACTTTAGGATAAATATATAGGATTTATATACTGTTACACAGATACTGATATTCTCCTTATATACTTCATGGTAAAGGATGAGAATTCAACTTGTTTGCTCTCGGAGCAGCAGCAGGGAGGACCAGCTCCCTGTCTGATGACATCAGGTGCTTTCTGAAGGTCTCCATCTCCACCAGGTGTTAACTGTGCACATTAATGTCACCCCTGAGGTTCATGAGGAGAAGGTTCTTGGAGAAGCATGATCAGAAATAGAGAAGTGTATCCTCTGGCATTCCTCTTCTGTTCGCTTCTTATGAAGAAGCAAAGAAATGGATCTGATCCTTCCCAATCTTCCAATACCTTCCAATATTCAACTCAAATACCTCTGAATCCAATGATGGAGATACTCTCCAGTGTAGAGAATTCAAAGAACAAGAACTTTCCTTTTGGATCTCAGCACATGACTAATATCTTCCTTTACAGAGGTCAGCCTTCATTTTAGCTCAACTGCTTTAATTGAATGGCAGTCAAACGTTACCAAACATCTGCTCCACAATTTTCTTTATCAACTCTCAGTGCAGACTGCAGTTTGACAAACTTCAGGCCTCCAAAGATATACCAGTCAGCATTTAAGGTCCTTTTAAAATGCTACTGGTCTTAGTAACATATTAGCAGATGGAAAAGGTTATAATTTTTATTAATCACCCTTTTTTTGTTGGCAGTTCTTTTCCTTGCCTTCTTTGTGGCTTTTTCTTTCTTACAGGACTTAAAGGACCCCTAAGTCCATGTCTAAAATCTGCAACAAAATTGGTCGGCATTACTGATAGCTGGGATAGAGGCAGTCCTGATCCAAGCAGAGGTGTCATGATCACACCATGCGATTGAGAGTATCTGGCAGGGGGTGGTAATGCGGAGACTGGAGGGTACTAAAGCCTTCCTTGTCATAAATCTATTCTGGGGGAATGTTGCCTAAATGCTAGACTTTTTGCAAACATTTTATCTGAGGATAGGGTGGAAATGGTTAGGTTCAATTTCTACCTCACACAGAATGCATCTGTCCCTCCTTCGTCTTGACCTCTAGATACATTATAAATGTGTACATAGTTATGTATAGGGAGAGATAAGAAGAAACTGTCACAAGTTTTCTTGAGGAAAAGAAAATATAATGAGAAAATCATTAACTTTTGTAAAACAATGGAAATTTTATAGCAGCTCTAGCAAGCAAGAAATGCCATAAATTTTATGATCAGTCATTGAAATTTTCATTATTTTGGTAAAATTAATTTATGCAAAAATATTTATATCCTCATATTTTCTCTTGGTTTCCAAATATCCCCAGTGCATTAAAGTAAATGTTGTACAGAGGGTTTGAAACGCAGGCAGGACAAGTAGAATGAACCCATCACATTCTCATTCAGTTGTGCCCAAAGCTATTATTAAAATGAAAGTATTCAGAGGAGAAAGGCCAATGCACTAACCAGCTGGACCACCCAGCTCACAGGCAAAAATAGAACCTGCATTCTTTTTGTCGAATATGTGCTATTGTAGCTTATGGGGATACTTAATTGGAAGGAAAAATGTGGTTGTTGATCTTCAAAATATTTCTTATAAATGGAATGTTTCACTTTTTCCCCCCTTTCTATAATACATTATTCAAAAAAAAAAAAAAATAAATAAATAAAAAAAGCCTTGGGGAAAAGAAAGAGGTTCATAGTGCCTCTTATGAAGTATTTGTTTCAGTGTTCAAGGATATTGCCAAAGGAATAGATGCCTGTCTGTGTTTGATGGAGTGTACAAATGGCCAACCATAGAATACGGTGAGCTTCCACTAAAAGCTGGCCCTATTTTTCCCTTATGTAATAGACTTTGTTGACAGGGAGAATAAACCTGTCACATATGGTAGATTATTACTGCTTTTAAATCATGAAGTAGGGCTTTCAACTTATCTTCTTACATATGAATTCTGTGAAATGTAGTATTTCACTACTAGCCAGCCCAGAGAGTAAACATCCTTGACCAAAGCTGAGGAGAACATTAACGGTTAAAGCTTCTTTACAAGGTCATTCTGAATTTCTTCAGTCCAGCCAGGAGGAAGACTCCTCTCATCAGATGTGAGCTGCTTCACATGTACTGAGGGCAGCCACACAGTCTGCAGGGAAACCCCGGCCGGTTCCTCAGCAGAGGTAACACCTTTGCATAGTCATGCTCTCAGTGAAGGAGGTTGTTCACTGTTTACTCAGGCAAGCATTTATGATTCAGGGAAAATTTGGCTTTTAAAGAAGGGAAGCTAATGAAGTCAGATTAAAAATTATGGAAAAAAATATCAGTTAAGGAGGATTTGTTGCTACTGACATAATTTAAACTGAACAGCTGGCAGTGAACTGTGCTGTATCCCTTCAGTAACTGGAAATTACATCTCTTCTGGTTTCCTCTTTTTCATAGTAGAGCTGAGCATGGCCCCAAAATGCCCCCACCTTACTAACTGTATACAGCTTCCAAAATTGCCCATGTAACCACTATAGGAAGCAAACTGTGCTGGTCCTTACTCCCACAGGGCTATGGTGCTGATCTGAGACACGGCAGCATCACCTGAGGGTGGCCACCACAGCAGATGAGATGGGAGGACACTGCTCACTGTTACAAGAGTGTATGCAGTTTTCAGTAGCTTTACCCTCTTCCAGTGCTGCTCTAGTTGAGCCCTGCATGCCCCATAGCTCCATGGCCTCCCCCACACCCGGGGGGCCCTGGCACAGCCCCGCAAAGCTCAGGCCCTCGGTCCTGGCCCAGGCCCCGGCTGCCCGGACTGGAGACAGCCCCACTCTCTCTGCTCCCTGACACCTGAATACTAGGAAAACATTAACTGATTATACCCATTTTTGTGCATCGAAAGACCATCATATGAAGCCGTTATTTTCACAACCCTGTGATTAATGATAACAGTGAGAAACTTCTGGCCCATCCCCATTATGTTAAATAAACCACTGCAAACCAGAATGAAAGACTGGATTACAAATGTGTAACTTAAGAGCATACTTTGGGGCCAATGTCACTTGATGTTAATAAGTTAATGTCACTGAGAGCGGTAGAGCTAGATCACCTGGTTAATGCTGGAATTCTTTAATTGAATTGAAACCAGAGAGCAATTTGAATGAAAGTGCACATTTCCGTCAAGATGCAGTGTACCAGTCTGTACACATGCAGGGACCCCCTGACCTCGGACGTTTGTTTATCTGGGCTAAAAATTCAAGTGTCTAAGACAAGGCTTTTAAATGCATAGGAAATTAAGCCTAGGTGGCCTTATTCTGCAGAAGTTGTGAGCAACTCCAGGTCCTGAAGCAGTCAGTGCAGTACAGCACTTTGGTCTGCGTGTAAACACAGCACCTCTCTTTTTCCTTCGGGTTTGTACAGCAGAGCTTCAGCTGATAGCTTGCTGCCCCAGGACAGATAAAAACATAAGAAAAGCTCCAGCAGGTCGGAGGCACGTGTAGTCCAGCAGTCTCATCTCTGCACTCTGCAAAAGGAGATACATTTCAGGGAAAGCAGGTGAGCCTGGCCACTCTTACGGCCCTTTCCCCATGTATTCCCCCAGCACACAGGACTGTTACACTAGCAATCACAGATAACAAAATGTGGGTCACGGGTGATTTCTTAGAAGAAATTGTTGTTAGAAATGTTTCCTTTAATTGCTGCTAGCTCGTAATGCATAGCCAGAAAAATAGGAAAGCATTACCAGTATTATACCTCAAAAAATTAAATTCAAATGTTTTGGAAAGCACCATGTTTTTATGATCCTTTAAATGAATCAAGGACCTGCTCATGCACCAATGAAGCCAATGGAAGTTTTGATCTACTGATCTATTTTTACTGGATCAAAATATTGCCAGAACCATTTATACAAAGTAGAGACTAGATTTATACAAAGCAGAAACTGGATACAAAGCAGAACCACCTATACGAAGCAGAAACCCTGAAACCAATGGAAGAGAAAGAGCAATGCCAGAATAAAAGAAGGTAGGCAACTCACCTGACAGTGGTAACTGTGAAGTTTGTAAATGGTAGTAGAAAAGCACAGGAGAAATTTTCTTTCCTTAGACAGAAAAAACAAGTAGCTTGAAACATATCAGGAAAAATAATGATACTAAGAGAATAAAATCTACAGTCTGAAATATGAATACGTTTAACGTTAAGGATTAGACTGTGACAGTTCATCGGGGAAGAAGTGGTCTCTTTTAAAAGATGGTCTCAACTAGTTCAGGGTTCTTAAATTGGATTAGGCATAGCAGGGGTTTTCCCAAAAAAACTGACCAAAGTGTGACCCACTGAGCAGGGTCAGGCACTTCACAGCTCCGGGAAGTGCAGTATTTGAATTATCTCAGACTCAGCAAAGTCCTCCAGGGTTTCCAGGCTTGGTGCCATGGAGGCTGAGCTCAGTTTGATCTGGAGGCTGCTGGGGCTTCCTGGGTTACTGTGGCAGAGCTGGATCCTAAATCCTTGGATCCTACTGCCCATCTGCAATCTTAGAAACTATGTAAGCCATGGTTGAGAACAGTTTTGAAGACTGAGAAAATTTTACTGAGAATGTTTCATAATAAAATTTTCTGCCCAAACTCGTCACTATGCTTTGATCAAGCCCCCTCTGGCTGACCATCATGATCTAATGCCAGTATACTGCATACCAGTACCGCAGTTGGAGGAAAGGAAAGGAAGCGGACTTACAAGAAGTCCTTCTCTTCTTTATAAGGGAAAATGAAAATACTGTGCCAATAACAAATAATGGCAAACTATTTGATACATCAAACCATGGTGCTACTTGGATGATGCAAGTGGATTCAAAATGTTTTTTATTTCCCTGAAATTGCAACATACTGTGACTGATGTAAAGGAAAAAAAGGAAGGTGAACATAGAATATAATTCATACCTGCTAGGACAAGAAGATAACAGAATACAGGAAGATAACATTTCAATTTTCAAAACTGGGTTAAATTCAAACAAAGAAAAATTTTCAATATTAGTAAGATATACTGCTCACAGACTCATTTCTTTCACCTGAAGTGTTTGTTTATTATTTTCTGTAGCTGGACAGAGCCCCTAAATGCACCTATTTTTTGCTTTACTTATATTGTATAAATTTTGTCCTAGAAGTTGCAATTTTTCTGTAGGAAGTAGTAATGCTTCCTCATTCGCTTGTGAGGCTGACAAAGAAGGGGTCGATGAATGTGGAATAACATGCTGTGCTGTGGTGAATGTCTGTCCCTATATGTATCTTGAATCGTGACTTAGTTTTGAGATAAGGTTCTGAACGTTATCAAAGTGACAATTTTTGGGCAATACTGAACAGGTACAGATTTGAGATGGTAGCCTAAAGGACTGAGGGTGAATTTCCATAAGTCTTTTCTCTGGGGCCAAAACTAGTAAAAGGGCACCGCCTGTCTATTCTGCTCACCTCTGCTGTCACCTCTGCCAGAATTTGCATTTCTTCTAAATTGCCCAAGATACGTGATGTAGAATTAATGCTGGCTCCATGCTGGTTGTAGGAATCCATTTGATACCTGATCTGGCAGTGAGCTGACTGGTTTCCAGCTACCCTTCTGGTAATTTTTGAACAAATCTGACAGGCGGCTTGAAATTAAATTGAATCAGGACTTTGAGTCATGTGGCATTTTTCATTCAGCATTAAAAGCCCCAAATCTGTCTTTTAAATACCACCACAAACCCATGTGGGGAAATTTTGCTCTTTTGATGACTGAAAGGCATTAAAAGGCAATTGGGTATTGCTAGCTGCAGAAGACCATTCAAAGCCAGATAGTTGCTTCTTGCACCAGTCTTTGGCATTGTGGAAATGATTAATGTGTGCTCTTGCTGTCATCAGCCGTGGAGCAGCCTCATGGGAAGTTTTGTTTTTGAAGAAGGAAATATATGGGATATAGAAGTCAAAGAAAAGGGAGGAGTAAATAATTATATTTTCCCTTGCAGATTCCTCTTATCTAATACCTTCACAGATATTAACACCTGAAATCACAGATGCAGAGGTCCATATAAAACAGTTCTTTTTTAAGAAGCCTTGTGAGCTCCTGTTACATTTTCCTTACTAAATATGGTGTAGCTGAGATGGGCACAAGTCTTTCAGAATGGAAGATCATTTTTAACAGTAACCCCTATATGAGAATCACAGCAGTAACTATGAAGCATGCTGCAAGCCACACATTCCCTGAGACTGATGATCTAGGCCAAAAGCTAATGATCTCTGCTAATGTTACCAATGCACATTGTTCATTAGGATCCCACCGGGCACTGTTTAAACCAGAGCACTCATTTCTGTTACTCTCAGGGTCATATGATCAGCCTCCTTGGTTGTATTTCCACTCTCTGGGGTGAAAGAAGTGCCTGAGAAAAGGGAAAAATGGGGATATTTTTAGCATGGCATTGTATGCTTCTCTCCAAAGTCAGCTGTAGTTAGTGGGTTTCTGTCTGCAGCAGTGATTCTGCTGCCTGCAGCGACCACCCTGCCCCATTTATTCTCTTTCAGGGCGGGCGTTAGGCTGAAGAGGAGTCATCTAAGCAGTTGGCAAGGGCCCTGCAATTCTTAAGAAACCTACTTTGGTGGTAGCTGGGTCATTTTTATTTCCAGTGGCTTGCACTTTTGTGTGGGTGCATAAAAACTGCAGAATCTACCCCACTCGGGAGACTTTGCTCTGACTACACCATAGGCTTGGCTTTTTGGGGTTGATTTATTTATTTATTTTTCATGTTGATTTCAGGTTGAACATATCTACCTCGATGGGTAGGTATGTTTGCCTCATTAATCACTGTGATGCCTGGAAACCGCTTATCCTTAATGTTTTTAATATGATCAGTATTCAGGTGAGTGAGACCCACTGCTCCCCTCCCCACAGGGTGCTAGATTTTGGACCTCTGCAGTCAATAGGGAGAGCATTAAGGGCAAGACCCAAGTTATATACCCATGGGAAGTAATCTGAGCCTACCACTGTCTATAGACTTTACAGGTCTGGACAGTGGGAGTCCTGAATCACTCGTCAATACAGATGCCATTAGAAGCATACACATTCATCTCAGATGCCCTAGGAAGTCGTCTGATATCCCTGATTGCCTTCAAAAATTATTCCTTATATAAAGAAAAAAGATTCTGGCCATAGAAAATTTATCATTCCTACCTGCTTGCACACCAGTCCTGTAAACTAATATGCTTACTCGGAGGAACAATCTATTACTATTTACATAGAAACCTCAGTCAGAAATTAGAGTCCTGGTGTGCTCTCTATGTACAATGAAGTCACATTTAAAAATACTGGAGAATTTAGAGAAGTGTGTGAACCAAAGTGATGCATTAGTCAAGGAGAACTGTGAGGAGAGGGAAATTTGGAAAAAAATATAAAATAAGCAGTTATGTATGTGCCTATTATTATTATTTGCAAATAAAAATCTGGGGAAGGCAGGTAAGATTTTTGCCTTTTACCAGATATGTAAGCTACAGAATCAGATAGCTGCACAGAACAATGACACTGAAAAGTAAATTCAGTTGACTGGTGGAAGGCTTATTAGTCATTAAAAGGTTAGAATTATTCAGTGATACTGCTTTTGGGGAGTTTGACTTGGTGAGTTCTGAGGATGTCACAGATCTGTAATCTTCACTGAGAGGAAACAACAGTAATCAAAATAGTCTTAATTTGCTTGATTTTGTTCAAACAACGAATACTTCCTTTCAGGTAGAAGGAAGTACATTCATGCTGCAGGTAGGAAACTCTCCATTCATATTTCTGACCAAGGGTTTTAAACCACTGAAGAGTGACTTGTGCCAAAGAATACATCACAGGTTTTGTGTGAAATCCAGTAGATGCTGGGTAAAGTCTTGGGTTTTCCAATTAGATTTTTTTGTTGACCATATTTTCCCTACTGTATAGAGAACTCAGAACACGAGCTGGAAATAGATGGGAAATTCTAATCTAACAAATTAATTAATAGGTGGGAAATTCTAATCTAATGAATTATTTCTTCACAAGAAGTGTGATTAAACTGTGAAACTCTTTGTCCCCAAAAGTTGTTGAGATCAAAATTTTAGTGAAAGGAAAAAATATATTGACTTACTGTATTAAAATCAGAAATATTTATATTACCAAAGCATGCAGGGGTCCTTGTTAGTTTTGGAGTCCATATAGATGTTTCCTTTGAAATCTTAATCACAGAAATACAATGGAGAAAGAGGCTGTGGGGGCTGTGGGAGAGCAGCAGATAATTATGTATGTGCTTCTTATTCTTTACAGATAGCTTTTAAGTTTCATTTGACTTCTTGAAGACACATAGTGCCTACTGGCAGTTGAGAAGGCATTTCACGAGAAGGAGCAGCTTTTCTGAGGATGACCTCAAAGTAGAAAACAATAGGTTGCTGTTTAGTCCAGAGAGGATCATGCACCAAAGTGGTGACATTTTCCCACAGGAGCTGATTTGGCTCACCGGTCACAGGTGAGCCTCCAAGTGATTTCTATAAGGTAAGAAGAAAAGTGTGCAGAAGCAGGGAAAAGTTCTCAGCAACTGCATCCTCCAACATGTCCCTCCTCTTCCAAAGGCACAACTGCTTGGCAGCAAAAAGATCTGTCTCCTGGCACATGTATGAATTGGAGCTAGCTCTGAGTAGGTGGCTGAGGTGTTTTGGGAGTGTAGCTGCCTTCCCAGAGCAAAGGTGTGATCAGCCTAGCAACATACGTCTTCACTCAACTTTGCCCACTCAGTTCTGAGTTTATTCCTACACGACGAGCAGGTTACAAGTCAGCCAGTTTCCAAATGGCTTGGATATGTTTGCAGTGTAACTGAGATGCCGACATACTCCCGGATGGGGATGGGATGATGCTGATGATCTCTCACTACCACTAAGTTACACCCTTCTGCATTAAGCAGTGTGCTGGGAGGATTTCTTTGCAAATTTGAGATGAATGGAAATAATGTACTTACTAGTGAAAGTATAAGCAATATTGAATATGTCAGCAAGGGACTGAGCCCTGCCTAGTGAAAAAGGAAGAAACAGATGTGAGGGTAGGTGAATTACTGCTTGTTGTGCTGCAGGCAATTTACTGAGCAGCTCAGTGTTTTGTCCTCTCATCTGTCATGGACATTTGTGAAGGGAAATTGCATCTCTTTGTTATTCAGATCACTCCTTTCAGTGGGACTTGTAAATCAAATTATAATACCAATTAAAGTATTAAAAAGAACAAGCATTTGTTGTAAGGTGACTAGATATCTGGCACCTAGAACATTTATAAGCAAGTTGCCAAGACCACTCTTAGTCAGCTTGAAATTATTAATGTGTGATCGTAATGTAACTGGTCAAGTCCTGAATTTGGGCTAAAAACCTTTCAAAGTGTTTATTCTAATTGTCACCTCTCTCCATTTTTCTCTCCCTTACCTTTAATGCTTGCACAGGAATTGCCTTTGACCCTGACAGAAGTTTTACAAATGGAGTGTGAGCCAGATTAGGCCCTGCCTACAGACAAGAAGAATTTTCCACATGAAGCAGTGCTGCTCGGTATGCCTTGCTCTTTCCCAGGCTCTGACTCACTATAATTGTGCCACTTTGAAGGAAAACCATTCGATGTTTGCTTGCTGGTTGTGCTCAGAAGGGACTGGTTGCCTCAGTGCTGAGGACTATATAGATACAGATGATTTTTTTGGCTTCATTTTTTGCAGTTTAAAAAAATACACATTCTGGTTGACCAAATGTTTTAGTGAATTAATGTCTTATGTTGCTGGACTGTGTTGGCTAAAATAGACCCCTAAATTCCCCAAGAGATTTATGTTGACATTTTTTGTGTGAAATAATGTTTAGAAAGGTAACATGATTAAAAAAAACCAAACAAACTGTACACGACTTTGGATCAGTTATTGCCTTTTATTTTAAGCATTTTCATCACCACTTTCAAAACCTCTCAGTAAGAACACCAAATTTTTTAAATCATGGTTTGTGAGAATCATCTCTTCATTCCCCAATCAGGGACCTATGTACCCTAATCTACATGATCCTCAGTTCCCATTAATTTATACTTTTTAAAGTTTACTTGTGATCTTTTCTATAAATCTATTCACTGTGTAAATCATATGGAAATCAGGATCAAAGAATTGATTGCTACCATAATTTTATGAGTGACTGCCATTTCAGAATACACAAGTAGCTTGAAATATCTAGAAACTGGGCTTGATTCATCACCACGTTACTTCAAATTTATACTGCTGTAATTCCACTGATTTAATGGAGTTACCCTGAAGTAAAGCTTAGTAGTGATGAATTATGCCTTTTTTTTCTTTCTGAATGTAAAAGGTATAAAGTAAATAATGTTTGCTCCTCACGGCGTATGAGGGGAAACATACTTCTCTTGAATATTAAAGATGCAAACTTGGCAGCAATTAAAAGAAAAGTATTAGACTGTAGAGGGTTGGATTGGATAGCTCAGTGAATTATTTGCTTTGCAGTTTTGCTGTTGACATTCTTGCTTCTCTCAGGATCCCTTTGGAAATTAAACGACTATACCTCATGGGAAAGAGGCACATGAAGCAGAGCTAGGGAAGTGATTTATAATTAAATGAATTCAGAACTGGAACTTGGGTATATTTTGTTCCCATAGGCAGAGGGACCTTCCAGAAGCAAACACTGTGGTGTGTGATTTCCTGTTACCTTAAATTGGCCAGCATCTCAGGGTTTGGATACTCAGTGCTTCCTAAAACTAGGGTCCTTTAAGGCTAATGGTAGAGTCAAGCCTCCTAAGCCTAAATCTGGTTCCCTATTCCCTGAACCAAGCTCCCTTGAGCATTCAATGCATATTGCAACTAATCTTTTAACTTTGCGGGTTTTGCCCTGTTCCACTTCTTCCAGCCCTTTCATTCCATCTTGAATACAGACACGTTCTTTATGTTCAAATTCACCTTCCTCTTGTGAATTGGTTTTTAATTTTGCAAACAAACTTCAGACCATTTAGTCTTACTAGTCTTATTTAGTCTTACTCACTTTACGTTTCTAATAACTGCTGTACTCATTTGGCTTCTGCTCTGCTTACCCAAAGACCACACTGTGATTTCGTAGGCCTGTCTACTGAGGTGGTCCATCAAGTAAGAACAGTTGTATTTTACTAGTTGGCTGTGTGGATTCAGACACTTGTGACAGTAACATTAAACTCCCCTAGGACTATTTACAATTAGTGCTACATGCTTCTGCATAATAAAAAATATATATAATATTTAAGTGAGAGTGAAAGATAAATAGTTTTAATAAAACTACTTCTATGATGTAGTCTGGGTATAAGTAAAGGTATGAGAACTAATCTCAAACTAATAGTACTAGGTAACTAATGATGAATGTTATGTATGGAAAACAGTTACAATGACTGTGGTGGGCAGCTTAATAGTTTTATTTTTTTAACTGCTATATGTAGAACTGCTAGGATCCACATTTAGTTATATCCACAGTTTCCCTGTAAACTGTTACAGGGGAAAAAACACTAGTCACTTCTGCCAAAAATTAAAATGGAAGTCTTGCATCCTATTTTTCCATTAGGCTTTAGTTTGAAATATGCCCCAAACTTTTGCTGTATGTTGAAGACTTTTGTAGGTTTGTTCATGTGCAAGTTCTTTACTGCATATTAGTTGCCTGTTGAGAAATCCCTCTTGAGCTTATTATACCTGTGTGTGGTCCAGAATTCCACTATTCACAGTTCTGCCACAGAACTTAATTGTGTTTTTCCCTGGGAGGAATAGTTTCAGATGCAGGCTTTCTTCTCCATCCTGACAAGAGCAAAGAAATTGTTGGCTTCTACATCCTGATAGACATACAACCCAAAAGTTATTCTGACTGCAGAAAAATCTGTTTTCTTTGACACAGACTACCACTTATTCCTGCAACAGGCAAATCTTGTGTAAGAGATGGTGAGTAGTATGTTATTTACAGGTGGGCTCCTCCATGCTATAGTCTTCCATGTGCTTTCTTCCTCTAGCACCAACATGAGGCTTTTCATGCAGTAAGGAGATGTCAGGTCTCATGCAGCTTCTGAGCTGCATTAGCAGGAGCCGGCACTGACCTGCAGTCACCTACTGCTGCTGGAAAGTGTTCTGTGTCTGCCCATGCTTTCTTGAAAAGGCCCTGAACACATCTTTGTTTCATACTTACAGTGATGCCAGAATGATAACCTTGAGTAACAAAGTGGAAAAACTATACTTGCTCCATCCCCCAAACTGAGTATGCACCCAGTACTCTCCTGCACATTTTTAGTATGCAAGAAATTGCTGTGATGGTCAAGAGGAGCTGAGTGATGAAAAAAGCGGGCTAATAGTTTATCAGCTTGTGCATGAAAGCAAAGATGCCAAAAGAACAAACAGTAGCTCACCTGATGAAACAGTTTGTGCAACCTTGAATTAGCCATTTAAACTTTCTAACCATAACTTAATACATGGAATAACCTTATGGCTTGACTGTCACCTTTACTCAGAAAAAGTAAAGATCAAAAAAGCAAATAGACATATCCACAGAAGGAGGGTCCATCAAGGACTATTAAATACTAGAATCTGATGCAACTTCCAATTGCCTGACACTGATTGCTGGAATTTGGGAGGTGCTTATTGGAGAAGTATATTCTACATTTGTTTCTTCTATTTTCCTCTGGACTTCAAGGACCCTTCAAGGGAAACTGAGTCCTATCCCATCCCCAAACAAAACTACTTCTCCTTTGTGTATACAGAATATTATACAGGCCAATCATATCCCCTCTGTACTTCTTGGAAAGCTGTGAACAAGTTACTTTTTTTTTTTTTTTTTTTTTTTTGCCTTCTAAATTTAAAATAAGTGCCTGACTCCCTTTTCTAAAGCCAAGAATGCCAATGGTATCCTGGGTTGCATTAGGAGGAGTGTTGCCAGCAGGTCGAGGGAGGTGATCCTTCCCCTCTACTCAGCCCTGGTGAGGCTGCATCTGGAGTGCTGTGTCCAGTGTTGGGCTCCCCAGTGCAAGAGAGACATGCAGCTACTGGAGCGAGTCCAATGGAGGGCTGTGAAGATGATTAGGGGACTGGAGCGTCTCTCGTATGAGGAAAGGCTGAGAGAGCTGGGCCTGTTCAGCCTGGAGAAGAGAAGACTGAGGGGGGATCTTATCAGTGTGTATAAATATCTGAAGGGAGGATGTAAAGAGGGTGGGGACTCTTTTCAGTGGTGTCCAGCAATGGAACAAGAGGCAACGGGCACAGGAAGGTCCATCTGAACATGAGGAAAAGCTTTTTTACTGTGAAAGTGACAGCGCATTGGAACAGGTTCCCCAGAGAGGTTGTAGGGTCTCCTTCCTTGGAAATATTCAAAAGCCATCTGGACACAATCCTGGCAATATGCTGTAGGTGACCCTGCTTGAACAGGGAGGTTGGACTAGATGATCTCCAGAGGTCCCTTCCAACCTCAACCGTTCTGTGATTCTGTGATACTTTTTTAAAAATGAGTTTTCCTCTACTTCCATCTACAGTTAGCAATGGCTGCGAAGCTACTGAAACTATATGCGTATCTCCATCTAGCAGGCTGGTATATGCAAATACACAGGTTTATAAGCTGAAATGATTTCTAGTTTGATCGTCTCTTTCTTTTCCCTGCTGTAGATGTGAAGAACTTTGCAAACATCCCCCAAATGAAGAAGCCTGTGCATCTAGCAGAAACACGCATAGAACATGTCAACATGAACTAAAGCTGAGCTAATTCACCCAGACAGAGGAGCTTACTGCAGTAATACCTAAGGAATTATCCTCTTCCCGATACAGAAGCTAGCTCAGCTATCTCTAGCATAGCACTGTGCTGTGTGGACACATTTCTCCATGACAGTGCTGTCTTACATTGGTGGATGATTCTGCTCTGACTAACTTTTGTTGTTGCTAAAGTCAGCAAAAACTCTTTGAGGAAGACATGTAGCTATGTAGTTAGAGACTGATCTGTGGTGGTACAAAGATAGCTGAGGAAGCAGTTGATGATGCAGGTGGATGAAGGAAAAATTCATCCCAAAATGACATGGGAAGAAATTCAGCGTGGAAAAGAATTTCACAAAGCAACAATTTCATTTGTTTGAGGTATATGGATACCAAAGCATAAAAGATAGCTAATAAGGAGAGTTTCTTAAAGCCTGATGTCATGATGATTTAGTTTTAAAGAAACTCAGACCCTACCTTGTGCTTAACAATAAAATACAAAACTCTAGAAAGCTCCATCCTTTCTTAGAACTACACTCTTGTAACTGAGGCATATAATGTATTAAAAAGTATTTTACTGAAAATCCCCACAGCCCTCAAGGTATCTTAATAACTTCATAATCTCTAGTCCTCCTGAAGGTGAAGTGGCAAAGCAGAAACATATTACACTTGCAATAAAATCGGATGATGACTTTTGCAGACCAAATTTTAGGAGCCTATGATGCCTTTGATATTTGGCTGTAGCTGATACTGCTGTTATAAATTTTTCATTTGTCTCTCTGCTCCTTCTTTTAGTATTAGCAATGGGCGCAGTATTTGACAGGCTTTGAATTTGTTTCTCCCTGCTGTGTATACTTTTGTTTTATCATCTTGTTTTCAAATGCCCACTGTTCAAGGGCATTACACAGTCTCTAAATGAAAGCACTGGTGCTCTAAAGCATCTGCACATTTTCTTGTACTTTCTTCTAGAGCAGCAGATACTGGCCACTCTCGCAGACAAGGTACGTAATTAGATTGTACATTTGATTCAATGTGATAATTCTGATGTTTTCTCTTCTACACGGCAGGGGTTCCCAAACTGCTATTTGGAGCATATCCAGGTAGTATGCCTGGCTAGATGAGCTGCTCCTCACTTGTCCTGTGCTCAGCCGCTGGTGGGAGCCACGAAGCAAGCACCTTCCGTGCTCCCAGGAGGAGTCAGGAGCTTCTGCTACCACCGCCTGACCTAGGTGTGCCTTTCAGAAGCCAGAGCACGCTTCTGCTTGTCTGCCGTAGGACTTAAGCATGTGGTCAGGTCAAGTGGAACTGGGCTTGTGGGGAAGGGGGTGGAACCTTAAACAGCTGAAGAGATTGAGCGGCGGTCCCCGGTATTGGGAAAGAAAGAATGAAAGGATTTGATAGAAAAGTGAGGATGGTGCAAGGCAAGACAAGGTGTCCCAGTGTGGGAAGGTGAGAAGGTATGAAGGTGCTACAGAAGGGTATTACAATGGTATGAAAAGACAGGGAATGGGGAGTTGTGGTGTTAGCTTGTGAAGAAAGCAGGAGTGGGGAGGGAGCATGAGGAAGGTGTTTGGGAATGTAGGTAAGGTTCCCTCTTTGAAAGCATATGGTATAAAATGTGGGGAGATACAGGACTGATATTCATCCTTTTTGAAGTGCTGTATGTACTAGGAGAGTGGAGGCGGTAGACAGGGGCAGGGGGCTGGAGTCCTTGTATGGGAAGTTTGGAGACGCAATACAAGGGTTGGGTAGTAAAGCTGAACTTATGGTTTGAGAAGTTGGGAAGTGCAAGAGTACAGTCAGAGAAACAGTAACTCTTACTAGTGGTGATACCAGAGTGAAATAGGTTGGGTGTTCATGAAGAAGAGCATTTAAAACACTTTGAATGCAGCAAATAAATAAATATCCTATTTCTTCTGAAAAACAACAATTTAGAAAACCTTGTAAAATAATGTCTGTATTGGAGAATTAGAGTAAGATTCTGGATCTGTGAGAGAGATAAAGACAAGAATAAAGAGGAAAACAATGAAATCTTTATTTTTTGGTTGATCTTTTCTTAAAAACCTCTAGCAGTATCACTTAGATCACATCTCATTGAGACATTTACTTCCCATCTGCAAACTATAATTTCCTATGGGATTTGTAATGGAAAAACTGGATCCAAATGTAATTTGACTATATTTCACTGTTCTCAGGGATGTTAGAGTATCTTTGCTTTGGAACCTGTTCTCTTTTGGAAAATGCTGCAAAGCAGCTGTCTTCTTTTTCAATTCATAGTTGAGCAGAAGTAGTTTTAAAAGTAAGCTTTAAATCCTGTGCTTGGATTGCTGCATGGGGATGGCAAAACTGCAGTATAGACCAACTGTAATTCTGTCATAGTGTTTGCAAAGAACAAACCATGTTTTTAAGTATTACATTCTGGAAAGCTTTTCAGTGGCTGCTGAGTACATGATACACATACAACACACAATTAAGCATGATGTATGGTTTTGCATTCTGCTCATTTTAGGTAGAACTGAAGAGCCTGAGTAGACTCATGGTTCTTAGCAGCCATGTGGGGAGAAGAAACATGGTATTTTTATTTACAAATCTCATGCTGAGTTTCCTGGTTAAAAAAAAAAAAAAATACAATCTTTACTCATGCACTAGCTTAATTTCATTTTTTCAATTTACTTGTCAAAAGCCAAACACAAAAATTACAGTATCAGTTTCAGGCTCATGTTTAGAATAGGATCCCTCTTAAGAAACAGTTCTGTGAAGTGCTGAGTTATCTCACTTTCATCTGACTTTAGAAGAACATTCTATCATTTAGTGTCTATTAAAACACCCTCAGCATTTTGCAGGGTGAAGCTTGGAGAAAGGTCCAGAGCATTCGTAACTCTAAGCCATTGAAGGAACAGAAATTGTCTAATTGTACCAGTCATTAAAAATAGTATCTTTTTTGGTTGAGTAGTATTCAGATGTTCCAGAATAATGTCATTTTGCTCTAGCTGTCTCACTATTTTACGATAGTAGTACCTACACTACTGGCCAGTTTTCAGAAATGACTACCTCTGTGGTTCCTTGAGAATAGGAGAAGGATAGATATTAAGTCAGAATAGATGAAAAGGCCACAGACCCATGCATCTTCATCATAAATTCCTCTCTCTCTGCTTTAGGATAAAGTTTATTAAGGAAATGATTCTGCAGCCAATAAGGAAATGGAGAATGTTTGGTGGCATTGCAGGTGTATGGTTATAAGAGGTGACATTATTATAGTAAATACACATACAAGGAACATGATCAGATTAGAGGAGCAATGGAAAGAGCCTGATTAAGAACATCAGGAGAAATACAGATCAAACCCATTAGACTGCGGAGGTAATAAAGAACATGATACATACCATCTCATTATGGGATATGAAACCATGTGGCAAGATAAAAGCAATGTCCTCCTCACAGCAGAAAAAGGTATTAAAGAAGAAAGGGAAAATCCTACAATTTCTAGAATGTTACAGTGCAAATGAAGCAACAGCTTGACTGAGGAGTCTGGGCTCCAGCCTGAACATGTCATTGCTTTAGATTCCCCTAACCTAACTGATGTGTTCTTAAGTGACTGGCGAGCTTGCTTGTTACAAAATACAGTCTTTATGGCATGGTTAATATATGGTTATAGATACGTAGAAGGAAAGGGAGGAGCTCTGATTCATCTGAACATGAATCTACTGAGGTTGTTTATTTTTGTTCCAAAAATTAAACATGCTCATATTTTTGGTGTTTGTGAACCTTCCAGACTTTCTGAATTCACTTAACTGCAGCACATGCACAGACAGTATCCCATAGTTATTCAGTCACTTTAGAGAGTGTGAGAACTGCACAACAAATATTTATAGCTGATCTGTAAACCTCAGGAGGTTTAGAACAAAAGCATCAAAAGATTCATGTGTAACAGCGCAATAGGGCATTGCCACAATAAAATTTCCAATTGATATCATCAAAATGGAAAGGGTACCTCTGTGATGGCAAGGAAACATGTCAAAAGGAAAAGAGAATCAGTAAGTACAGAGGCTAATAACTAGCTCACTTGTTTTCTTTCAGCACAAAATTAAAAAAGTAATGATGCCCTTATCTCAGTATGAAGACTATTTCTAAAGGGATTAAAGCTCCTGTAAAACAGAATCATTTCTGTTTTCTTCAGCATCTTAATCACAGTTCTCCTTTAGATAAAGAAAACAATGTCCCATTTGATAGAATCCCTATTTTAAACATCTAGTTCTTAGATATCTGATAACTCTTGGTCTCTTCGACAGGCAAAACTTGCAGCTGGCATTGGGCTATCCACAGCTGCCTGTGCTCCACTTACCACAAGGGAGAAATTTACAAGCTAATGCAGTTAGCAGGGAAGCAAGGAAACAAAGAACCATTATTTCAATATATTATCTCCCTCATCAGACTCAAACAACCACTTTCCTTTTTTATTGCTCCCTACAGTATAACCAAGTCTGATAGATAAAGCATTACCTCCGAGACCATTGTTCTATTGAACAAATACCACAAAGATAAGCATTTGCCATGCTGTTGTTTGGTTTAAATGAACATATGAATGAGATCAAAGTCTTCCGAACTAAAACCATGTTCAAATCATAGACTGAGTCAAATCATTCTTACTCAGGCGTCATGTGATGTGGAAGAATGAAGTGAGTATGCTCCTACTGTAATGTGTGCTGGTGAATTGTAACTTGTTTTTACTTCTGGAAGCAAGGCAATACAACTCAAATAACTGTTCTGCAGGTATCTCTTCATCTTTAAAAGCAAAACAAAGATCTCTGCAAAACAGAAAGTGACATCGTATTGGGGGAACTAGGGAAGAAAATACTAACTGAAGGCAAGAGGTCTTTCACTTTGTGTTGAGTTGATTTTATAGGAGATAAACAGCAAAGATGACTACGTACAGGATTAAATTCCATTCTAATAATTTGGCTGAGACCCTCAGAACAAGCTGACTTATTCTGGTCCTGAGGAGTGGACTGTATAAGAAGACAGTATATTCACTTTCTTACATTAAAAAAGCATATACTTTCAGTGCATCTCTAGAGGTTTCTGTGATAATATGTCTTCTTGGCTAGCACGATCTGGCATGGCTGATGTGTGCTTACAGTCCTTTTTCACTTTTTCCTTTTTCAAGCTGAACTATGACACCGTAAAGTGATTATACTGCAGTAGGTGAGGACTGAATTGAGGGTGAATGTGGCTGTTTCAGGATGTAGCCAGAGTTGCTAGTAACTCCGACCTGATTTGACTTTTGTGCTGTGGTGGGAGTCTGATCAACCTCCTCCTAGCAGCATATGAAGGCAGCTGCCTGTATCATGTCATCTGATACGTTCAGAAGAAGATTATGTTGAGGCCTTCTTTTTTAGACTCTACCTAAATAACTCGTGGATGAGAATGGGAGATTATCCATCAGATTAGTACAGAAATGGAATTGGCACGGCAGGAATCCTCTTTTTTCCAAGTAACACTGTTTATTTGAATCCAAATATATTTCCTGTGTAAATTACCTTTCCTCTCCCATTCAAGGATTTAGCCAGATGTTGCATTTGTTGCTTAATGTTCCAAATTTGCAGTCTTCAAAATTGGAAAATTTGTCTTCCTGCTCCTCCATGGAGAACACACATCTGTACTGAACAACTCCTGTAATTAATGCTTGCATTTTCAATAGTGCATGGAGAGTGCTCATAGCAGCTCTGTTTACAGGTAGAGAATTGATTTTCTCCTGCTATTACCATAGTTCAGATAAACGTAGTAGAGAATACAACACAATTTCTATCTTTTGGCATAGAATAAGAAAATGCATGTGATTCCACTGAAGAAAAAGAATACCTTATGGATTAATTTAGCCTCTGGGTTCTGTGGTGAGAATTGCTTGATGGCTCAATTGTCAGCAAATCTGTGTGTGCTAGTATAGGAGCCTGTGAAAATAAGTACAAATTCTCCCCTGCTTGCAACTTGCAACTTGCCTCATGGGACTGCCAAAACAAAAGTGTAGCCATATTAGAAGATGATTTTAATATGGTAACCTATTTTTAAAATAGAAGGAATCTTGACCAATTACTTTGTGCTTTCTAATTAGTAGTTCTTCAACATTCATTAAATGTATTTTGCTCAAGAATTGTAGTGAACTATTAAAACTAAACCAAATCCCTATTTTCAGCATCCATGTTTTAAGTTCACCATTTAACTCATTGAAAAGGTGCTTGATCTTTAGCTGTAAATACCAATGTGTTGCCATCTAAGACTTTCAAACAACTACATCTAAACCGTCAAGTAATCTAGTAATGTGACTCGGTCCTGGGAAACCTGCTCTTGCTGAGCCTGCTTCGAGCAGAGGGTGGGAAAAGGCAGTCTTAGGGCTCCCTGGCAGCCTCAGCAATTCTGTGATTCTGCTCCTTGGTTAACAAGTAAATTTCTAAAAATTAGTCCTTTCCCTTACTTTAGGTATCATAGGTGGGTTTAGGTGCCTGAATTTAGATTTATTTAAAGCAAACTTTTGCTGAAATTTAGTTCAGTAATTTTATTTACTGTTTTTTTTGGAATTGGTTTTTGCGGATCTGAAAAAAGACGTCTTTAACTATATAGGACGCAAGGGTTATTTAGAAAAGGAAAGGAAATTATATCATTAAAAAATTGTTATTGATTTTCTAGCTATACCAAATGAAACTATTACTGATGTTGTGTGGACATATTATTCTTTAATATACTTCTAAAATAATTTTTTTTCTGTGCTTCAGAATATTTCTAATCCCAACCTGACTACTTTTATTCTCCCTTTATTTTCCTAGAAATTAATTCCTTGGCTCTGACAGGAGGACTTCTCTCTTAATACCTCCTGGGTCACATCTATGTCCATTGCTCAAGGCAAAATTTAATAAATTTCAAAATTTCCATAATTTTCTACAAGCAGAAATGACTGGATTCATTTAGGAAGTGTTATAACTGACTGAAACATGCTCTGCAATTGAACATAAAACCAAAATCGGTCTTATTAGAACAACACAGTCAAATCATTAACAGGGAACATATGCTTTTAAAATATGTCTGAGAATTAGAACGACGTTTGCATCTGTACTGCATATTTTGTATTTGCAGTCCAAATATAACTCCCTTTTTATGATCTTGGTCCACTAAAATGTTTTCCACTCAGAAAATTTGGATACAAAGGTAACCTTGAGGCTATTTTCCCTTGAGAGTATTTCACATCTGGGTTGGTTCAAATGCTTAAACCGCCCAAAGCTAAAACTCATCAAAACATAAAAGGGAAGCACTGTTTCCATTTTGGTGTTTTTGGGAGATATTCACAGTGACAAGCTGCAGTCAGCTTCCTTATGTAATCGTGCTAGCTTCATTGAGGGCGAGTCCTCTTCGGGGGACACTGGGACCTATTTCAAAGGCTGTGACACCTGCTTGTCACAGCACACATCTGCCAGCGTAAGAAGTCCTTGCACCAAAAGGTGCTGGGATATAACAGCAAGAGTGGAGGGAAGCTAATGAGTTCAAAGGCTGCTCAAAGTTTCCGGCAGTGCAAAAAACCCAGAATTTTCTGACTCGAGGCTGTCGGACTCCGGTGTGGCTCTGGCCTGGCAGCTCTTGCCGCAGGAAGAGGAAGGGGCCGAGCTACATTGGAGACCTGGACAAGCCTCCTAGATAGCTGCACTTGGGGATCCCACTGCCACGGGCGAAGAAGGTGGTGGGGAAGTAGCAACCACAGCTCTTGGAGCAACCAGTGCTCAAATCTCATTGTACCCATCCGCACCCGTCCCAGGTGTTGGCATAGGCAACACTGGGAGAAGAGCTGTGCCGTGACTTGCCTTGCCACCTACAAAGTTACCTCTCAGTCCAGCTGTGCTTAAGAGCAGCTCAGCTGAGGATGGACCCTAAGGTAAATGCATCATGGATGAAACTCGTGCTCTAGAATTACAGATTCATGTAACAGTCTTATACTTCTTTAACAATCCTGTATTTTATATTAGCTGAAAAATAATCTACACATACATTTTAAGCAGAAACTGCCTGGAGAATAGGTATTACTCTTAGCATTATATATTAGGTATAATATATGTAATATAGAGGTACAGATTGGAGCCACAATGTGCTAAGCAATGAACCTTCAAAGTGTAAGAAATGGCTCATGTCTTGAAGATGTTACAGTCCCAAGGAGACAGAGACAATTAAAAACAATAAAAGACGACAAAGAGCCAGAGAAGGAAAATGAAAGAAAAGCTCCAAGTTAATAGTAATGGTGTAACAGTAACACTCTTTTTGGCAATTTATTTCAGTCTTTCTCTTAGCATCTCAGATTGCTTTTTTAAGTTATCAGTATCATGTTAGTTATTCTTATTGCAATAAAAATAGTGATTTGGCATCAGACCTGATGTATTTATGAAGTGAATAATATTGTTGCCTGATGAAAGAATTTGAAATACAATCCAAATGAGCAATTAAGCAACTTAACAGCAGGATGAAGACGATCTTGTCTCAGGAAATATCTGGGTCTTATTTCCAACTCTTCAACCAGCTGCCAATAACACCTACAACGTGCATCTTGTTTGCGAATTCTCAGTTTTGTGCCCATAAACTGAGTATTTGTTTATTGTGATTAGTTTGGAGCACTGAAGCTGCAGTTGACAAATGAGGGCTGTGCTTTACCTGAACACGTTCTGAGTGGTATTTTTGTCTGGAAACCAGTGGAAGTTATTGATGTTATGTACTTATAATGTGAAGAACAGGTGCTTTGCTGCTAATAGTTTGTCAAAACCCAAAGGCAGATGAAAGGGTTTTAAACCGAGACTGGCCAATGCTTCCAACTAGACTGTTAGCTGATGTACATTACCCCCAGTGATGCAATGATTTACAGCAGCTGAAAACCTGCCTCAGCTCACAGTGCTGAGTTTTGAACAGGTCTTGTCCAGACTGGGGCTGTGTCCTCATGTGCTCAGCTGTCTACAGCAGGTTTTAGGTCTGGTGGTAGCTTTCTGTGCTCGTGCTAGCAAGCATTTGGTTGTTAACTTACAGCCTTATTTAAATTTATTTACCTTGATGGCAAACAAAACTACAAAGTACTTTGAAAAATATTTTCATCAAGTAGGGCTGTGAGAAATTGCAGCCTTAACATGAGATGGACCAAACTGGAGATCAGCACTGGAATCTTCAGTTTAAACTGGAATTGTGTATTCACATTTCTGGCTTTATGTAATTTGAAATACATGCAATTCTGCCTGTAAAAACACACCTTTCAGTGATTCATACAATGTAATGAAAATGAAAACTCACAGACAGGAAGTCTAGCAAATCCCAAAGCAAAGCATGACATTTTACCTCATGTCTATTGAACTTTATAAAGATTTCACTTTGAGAACCAGGCTTGGAAGCACATTGAGGGTGTAATGATGTATCAGTTAAGAAGTCAGAGTTTCCTTCAGCAAGGGCTGAGTTCCTTTGCAGGAAAAGTTATCAATGTTATGTTAATTATTCTTACTACAATAAGAATAAGAATAGCACTTTGGCATTAGACCTGATATCTTTATGAAGTGAATAATATTGTCACCTGCCTAACGAATTTAAAATGCAAGCCAAGTCAGCAACGTTATTGCAAGCAGATTTGTAAATGTTTTACCTCACGGACTTAAAACAGGCAAAAGTGACATGCCCCATAAGTACCTTCCTGATACATCCAGGAAGAATACCAGCCTTCCCAAAGTGTTTATAAGTGCCTTATTTTGAAAGACAGAAGCCCTGAGCTGAGTCTTACATGAAATTTCATGCAGATGCTGTACCAACAGAGCGAGACCTTGCATGTGTGAGTAGCCCTTTTGATCCAACACCCTTGGAGCCCAGTTCACTACTCCTGTGGACTTCCATGAGCTTTGACACTTGGTGGGATTTTTATACCTTATCTCATGCACAGAAACTTGTTGTAACTCTGCTCCTAAAGCATGTCCTGCCTGGACTTTTTGGTGGGATTCCTGGAGGTCTACCCAGTGCTCTCAGCTCTTCAAGAAGGGCAAATCTCAGGGAACTGCTCCCACCCACGTTGGTATATTTTGATCCAAATACATCTGGATTACAGATGTACAGATTACACAGCCAGATTACTCAGTGGATATAGAGCTGCATGTGCTAAGCAGGTGAATATACTGAGTGAATGCACTGAGCAAATGAATTAAGTCATGTTATTGTATCAGTGTTGTGTTATAACAAATGAATAACCGGGGGTGCGTGACCTGCCTATTGAT
Organism: Dromaius novaehollandiae; assembly: GCF_036370855.1. NCBI lineage: Eukaryota > Metazoa > Chordata > Aves > Casuariiformes > Dromaiidae > Dromaius > Dromaius novaehollandiae. The sequence goes on from NC_088099.1 coordinate 61,574,256, forward strand.
TTCATACATGTGAAGCAAGTGGGCTTCTTTTTTCTTTCACAAATGCAATGAGGAGCTGTTGCAAGCAATAATTTGCCAGTGATTGGGTGTCAAGGGTCTCAGCAGGTCTCCAGCATCTAGGACCACGCAGATGTAGCTCTCCCCTTTCATCTGTTTTGATTTGGTAGGCTGTCTGGGAAATGAAGGATTCAGTTTGTTCAGCTGACCGTGTTTACATCATAGCATTGAATCACAGTTGTATGTACAGAAAACTGGCTTCAAAATGGAGAAAGAGGGAAATTAGCTGCCTCCATCCCTTTCCCACTAATAGACTAAGCAGAATGAGAAAACCTGGATCTTGTGGCTCAGTCTTGCAAGGTGATGAGACCATCAACATCCCATGAAATCAAGCTGTGAGCGGCTTACCGAAAGGGCCCAGCTTTGCAGCTGGTATTAAACTGTTGCTACTAGCGTAGCTGTGTGTGCCCGGTCATTGCGCATTCAGAGTTCATTAGGACTCTCACAGAGAGTTATAATTTCTCCTGGTTTCTTGTTTCAGTGTGTGGTGGGTAATGCTGTAATTGCTGGAGTGGACTGATGAGGTGGATGAATAGAGACAAACCTCTGTTATCCTTTGCAACCTTTGTGTAACGCTTCAGACCAGAATAGACTGTGCCCTGTGCTGGTGTCTGATTCACTGAGCTGCTAGATTACCTCTGGTATTTAGTAATTGCAGAAACAAAAGATAGAAATGTGAATAAATCTATGGGCTTCTCCGTGCAGTTTTTTCCAGGACACACACTGTATGCCATCTTCAGACTGGGAGCATGTGCCCTGCTCCTATGGTCTGAAATGAGTTTCCTGTGAGACTCATGTAAGTCAGCCTTGAAAGTGTGCCAAAACTCCTATAAGCAAAATGAGTTGTTCATGGCACAGCTTATGTAACACTTCTCTTAAAGCACTTCTCTTGTTTCCTTTTGCACCTTTTTGCTGTTTTGCTTCCTCACCAAAGTTTAGTTAAATACACATAGCAATTGGCAACAACTGAATACAACTGTTCTTGTACCTTTTTTTTACTGCAATCAAGCTTTTCCCATCTATTTACTCTTACAACTGTTCATTGGTGATATAATGCTCTGGGCGGTCTGTGTTTCATAACATCAATATTCCACACAATTCTCCTCATTGTTTGCCTCTTTACTGCCCTCTCTTATGCACTTTTTCCATTTGTGCTATCTTTTTAGTGGATGGGGAGAATTGGCACTTGGCAAGAACAAGTTGTGAAATGAATAAACTCACGTTCGTATTTTATTTATTTTCAGTTCTTTGTTTCTCCTACTGAAATAGGCAAATTTTTCTGAAATTTGGGCTAGCTGGTAACCATGGTTAAGTATTATTTGTCAATAAAGTTGAATATGGGATTAGTTTATTTTAAAATTTTCTGGTCTATAAAATCTTGTAGCTACTCTTTCCACATTAACTACCTATGTTAAAATTATTACAGAATTAATGACTGAATTAAGTCATCATAATTCCTAAAAAATTAAAGTTGTGCCAAATATACAAACAGCTGCAGATTTCAATAGAGTTGTGTGTGTTTTAATGGAATAGGTGTTAAAAGTAGATGGTAACCTTACTGCCTCTGTATCCCTTGATGCTAAGAAATAATGATACTTTTTTCCCCCCACAACTGAGCACGTTTTTATCTGCTACTGTGCTCCATAATTTCTTTGTGGTACAAGATCTTCGATCAGATTCGCAGATGGTATAGTCCATTATTTTCTTTCCCTCCTATGTTTACATCCAATACACTTAAACCTAACTGTTCCTGTGCGGCCCTCCAGACAAATTTTAGCATGCAGCTTTTAAAAACATTAAACATTCTCCTTCATCTTTTTCTCTGGAACATCTATATTTTGAGTATGAGATACTTGTTCTACTGCATCACTTGCTGTCAAATGATAAATATTGATTATTTGCAGGTATTTATTACCTTTTGATTTTAGTCCAGATTCCGAAATGAAAATCCATTGGTGATAACCACAGTTTGTATTAGTCTTGAGGTTTCATCCACTAACCTTAATAATTTGAACTGTGCAATTCCCCCCGCTTACATGCACACAATAAACAAACATGTGGAATTCAGAAATAAAACTCTGTTATGAAAAGACATACTCAAAGTTGATTTTGGAACAAATTGAAATCACAAGACCCTCACTGATATATTGCAGCAGTTAAAATCTGGGATTTTCAAAACTAGCTGATATCTCTGAGTATCTAAACAGTTGTTTGGGCAATTCAGCTTAAGACAACTTTTAAAGACTTCATTTTCTATGGCTCAGTGCCAGGCAGTTTATAAAAATCTTGCAGGTGTCAATCCTAGCTCCTACCTAGCTCTGCAAGTCACCTAAGTGGCACCACTGCTCATATCATTTGCTGCCTACAGTCTCCTTATTCTTTTGTATCTAAATTCTTTATATATAACATTGATATTTCTTAGAACGAGAGAAAGAAAAGTGTCTGTGAAACTTCTCTCTTGCTCCTCTAGTAAGAGGATAGACAAAACTATCTAAAATGCCAGGAAAAGGATGTTAAAAATTGGCCATGGGTCCAATCTCTGTCTTAGACATTCAGGCATTCTGAAATTGGTCACATCTGGATGAAAGCAAGTCACTGCTGCATGGTACAACGTATGCCGTATGAGGAAATCTTTTAAAATATCAAAGACTGGTAATTAACTTATCTGAGAAGCTTGGAACAAACTATTCTAAAAGCTGGCAGAAACCTACTTTCCACTATTTGGAGCTATTTATATACAAAAACAGTTAGAAAAATAATGGAATTTGTTTCTGGATGAGCAGAGGCATAGACTTAGAACTAGAAAACAAACACAAATGTGATGCTGAATAAGTTTCACGTGTGGATAATTCCATTCAGGTAAGCAAAAGCTTAGCGTATATATCCAAATAACTATAGAAAGTCATCTGAAATTAGGCTGAGAAGCAAGAGTTCCTGAACATCACTGAGCTTTGTGATTTTACAGTCAGGTACTAGTCTTGTTTATCCAAGAACTTCACTTGAAAATGAGTTGGGCCTGAGTACTGAATGCTGTTTAAAGCAAATATATTTCTGGAACAGCTTAACCAACTTGGATTTCAGGAACCTGAAGCTGCTTTGCTGTGTGTGGAGATCAGGAGTAAGTGACAGTAGCACAACGGACATCAGTGGGAGGGAGGTGTACAGTGCTAGCCAGCATGGAGCAAGTTAGCTTAATTTATGTCCTGAAGGATTAGGTTTTATCATCTTTTTAATATAACTAACCATAAATGCTGTCGTTATCTACCTGGATAACACCTACCTGAATGTTTAGCTCTTTTTATAGACCTCCTGAACTCTAAGCCTGGTGATATCTTGAGGCAATCAATTCCAAATAGATAACATAAGATGTGCAATAGATATTTCTCTAACATGTTGACTTCTACTGTATGTGTCTTTGGCTTTGCACTGTGAGAATCAGCCTCAGTGAATAATTTACCACCCCAGTAAAGTTTACTTTACCTACCTCTACTGTATTATTTATCTCCTCTTAAAACTACATAGTCTCCATACCTTTACTCTTTCCTCATATGGAGGAATATCCTCATATTCTAGTCCTCTAACCATTTTCCTTACCCATCTCTGGTATCTCTCTTTCTCTAATAAATGGTGTATGTAGCATTGCAAACTGGTTACAACCAGACACTGATTTGTGCAATTCACACAGTACATCAAACCTAGGCAATGTTTATAAGCTTAGCCATTCTCTTTAACCAGGTATTCTGTACCGGATGTAAACTCTGTGTTTAATAGTTTAATGAGAACTAGAGAGTGCTAGAAGTCAGTGGGAATCTGGGACTGTGATTGCACATGAATGGCCTCTTTTGTTTAATGGCTAAAACATAGAAGCCCTGTTACAGCATGCATTTTCACAGATAGCTTCTTTCTTCCGTTCTGAGTTTTGTGTGTCTTTTGCCCTTCCCTGTTTCTATAGATGGATTCCTTCAAAAGCCAGAAAATCAGCTATCTAGCAACTCTCTGGCAACCTTTCTGAGGACTTTGTCCTGAGATTAGTATAAACTATAGGCTGTAAATTAAGGTTAGAATCACTGTAAGCAGAGAGCCCTTGTAGGCTCTGATCATGTGAGCCACAGTCACAGAAACGCTCCCTGTAGGAGTGTCTGCCTCAGGAAGTCTTATCTGCATGAATATGGGTTGCAGGGTCAGAATGATGCACTAAGACTTACGTGCTATAGCCTCAGCTGATATACAGTGACATAGCTTTGCTTTTAGTAACTAAATACCAGTTTAGTGTGCCAAACCTCTGCCTTAGCTGTAATCTCTTTTTTCCTTTTCAACATTTTTTTGGAGGTCTCTACTTGGAAAAGCATCTACTCCTTAAGGTTGCCACCTTAAGGTTAAGGAGTGAAGTCCTGGCTACACCAATATTAATGACAACCCTCAGAAAGACCAAAGTGGGGAGCAGCACTGACACATGTATTGAAGCTCTTCCCGTAAGTGTGTATTGGCAGTACCAACATTATTGCCTCATAGCTGCAGTAGCCAGCCCTCAACTGTGTTATCCTGACCCCTGTTTTGTCAGGCTTCTTACTCTGCATCTTTGAAGTTAAGGGCTACTGCCTAGCTGTAGTAGTTGTTGAGAAAATTAGTTCTCACATTAAGGGACTCATCTCATACATTTTTCTTGCTGTTCTGATCTAGGAAAAATCATAAATTAGGGATCAGAAAGTGACTTTGGCTCTAGCACAAGGGAATCTCATAAGTGAATAGGGAGTAAGAATGCTAAATTATAAGTTTAGGCATTCATCATTCAAAATCAGCCCTCAAATTCATTTGATTAACAGAGAAATAACTTATAAAGGTCAGACACTGCAGATGAGTCATTATTTATGGTCCAGCTGATATCAGCTGGCAAGCCCTTTCACACCTGTAGGGAGTTATGTTTAACATAAAAGAGAAATTTCTAACTTGATTAGTAATCAGCAGATGTCTTGCTTTTCCTGTCTTCCTGCTTGACTTAAAGCTAAAGGAATCTCATGTAAGTTGTATTAATTTGCTGTTCCTGCCATGATCATTTTCTTTGATTTTGATATATATGGTATTACAGTCTTTCAACTTCTTCTCTGCTCTTTTTTTCTCTCCCTTTGTTTTCTTGTTCTGTGCTAATGTGCCTGCCTTACTTAGAACTGGATAGGCAGTCTTAAACAAGAAATGTTTTGTTATAGTCTATTGTAGTAGACAAAAACTGTCATGGCATGGTTGTATCCTAAAGGTTGGAGTTATAACTTCTGTCAGGGTTCACTTATTAAAGATTTTGAAAGTTTTTTTTTTTTTTTTTTTTTTTTTTTTTTTTTTAAGCCTTGTTAGAATTGTAAATGAATGATAAGAAAAAACTCAAACTCTTGCAGATTGGGAAAACTTTCCTGCTGTTCCTCATCAGGAGATGTTAAAGAGATAAATCAGGTAACCTACTTTGAATTGGTCTTTTGAAATTTGCATTGTTTTAATGAAAATAGGTAAATAACACTGGAGCTGCTGGGGTAGAGCTGATACTTTGGTGTCACTGCATACAGGTGTTAGTGAAACTACCCCTACCTCTCTGAGTTGTTACTTCCCTTAACCTTGCAGTGAGGATATGCTGAGAGTGTCAGAGCTCTGAGCCTGTCATTGAAGTGAAATAGCAAAGTAGTTGCTTTCTATCTGTCTTTTTCCAGAACCAGTAACAAAACCATCAATTGGATGCTTTGTAGAAGGCACTCTGAATGCTTGTGTGATGGAGAGCCTGCCATGTCCTAGGGGCTTGTTGCAAAACAGTTTGCATTTTCAGCATATGATATGATTAAATTAGATTAAAAAGTTCTGTTTTTTCTGGAGCTGAAACTGGATAGGTGCTATCTAGCCTTTTGCATTGCAGCCAAATAATGGCCCCTTTTTGCAGGGGGAGGGGGGGTAAAGAGCAGTTAATGTGGCATTCCCTTTAATAGAGAAAATCCCAATATAGTGTCAGGAAAAAATAGCTGTCATAAGCTTTTATTCTTACTAGTGTAACTGAAGAATTACCTCTGAGCAGAAGATCTGTATCACAAGTATGACTCTAACTGTGAGAGCCTTCTTTTGGGAGGTTAGCATCTTGTTGTCCTGGGTGAGTGAACTAAGTGTGGTTCCTATATGTGCTCAAAGGATGTCATGAGTATATAAAGCTTATGGAATGGCCTAAGCATCAGGGAAGCACCTAATAAAGCACTTAAACTGTGCTTTATTCACGGAAGTCTCAAAGTGTTGGGGATTTCCAGATAGCTACAAGAAAGCTACTGTTATCTCAGTACCTAGGTAGAAGGACAACTCAGAAATTGCGGATGGGTAAGTCTTCTGTGGTTTCAAGATGAGACGATGGAATGTGCAGTACAGGTTTTGGTTGTCCATCTCCTAACTCTTTTCAATGTGGAATGGGTCAATTTCGCAGCTTTCGCAAATTTTGCAGAGCAAGGGGTTTGACTGGATGTAATAAAGCTGGTTTTAAAAAAAGTATTCTTTAAAGGCAGTTGATCTGGGGCCAGGAGGCCTTTTTGGGAAGGAACTAAAACTAGTTACAATTGGTATGATGTCACTCAGCCTTAAAATAAGGGCTGGATTTTTCCTATTTATATGTTGAAACAGGAGCTGATGAGGGAAGGTCTGTGGTATTTGCTGGCCTCACATAGGGTTAGTACTGTAACTGTTCTGAATAAAGTGGGGGGGGGGGGGGGAGGAAACCCACCATCCATTTCAATAAAGTAGCTAATGTCTAAGGGCTTTGCCTCACACTTATTCTGTTGCTACTGCTCTGCTGACTTGAATGCAACTATTTCGGCACATATAAAAATCATCCTAGTGTATGTGCTTATTGAAAACAGTGAAGTTATTGTGTTCTATATAGAAGTTAACTGACTAACTATAATGTCAGTGATCCAGCCTGGAAAACAGCTCCCAGGCTGAACAATAGTTTTCTAAAACAATAAATTACTACTTCAGTTAATCAAAAATGATGTGTTTAGCAATAAACCCTAAGGATGGCCTAGTTAACTTTTTTAACTTTGATTCTTCTTCCCAAAAGTCTTCCATGTTAGGTAGTCTATTGCTATTGTCAGGCAAGGCAATTAGTTGATTGGTGTTTGGATTATTGCAATTATTTGGTTGCTGTTTGTTTATCCTTACTTACAGAGACTTAGAATTGTTATCACCTGTTCAACTTTAATAAAACTCTAATCTTGAAACTCAGTCTTATCTAAATGTCAAGTCATTTCTAAACTTCTTATGATCTGCAACTGAGCAAATCACAATTTAATTTCTAACAGAAATTGCTGCACATAGCATTCCCTTAGCAGTGAAATCTGCCTGCAAATTGAAGGGATATCTGGGTTCTCAGTGAAACTTAAAGCAGAGACTACAAACAGATGAGCAAACACTTGAAGCTAGAAAAGCCTCTCTAATCAATTAAATTTTCTGTGCTATCCTGTGTGGAGCAGTTGCTACAGTAAACAAATCCACTGCAGTAGTGGCTGTTTCAATATTGGCCATGTGGACTAGCTGTCTGCCTCTGGCTTCTCAGGACACAGAGGTGGCAAGCCCAAAGCTGCAAGGCTGGAAACACTGAAATATCTTCTGAGGTGGGTGAAGGACTGTGGCTGGTTATATTACAGCTGTTATCATAAGCAATGGTACCCAGCACTTGAGGGTGGGAGGGGAAGACTTCACCTTCACTGCAATACCAAAGGGAAAGATGCTTGAAGGAGGGGAGGAGGAAAAAATCCTTTTCAATGGTTCAAGTGCAGGCAGGCTTCTGAAAGAAGTCAGAAAAAGATGCTGTAATTTCCATTGCTATTCTAGCTTCCCCCAGGTGAATAGGGGAATTCACCCCCCTAGGGATTTTATACTCCAGCAAGAATACTAACATGCAACAATGGCAGTGCGGCTCATTTATTGTGTTTTGGGAACTGGAAGCTGTGGGGGTTCCCATGAAGTTAAGGAAATAAGGCCTTTTTTTACTCCAATAGCTTTTGTTTATGGAGTGGGGGGTTGCTACAATCTTTGTACAATAAAACTGGAACACATTGACCTGAACAAAAAGATCTAAAACTGGTATAAGCAACGAGTAGGCTGTTATTAACTGATCTTTGGTCCCCAAATTCACTGCAGCTTTTCTACTGGGGACTAATACTGAGGATCTGCAGCTTATTGACAAAGATCTGCAGCTTATTGACAAGAATCTGCCCAGTTATTGGTTGAGTCTGAATGGAAGCCATGATGTCCTAACACATGTGGGATTGGATGGACCTTGACCTTCTAGATAAGGTGTGCCCACCTGTGTATGCCTGGGTGACAATGGTTGGGGAGCATTAGGTGGCAGGGCAGATGAGAACTTCTGGCTTTTTTCCCTCTAGAAGAGTAATTGTACTTTCCCCTTGATTCCAGTGCATTCTATTAGAGGTATTTTGAAAGAAAAATAGAAGCTGATGAAAAGACTTGTTGAAACTTCTCCTAGGAAAAGACTCTTTCACCAGCTCTTTCAGGGTTATCAAATCCTGCTTCACCTAACAAACTTGCTAAGATTTAAGATCTTTCCTTTGTGAAGAGATGCCAATGAATGCAGTTTGGAGCTAACTACTAAGCTTGCATTTCTCAGGACTTGAAAAATGATACTTCTCTTCCTAGACAGGCTGTCATAGAGCTCAGCTGAAGTAGGGACAAGAACAGAACCGATACAGAGTAAGGCATAATTCAAAGTTCATTTGTTAAGTGGGATGGGTATTGCAGACAGACAGTGATTTCTGTTATATGACACTTGCTCATGGAAATCAAGGCCTTGGCCCTCCTAGTCCAGATGAGCACCATGGACCTGGAAACAGGAGGCTTGCTCTTGGCATACAATGTGGCCAAGTTCTGGCTGGCAGGTTGGCCCCTGCATGTAGCAGTCCCACCTTGGGCTCAGCCTTTTGTGTGGTGTTGGACATCACTGTATGTGTTTCCTCTTCTTCCTCCCTGCTCTGCGCCACCTCCTCCCCCCCCCCCCCCCCCCCCATTATCTTCACTATTTATCATTTTCTGTGTTGGACTGTCAGCACAAGCTACTAATGGTCTTGCTCATCATTTAGTCCCAGGTCAATGTCTCTCACTTTCTGTGTGTCCAAGGCCAATTAGCATTTGTCACTGGGGTTTTCTGTCACTTTTTTGATCTCCCAGTCCAAAAGTGTCATGAAACTGAAGTTACTGGCAGCTACACAGCCAAGTTCATTTTTTGCTGCTTTGTCCTCTAGCTGCTGCTGGATTAGTCTAGTCAGAGCTGGGCAGATGTAGTCAAGGTCTCATTTATCTGAGTGGTACTTCCTGGTTAGCTTCATCCCAGGCCAGAAGTAAATTAAACATTTCACTGTCACTCTTCAGCTCTGGCATGTTCAGCTGAAAATCTGCCTTTTAGATGTGCCTTCTGCACATTGCTCTGAACAATGCCTTTGTGCTGGCTGCTCTGCCCTTACTGTGCTGCTCTACTGCATAAATGCATAACCCCCCCCCCCCCCACACACACACACACACCGAAAAAAAGGGGGATTAGGATTTGTGTGTCTGTTCTCAGGCTCCCTGCTTCTCTTTAAGGGCTGACCTGTGACCAATGTTGCCTCTCTGCTGCTTCCTGGTGCTCTTCAGGAGGCCCCATAAGACCCCAGAGAGAGGTAATGCCACAGTACCCATATGGGAAACAGGTCACTAGGGTGGTGCTCAGTGGTGTGGAGCAAGGGTGTCTGGCAGGTGTGAGCCTGCTTCATGCTTAATCAAGTTTCAGATATGTTTCCTTGGTGCCCTGCAATGCTGGCAGGGTACCTTGGCAGACCTGGCTGGACAAGAAGAGTTGTTGCCTCCTGCTAACATCTTCATAGCTCTTCCTGATGCTGCAAGTCATTTTAGGTACTAAAAATGGCTTTCATTCATATTTTCATAAGTAAAATCTAGCTGTATTTATATATATTCATATATTCATATTTACATATATTCAATGTCTCGGTAATAAAATGCTTGGTGTTCTTGCCAGATGATATAGCTTGTAAAAGTAATTCTATTCTTGTCCCAGCAGTTCAGGTACTGAGGGAGCAATCCAATTGGGGCTGGATTTTGCTTTTCTGTTAAAACTACACATTGGTTCAAATAGATGTAGGCAGTTGTGGATAGCTGGGCATAAGGGAGCCCCTTTGAGTTCAGTTGTAAGAGTTTCTCTTCCCTCTGGGTGTAGAAAAGTAATCCATTGCAGGACTAATAGTGCTGGACACCAGAATTTGGGGCCAGGAAAGATGCAATAACCAAAGCATCTAAGGGCTGCTTGATTTATTTTAAGTACAAATCTTGGAGGAAAAATCACACTAGGCAGCTGAATATTAGGCATTCAGCAGGTTGGAAAACTGGATCAGGTAAGTCCTCTAAATTTCACATTGGCTTGTACCAAGAAAATGCTTAAAACAACTTTATTCTCCCTATATCTATGTAGGTGTGAAAGTTTTTATTTATATATATATATAAAAATATATTTACATCATATATATATATGATGTAAAAGTGATACTTGATGCTTTTGTGGGGCAGGGGAAGAAGTCATCACTTCTGAATTATTCCAAACCTCTACCTAAAACTAAGACTCAGATATTTTGAAGTTCAAGGATGTCCAGAAAATCATATAGTAAGGCTCTTATGTCATGACAATAGTGCTTGTGAATGAAACCTAGAAACATGGAAGACTCTCACAGGGAGACTTGGGTTCTCTCACTATTACCCAGCCAACTTTGACTCCAAAGTTAGCTGTCTGGTTTTGGACTCTCAACAAAGTGTGTGATCTTCTCTCATTTCTCAGATTCACTTAATTTCTAATTGAAGTATATATTTAGACTGGGTTTTCAAAGGAACCCAAAGTCATAACTGGGATTTGAGCCAGCAATGGTCTCACATTCACTAAAAATCCCAAACTTAAGCTGTGATTCTTTAGCAACGAAATAAGTAATTCACTTCATGTATTTCAATAACTTCCTTAAAACTGTGCATCTTCATGTAGAATTAAGAGCATGTGGCACACTCCTGTGAGATCAGGACTCAGGAAAGTATGGATGGCTCCATCCTGTGCTCCAAAAGGGTCAGAATATACAGTAACAAATGAACTGTTCCCATTGACCTTGGCAAGGGGCCAGCTGGTTTGCTGAAACTTGGTGAACAAAATATTTCTGATGAACATTTCTCTCTTCCCTCTGCTCAGAAGTATTCTGCTCTTTCCCTGAAGCAAGTTTTCCATTTAAATATGATTGACAACCTTGTATTTAGGGGGAAAAAAGTAGCTTTCAACCTTATCAAAAGGGATTATTTTCATGCAACTTTCACTTTGCACTTCCATGGCATGCTACAATATTCTATAAGGAAGAATGAAAATGGGACAAAAATATTTCAGTCAATCTGAAAGACTTAATTTTTCTTCACATATTTTGCTCTAGTTGAGAAGGAGGACAAAATTTTTAATAGAATTTTCTATTTGAAATTAGCACATATCTGATGAGGTAATTATACCTACAAATACCATCACTTCAAAAAGGTACACCCATACTTAATGGCATGCAGGTGGATATGACATTGGTTCAACAATTCCATTTTTGGTGCTTTCTAGGAGTTGATATTAGCACTTTTTTATGTAACTATCAAAATGGCGTCTCAAGAGCTGGCTGAAATCGGTTCTGAAATCCATATGCAAAAAACATGCTGGCTTTTTTCGTCTTCTCCCTCGTAGCCTGAACATTTGGGAATTGAGAATTACAAGCATATAAATCAATATCTGGGTGGATATGTATATTGTCTTGTAATTTTTAACTGAAACTTATCCATATTACAGATTTCTTTTTTCTGGCTTGTTTGTTTTGGCTGGACCACCATGAAAAATGTTTATTAAAGGATTGGGTGCCCTAAAAGGTTATTCTGACACTGTTCATGCTCTGTTTTATTTTTAATCCTTCTTAGAAAACCTTTGCGAAAGATACTTTTTTCACTACTAAAACCAGTGAAGAAAACAGAGCTGATCTACACTATCAAGTAGAACTGCAGACCCTCTTATTAGCTCTGTGTGACATCTCTGCAGATCACCTATGTACCTGCTGTACATACCACATGGCCTTCATGCTTCCCTGAACTTCCTTGATTTGCTGGTCCTGCCCTAACTTCCAAGTATCTAGTGCTCTCTTCATGTTTGCTTTCTCTGAGGATAGTTAGAGGAATCCATGCAGATACTTACCTTGCCGCAAGAAAAGCAAATAAATAGAGGAGCATTTGGGTAAGGTGGCTGTGCTCTGGTGTGGTGCCAGGTAAGCAAACCCAGTTCTCTGTTACTTGGTTTCTTGCACTGTGTGTAGTTATGCTCTGCTAAGGTCAAATATGTATAGTAGGCAGCTTCCTACATTAAGATCACATGTGTAGCAATCAAAGTATACAATTCAGCAGAAACTATTGGCTCCTGGTTGACTTTTTTGTCAGTGCTGCAAGTCCTACGTTTACTGCTGTTGTTACCTACGCTATTGAAAGAAAAACGACTGGATAGGCCTATGTGGACAACATTCATGCTGTGATCGTAGCTTCATGGTGTTTTTTTCAGGCCTGTGTCAATTTAAGTATGAGGAGATGCAGACCTCATGATTCCTAGTTCCTGAGGTCTCTCCTGTAAATCATCCTTCTCCCTCTGTGCTCCAGGTATCTCTTTCCCACTCTCCTCTACTTCATTTCTGTTTCTTATTTATTTTTTTTTCTGCCCGCTCATGGAGCTGATACTTGTATCCAGATGTCCCTGTCCTGATGGCTTCCAAGGGCCTGAATCCCAGGGTATTTAGTCAAACTTAATCTCCTTACAGTGAGATAGATTTAGTTACAAATTTGCTGCTTTTGCCTGTCTACTTGGTTATACTCAGTTTGGCAATGTAAAAGTGGTAAGTTATACTTCTGGAGCCTTTTAAACACAGATGCATTTTTGTCAGGCCATGAAAAATATATCAATCTTGATTAAGTATGAAGGAGGCTTTAAAAAAAAAAACCTAGATGTTCTGCTTTCTCAATAGGCTAAGTAAACTTCTGATATACTTCCATTAACTAGATTAAATGAAAGATGTATTGGGGTCAAATATTCAGCTCTACAGGTTTTGTCGTCAACTGTGCAGGTTCTCGGTGCCACAGAAGGCAATTGAGGAGCTTGTTTTATATTTCATTTTTTTCCTTAGTCCAACCTGTTTTTATGAGATTTGGAGCTTCTTGCTTTTGTGTATCTGTGGCAGCACCTGTTCTGCAGTGGCAGTGAGCAGTCAGAATATATTCCAAGAGGATATGAGGATCTCAGTTGTCCTGCAAGAAGCTTTAATTTAGAAAACTAGTCTCTCAATGTTCTGTTTAAGATGGGAGAGAAATACTTCATACATGTATTGGATGTAGTAAATGTTTTCTTTTCCTATCCTACTAGAGAAAGTACCTTTTCCATGCTGGTTTTCAAAACATCTTGAGCATATATCATACACTCCTAAATATTAGTTTGTCCCTAATCTCACTACCGTGATGTTTAGGTGCCTTGAAATTGCAATATTGAATATAAAAAAATGTATTTAGCTCATAAGGCAGGGAAGTGCTCTTAACCTGGAACACAAAGGTTATGGCAATTCAGTTAAGTGTGACCTGTGCCTGTCCTTAAGACGAAGATACTCATCTCGCATGTATCATGCCTGCAAAGGCAATCTCGGGCTCAGCTGAAAGCTGTGCTCTGGAGCATGAGACCTGGGTAATCAATGTGGCACCAAGCTGAGGTGCACAGCTTGTCTCAGGCAGTAATGGATAGAAAGTGATCAGGTCTTGCAGCCAACCATACTAGCTGCCCTTTCATTGCAGTGCAGACATAGTGGGACAACCTGATGCAGTGCAACAAGCATCTGCTTGTCCAAGTAAACTCATATCCTAGATGACATAATGCAATGCTAGGCAGAAATCCTAGCCTGGATCCTAAAAAATTAAATTGCTGTTGTATAACATGGTGTTGAGCTCTCCTTAGCTCAGCTGCAGTGTTTTGTAGACACAACAATTGAATTTCTTGTTCTGGTAATAACTTGCTTGGAGATCTCTTGGGGGAAATCTGCTTTGTGTATGACACAAATGCATCTTAACTGACTTGCTGTGAATTCCCCAGAAATTGCCAGAAGAGCCCTGGGGATTAACTTTGGCTTTCTAACTGGATCCCACTTTCTCTGAGCAGTTTTCTCTTTAGCCAGTGTTTTGCAGACCATTTCTGTTTTAACTCTCTGGCCTTGCTGTTAGAAAGTCCTTTTAGCATAAGTTAAGTATCAATAAATGCAAGTGTAACCCTAACTTTGCCAGTATAGCTAGGAAACATTGCACTTTCTAGTGAGCATTGAGGATCTATGAAATGCTCTGTGTGAGCCTCAGCAGCAAATCAAAAATGATACTTTTGATACTTTCCTCCCTGGGCAGGAGACAGTGGTTTTGGAGAGAAGGGACTGTCGTCATCAGGAGTAACCCTTTTGTAAGGATGCTATTTGCAGCAACAAGCACTGGGTTCAAACCTAAAAGGGTTATGAGAGAAAATGGGTTGCATCTAGAAACTTGGAGAAACTATTAAAAATCTTTCTGGTGCTCCACAAGCTAATTTTCAATGCTGTATGACTCAAATGGCTAACAAACAGGGTGTGGTTGTGTGGTTTTTTTTTCCTCCTCTCCCTTCAAAAGGGAGGAACAGAAAACGAAGGTAGATAGCAGTAATTAAACTGTACCAATAACAATTTCTATCCCTTCTGGGAAGGTCACTGTTAGGTCACCTCGTTGCTTACCCTTTGCTGCAGATCAGTTGTCGTTTCAGACTGTCAGCCTTGCTGTCTAGCAAGGTCTGATGAAAGCTGCACTTAACTGCTGGATTGGCTGCTCTCTGCTGGTTGCTCTTCACTGCTTCTGTCCTTGCTGCTTTTGCTAGCTGCACCAGCTGTGCCAACAGCTCTTATCTCAGCTCTTTTGCTTTATTGAACTTGCAAGTGTAATGCTGAGAACTTAAGGCAGTCATCTTGCTTACTTGGCAATCTTAGTTAGCTCCTCCTGCCTTTCCTGCAAGGTGCAAATCTCTTACTCTCCTACTGGTTCCCCCTCTCCCTGCAAATTTTAGTCTTTATTCCCAAATGCTATTGCCAAACCTAAGTGTAACCACTCATTCCAGGCAGAGTTAATGGGCTTAGGTTTTTGTGTAGTATTACAATTATAAACTTCCTCTGCTTTATAACTATTCTTCAGAGCTATTCACTAACCATAGCAATACACATGCAAAACAATTGTTTCAGATCTCTTCATTTGTTCTTTCCATTTCTTTCCATTGCTCCACAGCTTGAATCTCACCTGTTTCTTGCCTCCCCTTTCTTTGGGATGAGGTCAGAGTCTTACCGCATGAACATCTTTTTGAAGGATTGCTTTTCTTAAGTCATCCTTAGATGTATATTTTCCTCAGACCCAACTGAAAAGACCTCTTGGGTCTTATCTTGTATCTGGCTAGCTTCACTAGCATGCAGAGATTAATCAAGGACACAGGAGTTTTTGCTAAAACTTCATTGCCTTGCTGAAGTGTCAGCAGTGGGTGGAAAGCTCTAGAGCCTGTTTGCAGCCCTGACATAGGAATGAAAAGGGGAAAGGAATTGGGAATCAGTTTGGAAAGAAACATTTAAATGGGAGCAAAACTAAAGGGAAAAGGAGCATTGTAACACCTCAGCCTTTGAGGAGGGGGATGGGATTTTTTTGTGCTTTTGAGCTGGCTGTATCTAGCTAAGACCATGCTTTCCCCAGTATTATGAAAGTCATCCGTTGGTTTATTGGGTACTTCACATACAAATAGAAGAGAGGAAAAGCATGTGTAGTAGTAACAGGAAAGGGCAGAGTTCCCAGCTGTTATTTTTCATAAAGCAAGTTATATTACTATAGCTTATGAGCTCAGGAGCAGACAAATGAGACTGACAAAAGAACCAGAGATTAATTGTACTTTGAGGTTGTACTTTCCAAGGCTTTGCATGCGATAGCTTAGAAGTTGGGGTTAGCAATACTGAAAATGCTTTTATAAAACACCAACTGTTGTCACAAGGGAAACTGCTGCTTGGAGGGGGAAAATAAAGCAAGTTGGTGAAATCCCTTTAGCAGAGAGACTTTCAAGGGAAAATAATTAAAGCTTTTTAAATGGAGAAATAATAAGGTTGACTATTGGATTGGATGAGCAGTCAGGCAGCCACACTTTGAATGTACTGCAAGTATTTTCCTGAAGTGGAAGAAAGCTCGGTGAAAGAGGAGGAGTATGTATTGCAAGAATTTAAGGGTACGTTAACACTGTATGTTACACTGTGTGAAGTCCTCCTGGTCTCACGTCCATGTTATGAAGACCTTAAGCCAGGCCATTGCCGCCTGGGATCCTGAGGCCACTGAACCCCTATGAGGTCCATATGGCATCCTCCCCTCCTGTTTTCTTTCCCCACCCCCACCCCAAATTGTCCTTCCTTTTGCCCCCAGCTGATGGGCTGACCTACCTCCCAGCCCATGCTGGAAGCAGCCATCTCTGCCAGCTTCCTCTGTGCTCTGGTGATGTCAGTCACCACCTTTACAAAACATGTTTCTGTGTGTCAGAACTGACTTTTCTTCCCACATGCAGAAAGATGGCAGAATTAAATGTAGAAAGACACAATATCTGTCCAGGACATGGCAAAAGACTGAGTCCCCAGGCTAATACTTGTCCTTGCACTGCAAAGGAGGAAGGATAACATTGCTTGTTTGAAGATGTTGCAGCTGGCGCTTTTTATTTATTTATTTTTCTTTGTATGGGAAAGTGTGAAATCCCTGACTCAAGTTGCATTGTCAAGGAAGATTTTATTTCCTTCTTTGAGAAGTGAGGATGAGCAGGCTTTGGGAGGAAGTGGTTCTGTATCCAGCTCCAAGGATTTGAACTAGATGCTGTTTGTAACTGGTCAGATCATGGGATTGAATTAATATTTGTAAAATGGTTTGCCTGCTTTGAATGGCTCTGTGAGTGCTTTTTAGTATGCTATCTGATCCCAGGAACCTTAGGAAAAAGTGTAGTACACCTGAAATAAGTGTATGATACTATTTCTATGATCTCTCTAAAAGGGATGCTGGAAACTACTTTTATAGGAAACTGAATAGAACAGCGTTGGTTTTCTTCTGATAAGAATGTAGAGTAAAAATTGTTATTCATCCTATCTAGAAAGTGTTTGTCATACATGTGTGTAAAAGAGCAATAGGCAAAACAAAGTGAAATGGAAAGTTCTTTGCTTTTCCTTATGACTTCTTGGGATGTTACTGACAATGGGAATATTAAATAGTGAACAAAAGGCTCTATTGTGCACTTCCCTTTCCATTTGCCTGGCTCCCTCAAAGCTGCTGGGAATTAAAGCATTGCATTAGTGGTTCCCTCCTTTAAATCAAAATGAGGAAGGACCTAAGACAGGGTAAACTCTGCTGGTTTCAATTCGATAACATTTCCTGTACAGAACAGCCTGTGTTCTTAGTTGTGCATTTCCACAAGGACTGTGTGAACCTAGTCATATTATAAGAGTTTTCCTGAGCAGAGAAAGCATTTGTTTCCCGGAATGGTTCCTTAAAAAGGGTGTGGTGTATTTTTGTTACTATTGACATATTTCTCCACAAAGGCTGGTTTATTAGGTGGATTAGAAATGAAATAAGTCTATATGTCAGCTCCATTGCAGACCAGTAAGCATATCAGACCTCTTATGTATCTGAAAAGTGTTACTCTGCTGTGCAGTACCTAGTTGCTTCATTTAAAAATTACAGGCCTGAGACTGGATCAGGTTTCATCAGAATAGTATAGTATATCCTGGTCATAAATCATAAAGCAGGAAAATGCAATAACGAGGTATATGAAGGAAAGGCACTGAGAAGTGTAAATAGGATCTGTGGTTAAGTTATTTCTTTTGAGTCACACTTGTAAATTCCCCTGATGTGCCACTTCCCTAGTGTGTAGAAAGACCAGCTGAGAAGCATGTTGGTATCATAAGATATGACTATATGAGAAAGGGCAGGAGCCTGCAATTAATCTGAGAACTACTTCCTTTCTAAGTACTGATTAAAGTATTCAAGGAGGGTATGAAAGGAAAAACAAAATAGTGCTATCTACAACCTATGTGGAGCATAAATACTACTATTTTCTATTGTTTTCAGTTATGGATAACTGGTCTTTGTATTGTCACTGAGAAGTATTTTAGCTGCTACTAAGTATGTAAGGATGCTACTTTCTTGATGTGGAAATGTCCACTAGGATTCTGTGAAATGTTTTCTAGAATAACATACATGCAGACAGACACAAGGAAAGCTTGACTATTGGAGCAGGAGTGATGGAATATGTGACTGTACAGCAGGAGGAGAATGTAGTTACAATACTAACCTTGCATATTAGTTGTGTCTGCACCATAGATAACTGCAACTTCAAATAAATTCTTTAGACTTCAGTTCCTATGAACAGTGTGAGGGAACAGTACTTCCATACTCCACAAAATTGTAATCTAATTTGAGGCATTCAGACCATAAGGAACTCTATTGCTGCTATCAGAGTTAACTTATAGACAGACACTTAAGTCCCAGAGATTTCTGCCTGGGGAGGGCCAGTCAGTATACATGTCGTAATATATTTTCTCTTAATACTCTGCAAAACTTAGTGCAGCTGTCCAACTAAGAATAACTGATTATACTTGGAGGCCATACACCTCCCTGGCCCTCCAAAAGTAACTGGCTTCAGCTCCATGCAGGAGCACAAGACCTGGAAGCCCTTGCAACGTGCACAACTGCAGCAATGCTACTCATAACACAATATACTTACCAGCACTCACCAGTCTTATCCATAACTGATTTTGGAGAAGTAGTTTTTTAAAAAAAAAAAAAAAAAAAAGTATTCTTTGCAATGGCACTTATGGAGCTCTATTTTGACCAAGTTAGTGCAGAAACAGAAGAAATCTGTTAAATTATTTTAGCAAATACAGGACACTATTTTTAGGTGACATTAGATTTTTTTGATTAGTTGCATTAATTTTAGAGATTATTCCATTGTTCAGCAAACAATGGTGGTTTCTCTACATGGACCATATCCCCGTAGTTTGGCTAGCTGTCTTTCACAGTGACAACAAATATCATATACTTTGCATGTCTCCTTTTCCTGCTGTGTCTGTGGGAGGTCAGTTTTCCACAGAAGTCCCTGCAGGACTAAGTCAAAGTAATACATGAAACACTCTCAAGGAAAATGCTCCTGATATTCTGATGAAGTGTAACTACGCAGACTTTTCTTGATTGCCTCATTTCGTTTTGCTGTTTGACTTGCTTTGACAGGTGGCTTTCTACCTTCTGTAACAACATTTATGGTATTAGCTATAGAGACCTTCACTAGCTATTTTATACTATGCTTGCAACAAAATTTTGCCATCAGTGTCACAGAATGGAGAAAAGAACATAACAATTGGCACAGTGAAGCTTAAAATCAGAGATCTGAAGTCCTAATTACCCGTAGATTTGGCTCAAAGCTTCTAACAATAAAATATCGGGATGAACTAGATCAGGATGAAGTAATTTACTGAAGGAGCAAAATTAGGTCTTGTGATGATGGCAACAGATTGCTTCACCAGGCACAAGCATCCCTTTAGTAGCTCTGGCTAATGAAACTAATCACCCAGCCCCTGTGGAGAGGGTTGAGGTCCTGATGTTGGAGAGCTGGTGTCTGCGTGGCAGTTGTCTCTGATTGCTGAGATGAGTCACCCCCTCAGAGATTGCAGAGAACAGACTGGAGCAGGAGGGAGGGGGATGAAGCAGGCACTGGCAGTGCCATAGCCTCCCACCTTGAGCCTCGGCTTCTACCTTTTCACCTACTTGAGGTCAAGAAAAACAACAAAGTTGTCTTTTTGCTGCAGTCTTGCTACTCTTCTAAGCCTGCTGTGAGCAGCTGCCTCATTATGTTTTGCTGTTTCACTTGCTTTGACAGGTGGCTTCTAGTAACCTCAGCCTTCTGTAGTGACACTGATGGTATCAGCTATTATTTTTTAAAATATCCAGCCTTAAAGAACAACACAGAACTGGCCACAATAAATTGCTTTTGTGGTTAATTATGCTCTTGGCTAAAATAAAAATCTGAATTTGTCCAACTTCCAACCACTTGAGCTTTTGTGCTAGGCTGCAGAGCTTCCTACTTATCAAATTTGCACTCCTTTTGCTGATATTTTGACTGATTGTAATGTTCTTGAACAGAATCACCAGAGCATGTTAAAATTTCTTGAGTCTTTCACTACAAGGGAGGTTTCCTTAACCTTTAAGCATTCTTGTGCCTCTCTTCAGAGTCCTCCTCCAGTTAATCAACAAGACTCTTCCATTACCAATCAATTTTTGAGTTAGGTCAGAAGCTCTCTGTCCCTACTCAATATTTACCTTCCATGCATGCAAATATCACATTTTGCATTTTGGCCACAACATCACACTCATATTCAGCTAATCAATTGCCAAGGCCTCAAAATCTTTTCTGATTCATTGCTACCTAACATAGAATCCTTCCCTTAGGGAACAAATTTCTTTTATTATTTCTATCTTAAACACACCTTGCTTGTTGTCATCCAGTTTCCCAAAGGACTATGATCACTCTGTATATGTAATCAATCCTTCTCAATTTTTGTCTCCTACAATTTGTAAGCCATTAACAAATGACTGGAATAATGATTGTGTGTGTTCTTTTCAGTCAGTAACAGTAATGTTAAATTGCAGAGGGTCAATATTTACAATACAGAGTCCCCTAGAAACAGCCACTTGTGAATTATATCACTTAACTGGATTGTCAGCTCTTCTAGTTTCTTTTGTAAAATGTCAATACCATATCAAATGTCTGAAAAAAATCTATCAGAATAAAACCATTACCTGTGTCAAACTTTCACTAAAAATGAATCTTGGTACTACTGACAGGATATATTTTCTATAACTACATGTTGATGGAATCAATTTTATAATGACTTGCATAACTTGCATCTTTATTTGTTGAGTCTATTTCATCACTCTGGTTTCAGTGTCAGTGCTGTGCTTGAGTATCCTACTTGCCTACTTTAGTTATTGGTGTATTACATCCCTCCAGGTCTCTTAAGCTTCCTCTGTGATCATGACTTATTGAAAATAATGACAGTAAGTTCAAAGAACTTGCCAACATTCTTAAGCTCTTAGATGCAAGGTGTTTAGACTTATTAATTGAAGAATGTCTATTTTAAGTAGTCATGTCAAATTAGGCTCTACTGGAATAGAATATTTCAGTGTCATTGTATGTTACAACTATGACACAAGACATACTTCATGTCCTCTGCCCTTTTTGTATTATAACTGATAATTCTGCCATTTCCAACTAACAATGGACCAATAACTTTCTCCCTCTTTTTTGAATATACTTAAATCTGCTTACTTCTTGTATATTCCTGAGTTTATTAACTAACATGGTCTGCTTTCTTCCCATTTACAGGCTGCTTGTGTAACTAGTGAAATGATTCTAAATAGGTCTCTTATTTGCACTTTCATGTGTGGACTATTTCTCCTGATTGCTTAGGCTGCTAGTTATTCCCTGCTTTGTGCGGCTAGCCCTTTTAAAGCCTGAAGCATGTTTACATATTCACATATACAGTTCTTATGTACCACTTTGGACTTTATTCTGTTTCTAACCATAAATCAGAACAGGTTGCTAAAATCTGGGAATGGATGGTTAGTGGTGCCAGATTAAACCATTATGTCACACTAACTAATCACATGGATCTGGCAGTATTTCAAAGTAAAGCTAACCAACTCCTCCATGAGTCACTGAAGCTTGGACTCCTCTGGTACTGATAGAGCTTTAAAATTTCAAGCAAGTGAAAACCAATGAGACAATTGACAGCTAATGGGTACTTTAAGCCTCTCCTGAGTAAGGCCTCAGGCTGCTGTGTAGTGGCATTCAAGAAGTAAGCACCTTGACCAACACTGAAACAGCTTTTCAAAAATGAAAAAAATTTAGGCAAGATAGGAACATGTGCCTGGTAGGAATAAGCAGGGCTGTTCTTGCATGAAAAGAAGGGATGATGACAGACAGCAAGTTCCTTGGTAACACAGAGATCATCATTGGATGGAGAGCGTATGATGACCTATCAACGGTTTTGCTTCTAATATCCTTCACCACAAGGGATCACTCTAATTGGAGAGGAAGGTGGAGAGGAGAGAAAATGTCAAACAGATATCTTGTCTTGGGTGTCAGAATTTCTTGCTATAGTTCTAGAAATAAGGAAGCAGAGTTTCCTCCAGACTTGCAAACACTTTTCAGCAGCTTTCTTTGACACTTGTGCTACTTTCTGCAGCCTTCATATTTAGAGTGATGATGGATTCTGAGGTTTATTCGTTAGCTGTGTAACTGCAGGGTTTACTGGAAGTCTTTGATGAAAGTTGCGTTGTTTATATCATGACAAATCCTATATAAATTAATTCCTGAGTGCATTTCATTTATCTGCCAAAGTTATCAGCTGAGACTTTTCAGTCCATGTGGTACTAGCAGAAGTCACACTGCCACTATTTCATGATGCTTCTGTGTTTGTCCCTTTAGATCAGTGTATCATACAAAGTTATTTTGAGAGGATGTTTCATTTGAAATGTAACTGTTAACCTTAAAACTAGGTTGAGCTTTGTTCATTGGGAAATGCTAATTTGTTGAACCCAAAGTTTCCTGTAAGAATAGGTTGATTTCAACAGCTAGTTATTAAATGATTAAATACAGAAAAAGTGCATGATGATAACTTTAACTCAAAGTTTTAATTTACCCATTCTAATTTATTTTTACTGTTTGTTTTTGTAAAATCAAAACACTTCAAAACAAAGTCTGTTGGACCATGCATTTCACCATTAGTATTTCTGCTGAGATTCTGGTTTCCTGTTCCAGATTAGGACAGGAACACTTTCACATTCTTACAGGACAGGAAAACTGTTTATCCCTCCCCATTATAGGCTCATGCATTAACTGAAAACTGGAGAGATTGTCTGATGAAGAGTATTAAAGGGAAGGAGTTGATTGACTGTTAATCATTAAGCAGCAATATGAAAAAGTGTCTGGATTAAGGATATAAAACAAATGACTCAGATATTTGGGGAAATTAACTTACTAATGCCATCCCACTATTACTAATGTCAATCCGATTGATCATCAAGCTAACATTCCTTATGGTGAGATTTCTTAACTTTAAGAGCTTCACATGATGTCTCTTGCCTGCCATAGACTCTGACTTCATTAGGCTTCCGCTGTTCAATCAGAATGACCTCATAGGACTTTCACATTACTGAATCTGTTAACTATGTTCTCCCATCTCTCACTCTCCCATTTGCAACTTTTGGGGCACACTTGAAATGCAGCTTCCCCTTCATGGCTGCTAGGCTCTTCTGTTCAAATTTAACATGTTTCACTTTATAGTTATGGATTGGTATAGTACACAGTTCTTGCTGACATTGCTGTAGCTTAATGTGCTTCAAAACTCTTTCCAAAAACTTCATAATCTGCTGATTTAGATGCATCTCTTGAACGGTTAAAGACTCAAGCAATGAAACAAACAGCGATAGTTTTCACTTTAAACTAAAACTGCTTTCTCTTGGGAAATGCACTTAACTGACCTTAAAACATTGGCAGAAATGTGCAGACTAGTTCATGTGAAAAGATGTCTCCAGCTGGAATGGCTGAGTAGTCAGAACGCTAAGTGAGGATGTGGGAAATGGAGGGTCCTCAGCTCTGAGTCAGGTAGTGATACTGAGCTAGTCTTCCATACTCCCGGAGAATGCCCTGGCCACCTGAATGGTACTTGTTCATCTCAGACTTCTGGGAAAGGTGGGATTTCTTTTCTTATTTAAAAAATATACCACTAATGATGATCTTAAGTGAATTGGAAGGCACGTTACTCAGCACAGAAATCAGATTTTAGGTAACAGTCAGGTTTGTTAGATTGCTAAGTAACAGAAAAATAACACTTTCAATAGCATCTACTTTATAATACCTTGAAAGTATGCATCTTTCACCAAGGAACTGTTTGTTTCTTCAGGGTGTACTGGTAAAGGCCTAAAGCTAGAACAATGTCTTAAAGTGACAACTATTTCTAGAAAATCTATTGTCATTGTCTAAGGATGATTCTTTTAAAATGAAAATCTTTATTAAAGAGATTTGAGATTCTTAGTAGAACCAGGCAATCAGAAAGTTCTGTCAGTATTCATGCTGGCGATTATTTTGAAGGAGTCCATAAGAGCTATCTCTTCTTCTCCTTGCCCCCATCGCTCCTCCTAAAAAAAAAAAAAAAAAAAAAAAAAAAAAAAAAGTCCAAAAAAAAGTGCTTTTCACATGGAGCTGCTTCAACCCAGGTCATCATCTGAGGGGAAAAATGAAGTGGCAAATGATACAAACAGTTTCTCTTCATAGATTACTCAGCTGGGATACTGGAAAAAAACGGTATACTTGCTGGAAGCTTGTTCTCAGAAACTGATGTTTTGCTGGAAGTGTCTCTGGTCACTAGAAATCATTAGATCATCAGAGAAATTATACAAATTACAATTTCCAACAAGTGTATTTTTGTGGCTGTCTTGTGCTCTTGGTTTATGGCTGATTTCTTGTTCCTTTTATTGAGGCATCAGGAGTCAATGTTTTTACAAGTTTATGTAAACTCCAGAAAAGTCACTAAACATGCTAGCTATTGCTTAGGCCCAGCTGGGCATTTTCAAGTTAGCCTTGCTCCTATATTTACTTACTTCTCCCCCTTCTGTTGCTGAAATGCCCCTGATTTTCAGGCTGCTCCTTACCTGCCCTGTATGAGGGAAAGAAGAATCAGGTAGAGGTTTTTGTGTGGTCAGGTCTTAAATGCCAGATCAGGGAATATATTCCTTTTCTGGCTACTGGGTGCCCTAATCTTGTTAGGACTTGCTATTTTAGATGCTATTTCAGTGAGGGAGCAGAATTATAGCCCTGCTGAGGGCATACTGACATTTGATGTGATATCTGAAGGCTGGTGTTACCATCCTTCGATTTCTGGCTATTGAACAATTAGCAAAAGGAAGAAACAAAGAGTGCTGCTATTGTTTCTCCTATCAGACAAATCATGAGAAGTGACAGTTTGTTCCTATTATCTGCCAGAGTAGCACTTGGCTCTATGCTGAATACAATACAAGTTTGTAGGATATCGATCTCTCTATTCAGAAGCTCTCTGTGAAGCTCATAATTTCTTCTTAGGTATTGTATGACAGTAGCACCAAACCTCTTTCACAAAACTGAGGTCCACCTTGTGTGACAATACCCTAGTGGCTTTCACTTAGCACCAGATGAAAAAGAGGCTAGATTGGGTATGCTTGTTTTGTACTTTTATTCATTCCATCCACTTTACCTGTTCTCTTGAATGTGGGGTAATATGTGAAAATAGTAAAAGTTACAATTATTGTAGCTGTTGGATCACTTTGTTTCATGAATCAGTAATGATGCCTTGAACAAAATCTGGAAAATACTATTTTGAAAACTCTGGTGTGGTTTCCTGGTAGGACTGATGATTTGCTGGAAGATATGGTAACCATTTGCTTCAGCCAATTCAGCAGCTAGCAAAAAGGAGGAGTCATATCCTCTGCAGCAGGCACTGAAAGCATTATACTGAATACACTGGAGAACAGGTTCAAAGAAAAAAAAGCCAGAAACTATAAGAACAAGATTTGTGAAGATGGTAGCTTGGGAAATAGCCACAGAGCAGAGACTATGCTCACTAGACTGAGCAAGCTAGAGTAGCACAGAGGAGAAACAGGTAAAAAAAAGCATCATTTTTGCTGGTAAGGGAGCAGTAATAGTTGCAAGGGAACATAAGGCTTCCACCTGTGATCAGGAAGAAAACATGCATTGGTTGCAAACTAGCTGGATTTTTCATATTTAAATTGGACTGAGTTGGGAAATGTGTGTCTCTTAGTAAAGCTTCTTTTATTGTAAAGCAAAGGTGAAAGGACATTATGCAGCCTTCATCTCTGGCATCCCTAGTAAGTGATTTATCTGTTGTCCAGAGCACATGGATGTTTATGGAAACTGATGGAGCACTTAAATGTGAGGGACATCTTGGAGGACCATGTGGTTTGCCAGCAGGCTGCTAAGTACTGTGGGGAGCACCACAATGTTTGCAGAAGCATGCTATGCGCTGTAGTATGTTGGGGGAGGATGCTGGGGGGGCTCTAATGGTTATACAAAAGTCAGGGCTCTGTATCAATACACAGAAGTTTAAACAGAAGTTGGAGCACTAAGGGTGAGGCAAGTGGGTCCAGGCCAATATGAAATCTTAAGTGTGTCTTATTCAGTACCCTTCCTTCCCTAGGGCCTTGTTTATTCCTTTTATTATTTCTGGCCAAATGTCTGAAACAATGAAGTGCTGATACCAGCTTTCTGCTGTGGAATTAATGCCAAAGTGCAGCTGCTGTCAGCTCCAGCTGCCTTCAGACACCAGTGAATCCATCTTTTTTTTTTTTTTTTTTTCCTCTTTAGTGAATTGGTCAGCCTAGATTGACAGTAGAAGAATCTGCATATTTATCAAGCAGCATATGAACCTCTTCTAGTTTTAATGAACACAGGCCTAATGTTATCTATATGGCCTGCATAGACTGCCAGCAGACACTGAGTGTATAGCATGACAGATGAGGTGTATTGCAGCTGTGATCCTGTGCTTAAAAGCTAACAGATGAGACAGTCATGATTTTTTCTAAGGAAAAAATACTATTTTTGATGGTGACTGCTGCTCAAGTAAATCCACAGAAGATCTTTCTGTAAGAAGATTACATGGGCTTATCTTGATTGGAGGCTAGTGAGTTCCTAGTAAATGGTATCTCAATACAGCTTGTAAACTCTTCAGGAGAAGACCTAATATACTTGTTACACCTGTTTTCTTGGTTTGTAGAATACTATGCCCTGATCTACACAGAGCTTCTGACTTACTAACATGCTGCTATGGGTAATACCAGTGACACAAGCAGTACTTATATTTATGCATACCATAGCCTCAAACCCAATCTAACAACTTTAGAGAATTGAACTTGAATCTAAACTTTCTTCCACTGCTGCAAATGGTCTCATAGTTTCTTGTAAAATATTCATTATGTTACCCCAAATTTTGAACTGAAGTATAGCTGTGAGGCATTTTTAGTGTGAAAGGAAGCTATCAGTTGAGAGCTGAAAGGCAGATATATACTGCTTGATACATACCCAAGGTCATTAAGTCAATTAAAAACCCACTGTATCTAACTCAGTCTGAGGAAATCACAAAAATCTGTTCAGTAATCATAGATCAGACCTTTCTATTTTCAAGAACAGCCCTTCATTTGTCTCTCAGTAGAGCCTGAATAATAGATTCTCTTGCTTTTCTAATAGAGAAGATGGTATTTTGAGAACTATATCTTGAATTTTAATTGTGTGAACTTTCCAGAGAAAACCTATAATGGTGAGTTTGTTCTTAAAGTCCTATAATGGTCAATGTTTCTTTTATGGAAAAAAAAATCTTTCATAAAAGAACCTAGGGGTTTCTCCTTTCTTAGTTGTAGTGCTAGCACTTTCAGTGTAGGCCAAAAAGGATCTAGGGTGATACTGTAACAAGTGTTACATGGGTTGGCCCTGTGAGTATTTGTTTACCAAAGTAAATAGAATGGGAAGATCTCTTATAGTAAGACATAGTCAGTCTGCTTGACTTCTGTGGTATTTAGACTATTCTTCTGCTGTTTATCAGAAACCAGAAGTCATAGCACAGATATGGTAAGAGTTTCAGACATCTGACTGAAAATTAGCAGTAGAAAAACTGATTAATGAAAAAAGCCTACAACTTTACATCATATCAAACCTGTTTTTTTCTCTGTGTCCTCCAGACCTTGGTTGCTTCCACTCTGACACTTTGACTGCTGTGGCTGACTAATGCTTGTCCTTGAAACACTCCAGTGTTAGGTCCTAGGTGTTTTTTCATTCTAGGTTGGATTCCAACATAGGTCTCATCTCGCTTTGCTGTCTGTAGGTAGATGCTTCAGTCGGAAGAATATAAGAGTGTGTGTGTTCAGGGTAGGGATATTGGAAACTGGGATTAGGCTGTTAAGGGACTGGCTTCAGAGCAGTGCAAGCTGTAAATGTGGTAGTGGTGGGACCATGCTAGATGGTGCAGCAAAGCTGGTTCCTTCCCAAGAGAAAAAGCTTTTGTTGAAGCCCATGCTTTAAGCCATGTTATGGCTTAATATACCTTGTTAGGGTCCACTAAGAGTAGTAGTCTTTGCCTTGTGGACAAAATACTGGATTTTTCTGAAACTTTGGGGGTGGAATGGAAGACTGTTGTGCTAATGAGTGAAGTTAGGAGTTCTGAGTACAGAGATGCATCTTCAAGAGCTTTCATAGGCAGAAGGAGATTTCTAATGCACTTGCCCTGTTTTTTGACTTCAGTGGGGAGTAAAGGTGAAGGAATATCACCCTTTCCTGGGAAAAAAAAAATCTTGTATGAAAGAGCTTTTTCAACTCAAGTTCCTCTTGGGATCCCAACACTATGTGGAAGTGAGCCTCTATTCTTTTACTTCAAGCGCAGGTTGGGCTGCTTCTCTTTTGCAGCCATTCCAGGCTGATGCCATCAAGCGCAATAACATGGGCTGCTCTAATAATATGGGAGTGGAGAGCAATGCAGGCAGTACTAAAGCAACAAAAAGGAATTTACAGAAAACTTCACAAAGGGGAGATGTCACAAGATCAAACATGGGAGAGAATTTATGTAATAGCTCCACTCCCCAGGAATGTCCTACCTTTCTTCCCTCTAGTGCTGTCTTTTGCATTGTCTAACCCACAGGTGACTATGATTGTCATTTGTTCCCCTTTGTTCTCCTCAGAGAAAATAAAGGAGATTCTTCTCTTGTTTCTCTGCTTTACTAAGGTCTAAATTAATGATCCTTTTTCTAGTACTGAAAGTCTGCATCACTTCTTGATTATGCCAAATTGCCTGAATAATTATATTTAAACTGGATTGAAAAGTTCTTATTACCTTAGACTGGAAATATCTTAAGTTACAAGAAAATTTTCAGGGCCTTGAGGGCACTAATAGGTCCTAATGCCTCTGACCAGCCTTATCCACTGCCCATGGACGTAGGAGCCCCATTCAAGCTCACCCACAGACTTTCAGGCCTCACATGAACTTGGTTAGCTCACTCTTTCTTCTGGAAGATGAAAACATGTTCTAAATTAATTTATTCATATCATCCCACACAACCTTGAGTGACCTGGGCTTCTTAAAAATAATAATAATAAAAAACATGGAAAAGGTGTTGTAGAGTGTTAGGCAAAAAGTGCAGCTTTCTAAAAGCTTCCTTTGCTTCCTAAATGACTGGGAAATGAGGCAGGGAAGCACTTATTTTTCTTCAGATGACCACCTTTGATTTTTCTCAGATGGACAGGGTTGCCCTTAGAAGCATCAGCACTCTTAGAGCAAGAGACTTCTCTGTTCATCCTGTCCTAATTGATAGGATTTGCTAATTCTAAAACTCCCTGTACTGTGAGGTGTACTGCTAAACAAATGTGTTGTGATACATGGCCAGAGGGGGAAGCCCTTGTGGGAAAACCTTTAGGAAGCCTTTGGGTTTTCTGCTGTTGGCCCTATATACCTCAGTCTTCAGAGAAGAATTCTTTTCACTGCAAAATAATGTAGAAAACAGTGATGTGGCCTTTCTGCCCCTCAGAGGAAAGAGCTTTGACTCTTATCGGAGCCTTTGGAAGTTATTAGTTATTTGTTAAATTAATAGAAAACAAGGGAAAATAAATGAATAGACTCTCAGATAACTTCATACTGTGACAGCAAGAGGTGCACTGGGAGCTTCATATTAGTCAGGAAGACAAATGCCTTTGGAGTGCAGCTCAGGATAATAGCGTCAGCATTTAAGGGCTTGATGGTGCAATTTAGTTCTGTCTTATGTTTGGGATGGAGGATTCTGCTCCATCTGCCTGAGTTTCCTAATGTGTTTTTTTATGTGATCAGTCATTGCTGTATCTTGGTACATTGATGGGGAGTAAAAGCAGGGCCTCCTGCTCCTTCCAGCCTTTGGGGGGATTTTACACTCTACTTAAACACATGTGGCAGCTTCAGCAGTTTCACCTTCTGGGTACTCACTAGTTGGCATAACATAGCTATTTCCTACTTCTCCTTCAGCTTTTGTTAGAACTGGTTGGATCATGACATGGCTTTTCTTTTAGTTCTATTTACTTTTGGCCAGCAGTGTGTGTGTGGGGGAAATCTCATTAATGTAGACGCTGCATGGCACAATATAGTGTTCACCATGGTTATCACATCTGATAAAGCATCTTGACCAGTGTGGCCCTCTGGTCTTTTTTTGAAAATCCCAGGCAGATCTTTTGTGGACTCTTCTTTCTATCTACCCCATTGAAATATAGCCATTGATCTACTGGATCAGACCAGTAATTATTTAGCATAGAGCCTCAAATCAAGCTGTGCCTGGAACCGAATGGTCTGCTTCAGCAGTTGGCAGAAATAGGCCATCTTGCTCACAGCTAAGTTTCTGCCTGATTCTGTTAATCAGAGGTTTCCTTGTATCTTCTAACATCCTTTGAAAACTCAGACTTTAAAGGTATTTTCTTAGGTGCCTGATTCATTTAAAGGCTTCTGAAAATTTGATTAGATGCTTGCTGGGCATCCTTAGGCATTTAATTGCTTTAGAAAACCTGTCCCTAAACTTAGAAGCTTGCAAGAGCTTTGAAAATAGTACTTTTCTAGCAGCCCAGCTTTTTGGTGGAATTTAGTTGGGCGTTTAGCAGACTTTCAAAAGCATGTGTATGTCTAGATAGCCCTGAAAATGTAAATCTACATTGTTTGATTATGTATGCTAACAGGACCATTGTCTCTTGCGTGTTGCTTTTTACTTTGTTCCCCAAACTCTGAAAAAATCCAGGCTACTGTATCTCTAGATGTTCTCATACATATGACTGTCCAGGTCTTAATTTTTAATAGGTGATTTTATGTAGTATTTGTACAGAAAAATTCAACTTAAAAGCTGTATGTATACATTAGGCATTATATTTATTTTATAAATTCATTATAAAATATTATGTATATACATATTATTATATTTTTATGTTATTCTACATAATAAAGTTATCACAGCTTTCACATCAACTTTCTTTGAAAAGTCCTTCCTTCTTTAAATTAACAAGGGACTAGCTAGTGACTGAATTACTGAATAAATCTGGCTCCCATGCCAAGAACAAAGTACAGAAGTTTGATAAATATAAATAGGCCCATAAACTGTTTGGGACACAAAGCTTTGATCAAATTGGCTGGAAGATCAAATTAACCTTATCTTGACACGAACAGCAGACAGTGTACTTGAAATTGTTATTGAGGACATGAAGGATGATATCCCATCGTCCATATTTGTTTTATTTTCATGTTTTCAATTTTGAGCCTAGTGGGATGTTTACATGACTTACTCATCTTTATGGTATGTATTTGGAAATCTGTGATTACAAAATAAAGTACAAACAAATCATTATTGTATCTGGAAAGGAATGAAATGCTTTGCATACGTAGGAAAAGCGCATTTGGGACAGCTGCGCCAATGCATGTTCTGGCTCTGAATGAATGATGAACCCCTCCTCTCTTCTAAAATAGCTCCCTAGGACCTGCCAGTGGCTTTTAGCATACACAGTCAGAAAATAGGTACAGACTTTTTTCTTTCTGTCTAATTTATCGGGATCAGGAAGCTGATTTCACTTTCCATCTGTTTTCTCCAAGTGAACATTTCAAGTTAGCTGAAGACTTGAATATTTGTATAAAGCTTTGAATGTTCCCAGTATTGCTTTGATCTGTCAGATACGCTGGGCCAGAACATGTGTTGACTGCACAGCTCTGTCCTTCTCACAGAAAGCCTTACAATAGTCAGCAGGGACAAAGGCAGAGTCCTGCATCTGGGGTGGGCTAACATCTTGCAATGATGCAGCCTGGGGATGGACTGGTGGGGGAGCAGCTCTGCTGCTGGGACCCTGGAGACAGTGAGCTGGATGTAAGCCAGCATCACCCTGTGCTGTGTGAATAGGAACATCACCCAGAGATCGAGGGGAGTGATTATACCCCCTCTACTCAGCACTAAACACTGCATCCATTTTGGCCTCCTCCAGGAAAAGCAAAACATCAATAAACTGGAGCAAATGCAGCAGAGGGCCACCAGGATGGTTGGAGCTGGAGCACTTGTGCTGTGAGGACAGGCTGAGGGACTGGAGCTTGTTCAGCCTGGGAAAGGGATGGCTGGGTGTGTGTGGGGGAACCTGACAGTAGCTCCCCATGGGAGTCTATCAAGCAGATGGGTCCAGGCTCTTCCTTGTGGCATGTGGTGGGAGGATGCAAGACAGTGGTTGTAATCTAAAAAAAAGGAAGTTCCTGTTGGATGTAAGGAAAAGCTTTTCACCATGAGGAGAATCGGGCAGTGGAGCAGCCTGCCCGGGCAGGTTGTGCAGTCTCTGTCCTTGGAGGCTTTCCAGACCTGACCAGGCAAAGCCCTGGGCAACCCGGTCTGAGCTCAGAGCTGAGCCTGCTTTGAGTAGGAGAACAGATGGGGGACCTTTCCCAACTAAATATTCTGTGATTCTATGATCCTCTGTTGCTGCACTGTCTGGGGTAGCTGACCCCTGTGACAAGTGTGTGTTGTTAGTGACAAGGAAACTCTAGGGATGCTGTAAGAGTTAAAAGCTTGGGAGATTATGACAACTGTAGAAAGTAGAGGAAAAAAAAATGTGTGGGGGCAAAACTGGTGTGATGGAGATGTGTGGTTGGTGATGGGGAGGGATAGGGACAGGGACACAGGGCCAAGTGGAAGGAAAATGAAGGTGATAAGAGATGGGATGGGGAAAGATTTAGGATGATAAGTGAGAAGGGAAGCAAATCAGCTCAGGGAAACAAATGCCTGTAGTTAATAGGAATGGGAAGGTGGTAGGCATTGTGAAACATTTTGGAGATAGGAGCTTCATTATCAGTTTGTCTGGGAACTTTTTTCCCTAATGTGTATGGTAAAACTGCCCTGTCTGTGTCAGTTCTGAGACCTAGAGTTCCTGATAATTCCCAATTTTGCCTATCCTTAAGGATAAAAAAATCACCATTGTTTTCAAATTTTAATTTCAGGAATGTGGGAACCAGTCCATCTAACCTGCTCCTGGTAGCAAGTGGCAATATCTGTGGCTTCAAAAACCCTGTAGGGTTCCTAGCTTTGTGAGGCTGTGTTGTCTGACAACAGGACAAGATGGTGCACAATACACTGTCTCTGAAAGCAAAAGGCTATGAATATGAAAAGATACTGATTTTTGTTTAATGCTTAAACATTGCTATTCTAAAAGGAAAAAGCATATTTTAAATATTGCTCTATTTCTATGAATATATTTACATTAGAACAACAGGACTGGATGATAATTTATGAAAACTGAATAGCATCAGATGCTACCATCAGTTTTTGGGCTGTCTGGATGAATAACAATCTGGCACACAAACACTTGTGGGAAGCTACCTGCTGAAGGAGCAGATTCGGATTCCCTTACTCCTTCATGAAGGTGGTTATCTGTGTAAGCAGTGGGGCTTGGTGGTGGAGTGCTACTTAGGCTTGCATAGGCATGGAAGAACCTGGTTGTTACTCAGACTGGGTTGACTTCTACTCTGTATAGCAATCCTGATTCAAAGGGCTAGGGTATGGAAGAAAAAGTTAGATCTTAAACTCTCCAGCTACTTCTTTTGTTTCTCAGGAGTGTCACTGTATCACTATTTTCAATGGTCTTGGTGTGTGCCATGTTATTTCATCATGGTTTACTGATACTGCTAAGAAAACGCAGCAGTTAAAATGAACAACAGGCAAGGTCTTGTACAAGAGCTGTCAGCTGTGGCCCCTGAAGCATACAGAGGGAAACACTTAAGGGTGTCATAATATTTCTTCGATATTAAAAAAAAAAAAAAAAACCCGAAGATGTCTTTTAGATGTTTAAAAATAACTTCTTTTGTAATAAGTAGTTCTTTGGCTTCTATTTTATAGAGAGAGGTGTCTTTCTAGATAATTCTGTGTGTGACATTTACCATGTTAAAAAAAGGCCACAGACTAGGGCATTATTCTTTACTGGGTAGATCTGAGCAGCCTACTTTAATCTTGTCTCAAGTACTGTCTTGACTGCTATCTTCAGGAGAGCTAAGACACCAGCTACACACATTATTAGACACATACGATCTTCTATTATCCTGTATAACTTTGGGGATTTGAAAAGGAAGTGAAACATACTGTGTTTTTTAAATGGTGCACAAGACAAGACTCCCAACATTAAAACAGTTCTAGAAGCACAAGGCAAATATAAGTCAAAGCATTTTACTGTATATAATTTTCCCTATCCCACCAAATGAATCCTAAAGGGATTAAAGGTGAAGTTCTAGAAAAATATGCACTTGTGCCTCCTCCCACGTAGCTGAGCAGGTGTTTGTATTTCTATAATACAACACCAGACCTCTATACTATACTTCTCTCAACAAATCAGTGTGTGCTCTCCTTGAAAGATCTCATCCTCTGCCACTTAAGAGCTGCTTTCCCATTCATAACTCAAAGTTGGTCTTTCCAGCTCAAACAACAGTTACAGCCTCTTATATGGTAGGCATAGGAAGTATGCTGTGATGTGTGCTGCTGCACACTGTACCAGATGATATCCAAATGACTGGGCCACAATAGCGTTATAGCCACACCGATATTCACATTGTTTGTCTTTTGCCTTCCTGTGTAACCCTGACAAATTTGGTGCCATCTGGTTCCCTCTCCAAAGCAGGCATGAGGTTTCAATGACCTCTTTGCATCAGCAGTAGGACATGGAGGGGGCCAGGCTGTGATTTCTTCTTGTTCCACCCGTGCTCCTCTCTCTCCACAGGAAAGTGAGAAAGGAAATTAAAATTCTGAAATATATCAAATATGAAAACTTCCTATGAAGTTTCTGTCAAAATTCTGGCTGAAGCAAAAAGGAAATTGAAGACTTTTTAATATGATAGGCTTAATATATAATCAGTGCTATATGCTTACCTTTCTTGTAATTAAAAAAAAAAAAAAAAAGCTAAAAAGCTTTGAGTAGCATGCATATTTAGAAAATCAGGGTACCAATTCAGGAGATAAAAAGGGATTAGGTGCCTAAGTTGAAGACAGCTTGAATAATTCAGCTTTATTTCTTAATGGTAATGTTGTTATTGGAGTTAATCTAAAATGTAATTTACTTTGATGTGCAACTTTAAGCATTGTTCTTAATTTACAGAAACTTCTTCATTTTGGTATTTTTTGAAAGAACTGATGAATGAAAGAGAATGGGATTATATATGGAAGAAATGAACTTCATGTGACTTAGACCTATATGTACAAACCAACAAATGCTGAGTTTCAGATTTCTCAGACAGCTTGACAGAAATATGTTCCTGTTTTTTATTATTCTGTAATAAATAATACCATACTGAACATGAACTTGAAATCCTCTTCTCCAGCTAATCATGAGCAATTATCTCCTACCACATACTTGTTATTTCTGGAAATTCTGTTACGCAAACACTGTGCGCTATGTGGGAACATTTAAAACTGAAATGCACTAGTTTTGCCAGGATCTGGTGAAGTCTGAGTTTCATTGGCTGTGTCTTTGGTGGTGCCTGTAAATTACGTGTCACTCTGTGATGGTGTAGACTAATCCTGGACTCCAGATAATGGACTTGAAAGAATTTGCAATCATGTGTACGTTTCTAGTTTTCTTAAAACTTCAGCCTTTGTGTGAGTTATAGCCTTTAGGGCTTGTTAAAAATTGTATGAAGTATTTGAGGATACAAAGAAGGGTCAGGACTTTTTCCATGAGCATGAGTATCTTCAGGTCGTCCTTGGTTTATGCAAAGTCAGTCAGGAAAATAGCTGCTATGGTGCGTGTGGTTTCTTGTTTTTTATTTTTTTTATAGACACTAAACTAAAAGGCTTGCAAATAGTCCTTCCTCTCTCGTATCCTGCCTTCTTTCCCAGCCCATGAGGCCCAGGCAGTCCCAGGCACAGGATTCGCACAGCATGCGGGTGTTTAGGAACTGCGTTCTCTCTTTGCTTTATGCTACTGTCCTCCCTGCCTGGTACGTAAGTGCTTACAAGAAACACCATTTGCATCCACCCGAATCTGTGCTTTGCGACAGTGCTGAAAGCACTATAATTTATTCTACAGACTTGATGTATTAAAATATTTGTGTATAACTCAAATGCTGAAAGCACTATTTTCTCTGTTGCTGAGCTGTGTAAGCTGCACGCAGGGTTTCTGGGACTGCATCAGCAGGGCTTTTCCACTGCGACTGTTTTGTTTATGAAGTCTCCAAATCCCATCAGGTGTCTTCTGTCAAGCCAAGCAGGGCCTAGACGTGCCTTTGCAAGATGCAATAACAGGACTGCTAAACTCCAAACAGGGCTATCCAAACATGCTAAAAGTAACTCGAATGGGCTGGAATCCATCTGGGAATAATAAACAGAACTGCCGAGAAGTTTCTAATTCAAGTCATTTTTGAGAGGTGACTATGACAAATACTCAGTTTTTCAAGAAATAATGGCATCTCTTTCCCAAGATCTAAACTTACTCAGTTTACTGTAAAATTCCCCATTTTCTTTTCTGATTAGATATGAACCCTGAGAAATGTCATGAGCTACTCAGACTAAGTAATACAAAAGCTCTTATAAAAAAAATCCGGCTGCAAACTAGTGTTTTTTTGTATGCCGTATTTTAAACGCTTAAATTTTGTTCTTTGCAAAGAAACATTCACGCAAGCTCAAGATAATATTTTTAAACTGCAATTAGACAGGCAGTGGTTACACTAAGCCAGTTAGGTTGCCCCTTCTTTTGCTTTTCATTCACACCTTTTCTGTGCCCTTCATTAAACTGCAACAGGTATTTGTGTGGCCATGCAGGAAACCAGAGCAGTTAACTGGACAGTAAACTAGAAAAAGAAAATTTATTCTTTAATTCGATCAAAGGCCTGTCCAGTTGACCATGTGGCCACTCCAGCAGCTTGGCCAGAGTGATGGAGGATGTTGTGGGAATAGGAATGAGCAGGCAGACTCTCATAGGGAAGATGCAATTTATGCAGGAACTCCCATAAAAGAAATGCACAACTGTGGCTTCAGATAACATGAACCTCCCATTTAAGACATGCTCCAAGCTCTACCATTTGGTGTATCCAAAGGACTGTAAATGGTTCAGTGCTCCATTGAAACAAGAGCATGGTTTTCGAGGAGAGTGGGCAAGAAGAGTTTGAATTACAGTAGTGCTTTGTTAGCTGTGATTACCAATCGAGCTTCTTGGCTTTGCGCAACTATGTCATTCATTTCTGTTAACACCACGGTCAGTATGGTCAGTATTCGTTAAACAGTCATAATTGCTTCACAGAAACAAAATGGTATTTTATTTGTTCTTTGAACATGGAATTGCAGCTGTGTGATATACTGTGTCCTGCAGCTGTGTGATATACTGTGTCCTCTCATTTGTTTATCAACAGTTGAGGATTAAAGTTATGTTTAGCTTTGACTTTTGCTATGGCTCTGGGCATGAATGATAATCAGACAAATTGTGAGCAGAGTGGTGATGACTCAAACATTTAGTAGAAAAGTTTGGAAATAAGAACTGGGGAAAAAAAACCCTGTCAGATCCAGAGAAATATCTCATTATTATAAAGCTAGCAAAAATATGCATACTACAAACTTTATTGCTGAATAAAAATACATTCATGTGTATGTATTTCTGTCTATGTGTATGTTTGTGCATTTAAAAAGAACTTTCAGGTTGCAGATATGCAAAATATGATAGCTGTTGAGATGTATTCGTCTTATGGAAAGTATATGGCTTGGTTTTGTAGGTAAAAGACAACAAGAATTTTGTAGAGCAAAAATTCCTCTCAGCAGCTAGGTGGGTAACAAGAATGTACACTTCCATAATAAATCTACTATCTAAAACTGATAAGGAGGAACAATAAACTCACATTTCGAGCGAAGGCAAATCATATATAGAGACTGCCTATTCCCTGTTTGTAGGATTGCAGGAGTCTGGTCTGTTGCTAGGTTTTTCCTTTTCACCTTGCAGAAACTGCTTTAGGGCATACCCTGCTGTTCCCGAGGTGGGAGAACCTACCCTGCCACTTATCCGAATCAGAAGAATTAGCTAGACTGGGAAAGGAGGGCAGACAAGGAGGGAGAAAATGAGTAATTTTTTCAAGGACTGACTAGTTTAAGGGGTGACTTGGTGACAGATGCCTAGGAGGGAAAGAGAAAAGTAGCTAGAGAATTAGGGAGAGATGCAGCCTGGCTGCAGTCAAAGAAATGAAGGCCAAAAGGGAGGAGGAGGAAAAAAAATCTATGAGCAATAGGGAAACACAGCAGATACTTCCTTATAGGTCATGGACTGACTCCAAGGGCACTGCTTTAACTCTCTGACCTCTGCAAAACCTGCATGTGTCACTATCCCACAATAGCAGCTTTCTGTGAGGCCCTCCCTTGTTGCCTCCATTTTAAATGCGATGCTGGATTTCAAGCGCAATCTCCATGCTTGTGTGTTTCTTTCAGAGGCTTGTTAAGATTCATTCAGTTTTAATGTCGATAAATAAGTGCAAGTTGCCCTCTTGTTTGGGTTATTTCCCCTGAAGTTATGCCAATTTATAGGAGTGAAGAATTGTGCTAACAGTTCATAATAATTAAACACATGCAAATCCCAGACAGTATGAAATATCTAATTAGCAAATATTAGAAGGTCTAACCTCTTTACTGACTGTGATAGCCAACAACCCCTCCAATG
This sequence comes from Dromaius novaehollandiae, assembly GCF_036370855.1. NCBI lineage: Eukaryota > Metazoa > Chordata > Aves > Casuariiformes > Dromaiidae > Dromaius > Dromaius novaehollandiae. The sequence continues at coordinate 61,613,221 of NC_088099.1, forward strand.
CTCTCGCCAGCTTCCCACTTGTCTGTGCAACATACTATCCTTAGCTCCGAGCCCTAATGGTCAGGAAATATGGACTGAAGAGAGCGAAAGGTCTGGCTACCCCAGATGGGGTTAAATTCGGCTAGCTGCTCCCTCTTCCATATGCAATGATTTTTTTTTTTTTTTATAATACCCATGTTAAAAATGAGATATTTTCACAATTGCTCAAGATCTTTCCACTTAACTTTAGAGACTTAACTGAAGCACTTGCATTAAGTATATAATTTCCTGATTCAAGTACTTAGTTTGGGATTTGGGGAACAAGCGCTGGGTGGGGGGGGGCAAGCAAATTGCTTGGTTTCTTTTTGTTGCAGTTCTCTGTGCACTGTGTAAGATGCTCAGTCAGTGTGGTGGTGTTGAAGGCTGTGAGAGTCTGTAAGATCTTGGGGTAATAACAGGAGTCCAGACATACAAATACTTCTGATGGATAAAGAGTGTGAATCTTTCAGCTTCTTATTTTTATACAAACACCATTTCCTGATGCAATTACCTCTATAATTTGAGCCCACATGCACTAAGTCTTAAAGTAATCTCACAGTAATATATTTTGTTTCTTGTTTTTCTATATAAATGTCCTTCCTTTGTATCATCCATGCAATTGTGGACTCTCTTTGCCTTTAGTCATTCCTAGCTGATGCAGAGCACAAGTGCTAACTTTAAATTAGTGGAGGAGGAAGCAATGAATATAGGACAGCAATACAAATCTAAGCATATTTATATTCAGAAAGAGCAACATTTCAGTTAGTGTACTACATTTTATGGAGCAATCTTTTTGATTCCTGCTTCCTTGATTCAGCATCACCTTTAAAAGTACTACAGAATTTCATAGAAAAAGAAAGTTTTAAGCCACTAATTTTGTGTCAGATACATACCTCTTCAATTTTAGAATTACACAGAATGGCTTTGGAAAGATTTATCTTATTATAAACAGAATAGAAAAACATTCTTTTTTAGCATTAAATATTACCGTAAGATAGCATTAGAATTGTGTATCTGTTCATTTTATAGAAAATGTTGTACCTATTTCTCTGAGGTAGTGTGGCTCTTCTAGCATGTTACCAAATGAGGGTACAGATTTCCCTGATCTTACACTCATGAATTGCACTTGCTGTGGGTGCAAATGTTCTTTCCACTAAGAGTAAAGATACCTTAGGCTAGAGGATTTCATTCAAAGGCAGTTAAACTCTCAATTTTACTAGTTACAGGGAGATTTTGCTGTATGTCAGACACATTAATATTTCTGTATTGCTCTCCAAACCACTAATGCCAGAAGAAACTGCACTGCCATAGACCTAAGGATGCCTAGGATAGCGTCTTATGTCCCTGCTGCCACATTGTGACAGCCTAATTCCCCCTGCCATGTTTCCTATCACAACACTTTCCTCCCTCAGTCTCACAGTACTTTCCTTTCTAGCTCTTTATCTTCAAACTTCTATCCACTCTTCCTAAACATTGATGGGGCAGCACCAACAAACACTTTGGCTGGCCAGACGGAGTGTCCTTGCTCTTGAGTTCAATTTTCAGGTACCGTTTTGGGTCTTCATCCTACATCCGGCTAATTGAGCTGTTTCTTGAAAGAAGCGTTTTAATATTGGAAAGGCACCATGTTTTTCAATAAAACATGTTTACTCAGAGGTCAAAGACCTCATTAGCAACAACAAAGCTGAATAAAAGCTCATAATTAGTGCTGAGGCAGATATTAATGTTGATGGCAAGTCTACCTTTTGTGCATGAAACATGCATGACCACACTTACGCCTCTTTTTCTTTTTATGCCATAGCATGCTTACTGCCTTATGATAGCATCCTCAGAATTCACTAACCAACACCATGAAAAATTTAGTGCTTGGTACAGAAACTACATTTACAAACTGGTCTTTACAGTTACTCCCACCAGTTTTGTGCGTGAATCACGTACGTCCATCTTGCATATGCAAAAGTATGTTTTGGTAGCACAATAGACATACCTGTGTATTTTGATCAACTGGATTGACAGTAACTTTTAATCTTTACCTTTCCAGTAACATTTAAAACAAGGCTGTGAAATACTTCTAGATTCAGTAGCAAGAAAACATCTGGGAAAACAAATTAATGAAAACTAACCTGTAAGAACTGTCAGCTTTTATTTCAGTCTTCATAAGGAACCAGAATTGTTGATGATTCTGTAAATGGTCTATAACACTCAGGTTTTTATGCTGGTCTAGAAATTTCAAGAGATCCGACTTTCCTGTGAGATTTCCAGGGACAAATACTTTCTCTTGTGCTGAAACTGAAGAGAGAAAAGACATGGTTGAAGATCAGGGAAAGAACAGAAATTAAAATAAAGACTTGGTGTTAAGCTTGAGTTCGTCTGGAAAGCTGGGGAACTTCTGAGGAGCACAGCAGAGCCCCACACTACAGCTAAACCGTTATTATGCCTCCTGCTGTCACTGCTGCTATGTGAACCATGATTTAACATTTGAAATTGGGCCACATGTTTGCTAACAAATCATGTGAAACTTGCCTTGTTTTAGGTTTCTTAACAAATTTAACTGTGTTTGTTAAAAGGGTTGTTAGGGTTGACAAATTTTTGAATAAGCCTGGATTCACTTTGCTGAAAATCATGTGAAATTCATTATTTTCAAAGTTTTGGTTGCAAGACAGGAAAAAAACCCAAACAAACAACATTTGTCTTTTTAGGCTGACTTTGCTCTGACTTTTTATTCACTGGAACATGAATCTCTAGGTGGGGACTCATATGGATCCAAACCAAAGACATTGTCCAGGAACGTCCATGAAGTGAAATTGCAGCACTTCTGACAGCTTTGGCGCTAGTCTGCCTGTATTTCTCTGCTGTGGAGCACTGCTGCACATAACACATTTGGGTCTCTGTGAGATGTGTGTACACCCACCCATGAGGAACTGGGCAGTGAAATTACCCAGCCACATATTTGCAAGGTTCAGGAATCAGCTAATGGGGGTAATGAAAATGATGATGATCTAGATGATTTATATCATAAATGTAGAAAGGAAGGGAAGTGGAGAAAACCCTTTCAAAGGGGATAGGTAGACTGAATAGTAAAGAAATTGAATTTGATAAGATTTGTCCAGAATTGTATTTCATTAAGAAAAGAGAAACCTTTTTTTAAAGAGTTGTTTGCTTTGCTGAATTATTGGAGAAGTACTTAGTATGTTATCCCAGTGACGCCAGGAGTTGCTAACACAGATTAGGATTGTCACCTTGCAGATTATAAAACTGGATGCTAATGGTATCTGCTATTTTATCTGCATCTTCTATTCTTCCTCTAAGTTTAGAGGCTGCCCCAACTTCTTAGATAAAAACAATTAGCAGATGTTAGCAACCTCAGTTCTTCATCTTAAGTTTTCCCCATCTCTTGTCAGAAGAGAAATAACTAAAATGGATGCATTCACTGTTAGCTGAATTTTTGGAAGAATTCTTGCAGGAATAGCCAATCTGTGTTATAATATCTTCTTTTCCTTCTCTTAATCCACAACCTATAACAACTTGTTACGTCCTATTCTTTTCTGAGACTGTGTTATCTGGGGTCGGTTACATCATTCTCTGCCTACTGCATCCAAAATATTTAAGCTTATGCTTCCTGATTTCACTCCCTCTTTCTTTCCTAGCTGTTTTATTTATATATATATTTCTTTCTCAAAGTGTGCAGAAGTCTTCCACTGGTTCTCAAGAAGGCTTCTTTCCCCTCTCCCCTTTGGCAGTACCAGTTTCTCAAGCTTTGTGCCTGTGAGATGTTGTAGGCAGGACAAAGCTTTTGATAATATGGACCTTTATGTGCTTCAAGGAATGCTTCATTTGCTTTCTTCAAGGAATGTTTTATTCGCTCTGAATTTTGAGAAGGAAGGTATAGCTCTGCCAGTCACTTCTGGTCCTTCATATTCCATCCATTAAATCCCTTCAGCAAAGATATATGATTCTAAAAACTGAACTGATCTACTGATTCTACAGTTAGGGTGTTTTACCATAGGTGAAAATAGGATTCAAACGCATGCTAACTTTCACTTCTGTCATGACAGTCCATATTCCTTGCTAATTGTTACCATCTGTGCTTCCAATATGCTTTACGTTGTTTTCCTTTTGAAATCTTCATCTATTTTTTTTTTCAGAAGCTGCATTTATCTAGGCTTGGCACTAATGGCTAGTCTCACTAATGCCCTAATCTCACTAAACCTGGAGAGAATTGCTTTTGCTTACATCAATAAGTTAGGATGTGTACGTGCAATAAGTTAGGATGAACTCTAAATATCTTTAAAATCAGCTCAATAAAGGAAAAAGAAAAACTGATAGTTATGAATGAAGGAAAAACACAAACATCATTTAACCTCATAGAACAAGAACTGGAAGCTAAGTGATACTGTGGGAAATGAAAACAATGATTGTACATGATCAGAACAAGCTCTTAAATATAAAGAACTGAGTTTCTTAGATGGTATTGCACAACATCTCATTTACATTGATTTAGAATCTATTCTTGATTATCCAGGGTATTGGAGTGCAGAGAAGGGAATAATTTTAGGTAGTTCTGGACAGTGGAAAACCTTGGGTAATGCTGGTGCTACCAAATGGACTAGAAGCGTGTGAGATGGTACCGCCCCGAACAAGCAGAGCTACTTGCGTGGCTCTGAAGGGAGTTAGTTTGGATCCAACAGGACTTAGCTAAGCCTTAGCTGCCAAGAGTTGTATCCCAAGGACTCATTCAGTGATGATTCTTCCTGGTGCTGTGGACTCTGGAAAGGCTTATTAGTGTCTGTGAAGTACCACATTTAAGCTAATAAGCCCTCATGGAGACCACAGCATGGTGCAGAGATGCTGACTAGCCATGCACCCAGCAGCTCCCTGCTGCCAGTGTGCTGGACACCACTAGCTCCAAACTTTCTGTGTGAGAAGCCACTGCTGATGAGGAGTGTACCTCTTTGCATGTGGTCCCACACTCCTTGTTCAAAGTACCAGATGCTATGGCCATCTCGCTTGGGCTCTGCCCTAGGTGAAATGCCTGTGCTGGTGTCTGCACTGAGGCTGGTCCTGCAACAGTGTGCAGCATCCATGCTCTCCTGCCTGGGACTCGCACTAGCCCCATACGTGCAATCTGCATGCGGATAACGAGTTGTTGTAATAACATACTTTGGAGTCTGAGTTTTCTTAGGTGACTCTACCACTAAAATCAAGAGTGCACTTTGATGGATATTTCACTTATAAGTGGGTCTTTTCAATTGTTGCATAGTATGTGTTTCATCTGAAATCTTCCATGGAAGTAATCTGTCTCAAACTATCTCCTTCCTGTAGTGGGAACAATAGGAATTTAGCTAAATTGCCCATCTGTTTCTGAAAATGAGACTGGACTAAAACAAGCTTTTTTTGACATGTGAAAAAGGATAACCATTTTGAGAATTTCTAGCAGCTAAGTGATTTGGAGTAGCAACTTGAACTTTGGCAATGACCTCATTCTCCTATCACCCTGGCGTAGCTGTTAAAAATCTGTTCAACTTAGCTAAAGCACACCTTTCTGAGAAATACCAGTTTGCAACTGAGGTTATGCCTGTGTGTAATGCCCATGTTCCAGCCTCCTGCAGCTCTTCTATGGCAATTATAGAGCATATCTGCTATTCTATATGGCAATTTAATATGTAGCAGGCTAGGGCTTCACACTCTGGGTAGTACTTTCCTTGAAATTGTTTTTCCCAGCTGTTGGGAAGCTTCTGGTTTAATGAAGCTGGAAATAGTTAAACTGCTTCTGCAGGCTCTCAAGGTTACTGTGTGCTGCCATACTCATGAAATAAGGTGGGGACTATCTGAGGAGACTAGGACATCTCAGGGGACCAGGGATCTCAGGCAGTTATGGAAGAGGTTAAAAGTAAAAATAGGATCAAGGGAAAGGAAAGAGCCAGGGACAGGAAAAGTCAGAAGACAGGGCAGGGGTCTCCTGGGGATGGGAGCAAGAGATGAACTCTGAACTTGAAAGTGAGGTGTAATTACAGAACGAGATGGAAGAGTCTGGGAGAGGATGGAGATGTCTGAAATTGTCATAGTGTTAATATGTGAAAAGGAACCCAAGAATTGCAAATCTCAGCTGCTTCTCTGCTGTGAGACACAGTGGCAAACTAAGTGTTTCTGTCCAGTGCTAGTGGCAGGGGTTGTCCTCCCCCCTTTACACGTAGATCACAGAGAAAAGAGCTGAAATACTAAAACAGATCAGGTAACTCCAAATGCTACAGAGAACTTACATTTTTAGAGCAGAGTGTGAGTGGATCTTGCAGGTGTGAGGGCTTAGCACTTCTAAAGACCAGCAATGTCAAACTGAGAGCCTGGAAAATGAGGGGTTATCACTCAGTGACTGTTTTGGAAGAATTTTAACTAAAGTGGCTAGCTCAGTCCTTGTTGCAGCTCAGGGACAGGCTTTCTGAGCTGCTTAAACTACGAGATTGTTCTGAGTCCCCTTCAGTCATCTTCCAGATTTTAGTTTCCTATTAGACTAGTTACTGGTTAACAAGTAACAAGTTCATACCCTTTGTAGTCCAGACTTGCTCCCAGAGTGGTCTGTCTCACAAGCAATTTTAAATCTGGTGGTTTTGCACTTGAATTTGCAACATTAGTATCTTTTAAGATAATTTTGGGGGATAAAATAATAAACATTTATGTAATTGCATTAGTGTATTTACACAACAATATGAATGAAATACAACTCTTCTGCAGGACTGTGTATCATATCTTCCTTGACATTTTATAATTGAGGATAAAAGCCTTGCATTTCAGAAACTTTGCTTATAGCTTTTAGGATTTGGCCTTATTTCTTCTTTGTGTGGTAGTAAAGTGAAATAGGTGCATATATATTACAGATACACTTTTATGTATCTGGAATTAACAATGTTTGAGAGGAAAACAAATATTTTATAAGCATAGAATGATTCTAGATAGAGTGTAGTCTGTTATGTGCTAACAAACTACTTATTCATTACATATTGCTGGGATGAAATGATGTAGAGTAAAAATGTTTTTGGGGGACTGAAAAAGCTTCCACTCATAGAGAAGAGCCTAATTTCATAGCAATGACAGTACTTGGGTCTGGGGGAAAAATGTATACTGTATCTATACTGTAGATAAAGGTGTTTATGTTTTTATATATATACAAACTCACATACACAAATATAGATATTTAGAGATTATCACTCTCAATTTGCAATATCTGTGCAAATCTATTTGACAGGTTAACATGGTTTGAGAAATAGCAGCACCTTCTTGGATATGCAAGATCATAAAGTGTTTGAAGATGTCATTTCAGTGATATATTTATTTTCTTCAGTTCTAAGACAGTTATAAAAGTATTTGCTGGAATAGCCTTCTCCTCTGGAAGCCCTTAATAATTTGTATAATTTCAGTCAGAGAAGAAGCTGCTTTGAAGTGAAGGATGGGAAAGTTAATGTACAAGCATCTGTAGGATTATGGATCGTGATTAGAAGAGGCTTTGACAGGAGATGGAAATTGCTGATTGTTGAATAACTGTTATAAAAATATCTTGTATTTAATCATTTCTTTGAAACTTGTTAACATTTCTTGAGTTTATTGAGGAATCTAAATTATCTGTCAGACATTTGAGATGTTATAACAAGTCTCTATCCTCCTGCTGAACTCTTAATTGTATAGCAACTCATTCTCTGGTGAATGTATTTTTTTAAAAAAAGGTTATCTAGGAAAGGAATTATGCAGATTCTTGTGTTTAACACTTCATCTACTTTTATAAAATTCTATTTGATTTTTGGAAAGAATGATGTAACATAAGTTACAAGTCCTTATTTGGCTGCCCTGGGTAAATGTTGCTTTTTCCACAGCAGCTAGAATTTTTGAACTGAATTTATGTGCAAGTTGTGGTAACAGTTATCAAATGGGAGCAATCTCCTGTTCTGCAGTGGAAATTGAAGTCCTACACACGTATCATTCATATATACATATATCCATATACAAGATATGCAAATACTTTATCAGATACACACAATGATTGTGTAATGTTAAAACAGGATTTGCTCCAGAAAAGACTATTCTGATTTTAGCCTATGTCTGGGAACACGAGGTTGCCACAAGGGCAGGCCAAGTCTTGATGTCATTGCATTAAGAACAGAGTCGAAGCTACCATCACACCTTTGGATTGAAAGTCAGTGCCATTCTGGATTACATTTCAATCAACATTACTTATTTAAAAATGTTTAAAAAGTCTCCTTCAGCAATACTGGAATGCAGTGTTCCTATCATGACATAATTGAACTATAAATTCTGACTTTTTTTGAAAATAGTTTTTTGATAACTGTTTTAAAAAATACAACTGATACAGAAATAATTGCTGACATGGGATATACATACTATAAGATGAATAAATAGTTCTCACTATTCTCCTAAGACTCTGAATGACCTTCCTAAGCAAAGATGTCTGTGTATAGAATACAAACCTTATCGGATTGCTGGCAGACTGAATGCATTTAAATAGGCTCAAATGCTGATTCAGCTCTCCTATCTATGCTGATTTACCTCTACAAAAATGCAGAATAAAAGAATAGCAATGAGGACAAAAATATGCATACATGAAATAATCAGAAGAGGAGATAGGATGAATAAATAAAGGAAAATATAGAATGGGAGAATCACAGTCACCTCATCAAGAAAGTACTGAATCACAGTGAAATCCAGTCTCTCATCTCTATAAAAGGCACTGTGTAATGATGACATTGACTTAGGGTATGTTAGTTAAAGCATATTCATAGGTGCAAATCTTGCTCCTTGCCAGAAGTTTTTTCTTTTAATTCAACAGAATCAGCATTTGGCCCACAGTAAAAAGCCTCTAGACTCGTGAAGCAGCTGGCAGTACTCAGTAAGCCTTTCAATTAATGAAAACAATAATGTATTTTTATGACTGTTTTTTTTTGATGTGGCTATAAATTAAAGTCACATTGAAATGTATTTTGCTTTCCTTTTAAGAAAGATTTATGGCAAAAATGTTTGTTTCTTCTCCTAAGGTTTGTTTGTTTATTTGTTCTTATGGCTACCTGACCAAAAAATGTTGATTGTAGAGTATTTTGAAAAAAAGTGTTACCAGTACTGGATTTCTTTAGAGTACTTCCCCCTCCCCAACTCTTTGCTTGCAAGGGAAGAGCATGCTTGGACTGCCAGGAATAGGAGTCCAAGACTTTGGGAAGGAATTATCCCTATCTCTTTGGCAAGCAGAGCTGGATAGAAACTTCTTGGCTGTCTCACAGTTTTGATACTACTACTTTCTCCCTTTGGTGAGCTTAGCGACACCCAGAAAAAACTCATGCTTCTTTGCAACTCTCACCCCTTGTGCTGGCAGCACTATTTCTAGATTAGCTCAATGGTGGGATAAGATTATTTTCTGGAAGAACAGTGAGCTGCAGCTGTACTTGCTCAAGGCATACCTTGCAATGGGAATGTAGGCTAGGAAGCTGCAATGCCACTTGATGTAAGCCTTTTTGGTTGAAAGGGTGCCTTGCAGTCACTTAGTTTAATAGTCTTGGAGTACTTGGGAACTCCTTGCTTCTTGCACACAGATAGGCAAGAGTGATTTGTTACCTGTGGTAGATGCAGAGACTCTGTCACGTCCTCGCGAGTGACAGTCTTGGTTGTGCATCAATGTTTGTTTCCTTGAGAGCTTTTGAAGATCACCATCTAGAACAAAATAAGGCCGTCTCCCCAGCCTGGCGGGCAACTGCAGATACTGCTTCCCTCCTCTGTAATTGCTTCACCTGCAACACTGAAGGGAGCTCAAGGCCTTGGAAAGGACTCTTAATAGGAACTTGCTTAGGGATTTTTTTGCAGAAATTACTGGTTTATTATTTTAGTGGCATTTCAAGAGGTCTCTGTCTCCCCTCATCACCTGATATTTTCTTCTCTGTACACTGCTGGAGGTGTTCTGCTCTCCTCCCTTCCAGCACAGCTACACAAACAGTGTCCTCCGAGGGGACAGATGAACTGAAGGGATGGAAATCTCTGGCAGGAAAGTAAGAGCAAGTGGCTGAGGGAAGAGGCAGAGTCTGATCTGCTGCTGATAGAAAAGCAATGTTCCCTGTTAGTAGCACATCTGTTTCCGGAGGAGTGCACCCCTCTGCAGGGCTGTGTGCCAAATCCCCTGGCTGTGCAGTCACAGCCAGCACAGAGATGCTCCTCTGTGGAGGGGTGAGGGCACAAGGCTGGAAAGACAGGATCAACAATATCTCTCTTTTACCCTTCTATTTTTCTTTAAATTATAAACATCCCTGGCAACCAAGCCCCACCGTCTGTCATTGTTGTAAGGACACACACTTCTTCTCCAGTCCCCAAGCGCTGGTGCAGGTACTTACAGGATTGCAGGCAACGCGGTGGTTTGGGAGTGCGCAGCCAGTGTGTGGGGAGTCTCAGCGAGACTTTGGTGCACCTAAATCTTAAATGTAAGTGGGAATGATCACTGAGAACACCTAGTAAAATAAATAGGTCAGAAGGTGTTAATTATACCATGTAATATTCATTTGCTATTTGTTTTTGCAAAACATTGCAGCTTGTCTTGCTTTTTTATTGAAATTTGGTTATTTTTGCTCTTCACCTTTATAAATCTGGTGTAAACATCTTAGGTGTGGTGCCATAAGCATCTCCAGCTTGTTATGTCCCTTTCTCTTTGCTCCTCTAGTGAATCAAGGTCATTAAATATCTGAGAATTACAACTGCAGTATTTGACAATATTGGGAAATGTGAAAAAATTACAACTTCATGAAATATTACTAAGATGGGTATTCCATCATGACTTGCAAAAAATGCTCTAAAAATATAAGTGCTTAAAGTGTTTGAATCACCAACTGATCAGAGAGAACTGGAAAGACTAAAGCAAGAAGCGCTGAAGAACAGATGGGTGTCAGCAAAGGCAGAGGCAGCAGGTGAGAGGTCCCACGCAATTGGTGAAAAGCAAGGGGATCCTTTGGGTCAGTAACCATTAAGCAAGGGATAAATACAGATGGTGATGTTTGTGATAAGTCAGGGGCCTTTTCTTTCCAAAACACCCCGTGAGGCCTTAATTTGAAGCCTTGGGTCAAGGGCCAAGCTGATCTTTTCGGTAACTGCGTGAACCTGCAATGCATCTGGCCTGTGTTAGGAGCAATGGGTGAATGGAAGTGAGATAACTCTACCTGACAAATGTGATATTGGAGTTCTGTGAGGAAATTATGGCTGACATATGTTTAGCAGTTCTGAGTCTAGCTTTGTGACTAAACACATGCTGCTGATTTTATTGTGTTTATAGAAAAAAACTTTTTGGCTTGGGGAAAAAAATACTTTGTTTTAGTTGCCAAGAGAAATATATCGCAGGCAAGTATTCTTTGACGCTTACAGAAACTTTTATGTAGCCTGCAAAAAGAAAGCATAGACTGGTCTTGCTCTGGAATAATGTCAAGCTACCTGAAATACTCTTTCTCAGCAGGTCTGCTGGTGGGGCTAGATCAAAACCTGATCCATTTCAGTGGCTTAAAAGAAGAAAAAAAAAAAAAAAAAAAAAAAGTGGTGTGGAGTTCATGAAGTTGTAGATCACTCAGCTAAGAGAGAGTCTGGCTGACCCCTACTGCCAGGGCCCCATACATGTTTCAGAGCTGGTTTCTTGCCAGATATGATCAATGCCCTTTCAAAGCAGTTTCTGTGGGGCTGCATTTCAATATATACATAGAGTCTGAGACAGACAGAGTTAGAGAGGATGACTGATGGACGAACTCTCATTTATGAGAAAAGGCATGACTGTTTTTCCAGAATTCCTTTCTTTGAGCTGAACATGGAAACTCAGACTCAAAATCATGTTTTCATGTTGTGAATGAGGATTTCTGGCTGTATCACTAAACACACAAATCCTACCCTCTGGAGATAACAGATATGGATGTACTGCAGGGAACACAAAGCAAAGAAAACACATTGCGCTGTCTATGTGGTTTGTGTAATATTCAGCAAGCCTTTAAAAAGGACTCGTGTTGTTGCCTTGTACTCAGCTTGTCTAATAATTACTAGTGATTTATCCCAAAGGGGGAAAATTATGTGCGTGTAAATAAAGGGGACTGTGGACTAGATTTAGAGTAGTTTGGAAACAGGTATTCTTATACAAGATAAGATAGTAAAATGTAATTCCACTTACGAACCATGCTATTTAATGACTATTATGCTTATGTTTTCCATCTTGTACACGTACTTCATTTCCTAGTCTCTTTTTTGTTTTGCAGTTATTCTAAAGAGTATAGATTTTTTCATAACATGTCTAAATGTCCAAGAAAGGAGATGATTTTTATAACTGTTTTACCAAACACGTGGAACGCACTTGATCTGAAATTCAGGCTGAATTGAAGATTTTCCAGTTTAGAATTTAGCCGATAATTTATTCTTACCACTCTGCTCTCTTTCGGATGTGTTGGCTCTGCAGTGCTGACAAAAGTTAACAACCGGCTAGGCAACAGTTGCAAAAATATTCTAGGAATATTTACTGCCACGTGTAAATGAATTTATATCAGCCATCTGTATAATTTTTATTTCTCCTAGTTATGTAAGTGCTTAGGTTTGACTGGCATGCCTGTACCTGGAAATGAACTCTACAGCACCAGCCTACACAGCTTTAAGGCTGCACCAGTAAAATCCTAGTGTTAGGTGTGCTTCATCTTTCTTTCACAAAGGAAGAGAAATAATCCCAAATAATTTATGTGGATAGTATCAGGTAAGTACCAAGTCTGCCCTGGACATTTTAAATGCAACCACAATTAAAGGCAAGTTCACCACTTCCAAAAACTCGGTGAATGGAGAGCTCTGGCAGGGTCAGTCTTTAGCATCTGTTTTACATGTAGCTAAGCATGGATGGGTAGGAGCATGGTGGCAATGGAGGGCAGTGGGCGAGGGTTGTGCAGTAGAACAGTTGATTTTTGTTGTATGTTCTTATAGTATGTGATAACGGCTAGTAACACAAAAGGACATGAACATGAGGTCATTGAAAAAGTTTGATGTACATACTTCTGTTTTCCCAGTTCTGTTGTTTTTTTTATTTGGTATTTACTACCACTCTGAAGCATGCTTGAAATTGCAGTTCTGAGATTCTCTCAGAGCAGGAAAATGACAAGGTGAAAAAAGAAACTCTGGATGAAGTTATCTTCTTTCCCCTTTGGGTTTCTTTTTCTTGGAAGGGGGAGAGGAATAAACAAATGTGTCATGGGGTTAAGACTAAAATGAGAAACTCATTTTTGCACTATTTAGAAGCAGACTTGTGAAAAGGCATTTTAAATGCTTAATATCCGGTGGGGGCAACTTTCTGCTCATGAGAAACGCATCGGCCCTGTTTCTGGAGAGGGATGGGTGAGGGAAGATTGCACCTAACACAGAGTTTTTCATGAAGCAGCAGCTGAAGTTAAGTAACCATAAAAATCCCCCAAATATTTTGATTCTCAAATTGCCCCACACAGGCATCTTGATCTATGCAGCTGCCTAGATAGAGGGCAGACCTCTCCCTGGTGTTTACCCCCCTGTATGCAGCAGGGCTTGGGTCTGAGCCTGGCGGATGCTGGAGAGTGTTCATGTTTACCTCTTTCATGGGCTTTTTCTCTATTTTGAAAAGACATGAGAGGTTAGAGTTGTCAAACAGCCATGTCTTGTTTCCCTGCAGCTATGCTAGCGGGGAGACGGGGGCGGGTGTGTGACTGTGTGTTCACTGCAAAGTGGTATTGCTACCTGACCTTTGGGATGACAAGGGATGCCATCTGGTCACAGCAAATAATGATGCCTTTGCATCTTGGCTTTGAGAGGCTCTCGGTATAATCTTGAGCCATTTTAGTGAAATGCTTTACAGCGCTATAAAATGAAATTAATCCATTAATAGGAAGAGGGACTGGCCCACCATAACCTGACAGATTTACCTTCTTGATCTCTTTGCAGAGCTGCATGAGAGAAACAAATGATTTTTTCTGTTCTGTAAAATTATGAAACAGCACTTGATTCCTGGCGTATGAAGATACCTGAAGGCCAGAAATATACCATGAGGAAAGCTGAAGCATATTACATATATAGGGAAGAAAGCACAGTCAGGAGCATAAGAACAGAAGGCACCTCCTTTTGCTCCAAGCTTACATGCAGAACCGGTTGAAGCTTTCGAAATACCTTTGTTTCAGTTGCTTGGCAGAAAGTCAAATTAGCAGTGTAAAAAGGAATTCCCTTAGCATTGGAAGGTTAGTAGAGTGAGCTGCACATATTCCTGGTCCTAGTCTCTTAAGTGGGACTGCTGAAGGGGAAGACATTATAGCTGAAAAACTACAGCAATCTGCAGTAACCCACAGCGGGGTGTAACCTAGAGCCTTGCCAAGACTGCCTCTCAGCCTCGGCCTTAGGGACTATCTTTTTCTCCACATATCCTATGCTATGCAGTTCAGTTTGACCTGGTGAGTAGATCCAGCCGTAGTTTAATGGTTAGTTAACTACTTCTGAGCTGTTGTGTTTGTTTTCCGTGTTTGGTAAGTAGTGTAGACAAATGCTTTTCAGACCATGGTCTGCGACATTCACTTCAGCTGTTCCATGTTATGTCACATAACTCACAGCAGTATTTCTGCTCTTTGATGCTATGACTAAAATATTTTAATAGGGGGGAAAAAATTCAGTAAGTAATTAAAAATGAATGCCTGATAATCCAAATCCAGTCCTTTCATTTGCAAGGATATAAATCTACCTTGTTTTTCTTTATTTCTAGAGCAAATTTGGCTTTGCTTGCATTGGAAGTGGAAAATTTGCTTTGGTTTTCTTGGAAGCAAAACTAAACGTACGATAGCTTAACTTTCTTTAAGTAGAACAACTAAAAATCTGGGAAAAAAGTTAAAAATATGCTAAAAGTGGTAGGGCACTAGTTTGTCTTTCATTAGTGTAAATCAGGCACAAAACAACTGAGAATTAGTTCTGTTAGTAATATTTGTTTTTTAATCATTGCGTTAAAGTCACTGGGAGTGGACTGCTCCCTGTTTCTAAGCAAGATGAAGAAGGATTAAAAGCCCATTGCTAGATGTAAGTACAGCTGGATCTGGAGTGTTGCTCTAAGCAGACTGCAGGTGTAATACCCATTTCTCTAACCAGCTTCAGGTGTGTGGAGAGGGTGAGAAATGGAAATAGCCAGGGCTGGACTAGTGCAAAGATGAGGGCAAACTGCAGAGTTGATAAGGGGCCTGAAACAAGTCAGCTATCTGTATGAGTTACCTTTTTACACAAGAATGAAGTTCACAACTTGTACTGCCTCCTAATGTTTGTAAAATGGCTTAAAATCCTCCTGTGAAATTGGCTATGTAATATTATTGTTTAGAGATGCTGCAGAAGGTACCTATGCACAGGCATGGATAACTAGATGGAGAAATCTCTCATTATTTCCCTCCCAGTTTGGAATATTTTTGTTATATTACAGCAAAAATATTTATTGCTGTGAGGCATCCTTAGTGAGTGTCTTTTCATGGTGTTTTGAATCTAAATAAAACAACTAGGATCTGAAATTTTTCCACAGTAAATTTGGAGATCCTGAGACACCTTCTTCAGCTGTGTGTGCTGCTGCTTTCTTCTTTCTCTGCTCAAAGAGGAACAAGCAATCATGTGCAATCAGCGATTGCAGAGGGTTTAAAGGAAGAGGTCCGTTACCTGGACAAACATTACCCTTCGTCAAAATGTCTTACTCTTTCACTGTGAGGAGAGGTTTTCATTACTGTTTGGTAGCTGTGTTGAGCAAGTCAGGTGCCACCAACTTTTAAACTCAGTTGTGAGTATCTGGTCTCTGTCAGAACAAAATTGTTCCTGACGTACTTTGATGACAGTGGGATCTCATAGTCAGGGCCTGGCAAAGAGAAGAATGGATTTATGTTAGCTTTCCTGCTAACCGTTTTATCTTCTAAGTCTCAGCTGCAAAGGAATCAATGTTTCCGCCTTCCTTCCTGAAAAAGGGGACAGTGTCTGCTTCTCTTCACCCCACCACCTCCAGGTTACATTGCCAGATTGTGATTGACTATCAGATCTGTCACTGAGCCATGATCTTCCTCTGGGAAATCTCATGGCATTTTCTTGTGGTCAAATAGCACAGCAGAGACATCAACAGAAATAGTATTACTCTCCAGGAAACCTTATTCTTTTGTTTTGTTTGAACTCTGACTGTGGGAAGCCATTTACTTAGTACTTTGGTCACGAGGGAATTGCTTGTTGGCATGTGATGGTATGGGTTCCCACAGCAATATGACTTCCTGGCATGCCACGTAGACCAGACGTGATGCCTGAAATGTATATCCTTACTTAATGGCATTTAACTCCTTTTAAGTTAAGAATCACATAAAAACTGCAGAAGCTTGAGCGAAAAATAATTTCTACTGAGGTTAGCCAGGAAACTGATATTTGGGGATTGCCATTTTTTGGGAGGGCCAATAAGAGCCATTTTGTATGGGTAGGTCCTCAAAGAGAAATACATAGCACCTTCTCCTGGGTGGGTGACAGACTGGATCACTCCTAATTTTTCAGTCTTTGGATAAAGTCTTTCACTGATTTTTGCTTTTGTGACTACATATGGTCTCAATCTATAGAAAAAAAATTTTTTTGCATGTCATTGAAGACTCCGGCTTAAAGGATGAGATGTTAACCTAAGCACTCTTTATTCAAAACTCCACTAAGACAAAAAACAATTAGCTAACCGAAAAGGCCAGAAAAATTGGATCGGGTGATGAGGAATTTGAGCTAGCTTAGTTTTGTTGTTGGTTCGGGTCCCTCCTGACATTTCTAACTATTTTGTGGAGAAAATTCATAACATTTATGCAGAGTTATCTGTCCCCATGAAACCACGTTGATGTCTTGAGGGGCATAAAATGTGTCATCTGCTAAGTTTCTATCTTTGCTGCCCAGATCCCCTACAATAACTTTGTGCCGCAACCTCTGTAGCAGATCGATGCTCCTCTGGAGTGTTGAAGGCTACTGTTCAGTGAGTTTGTCCATTATGGAAAGGTTATTAGCCCCACTAGGAAGGGAAAGTTGTGACTAGTCTTCAAAGCTTGTTAGTCTTAGCTCAAGAAATCATTGCAGAGTATTGTCAGTCTAGGCAATAGGCAGTGTCCTAATCTCACTGAATAATGGACTAGGAAAATTGTAGCAACCTACCCTCTCAGTATCTAAATGTCTGAATGTCTTCAACTCTAGCTAGTACAGTTGCCCCTGATTTAAAATCAAACTTTCCAATGGAGTTAAAAAGGCAATTGTAGCTGTTCAATGGTTGCCCTTGTTTTGGGGAGGGAGGAAGAGGAAAGGACGATGCCAGCTCTTGCGATTTCAAATCAAAACCTGGATCCTGCAATGTCTCACGCACAGCAGGCAAGTGCTTTTTAACCAGCATGAGAAGTGTGGATTTTAACAGGGGCATTTTTTGATGGTTTGGTTTCTCAGAAGGCTGCCTCCCTCCCTGTACTTGCCTTACCCCCTTGAAATCAAGGGGGATTATTCTGTGCTGGAAACATCGCCAGGTACAAAAAGCAGGGCCAGCACGTCCTCTGAGCAGGCCCTATGGGGTTAGCATTTATTTGCCCTCCTGTCATTCAAAGCAGCTTGTGGTGTGCAATGCTGGAGTACACGACAAAGCCCACAGCCTGCTTTGCCTGGTATTTTGGAGGCTGGGAGCACAGAGGAAGCAGGCAAGCTCAAAAAAATTGTTTTGTTTAGGTGTTTCTCATTTTCTGCATGGCCTCGCTGAATAAGAGTACCAATATCGTTGTTTAGCGTGCATATATGTTAAACAAAGACAGGAATTTACATGGGCACTCTTTTGTTCTAGAAATCAAAGCTTATAAACAGGACACTTTAGATGTAGTTTCTGCCTAGGCAGATACAGAATATGTTTATATTGGATCAGTAATGATAACTTTGTGAAGGGCAAACAATGTGAAGACAATTTCTTGGGCTGTGTTTTGATATCTTTGATTTAGTACAACCTTTATTAGCTCCCTTTGTATTTGGGATGTCGAGAACTGTTCAGGAAGAGCCAAGGAGTCAAGAGTTTGGCCGAACAACTTGAACTGTGTATTCTTTAGACCATTCAAAAGAGTTGCATTTTAAAATGCTAAATAAAAGGGACTGTAAACAATGCAAATATGAAATAAGTAACTCAGCAAATAACTTCCTTATATGAGAGTGCTTTAGTAAGTGCCATTTACCTGATTTATGAACACGTTTGGAAAAAATAATTAGTTCTAATAATAAATGTTGCATTAGGAAATACAAGAGCTAATTTTACAGCTGTATCCTCATCTCAGTCACTTTAACCTTGACATGCAGTGCAACAATTTCACAGTTTTTTTATTTATTGTCTTTAAGATGGTGAAATATTCCAATAATCACTGGGAAGGAAAGAGGGACAGAGAAATGGACTTTCTGTCAGGATAAATCTTTTACTGCTTGTTAGCACCCTACCAGGGGCATTTGTTTATTCCACTATCATGATGGTGCAAAGAGCAAGAATTGTATTAGAAAAGGGCAAGTGTCAATTAAATGTGAAAAAGGATCAAAGCTGAAGCAGCCAGAAAAGAAGGTGATCCAGGGAGAAGATACAGTTTGGGTGAGAACTCAAAGGTAACTGAGGTGAGGATAAGGGTGAAACAAAAAGGGCAGTGAGGCACAAGAGGGGGAGACATAAAAATGAAGCAGGTATAAGAGAAGGGAGCAAAAGGTAGAAAAGAAAGAGCTGGGCAAAATCCCAGGAAGCCACAGGCTTTCTTGATCACGCTGTCCATTTAAATACATAAATCCGGACAATCTGCCAGCAGTCTTCTAGAAGTGACTAGCTGAAGTTCAGCCCCAAAGGAGGCCCAGATATCAGTTTTAATGGGGCAGAGGCCTAACTGAGGGAGAGGCAAAGCAGAGATTGTGAAATTCAGAGGCAGTAAGGAAATATGTGTATGTTTTGCAGGGGTATGCAAGAGGGATGCTATGTCTTTTGTCACTAGAGAGTGCCCCAATCACGCAAACAGCTTAAATGTTTGAAATGCCACATGCTGTAACTTTATGCAAAGGATGGTTGTCGGTCTGAGGATAACGATTTGTGCAACACAGGAGAAAAATCGATTCAGGGAGGACGAGTGGTTAGAGCTCGTGCAATCTGGTCCCCAGCCAGGATTCTTTCTTGTTGTTGAAAACATTTAATGAAAAAAATCTGACCTCTGTGAATTTGCATATAGCAAGGAACATCTGTTCTGAGGAGGTGTTACTGAGCAGACAGCTTGCTTATGCCACTCAGTAAATTGTTAGTGCTGTCTGCAATTTTCCCCTCTCCATTTGTGAACCTTAGCTCAGTATCAGTTTCCTTCTACAAAATTATTCCTGTCTTGCCTTTGGCACAGGGGTCATAGATGAAAACTCACTGAGGTTCTTGGGAACACATATTTGGTAATCACATTAAATGCATTAAAAATTATAGTCATCAAAACACCTCTGTATTGTACTGGAAGCATACAAACAGTGAGAGCAAGGAGGATCTACCAAGTGTATAAATCTCTTAAATAGGATTCATAAATTTAAAGCAAAATCCCCGTTAACACAGCTTATAATTGCAATAAAATCAATGTTCAGAATTTTCCATAAACCTTGACTAGTGAGCTGTGGCCAGTTTTAGTTCCTCTGAGAGTAATGTGAGTCGCTCCTTCCACCCAAGGGCAGATGTGCTGCTGTCCTAATTCTGCCTCCGAAACGAGAGAGCATGTGGAGGACGAGACCGCGGTGCTCTCCATCACAAACCTCTGGCCAACTCAAACGTGCTGTTATTTCCTCTTGGTACAGGAGAGCATAACTGTGACTCTTTCCACCCCAAGTGCCATTCATTTGCTGCAAGGTTTCTGAGAGAAATAAGGGGTTCATCGCCCTGCTAGCCGGGCTGCGGGGGGATTTACTCTCCCATGCACATACGGAAGCGAACAGAGCTAGCCACATATTTTTTTTTTTACTAAAGTATAACTCTGCCACATGTTAACATACACTTCTACAAGCCAAGGAGAATATGATGCAATAGTGATAAGTAGTAGCCATAAATCTGTAATGCTGAAGCTATTGTTCTGCATTCATCTGCACAAAATAAACATTTGAAAAGTTGACTCTTTGGTTGGAGGAGGTAGGCTCACCTCATTGTGTTTGGCAATACATGATATTCTGCATGCACACTCAATTTTGCAGCGCGCAAAAGGATATGCACTTGCATATCAAAGAGTAAAATCAAACCCCATGGTTCTAATTCTGGAGCATGATGTTTTGTTTGACCAGCAAGGCTTATGGGCATTTAATTACACTGTATTGCTTTATAACAAATTATAGTATTGTAATACTTGGCAGATTTCTGCTAGAAAAGAAAACATGAAATGGTAAAAAGGCAATTTTGGAAGGGATTATTCCAATTCCCATTTATTTTCAAATTTGAAAACAATTTAGCTTTTCTTTAAAGTAGTTCTGCAAGTCACCCATTCGCATAAATTCAGAACTGTGATCTAAATACAACTGTGAAACAGGGAGGTATTTTCTGCTGATTTATTCATGAATGTCACAGTGCTTTTCAGCACTGGAAAATTAATTAGGGAGGCAAGTGATAATAATGATAATACACAAAATAAAAGGAACAATCTGACTTAGAGATGTCAAGTTTTGCAAGGAAGACTGACAGTAGATCACGAAGGGCATGAATGAGGGAGTAGGAAACCTCTCTGCTGTGCCCTCCAGTGATATCGAGGGCTCCCCCGTACCCCATCCTTGGCACTGGGACCCCTCTGCAATTGAGCTCTCAGCTGGGAGTAGGTGGTGGGGGCCCTGGTGATTTGCTAAGCAGGCAGGCTGCAATGTCTCAACCCCATCTGTTGTCCCAGACTGAGCACGCCCAAGGTTCGTTTGGTTGCAATATGGCTAACATGGGCAATGAAAGGAGTTTCTGTTCCCCTCAGGATGTGTTCTGGCTGCTTCAGCTAGTAAAATGAATTGCTATTTCTCTTGCTGTGGAAGAATTTGAATGAATATGACTTCCAATATTTGCCTGGGTTCTTGAGTAAGGGGCTGTTAAGATTAATTACTTGCTGGCTGAAAAATTAGTATAGCCGAGATACAAGTGGTTTTCTCCCAGCCTTTTATTCAGAGTACATTCAATTCCATGGGCTCCTTCCATTAGGGTGTTATGGAGGTATATCAAAATTTTATTTATCACTTAGATATTACAAAGATACATTCATGTAAATATCCAAAATAAAAAAAACCCTCTTTCTTAGATACTTTGGTTTGAAAACATATTCAATGCTGAGCTGAATTCAGCATATGTCAGGTGAGTTTTCTCAATACCAGGCTATTGGCTAGTCTAGGACCAAAAAAATCTTTCTTTTTCCAGTAGTTCATAAAAACTTTTCTGAAAATGTGTTTCATTTTGATGGTGGAATAAGAAGAAAATTGGGAGATCTCCAGTTTTACCTGAATGGAAGGTGATGTCATAGGTGAGGTCTAAATTACATTTTGTTTAAACTAGAGATGCCTATTTATATCTAGTGTATGGGAGCTATAAGATTTTCAAATTCGTTTTTTATGTTCACTTGTCTTCAGAA
This sequence comes from Dromaius novaehollandiae, assembly GCF_036370855.1. Taxonomy (NCBI): domain Eukaryota; kingdom Metazoa; phylum Chordata; class Aves; order Casuariiformes; family Dromaiidae; genus Dromaius; species Dromaius novaehollandiae. The sequence goes on from NC_088099.1 coordinate 61,634,871, forward strand.
TAAAAAGGTACCTTGAAGCTTATTTTGGTTTAATTTTTTTTCCCAGATAAACCTAACTTGGAAAGGCAAATTATTCACACAGTTAAAAACTTGCTATTTCATGGGCAAAAGGAGAGCTTAATGATTTGTCATTCAAATTGTGATCTGAGACATTTATGAGTACATTCTGTGAAATACTGAAAGCAAAAGTTTCAGTACAAGATTCAATAGGTGGAAATACTGCAGCTTTTTTCAGTAATAAGCACATTTTGCTAGTTTCATCATAATTTATAATAAGTTAAATGTTGACTTTAGAATACCTTTTTAAATCTAATGTATAGGGGATATTTCAGGGAAAAAAAGAAAAGAAAGGAAAGAGTAAATTTTAATTTAGGCTGTGAAAGCTGGTCAACTACTATATGACCTATATGTATAACTTGGGAATATAGCGAGGAGTAGGAATTGACATGGTATTCCTACCCAGACTATATCTACTACTCTCCATCTATAAATCAGTTTATGGCAAGGACAGGAAATGAGTAGTTTTATTTCCAGCATCTGCATGAATAAAATTATCCATTTTTATCTCTGACCTATGCAGATATCCTCTTGCTCATATGCAGGATGTAGGTGTCATTAAAAACATTCTAAATACAGAAAGCTTATAAAGTTCAGCTTTGTCTCCGCGTCCCTAAAACAGTGCCTGGTACAACTGAACCAAGGATGGACAAGTTTCAGTAGCTACAGGAGCACGGAGAAAGCAGAGAAGAAATTACACCCCAGAAAAAACTTCATGCATCCTAGGCCAAAGTGCTGGTTTGTCTGTGTGCAGGGAAACACCACTGTTTTGCCTGTAAATAGGAAATTCAAAGCTAAAATACTGGTTTTCAAGGATGCAGAGCAGCTTCAATCACCATAAGATTATAGAAGTCTCATGCTAGACTGTGTGTTAGCAAAATGCACAGCCACAGGTAAAAATGATGGACTGTACCCACAGTAGTCAAAATTCCTACTGCCTCTAGCAGCGCCTGGGCAAAACTAAGTCAGCTCAACTTTGCAAATTAGGCCCTATTCTGGCAGCAGCACAGGTTAGCGGCTGACACGCTCCAGCCTTGCCTTCCCCCGGTTCTGTGTTGCCTGCATCTTCAGTCCAATAAACACAAAGCAGAAGTCAGCTGTGCCACTCCATATCTCATTTTGTTGTTCAGATAGTAGCTAACCACAAGACAGGGGCAAGGTATCTCGTTGGTATAATCATATAAATCTAGTGATCCATATTCTGTAATATCCTATGGTGGAAAGCATTATAAATGGCATTGCTACAACTGTAGGAAATGCTGTGCTCGTGACTCCAAACAAAGCCTGGTCTCAGCCTCCTCCAGGCTGAGCTTCAAGGCTCAATATATTCCCTTCCCTTTTGTTTTTTTTTTAATTTTTTTTCCTGTGTCAGATCCATGTATACTGATCCATTTTTATCTCCAGCATCTCCAGTGAGTGACCTGTGCAGATATCCTCCTAGCTCGTGTGCAGGATGTAAGTGTCATAAAAATAAACCATTCTAAATACAGAAGGTTTATAAAGCATGTGGTGGGAACAACTCCTTTTCAATTCATTTATGAACTTTTTTTTTTTTTTAGCTGCTGGATGAGATTTCAGCAATAGCAACAAAATCCAATTAACTCGTTAGTGCAGAAGTGAATCCTGAAGTTGCTTCTAAAGTAATGCTGCTTTTAATTGTTGTAATAAACAGGAATGCTCTGCGGGAAGTAAAGCCCTTAAGTGACAAATAGTCTCTTTGTTTACACTACTTTCAAAGCCGGGGACAGGTTCTGTGCTTTCAGGACTTCCTTTTGACACAGCAGTAGAAAAGTCAGCTGAATTGGAGCTGATCACCGTGTTTTGCTGCTGACTCCTGTCACAGAGAGAACTAAGGGCCAAAATGTTCAAAAATTGGCTTCAGGCTGGGTTCTCTTGTAGCTAAGAGAAATCCTGCTTTGTCCCAGATGTTAATTCTGAGCAAAAAGGAAAGACTAATTTTTCGGGTAGTATTGGCTTGTGATTTATCTTCCTCATCCCTATTCCCTGGGCAAATAAGCAGCTCCAGGAAAGCAGGTTAAGTGGCTTTCTTACTAGTGCATAAGATAGTCCCCAAACACAGGTAGCACTCTGATCCAATGAAGCTATGCACCAGCTGTTACTCAGGTTAAACTGTACTCCCAAATAAGGATCACACCTTGTTTTATGGTTATTCATAAACTTCAGAACAAGATCTTAATGTACAATGAACTGCTGCATCACATGTTGCTTACATTGAATAAAAGAACAAAGGTCATAGTAAATAAGGGCCAGACTGCAAACATGCAATTAGACATATCAGTCCTAAGGAAATCTGTTACACTACTTAGGGGCATAATACATTATTAGTAAGTAAAAAAATCCACTTTCTCATGCATTTAAAGCTAAGAAACACTGTCACCTGGTTGCGACAGAAGACTGTAAATCCTACTGAAGCACAACAAACATAATGCCTAGCAGTTTTTCAGTTCTGTACACTTCTAGCTTTTTCTTTTTTTTTTGAACAGTTCAGTTTTTTTTCTTTTTTTGAATTTCCGTAGATTCTTCAGCTTCAGGAGAATGGTAGGAATTTGGAAACGCAATACTAATCTCATGGTCTTGTCAGAGTGGAACTGGAGCGTACAGTTGTTCTGCACAGAGCAACGCTCACGTGGCACCCAGCGAGCTGTGCTGTAGCTGTAGCATCCCCTTCCCTGCACGATATTCATCCTAAAGGCTCCCTGTGTGCCAAATTGCAATCTGCCCACAGGGCAACTTTGTGTGGGGACCAAGGTCTTACAGACTTTCCTTTCCACTGTTGTTGCCTTCCCCTCTGAGGCTCCTAGCACTACTACTGGTACACAGCAAGAATAACCCTTTTATGCCAAAATTGCCTGTTGCCCTAGTAATACGACTGGATATTAACCATGAGACTACATTACACAACCAAAATAACTCCTAAATTAGCTGTTGTCATGGATCTTTTTTTGCAAAACAGTAGACATTTGTAGTGACACAAAACACACTTGTTTAAATGAAAATATTAGGTAAGGATGGGATATAGAGATGATGTCTGCCCAAGAAGGCTTAACTCCCCAGGCTTTTGAGAAGTCTACAGCCCCATTTGAACTTTGTGGTTGGAAGCTAATAACTTTGCTTTTTCATAATAATGGTACATAATGGCTCAGGAGACAAATCCACCAGAGGCAAATCCAATTATTTATCATTTTAATTACTTTAGCAGTCAAACAAAATGTGTAAACACTCAGAACTGGACTTTTAACATCTGAAAATGAGCTAATTAAGCACCTCTAGTGAAATATTCAACAGCTAATTACTTTTTACTGCAGCCGTGGTGTGTTGCAGTCATGACTTCATCCATTAGTATAAAACATAATCACTACAAGTAAAATGAAAATGTTAAAATAAGTTTCTCTACATCATTTTACCAAAAATCACACCTTGAGGTGTAAAGGTCTCCAGAAGGTCTGAAGTTTGTTGCCATCCATATCACAAGCCTTCTGTGTGACTGTGGAAGCTGGTGGTCAGACAGTGTAAGTTAGTGAAACACCACTGAAGTAAGTAGAATGAAAATGATTTACTCTAGCTAAGAATTAGCCTTAAGTTTTTGTATTGCATTTCCACATCTGTATT